>NC_136421.1:97612500-98812500 GCF_052625555.1 Lactuca saligna
CTTTACTTTTGTTAATATGATGCATATGTATATCACTTGTACAACTTTACTTTTGAAACAAATGTAAAGTTCTATATGTAATGTAATGGTTGTTTACTTTACCTATTATGTGCATTGGATTTGATACTCAACGTGGAGTCTGCCCCGGAAATGTTTCCGCCTTCGGTTTTCGGGGTGTGACAGTTGGTTTGTGGATGGTAAGCGGTACTCATGTCTAGCCTCATTCCTAGAGACTTTTGCAGTGACTACCAGAATCACAAGGTGAACCTACTATCTCTGTTGTAGATGATGGATATTGGTACACCGTGTATTCGTACAATCTCTCGGATGTATGTTCGTGCTAGCCTCTCCATCTTGTCGGTTTCCTTTATGGGTAGGAAGTGTGCGGATTTTGTTAATCTATCGACGATTACCTAGATGGTGTCTAGTCCACCTGCTGTTTTGGGTAATTTGGTTATGAAATCCATGGTTATCCGCTCCCACTTCCACTCGGGTATTTCGGGTTGTTGTAGTAATCCTGATGGCTTTTGGTACTCTACCTTGACTTTGGTGCAAGTCAGACACTTTCCCACATAGGTAGCGATCTCTGCTTTCATGTTCGGCCACCAATACAGTTTCTTGAGGTCTAGATACAACTTGTCCGAACCTGGATGCACTGAGTATCGAGTTTTATGAGCTTCGTTCATTAAAACGTCTCTGAATCCACCAAACTTCGGTGTCCAGATCCAAACCACGAAGTAATGAACTTCGTCACCATTGACCTTAAGATTCTTATCCATTCCCCTTAAGGCTTCGCTCATCACATTCTCTGATTTCAAGGCTTCTATCTGAGCTTCCTTAATTTGCGTGGACAGGTGTGAATGGATCGTCATGGTTAAGGATTTCACTCGGCGGCCCGAGTATTCCTTTCGACTAAGAGAATTAGCCACCACATTTCTTTTCCTGGATGATAACAAATTTCACATTCGTAGTCATTCAACAGTTCGACCCATCGTCTCTGTCTCATTTTGAGTTCCTTTTGATTTATGATGTGTTGAAGGCTCTTATGATCGGTAAAGATCGTGCATTTCATGCCATAGAGATAGTGTCTCCAGATATTTAGCACGAATACAACTACTTCCGGTTCGAGGTCGTGTGTAATGTAGTTGACCTTGTGCATCATGATTTGTCTCGAGGCGTAGGCGATGACCTTTCCTCGTTGCATTAGAACACATCCAAGACCTTGATTAGATGCATCACAATAGACCACGAAGTCTTATGTTCCTTCTGGCAAGGACAATATAGGAGCGCTGCATAGTGCCTGCTTAAGTGTTTCGAATGCAGCGTCTTGTCTTACTTCCCAATTGAAAATTACACCCTTCTGCGTCAAGGTGGTAAGTAGTTTAGCAATCTTCGAGAAGTTTTTTGTATAAATCTTCGGTAATAGCCAGCAAGGCCCAAGAACTGTCGGATTTCCATTGGGGTTCTTGGTGTTGACCAGTTCTCTATTGCATTGATTTTGGAAGGGTCCACTTGTATCCCGTCTTTGCTAACCACGTAACCTAGGAAATCTTCTTTCCGAATCCAAAATTCACACTTTGAGAATTTTGCGTATAGCTTCTATTTTCTTATAGTTTCCAAGATTCTTCAGAGGTGTTGACCATGTTCTTCTTTACTCTTTGAATAAATGAGTATATCGTCTATGAATACGATCACAAATTTGTCCACGAATGAACGACACACTCGGTTCATTAAGTCCATGAACACCGCCGATGCATTTGTTAATCCAAAGGGCATCACTACAAACTCGTAGTGACCATAACGAGTTCGAAAGGATGTTTTGGGAACATCTCCATCCAAGACTCGTAGCTGATGATACCCAGATCTCAAATCGATCTTTGAGAAATAACTCGCTCCTTGGAGTTGGTCGAACAAGTCGTCAATGTGTGGTAGGGGATATCAGTTCTTGATGGTGAGCTTGTTGAGTTCCTGGTAATCGATACACATGTGGAAAGATCCATCCTTCTTCTTTACGAACAGGACTGGTGCTCCCCAAGGTTAGAAGCTCGGTCTGTTGAATCCTTTGTTGAGTAGTTCATTTAATTGGTTGGATAATTCTTGCATCTCAGTTGGCGTTAGACGATACGGTAACTTAGCTACTAGGGTAGCTCCGGGAATTAAGTCGAATGTGAACTCGACCTGTCATTCTGGTGGGACTCCTGGAAGATCTTCAGGGAAGACATCGGGAAAAACGCAGACCTCTGGAATGTCTTTGAGGTATTTCTCTTCTTTTTCCTTATCTAATACATGGGCTAAGAAGGCATGGTACTCCTTACGCAGGTATTTTTGGGCTTTGACGCAAGAGATGATTTGTAAATCGGTATCGGGTTTCTCACCATAAATGACAAGAGTTTCGCTATCTGGCAGATTTAGGCGAACATCCCTTTCATGACAGAGTATATTGGCATGGTGTAGGCTTAACCAATCCATACCGATGATGACATCAAAGCTCTTAATAGTGATTGGCATTAGATCGATTTGAAATGAATGTTCATTTAGAGTTAGTGTGTAGCCTACGTACATATCGTTTGTGCTTTCTGTTCTACTGTTTTCCATTTCTACTGTAAATATCTTATTGAGTGATTGCGGATTTCGCACCACAATCAAAGAGTATGCATGTATAAGCGTTATTGAGGAGAAACGTACCCGTAACCACCGTGGGATCAGCTATTGCCTCATTCTGCCCTATTGCCAGCACTCTTCCTATGCCGCCAGCATTCCTTGCCTTAGGGCAGTCCCTCTTGTAGTGTCCAGCCTCCCCACACCCATAACACGCCTGACCCACACTAACTCCAGGGACTTGGGTGATTGGTCGTGCCAGTGCCTTACAGAAACGGGTAGTGTGCCCTTTCCTGTTGCAGTTGTTGCAGTGTATCTCCTGACAATTTTCGTTGTGGTGCAAATTGAATTTGCTGCATTTCGGTAGATTCCCAGCGTATTGCCTTGCTGGTGCAGAGGTAACAGGAGCAGCAATGGGGGTAGTAGCGGCATGGACTGCCACTATATGTTTCTTATTGGAAGGTTCCTGTGAAAACTGACTCTTCCTCTTGTTCCAAAACTTCTAGTTGTTGTTGTTGTTGTTGGTACTGATGTTGTTGTTGTTGTTTCCTATGGTTTGCTCCGGGACAGCAGTTGTGAAGCCTTGACAGATTCCATGGTCAACGAGGGCTTGTGCCAACTGTTTGGCGCTATCAAAAGTGGCTGGTTTGGAAGCTAGTACACTTCCTTGAATATGGGGTGACAGTCCCCAGATGTATCTTTTGATCTTCTTGCTCTCTAGAGCAACCATACCTGGGCAAAGGATTTCCAAATCACTAAACCTATTGGTATAGGTTGTGATGTCCGAGCCTACCATAGTAAGGCCCCAAAGTTCCTGCTCTAGCTTTTGTACTTCGCCCCTTGGACAGTACTATTGCATTAACATTTGCTTTAGATTCTCCCAGCCCATAGAATTTTCCACTACTAGAGTTAGTGACTTGACGTGCCCATTACACCACGTCAGAGCTCTCTTGGAGAATGTACAAGTGGCAAATTTTACCTTGCTCACTTCCAGACATGCATAGATCTCGAAAAAATGCTATTGTTTTCTCTATCCATTGTGATAGAGCCATTATCCCTCCGGATCCGTTAAAAGTTATGGGCTTGCTATTGGTGAAACCCTTGAAAGTGCAATCCCCTGAACGACCCTGGTGTTGGCCATTCGTAGAGCTATTTACTCTACCTCCGGACCCATTATTACTCATTTGTGCCATTGCTGCTGTCACTACAGTTGTTACAGCAGCTATCAAGGCGGCATTATCCGTTGATGGATGGTATTCAAAGAATTAACACACAAAGGAATTTCTTCATATATATTAAACATATGTTGAGTTACATTTGAAGTTAGGAAAATTTCAACCCTTCTAAGGGTCTCCGATACAGAAGTTAAAGAAAAGTAAGACTTTTATCCGAGTTCCTATTCTATAACAAAATTTTGGGATTTGGGCAAGTTCTACTTGCGACGTAGGTTGCGCTTGGAGCTTGATTCCGTGTCTGATTGCTTTGCTTCCCTAAGGCACCTATCAAAGGTGGCTTTATGTTCCCTTATCTCAAAGAGGACTGCAATCAGTTGTGCTTGGAATATATTGGCGTGGAGATGGGCGTCATCCTGCAACCTGTCCAGTCGATGTATGTCGGAAGTGTGAACTTGTACTTCCACATTGACTTCACGAATCTGGTTTTCCTAGACCCCCGATTGATAGGATTGGGTGGCTAGTTTGCCTACCATGACTGGGAGTGCTCGGTTGGCAGAACCTCCATCCCTGACGTCATATAAGTCCCGACACATACTGTAGGGAGGATGTACTCCTTGATGTTGGCTCCAATGGTAAAGGTGACTTCCCTAAATGGGAGTTGGTCCTTGAAAGTTCCTCCTAACTGTGGGAGATTGGGCAACCGGTGGGTTAATTACTTCTAGTTCTGAGTCTATCCCAGAGTCATCCCCTTCCTCCAACTCTATGGGTTCTTCATCCTCTTCGGGGTCCTCATCTACCCATCCTCCATTGCCGTAATTCGGGTAGTAAGGGTCCCCTGGTGGGTGGAAACCAACCATTGTGTCTGTGCGAGAATAGAGTTATGAGAATTGTCTAGAATTTAAAACATGTACATCTAAATACGTAAGTTAAACTATTGTATTTACCAAATACTCCTATAGTATTTAAGTTTGTATGTTTAATACTAGTGTTATTTTGGTAAGTTTTGACTTGTTTCTCGCTACGACCATTCCTCGACATACATTAGTCCGATCTCGGATAAATATAGTTGATCAGGCTATATTCGTCCTAAATCTGATTACATATTTTGAGGCCTAGTCATAGTGTCCAACTTGTCTTAATACTTCTTGTATAGCTCTAACTATGAAATGACTCATTGTATGCATGTATTTGTGCTTCTACGACCCAAATAATTTAAGTTAAATGAAACTCAATTTAGGTGTAAAAACGTTTTGTCAGAGAATTTTAATCCCTATGCATTTATAGTTTGTATATCTTATGTGGTTAGATATACTTAGTTCACTATAAACAATGCTCTGATACCAATCTATCACACCCCCAAACCAGAATGGCAGAATCGTTCAAGGGCGGATGACTTCATATATTATTGTAAGAGTTGAGTACATAGTAAAGAAAGTAAAACAACCATCATATATATAATTTAAAAGTTACATTGTTGAATTATACGTGTTCAAAACAAATTACAATATGATGACAAAATGAGTTTTAAACTAACACCTTAGCGTCACTTCTCCAAAAGTTGGGGTTTGCTTGTATTACTAAATCCCTGAGAAATACAAATACTTTTGAAAGAGTGTCAACAATTAAGTTGGTGAGTTCATAAGCGTTTATGTATAAAATTTGTAAGTTTGGTATAAAATCACTGAGTTTATTTCTAAAAAATCCAATATTTTTCCATGAGTGCATGGTAGTTTAAAAGTTCCAAAACTGTGATGCATTAGTAGTTTTTCATGTATAGAATAACAGATTTAAGTATGTATAAAATTACTAAGACAAAATGATAACCCCGTAAATCATCATGCTTTCAATTCTCCATGTGAGTTTTATTTCCATGACATTGACCTAGAGTCCCCGCAACAACGTTCTTCAGGCATTGGAATGTTATGACGTTTGTCACCCAAGATGTGCCAGTCTAACTGTAGCTAACAGTTTAGGTGCAGGATTGTCAATCCCGTATAGATCTATACACAAATATCATGCTCTCCCTTTAAGAGATTATGGTATATAATACAGGACTTTAACTGCATACTTGAAAGTACGTGAAGTTGAATGTCTCACAAAACTTATTATCAATTAGATTTACATATGAAAAATCCATTTGTTCTTGTATATGAAAGTATTTCCTTGATATAGTACTTATAGTATGTAAAATCTCATGAATATTTAGTAAACTATACCTATTATAGTTTTTCCAAAAGTATGTTTCGTTTGTATGGTAAACCCTAGTATAGTGTCGACTTTGTATGTAAAGTATAGCATTATTGAACATTTATACTCAAAATACAAATAAAGTGTTTGATACTTATATAACAACATGTTTCATTCCAAAAAGAGAAAATGTTATCATGATATGTTGTATGAGAATGTTTTCGTATGGTAGTTATAAATCACATATGATTGATTATAACAAAAAGTATAGCAAGAGATTGATGTTTTTCACACGAGGATAATCATGTGTGTACTTGTATTTCCACCCTTAAAAGTGTATAAAAGAATTTACAAAGCATTTGAAAATGTAGTTATAGGGGTATAAACTCACCTGATAAAGTGAAGATGGTGAGATGAACACCGAACAGAACTTTGGCAGGAGAAAGCGGATTTCTCGGGATTTTCGGGAATCTCGGGAACGTAAAACTTCCTTCGGGACTTGGGTATGAAAACCAGGGCTTCGGGTGTCACACCCCCAAACCAAGGCTGGCGGAAACGTCCGGGGGTGGATGACTTCTTGTATAGTATCATAACCATAGTTGCAATAGTAATTTAAGCAAACACAACCAACATATATATAATTAAAAGAGTTACATCATTGTATGAATTACATGTTTCCAAATCAATTACAATATGTTGACAAAATGTGAAATATTTGACGCCTTAACGTCCCATCCTCAAAATGCACTTGATTACTTGTTTAGTGATTTCCTAAGAATATAAGCTGTTTGAAAAAGTGTCAATGCAAAGGTTGGTGAGTTCATAAGTTTTTGTTTTAACTTGGTAAAAGCCTTTTTCTTGTAAATGTAATGTTTGTTTCAAAAAAATCCGATATTTTTCCTTAAAATGTGTAACGTAGTCTTACATCCAGAGACCAAAATGTATGAGTAACCTTTCTTTCTTATAGTAAATAATGCAAGTTTAAGTCGACATATACTCTTTTAATTTCAATAAAATTCTCATAAATTCCTATGTTTGTTAATACTTTCTGTGAGTTATTATAACCATGATATGACCTAGTTGGCCTGAAACGACATTTTTCAGGCGTCGGAAATGTTATGACATTTGTCACCCCAGACCTGCTGGTCTAACTGTTGCATGCAATTAAGGTGTGGGTTTGTCAAACCCAATATATATCTATATACAACTATCATGCTCTCCATTCAAGAGGCTCTGGTTACAATACAGGACTTATTGGTAAATGTGAAGCGAATGTCGCACAAAGTCATTAATGAATTTACGTGTAATGTAATGAAAATCCATTTTTGTAAAAATGTACCCTTTTTGTATGAGTGTGTTATGTAATGTATCATAAATTATACCTATTATACTTTATCAAAACAAGGGTAGTAGTGGTAAATGTACGTAAACTATATTTAACATAGTTTATTCAAATGTTTGTATGAAATGGATGTACTTTGATTATAACAATTTGTTATCTTTTATATTCAATATATATATATATATATATATATATATATATATATATATATATATATATATATATATATATATATATATATATATATCAAAATCCATTTATTAACTGATGCATGTCTATATACCAAGAAAAAATATCATTTATTTGCAATAACATATATTCACATAAAGATATAAACCTTGCTTGACATGTTATAAGGTGAAATGAAATTGTTAGCATTTTTCTGTTATTAACATTTTCCATTACTATTCTTAGAAAATTTATAGAAAATTCATAACAAGTCCAAATTAGAATCGGTAAATTCTAGGAGTTAGGAAAATGACTCTAGTTTGTTCAAAAATTTTCCCATGATTTTTGGTGACCTCCAACTTAGGTGAAAACGTCCATAAACGCAAACTGGTCCAGATTAGTTCTTGAAATGATAGGAAGTTTTGTAAAAATCACCATAAATTGTAGAAAAATCATATGGAAATGTTCAAGTAGCCATTTTAAAGCTAAGGAATTGAACTACTCGCACCTTGTACATTTCTGAAAACTAAAATGTTTTAGTTGAACAAACCAGTCCGTGAATGGAGTCCAACTTTTCTGATGAAAGCTGTTAGAAACATTTAGTTGTGTTCTTGGTGATTTAACTTCTATCCCCCCCCCCCCTTAAAACTTAAGAAAATATGAAAATGTAGGGCCATGAACTCAAATTGTGTGATTTTGGTGGATGGATGTTGGAGAAGAAAAGTGTTCAACTCAAGAACACTTAGAAGATTGCTTGAAGATTCGAAGATCTAACACAAATATGATGAAGTTTGTGTAAGTAACCTATGATTTGAGTAGAAGGAGGTGGGGTAATCATATAAATGATAATATTACTTACCAAAAGTGGAAGAATACTTGATGATCAGCCTTGAAATCTCGAATTTTTAGAGAGAGAAAGTGAGAGGAAAGTTGTGTTTAATCTTTGGTGAAATGAAAGAAAATGAGTGAAGTGAGGAGTGAGGAGAGATGTTCCAACTCTAAAAACGTGGGAAAAGGTTCGAAATGATGAAAAAAGTACACTGACATGACCTAGGCATGGTAGAAGGAGTGTAGCTGGTCAAAGAGTGGCTGTGAGTGGTTGCTTGTGTCATAAGCTAAAAGAAAGTTAACACTCCACCTTAATTACTTCAACCACTAAATCTTGGATAAGGTTTGCATTAAAAATGTGATTAATTAAGACATATGGGTCTTAATATGTTAAAATAAATTTTTGGGTGAAAATCCCGCGCTAAAATGATTAAAAAAAAAAAAAAAAAAAAAAAAAAAAAAAAAAAAAACGGGCTTAAAATGCTAAAAATATTGAAAACCGGGCAAAATTGTAATTTTCCGAAATTCTGGGTCGGAGGTTCGGTCCCAGCCTTAGAACCGAAGGTGGATGGGGGAACCGAAAGTAGGGTTCGGCCTTGGAAGAGGAACCGAGAGAAGGGTAAGGTGAACCGAAGGTGCGAAGGGAAGGGCCGAAAGCGAGGTTCGTTCTCAGGCGGGTTTCGGTTCTCAAGGGTTTCGGTCCTCAGGGGTTTCGGTCCTAGGGGTTTTTGATGGGTTTTATACAAACAATCCTATGTGTGCATGCAACCCTAGTATTGGATCTATGTTTTCACTATTAGTTATACAACTTTATGAACACAAAAAGAAACCTGGCATGCTACTGTAATTTTCGAAATTCATATATAAAGCTAGGATACATACCTTTTGTTGTTATATAGCAATAACAACTAGTTCCTTGAATTTCCTTAGCTCTTGAAAGCAAGTACCACAAGTGTAGTACCTCTAATGGAGTCACAAACACCATATGCAACTTGGATGAAGAGGAGAAGTAAGGAGGCTGCCCAAAAACGACTAGAAACCCTAGAGAATCAGTTGTGCACGTTTTTGGGGCCTAAGGGGTCCTTTATATACTTGTGTGGGCTGCTAGGGTTTCAGTCAAAACCCTAATGGACAGCTTAAACTCTAAGCAGCCCATGGAACCTTTTGGACAAGGCTATGGACGAAAATATGATGGGCTTCCATCATAATTTCGTTCACCCCTTATTCCTTTAGCATTCCTTAGCCCAATAACTCAATTATCCAATAATTGCAGTCCAGTTCCCTATATTTAATTAATCTCTTTTAGTCAAAAAAATTAATTCTTAATTAATTATTGACTAATATTAATTAAACAATATAATTTCTCCTTTAATATATTATTCTCATAATATATTAATAAATCATATTTAAACCTTTCTCTCCTTAAATCATCCTACATATTGCTATGGTGAAGGCAACCCAAAAGGACCATGCTCATAATCGTGTCAAGTACATACCAAAATAGTTATGGACTTAGACACTAATCCAACAGTCTCCCACTTGGATAAGTCTAATAACTATTTTCCGTATGACTTCATAACCTGATCAGCAATCGTAGCTTTCAAAAGCCGCTGTCAACTCTAATCTTATCAGATAGCGTGTCCTCTAGATAAGGGATTATATATTCCTCCATTCTCAAGATATCGTATAGACGAAAGACATGAATTTCAATCATTCTCTCTATACTGTTTCCCGACTTCCGATTTATGACGACTGACAACAGACTACACTTGAACACATCAACTTAGTCCCGGCTTGGCCAAGCGCTTAGGTGTCATCACTAAATCATCGAGAGGCCCACATATATCGCTTTTATCCCACTTTGGGTAAAAGGAATGGATAAACTTTGACTCAAATGCTCGCTTGCATTTACTGATCGAATCACACACAACAATAAGTTTTATAACACCAAGTTACTGGTGCGTTTACTTATTATCAATGTGCAACCGACCAACAAATAACAACTCACATGTCTCGGTTTCAAGAATATACAATATTATCGTCTCACTAATCACTCGTGATAAAACCATGAAGTGATCCAAGTGAGCATGGGTTTAATCCAATACTCTAATCTTATCAAAGCACTCATGAACTCTGCAGCAAACTTGTGCCATGTCTAAACACTTCAGACAATCTACAGACACATTCATGACAGTCTTTCTTCATACCTACTCCCAACGTATGACCAACTGTGGATGTTTAAATAACCTAGTTATTCTGGAAGTCAAAACATGCAAATTGAAACATGACAACAATACTTAATCCTATATGGCCCCAAACTTGTGAGAGTAAATAAAACCCTTCTATTTATCCACCATATTGATTACTCATTATTTATCATTTAATGTTTCGGATAATCAACTCATTGCTTGAATTACAACAACAATAGTCCCATGCTCTAAGCATGCACACCGTGTTTCCTATGGTCCATGCTTTGTGAAATAGATCACCTGAAAACTTTTCCAATGATGCTCATTTCACAATTCCTTAATCCTAATTATTAGTGTGAGAACAAAAGGTTCTTGCCACTACTAGAATATGCTAGATTCTAACATTTTATGCAACGATCCCTTTGTAAAATCATAGCACAAAAGTCACCAAGACGTAGCTAATGAAATTACAAAGTACTTTCTTAGAAATTGTTACAATACAATTCCATAGATATGAAGTCTCACATTCAAAGTACATTCCTTTGAACATCCTTCTTGCATAAAAGTTTCTAATCTAGGCACAGACTCTCAATATCCAGCTCCCAATATGAAAACATTTCCACATTTGCCATATGACAACTCATTCTTCATAGAATCTTATCTATTCATAATAATGTCGATATGGTCCATCCAATACCATACTTCCAACTACCTACAAGCGATCAATCCTCAGCAAACTTTGGATCGTCCTTTGATAGTTGTTAAATTCTTTCAGTCAAAACCAATTCTATTCCTTTTTCCCTCTTAATGCGCTAGACATTTGGAAAATTTTAGAATGGTAAAATATTATAGCATTTACAATCGATCCTATACCCGAAGCGTATGGGACACGATGCATAATGTCTTACATAAAGATATGATACTTTACCAATCTTTTGCCATAATATTTTATGTGTCATGTTCTCACAATTCGAACTATGAAGAGGGATGCCGTAGTCATAATTGAATTTTAAGAACACACAATGTATCCTTTGACTAAAAATATTAAAATTTCTTAATCTAAGCTTTAGATTTTGAAACGGAGTATAATATTCTCTCCCTTAATTATAGCAAAACAATTTTTCAACCCATGCAACTTTGCAAATGGAATCTTTGTTTTTCTATAATTAATATTGCTAACTTGCAATACTCGCCATAACAATCATACAAGCATAACACTTATGCTCCCACTATCATGATGATTATCATATAAGCATAACATTTATGCTCCCACTAGCTTTGACATGTATTCAGAAAACAAATGAACTTCCAGAAAACAATGCCTATTCACATTTCTAATACCAGATGCTTCGATAAGCCTTTATCTAAGCTTCTTAACCTTATACACCTTTGCCTTAGATAGCTCATATGTGTGTTTAAACAATTCATAACTTATGTTACTAAGTTCCAAATGTTGAAACTAATTGCCAAATCTCACAATTCGAACTATGGAAAGGGATGCCGTAACCATAATCGAATTTGAGAATACAATTTTCACAATTGCTATCTTCTTAAAATCTCTCTTAGTGAAAGCATTTCCTCACAGTCATTTTCATGAAGGAGGGAATCTTATGACACTTAGATTTTATGGTGTATGAGTTCCTATCCATGTGAATTTGCCAAAACCAAGGTTTGCGACAAATCCGAACTCATATGGACTAAACTTTCTTAATCTTGATTTCTTGCCCTATGGTAACACGAGTGCACACCATGTCTTCCAAGTAGTTTAGTAACTTGTCCTTACATATCAATTTTCTTTCCATCGACTAAGGCTCTAGTGTGTATTCAAATGAGAACTCATAGAACTCATATACACA
Source organism: Lactuca saligna (assembly GCF_052625555.1). Lineage (NCBI taxonomy): Eukaryota > Viridiplantae > Streptophyta > Magnoliopsida > Asterales > Asteraceae > Lactuca > Lactuca saligna. The sequence continues at coordinate 97,624,844 of NC_136421.1, forward strand.
ATTAACTCAATTGGAATGGCACAGAAACAAAACAATGTCAGCACGATAGGTTGTAAACCTCAAGTCGTGTGCTAGTGATGATCGATAAGGTTTATTCTTGATTTGTTCTTGAAACTTTTTAAGACCATTAAGACTCCCACTGACTTCTTGACATATAAGATTCTCTTGTCGAGAAACATTTCTTGACAAACAAATATTCAAGAGTTAGTGAAGCATTTATCAAGACAAAACACTTCACACAATTGGTCCTAGTTGGTCTTTGTCTTATCCAAGACAGCACAACTTACCAATTTCAAATGTGCAAGAATAAGAAAACTTTTCCAAATTCCACATTTGATGAGTGTTATAAACCTACTTAAGACTTTTCACTCAATGTCACAATCTTGACTCTAAGACTTGATATTGGAACGAAGTATGATTGACTTATTGATTTAACCATTTCTACAATACTTGATACCTCTTCTTAGACATGCAAATGCACTAAGACTCACTTAGAGGATCAATTGAGATATGGTTCTTAATCATTAAGACTTATCATAAAACACAATAAAAGGTACTCTCCCTTCTTCTTAGAATAGAGAAACTTTTATCTTTCTGCCTACTTGATTCTTCTTTATTCGTTCTACTATTTATTGAAACTTTTTCAATCAACTTAGAATTATACTTAATGTTATAAGTATAATCATATTTACTAAGCTTTAGTAAATCATGACGAATATCTTTGTCACTCTTGTGGTGGACTTGATCAACACACAACCTTGTGTACTTGATCTCTTTGTCCTTCAATTGACACTTTGCCAAAGAATTAGTCTAAGTTTCCCAAATGTGAAGGTTTTTTCATTCATCATACAATACACATTGCATGATTCCAAGTTTCTTTCCAATTGAAACTTGGGCGATGAGAAACTCTCCCAATTTGGTAAACGTTTGACATTTGCATAAATAACATAATTAAGAATCAAATCCATTATGCTAATAATAGAAGTACATGAACATCAATTTTTCATATATTTCATTGTAAGGATAAATAAATAAGACAAAATCAAAATTTATTTTATTGCGGAAAAACTTGTCCTTACAATGCAATTCAACTGAAAAACTATGTTAACAATCTATTCTAACTCCAAGTTGTAGCTCAAGAATCCATTCTTCAAGTAATGCGATCGAAATCCATTTCTTCATGATCAGATTCAGCTCACTTCTTTTCTCAAGCTTCCTCTCTTTTCTTCGATCCTACAAAACATCAAAATGTAATCTTATCACATCATGTATTAAGAATCTAGAATAGGAACTTAAAAGAGTTAGTTAATGGATTTTACCTGAAGCAGAGCCATACGTCTTGACTCTCCCATCTCTTAGATCTCTCAGGTAATTAGGGAAGCTTCGTCTCCAATGCCCCTTCTCTTGGCAATAAAAGAAAATAGACTCCTTTGGCACAACACATCGGACAATCACAGACTTAGTTCTTTCTGGACTTCCAATGTTGCCAGTGTCCATTGAAGTTTGGGAGTTTGATTCACTAGACAAATTTGCTTGACCAGCACGCCAAATCATTGCTGATTCAGCAGCTATAAGCAAATAGGTGAGATCAATTAGGGTCACGTCGTGGTCCATCATATAGTACTCTCTAACGAACTCACTATATGATTCAGGAAGTGACTGAAGAACCCAGTCAACAGCCAACTCACTTGAAATCTCGACACCCAACATGTTTAACCTATCAATGTATGACTTCATCTCTAAGACGTGCGCACACACAGGTTTCCCATCTTCGTGTTTACTTGCCAAAAGGGCTTGAGTGAGCTTGAACTTTTCAAGCCTTTGAACTTGTGGGTCAGGGAGAATAGTTGGAGGAGGTGGAGGAAGTTAAGCATGACTCTCATTTCCTTGATTGTATCTCGGAACGTCATCTTTATTTGGAAAGCTTGTTCCAAAGGATTTGGGAAGACCATTGTAAGATTCAGACATCTACAAAACGGGAGAAAATTCAAGTTATGTTGATTAGAATTCTTGATGTAACACCCAAATGAAACATCAAGCTAGGATCCAACACAATACTCTACAACCTAGAAGAGGGATGCCGTAATCTAGTTGCAGAATATTTGAAGGTAGGTAAATGACGATTTACCAATTTCCACCATGAAAAACGAAAAGGAAGATTAAGTTTTAAATGAATTGAAACTCCTAGATCTTTTGAGATTCATTGAACTTTTCAATGGCATGTTTAATCTCGATTATGCCCTACTATTTGTGATTGGGATGCCGAGGATCACAAACAAGGTGTGAATAACCATACGAATCACGTGGTGCACCCAATGCTACTATCACCTAATCAATGTGCCGGTTAGCCACACACGCTCCATTGATCTATGATAAGCATCGAGCCACCCTTTGCCACCAATGTCATCCCCAAATTAGTGTGCCGGTTAACCACACACGCTCCACTAACGTTTGACAAGGGTATGAAGTGTAATTCCATGGGTTAGCATACAATTTCACATTTTGCCTAAAGTAACTATGATTTGGGAATTTGAAAAAGCATTTAGTTACTTTGTACTTCATTATACTTATAATGGAAGGTTTCTGTCCTATCCAACCCGTTCGGCTAACGACCCTCCACTAGTCAAGAGTGCGGTGGGTAAGAGTGGATACCCATTCAATCGCCATTTTATAGGCAATTTCCTTAAACACCCCTTATAGACTAGCTTCGTGAATGAGGCCTACTAACGGTAAGACTGAATTTTAGTTATACATATATAATATTAAACTTTTAATGTTATATATAGTATAAGGGTGTATTTTACACTTTTAAAATACTAGGTGGTTTAAATTATACTTTTAATTAACCAAAATCATTATGGATTTATTAAATCTCTTTTAATTATACACTTAATTAATTTAATAAAACCATAAGGGTTTAATTTGAACTTTTCAAAATCAGGGTTTTGGAATTTAGACTTTCAAAATTAACTTTTAATCAACAATTTAAATTCCAAAACTTGAGGGCAAGTTTTGAAACTCTTCAAAACAATTAGGTTTTAATCTCACTTAAAATTTTCGAATTTAAGACATTTAAATTAAAATTTTAAATATTAAAACTCTTGATTTAATAATTACCATAAATTAAACAATTAATTTAAATTATTAAATCACAAGGATTATCTAGATCATGAGGATAATTACCAATTATACATCTAAGATATCCTAATCCCATGAATCCCTCTCTAAATCTCGAAAATAAGAGATGGGATAATTCAAGATCTTTAATTACCATATTTAACAATTAAAAGATAATTACAAGATATGGGATTATCCAAATCCCTAAAATTTAGGATCTAACCTTGGGGAAGGAGGTAATTTCGAAATCCAAGGGTTGGATAACCCTAGATTTCAAAATCTTGGAGGCTAAGGAAAGGATTTGGGAAACCCTAGCAAAAATCGCCATCTAGGGTTTTGCAACCCTAATTGCGAAAATTACCTAGCCTTTAGGGTTTATTAGCCATAAACCCTAATATGTCAAGTTCACAAATTTGAATAAAAGCTAATTGAAAACAAAACCAATGGCTCTGATACCACTGATGGGTTTTATACAAACAATCCTATGTGTGCATGCAACCCTAGTATTGGATCTATGTTTTCACTATTAGTTATACAACTTTATGAACACAAAAAGAAACCTGGCATGCTACTGTAATTTTCGAAATTCATATATAAAGCTACGATACATACCTTTTGTTGTTATATAGCAATAACAACTAGTTCCTTGAATTTCCTTAGCTCTTGAAAGCAAGTACCACAAGTGTAGTACCGCTAATGGAGTCACAAACACCATATGCAACTTGGATGAAGAGGAGAAGTAAGGAGGCTGCCCAAAAACGACTAGAAACCCTAGAGAATCAGTTGTGCACGTTTTTGGGGCCTAAGGGGTCCTTTATATACTTGTGTGGGCTGCTAGGGTTTCAGTCAAAACCCTAATGGACAGCTTAAACTCTAAGCAGCCCATGGAACCTTTTGGACAAGGCTATGGACGAAAATATGATGGGCTTCCATCATAATTTCATTCACCCCTTATTCCTTTAGCATTCCTTAGCCCAATAACTCAATTATCCAATAATTGCAGTCCAGTTCCCTATATTTAATTAATCTCTTTTAGTCAAAAAATTAATTCTTAATTAATTATTGACTAATATTAATTAAACAATATAATTTCTCCTTTAATATATTATTCTCATAATATATTAATAAATCATATTTAAACCTTTCTCTCCTTAAATCATCCTACATATTGCTATGGTGAAGGCAACCCAAAAGGACCATGCTCATAATCGGGTCAAGTACATACCAAAATAGTTATGGACTTAGACACTAATCCAACAGTTTTGGTCCTCAGGGTTTCGGTTCTCAGGGGTCTCGGTTCTTAAGAGGGTTTCGGCTCCTAAGAGGAGTTTCGGCTCCTTAAGACTCTTTTACTCATTTTTACTCCGTTTTAAGTGGTTTTTGACCCAGTTAAGGGTCGGTATGACCCGAATGATTATAAAAAGTTACGGGAACTTTTGAGAGAGATTTGGGAGAGATTTGAGAGAGATTTAAAATAGAGAGAGACGGAGCAAATACGATTGAGATAGGTTTCGTTTGTGACATTTTTTAGTGTCCGACTTCGCAATGCAAGGTCCGTAAAACCCATTAAGCCATGTTTTAGTGTCCTACACACTCCCGATGAGTGTGTAATAGTGTTTTATCGCTTTGGTTCATTGTTTAGCATTATCACAGCTATGGAAATTCAAACACCCGAATTTTTCAAATGATGTTTTCTCATTAAAATAGCGAGTTGTTTAGTAATTACACAATGTAAACCCTAATATACAAGGGCTAACTGAGTCATCCGGTTTAACTTGTTGACTTTGTTTGACTTTGACTTGACCCGAAATTGACTATTATCACATCATCCCCCCATTAGAGGGAATTTCGTCCCGAAATTTATGTTTTGGCTGGGACTTCAAGAGTTTGGGAAGAGATGCGGGTATTTTTGTTTCATTTGATCTTCGCATTCCCAGGTGAACTTGGGTCCTCGTTTCGTGTTCCAACGAACCTTCACTATGGGAATACGACTTTGTTTCGTTCTTTTGACATCCCGATCCATAATCTCAACTGGTTCTTCCACGAAATGGAGACTCTCATTTACTTCAATTTCATCGAGGGGTATCACAAGAGTCTCGTCGGATAGGCACTTTTTCAAGTTTGATACGTGGAAGGTAGGGTGTACATTATTAAGTTCTTGTGGTCGTCGGAGTTTGTACGGCACGGGACCAATCATGGCAAGGATTTCAAACGATCCGATGTACCTCGAGTTTAGTTTCCCACGTTTACCAAAATGTATCATTCCTTCCCAGGGGGAAACCTTTAGTAGTACTCGATCACCAACCTAGAATTCCAAGGGTTTGCGTCGTTTATCCGCGTAACTCTTTTTCCAATCTCGGGATGCCTTCAGTCTTTCCCGAATTTGAAAAAAAATTTATGTGGTCTCCCTTATGATTTCAGGACCAGTGAGAGTGCTATTAGGGACTTGCCCCCTAGTTAACTGAGTGTCCCCCACTTCCTCCCAGCACAGGGGTGATCGACACTTGCGACCATAAAGAGCTTTGAATGGGACAACTTTGATGCTGGTGTGATAGCTGTCATTTAGTAGAATTCGATAAGTGGCAAGTGGGTATCCCATGCCATACCAAAGTCTATCACACAGGCTCTCAACATGTCTTCTAACGTCTGTATGGTTGGCTCGCTCTGCCCGTCGGTTTTTGGATGGTAGGTCGTAGTCATGTCTAGCCTAGTTTCTAGAGATTTCTATAGGGACTGCCAAAATCGCAAGGTGAATCTACTATCTCAGTCGGAGATAATGGATATTGGTACTCCATGTAGTCGCACAATCTCCTTGATGTATGTCCTGGTTAACTTCTCCATCTTGTCAGTTTCCTTTATTGGAAGGAAGTGTGCAGACTTGGTCAATCTATCTATGCTTACCCATATGGTGTCAAGCCCACCCGATGTCTTAGGCAGCTTGGTTATGAAGTCCATGGTTATCCGTTCCCACTTCCACTCAGTTATATCCGGCTGTTGTAGTAGTCCAGATGGGTTCTGGTATTCTACCTTGACCTTGGCGCACGTTAGACACTTGCCCACATAGGTAGCAATCTCAGCTTTCATGTTCGGCCACCAATACAACTTCTTGAGATCTAGATACATCTTATCGGAACTTGGATGGATGGAATATCGTGTATTGTGTGCTTCATTCGTGACAACGTCTCAGAACCCACCGAACTTCAGTGTCCAGATCCAGTTCATGAGGTAGCAAGCTCCGTCTTCCTTGACTTCTAGGTTTTTATAGATCCCTCTCAATGCCTCACTTATCACGTTTTCTGGTTTCAAGGCTTCAAGTTGATCTTCCTTGATTTGTGTGAGTAGGTGTGAATGGATCGTCATTGTTAATGACTTCACTCGGCGACCCGAATATTCCTTTCTGCTTAGGGCATCGACTACAACATTGGCCTTGCCCGGATGATAGCGGATTTCGCACTCATAGTCGTTCAGTAGCTCTACCCGTCTTCTTTGTCTCATTTTGAGCTCTTTTTTATCGAGGATATGTTGAAGACTTTTATGATCGGTGAAGATGGTGCACTTTGTATCGTAGAGGTAGTGTCTCCAGATCTTTAAGGCGAACACTATTGCTCCCAATTCGAGTTCGTGGGTAGTATAATTAACTTCGTGGGTCTTAAGTTGTCTTGATGCGTAAGCGATAACCTTCCCTCTCTTCATGATCACGCATCTGATACCTTGATTTGAAGCATCGCAATACACCACGAAGTCATCAGTTCCTTATGGAAGAGACGAGATCGGCATGCTCCATAGAGCTTGTTTTAACGTTTGGAAGGCGGCTTCTTGTTTATCTTCCTACTTGAACACCACGCCTTTCTGAGTCAAAGTGGTAAGGGGTTTAGCAATCTTGGAGAAGTTCTGTATGAACCTTCGGTAGTATCCTGCGAGTCCTAAAAATTGACGGATTTCTATTGGCATTGTAGGTGCTGACCAGTTTTCGATCGCCTTGATTTTTTAGGGATCCACGTGTATCCTTTTCTTGCTAACCACGTGCCCAAGGAATCCCACTTCTCGAAGACAAAATTCTCACTTTGAAAACTTAGCATAAAGCTTCTCGGCTCTTAGAGTCTCCAGTACTAGTCGCAGGTGTTGGTTGTGCTCTTCTTTGCTTCTCAAATAGACCAAGATGCCGTCGATGAACACGATCACGAATTTATCTAGGAAGGGTTGAAACACTCGGTTCATCAGATCCATGAACACCGCGGGCGCATTTGTTAATCCAAATGGCATCACTACAAACTCGTAGTATCCATAGCGAGTTTTGAATGTCATCTTGGGGATATCTTCTTCTTGAACTCGCAGCTGATGATAACCCGACCTCAAGTCGATTTTTGAAAAATAGCTTGCTCCTTGAAGTTGGTCAAAGAGATCGTGAATTTGGGGTAGAGGATATCGATTCTTGATGGTAAGTTTGTCTAACTCCCGATAGTCAATGCACATGCGAAAGGATCCGTCCTTATTCTTTACAAAAAGGACTGGTGCTCCCCAAGGTGAAAAGCTCGGTCTGATGAACCCTTTGCTCAATAGTTCTTTCAACTAGCTGGACAATTCTTGCATTTCTGCTGGTGCTAAGCGGTAGGGAGCTTTGGCTACGGGGGTAGTACCATGAACCAAGGCTATTCGGAATTCGACTTGTCGTGCTAGTGATACACCTGGCAGGTCTTCTAGGAATACGTCAGGGAAGTTGCATACTTCTGGAATGTCTTTGATATCCTTCACCTCTTATTTCTTATCTACGACGTGGGCTAAGAATGCGTGGTATTCCTTTCGGAGATACTTTTGGGCTTTCACGCAAGAGATGATTTGCAAATTTGCATTGGGTTTATCGCCATAAATGAGAAGGGTTTCACCGTTTGGCAGATTAAGACGAACGGACCTTTCGTAACATAGAATGTCGGCACGATGAGAACTTAACCAATCCATGCCAATGATGATGTCAAAACTTTTTATGGTGACCAGCATTAGATCGATTTTGAACGGATGGTTATCTAGAGTGAGGGTACACCCTATTTATATATCATTACTGCGCTCAATCTTTCCGTTTGCCATTTCTACGACGTATGAATCTTTTAACGACTGGGGGTTTTGTTTAAGTAATTGTTTGAATTGGTGGCTCACAAAACTCGTCTCTGCTCCACTATCAAATAGTACGCATGCATAAGAGTTATTGAGGAGAAACGTACCAGTAACCATTGTAGGATCCTTGACTGCTTCCCCATGTCCTAGCGCCAGGACTCTCCCTACACCTCCAGTATTAGGGACTTGTGCCTTGGGGCAGTTCCTCCTGAAGTGCCCTGCTTCACCACATCCATAGCAGGTTTGGCTTGCCCTTGCATTGGCAACTTGGTTAATCGGTCATTCTGGTGCTTTACAGAAACGAGCGATATCCCCTTCCTGTCGCAGTTTTTGAAGTGCATTTCCCAACAAGCACCAGTGTGGTGGAATTTGCACTTGTTGCACTTAGGGAGGTTTCCAGCATATTGCTTCGGTGGTGCTGAAGTGGTAGCAGTAGTAGCAGCACGGACAACCACAGTTTGTTGCTTTTTGGCGGGGTCCTGTGCCGGTTGCTTCTTTCTATTGCTCCACAACTTGCTCTTGTTGTTCCCTCCTTTTTCTTGGTCAATGGTGGCGATCACGGTACCATGGCTGGCCCTGTGATCGATAAGTTGTTGTGCTAATTCCATGGCACTTTCAAAGGTAGCGGGTTTCGAGGCCAGTACACTGTCTTGAATCTGGGATGACAGTCGCCAGAGGTATCGTTCCACCTTTTTCCCCTCTGGAGTGACGATTGTTGGGTAGAGGAGTGCTAGGTCATTGAACCGGGCAGTGTAAGTTTCAAGATCTGTGCCCGACATTCTGAGGTTCCAGAGTTCTTCGAGTTTTTGTATTTCGCCCCTCGGGCAATACTCCTTTAGCATCAACGCTTTCAAGTCTTCCCAGCTTATGGAGTTAGCCACTGCGGGAGTAAGTGATTTAAATCAGCCATTCCACCAAGTGAGAGCCCTACCGGTGAAAGTAAATATTGCATACCTTACCTTGATCGTTTCGGGACAAGCACAGAGTTCGAAGACTGCTTCGGTCCTTTCGAACCATTGCATCAGTGTGATGACGCCCCCGCTCCCATCGAAGGTATCAGGTTTTTCATTTGTGAAATCCTTGTAGGTGGATTCCTTTGTGCGCCCCGAACTGACCCTATTTAGTGGGTGTAGCACCAGATCCAGATCCACCATTGCCATTAGTGCCGATTTGCGACATAGTTGTCGCCACACCTGCTGTTACTCCAGCCTATAACATTGTTGGATCAAATTGTGGTGGCGGCGGCGGAGGAGGTGGTGTTGCGCTACTAGAAGGTCTTGGTATTTTCCTTGGTGGCATAGTTTTGTCATAAGTTTCAAAATCACAAGTCGGTAAGACTTCAATAGTAATAACGAGTCGAGTGTTACTTTTTTTATCTCATTTGTATTATATCCCAACTTTATTGCATTAGCAAGTAATTCACAGAAAAAGTTTATGCAATTAAACTTATGAATTAAATAGTGGTGACTCAAACAGAGTCATGTGTTTAGTTCCGCATCTGACCCACTCCTAAGATTCGCTCGATGTGCCCCAGTTATGTGTAATTAAAATTTTAATAAGCTGTTGATACTAATGAGTCTGCCCTAAGTCCACAACCAAACAAGGAACAGGTCCTAAGGCGGACTCACCATTTCTAGGTCGATTACCTCTTTAATTACACATAACAACGAGGTACACTTAAAAATCTTAGAGTTATCAGTTGTAAATTGTATGTAATACCACATAGCAAAATCTCGTGTCAACATCCAATGAAGTAAAATGCATGCCAAATTCATTGATAGACTTTAAGTACATATTGTTTTGGAGAACATTTGACCTCATAAGGGTCTACATTACATCAATGCAAAAGATAGTTTTGACAGAACAAAAGCCCTTTGAATAGTGGAATCACTTAGTCACAGGGTCAACCTACATACAAAAGAGTAGCACCAACGCATGCTCATAAACTTATACTACAAAGATGCGTGAGTAGTAATGAGTCCTACTCACGAAGATCCTTCCCTGATGGAGCTTGGGATGATGTCGATGCGCCTTGCAGTTCTGCTAACCTCCGTTCGGTTGCAACCATTCTCTCCTCAAGCGACATGTATCTTTCCTGATACTCCCTTGCTTCTGCTCAAGCAGCTAAAAGGTCCTGAATGAGTTGGTCTCTATGGTGGGAGTCTCGTTCCAGGTCTCTGGTGCGAGCAGTGGTAGACTCTATGATGGCACTTAGCTCCCAGACCTGATCGGTCGTCATCCTACCACGATCATCCATAATCGCTATCTGTCGAGTCATGACTGGGAGGTCTCTATCATCCGGTCCCCCATGGCTGAGGTCGTAGTAACCACGTTGGTCGCCATAGGGTGACCTTTGGCGTTGTTGTTGGCTCCACCTCTCGATCATTGTTTCTCAACAGGGCTCAGGCCCATTGTGGCCAAAGCAGTTTTCAGGCACCCTGGCAATGTAAGGAGGGTTGAAGACTTCTGGTTCATCTTCACTTTTGTCCTCATCCATATCTACCTAGACGTCTTCCTCTTCTTCTTCTTCTTCCTCCTCTTCTTCTTTCTTTTTTCTTCCTCGGGTTCCTCTTCGGGTTCCACTTCGGGATCCTCTTCGGGATCTTCTTTGATTGGTTCTTCGGGCTCTTCTTCAATCCATCCGGCATTTCCCTGATTGGGAAAGTATGGGTCTTCTGGTAGATGAAATCTTGCAATGTCATTTGTGCGACAATAGGGTTGTAAGTAGCATGTAACGGTTGATAATAATAATATTGTGCTATAGCAATCATACAAATACTCCTATAGTATTTTAAATGTTTAGATTTGGTTCTTAGAGCATTCTTTGTAGGGTGAAGTTAGGTTATTAGATTTGTTTCCCACTGCGATTATCCCCTAGTATGTGTAAGTCACTTGTCGGATAGATATAGTTGATCAGGCTATATCCCTCCCAGACTCTATTCACATATACTAAGGCATACCCATAGTGTACAACTCCTCTTCTTTTACTTTATGTTCTCCTAGTTATTACACTACGCGAGTATGTAATGCATGTAGGTATACTTTAAACGAGAAAACCATTTATTTTCTAAAAGTATAACCAATTAAAATGTTTTAAAATCAGAGACTTTTAGTCCCAACTATGTTTATAGTTTGTATATCTTATGCGGTTTGATATACTTAATTCACTATAAACTGTGCTCTGATACCAATCTGTCACACCCCCAAACCAAGGATGGCGGAAACGTCCGGGGGTGGATAACTTCATGTATAGTATCATAACCACAATTGCAATAGTAATTTAAGCAAACACAACCAACATATATATAATTGAAAGAGTTACATCATTGTATGAATTACATGTTTCCAAATCAATTACAATATGTTGACAAAATGTGAAATGTTTGACGCCTTAACGTCCCATCCTCAAAATGCACTTGATTACCTGTTTAGTGATTTCCTGAGAATACAAGTTGTTTGAAAAAGTGTCAACGCAAAGGTTGGTGAGTTCATAAGCTTTTATTTTAACTTGGTAAAAGCCTTTCTCTTGTAAATGTAATGTTTGTTTCAGAAAAATCCGATATTTTTCCTTAAAATGTGTAATGCAGTCTTATATCCAAAGACCGAAATGTATAAGTAACCTTTCTTACTTATAGTAAATAATGCAAGTTTAAGTCGACATAAACTCTTTTAATTTCAATAAAATTCCCGTAAATTCCTATGTTTGTTAATACTTTCTGTGAGTTATTATAACCATCCTATGACCTAGTTGGCCTGAAACGACGTTCTTCAGGCATCGGAAATGTTATGACATTTGTCACCCCAGACCTGCCGGTCTAACTGTTGCATGCAGTTAAGGTGTGGGTTTGTCAAACCCAATATAGATCTATATACAACTATCACGCTCTCCCTCAAGAGACTCTGGTTACAATACAGGACTTATTGGTAAATGTGAAGCGAAAGTCTCACAAAGACATTAATGAATTTACATGTAATGTAATGAAAATCCCTTTTTGTAAAAAATGTACCCTTTTTGTATGAGTGTGTTATGTAATGTATCATAAAATATACCTATTATAGTTTATCAAAACAAGGGTAGTACTGGTAAATGTACGTAAACTATATTTAACATAGTTTAGTCAAATGTTTGTATGAAATGGATGTACTTTGATTATAACAATTTCTTATCTTTTATATTCCATATATATATATATATATATATATATATATATATATATATATATATATATATATATCAAAATCCATTTATTAACTGATGCATGTCTATATACCAAGACAAAATGTCATTTATTTGCAATAACATATATTCACATAAAGATATACACCTTGCTCGACATGTTACACGGTGATATGAAATTGTTAGCATTTTTCTGTTATTAACATTTTCCATTACTGTTCTTAGAAAATTTATAGAAAATTCATAACAGGTCCAAATCAGAATCGGTAAATTCTGGGAGTTAGGAAAATAAGTCTAGTTTGTTCAAAAAAATTCCCTTGATTTTTAGTGACCTCCAACTTAGGTGAAAACATCCATAAACGCAGACTAGTCCAGATTAGTTCTTGAAATGATAGGCAGTTTTGTAAAAATCACCATAAATTGTAGAAAACTCGTATGGAAATGTGCAAGTAGCATTTTAAAGCTAAGAACTTGAACTACTTGCACCTTGTACATTTTTGAAAATTAAAATGTTTTAGTTGACCAAAACAGTCCGTGAATGGAGTCCAACTTTTCTAATGAAATCTGTTATAAACATTTAGTTGTGTTCTGGGTGATTTAACTTGTATCCCCCCACCCCTTAAAACTTAAGTAAATATGAAAATGTAGGGGTATGAACTCACATTATGTGACTTTGGTGGATGGATGTTGGAGAAGGGAAGTGTTCAACTCAAGAACACATAGAAGATTGCTTGAAGATTCGAAGATCTAACACAAATATGATGAAGTTTGTGTAAGTAACCTAAGATTTGAGTAGAAGGAGGTGGGGTAATCATATAAATGATAATATTACTTACCAAAAGTGGAATAATACTTGATGATCAGCCTTGAAATCTCGAATTTTTAGAGAGAGAAAGTGAGAGGAAAGTTGTGTTTGATCTTTGGTGAAATGAGAGAAAATGAGTGAAGTGAGGAGTGAGGAGAGATGTTCCAACTCTAAAAACATGGGAAAAGGTTCGAAATGATGAAAAAGGTACATTGACATGACCTAGGCATGGGAGAAGGAGTGTGGCTGGTCAAGGAGTGGGTGTGAGTGGTTGCTTGTGTCATAAGATAAAGGAAAGTCAACACTCCACCGTACTTACTTCAACCACTAAATCTTGGATAAGATTTGCATTGTAAACATGATTAATTAAGACATATGGATCTTAATATGTTAAAATAAAGTTTTGGGTGAAAATACCGCGTTAAAATGATGAAAAACGGGCTTAAAATGCTAAAAATATTGAAAACCGGGCAAAAAATTGTAATTTTCCGAACTTCTGGGCCAGAGGTTCGGTCCCAGCCTTAGAACCGAAGGTGGATGGGGAACCGAAAGTAGGTTTCGGCCTTGGAAGAGGAACCGAGAGAAGGGGAAGGTAAACCGAAGGTGCGTAGGGAAGGGCCGAAAGTGAGGTTCGGTCTCAGGCGGGTTTTGGTCCTCGGGGGTTCGGTCCTAGGGTTTTCCGTTCTCAGGGGTCTCGGTTCTTAAGAAGGTTTCAGCTCCTAAGAGGAGTTTCGGCTCCTTAAGACTATTTTACTCATTTTTACTCTATTTTAAGTGGTTTTTGACCCGGTTCAGGGTCGGGATGACCCGAGTTATTATAAAAAGTTATATGAACTTTTGAGAGAGATATGGGAGAGATTTAAAATAGAGAGAGGTAGAGCGAATATGATTGAGAGAGGTTTCATTTGCAACATTGTTGAGTGTCCGGCTTCGTAATGCAAGGTCCATAAACCCCATTAAGCCATGTTTTAGTGTCCTACACACTCCTGATGAGTGTGTAATAGTGATTTATCGCTTTGGTTCATTGTTTATCATTATCACGGCTATGGAAACTCAAACACCCAAATTTTCCAAATGATGTTTTCTCATTAAAATAGCGAGTTGTTTAGTAGTTACACAATGTAAACCTTAATATACAAGGGCTAATTGAGTCGTCCGGTTTGACTTGTTGACTTTGTTTGACTTTGACTTGACCCGAAATTGACTATTGTCACATTGGGATATTTCTTGCACGCAAAATGGAGTAAAAATGCAAGAGAAGGAGAGAAAATGAGCAATTTTTGCCTAGAACCCTCGCATCCCTTTTATAGGGGGCTGAACTGCCTCGGTACGTTGGGTGTACAAGGTTACGCGGGGCGTAATGGGACGTTATTGCTTACGCACTTCGGATGGGAGGGCTTCTGTCCGATGGGAGAGCCTATGGCCGATGGGACGAGGCTCCTATCCTCTGGTACGTGGGGCGTAAATGGATTTTTCCAACTTCTAAATTGCATAACTTTTACGTACGAGCTCCGTTTTCCGCGTTCTTTATATCCATGCGTAGGTGAGAATGTACTCTATAACTTCTTTTAGACTCCATTGGCTAATTTTGATTTATTTTAATTATATTATTTTTAACAGGCTGGGACGCGAAAGGTTCATTAAAAATCTGTAACTTCTTTATCCGATGTCTGTTTTCGACATACTTTTTACCGTTGTACTACAATTGTTAAGGTCTTCGATTCTCATTTAGATTGTTTCGGTCAAAAATCCTTCAATCTCTATTTCGAGTTTTTAGCTGTCTATTCCTACATCCGAAACTTCGAAAAATCATAACTTCCCAATACGAAGTCAGATTTGGGCATTCTTTTTATGTACGTTCACAGTTTAATGATATCTACTATTTTCATTTATATACTTAAGGTTATAAAGTATTTTATTAAAACTTCACGTTTTACGTTTAATCGTATTGACGGTTTTGTTGTGAATCTTAGGTTGGTCATAACTTCTTCGTTATAACTCGTTTTCAGTGTTCTTTATGTTTCTGAAACCCTTGACATGATATCTATCCTTTATGAAATCCAGTAGATGACTTTTGAAAATTTTATTTTCGACAATAATTTCATTATATTAAAAGGGGTTATAATTCTTGACTTTTTAGGTCATTACATTGATTTGAAATATCAGGTTGTCACATATTGTCCCCATGGTTAGAGTTTGTGGCACCAAATCTAGCACTACCGGTACCATTCATACCAATTTGCAACATTGCGGCAGCTACGGTTGCGGTTACGGTAGCTTGGAACATTGCAGGATCAAACTGCGGAGGTGGTGGCGGAGTTGGTGGTGGTGTTGCGCTGCTGGAAGGTCTGGACTTTTTCTTTGGCAGCATAGTTCTGTCATAAGTTTGAAAAGACGAACAGACGGTAAGTTTCTAATAGTAGTGACAAGTCGGATGTTATCGAACTAGACTTTTCTGTATTCTGTTCTGACTTAAAAGTATCTTGCATGCAATTCATATTAAAGCCCATATGAATGAATTTAGTGGTAGTGACTCAAATGTAACTTGTGATTTGTTTCGTGCCTGATCCCCTCCTAAGATCACTTGGTATATACCAGTCATGTAAAATTAAGGTCCAATAGGCCGTCGAACTTAATGAGTCTGCCCTAAGCCTACAACCAAACAAGGAATAGGACCCAAGGCGGACTCACCATTTCTAAGTCGATTGTCTCTTAATTACACCTGACCTTGAGGTATACATTAAGAATTCTTGGAGCTACCATAAGCAAATCGTTTATAATACCAAGTTATGAAATATTTGCTAAATTCTCAATGATATAAAATGCATGCCAATTTCATTGATATAATCTAGTACATAGAGTTTAGGAAAAAGTTTGACCTGATAATAGGTCTACATTTCGTTAATGTAAGGAAATTTTTTTTTTGGAAGTGGCACAACCCCTTTGAATAGTGCAATCCCTAAATTTTATGGGTCGAATTTTATGTATATGACGGGGTAGTGTTCAAGCGCACGCCAGTAGTTTTGAGTCTATATCGATATGTCAGTAGTGTACACACTACTCGCAGCGGGTGACATTTCGTGGGCCATAGAATGAAGGCATGAAAGTCTGCATTGACCTAACCTCTGCCCTGACTTCTGTTATTCGATGTTCTATTTCTATCACGCATTTTCTCTAATGCTTGTTTGTATTTCCCGATACTCTCCGATTCTTGGCTCAAGTTGTGGTCACTTCTATTCGCAGGCTTTGATTTGGTTCCTGGCCTGTCGTGTCCTCCATCTAGGTGAATAGAGCGAATTACGGTGATCCTGGTGATAGCACTAACCTTCCTGATTTGGTTGACCGGTGCTCGTGTTTGTATCCTCTAGTAAGTGATGCGGTATACTATGACAAGGAGGGCCTTGTCTACTGATCCTCCTCTATTAAGGTTGTAGAAGCCTTTTTCCATACTGCAAGGAGGGTGTTTGACCTTGTCTCAGACCCTTCTCTTTAAATCTACGGCTCATCGAGGTGTTGGGCCATGGAAGTCTCATCGAGATGTAGAGTATGGAAGGTGTATTGTAGGCCTCGGCTCCTCGCCAAAGTATTCTCTCATTTCTTCTTTCCTTTGGTTTCTCTTCCTCTCGTTCCCTTTCTAATTGTCTCCGGGGTCTTCCTCCATTATTTCTTCAGGATCCTCTTCGGGAGTTTCTTCGTTCTAAATGTAGCCTTCTACCAAAGCATCAAATGTTCTGTATGTTTGCTTCTTGTAAAAGTGAGTAATTTTCCCAAGTGTGTGACAACCTGAAATTTCTATTCTATACAAACATATCATGCCAATAGAAGTCAGATCAGTTGCTGCTAAGTTTCAAACTTTTTGGAACAACTTTGAGTATTTTAGGATTTACACATCGGGTGATATCAGGAGAGAGGATGCCCTAGGGTTATTGTGCAACACTGTTATTCCAATACTCTAAGAAATTAGGTTTACTACCTGACTAAAATATTTTCATACAAAAAACCCTAAATTTAGGAGTATATATATGAGAGTTAGTAATTATTTACACTTTTTCCAAATCTCAAGATCCAAACCCATTTCTCTCTCAAGTATCATCCAAAAGTTTTTCGAGATCTTCGATCTAGTAAGTGTTTCTAGCCTTCTTAAGTTATTATATGGCTTAATCTAGTGTTTTAACACACTTTTAACCATGAAATCATTCCAAAAGGGTCAATCTTCAGTTTACACCAAGAACACACACTTATGTTCTTGGCCTTTTAGACATTTTCGAGCTTCTAACTTGTAAGTGCTTCTATCCTAGAGTCTTACAAGCTTTGTTACACTTCTATACCTCAAGAAATGTCCCTAGCTCACCAAGAACTAAGTGTTCACGGTTCAAGAAGTTCTTGAACCATAAACACCAAGTTAAGGTGCCAAAGGGTGCCTTGGGGTGCCTTGGTACTTTACAATGCCTTAGGGACTTGGCTAAATCCTTCCTTGATGTTTTTATCACACAAAAAGCCCAAAAATTACTCATTTATATGTGTTCAAGGTTTGGGGATCTCCAAAACTGTAAACACCCCATATAGTGTATAAATGGCCCATATTCATTCCTTATGCCTAGAATCTAACCTAGACTATTACCTTGATGAGCTAAGGACTTGAAAACCCCCAAATACCATAAACCTTATGAGTTTACGGTAGTAAAATCAAAGGAAAATGGTTTAGGGACCGTAAACTCCAATTAGGAGTGAAATGGTGTCCTAGTTCCTTCCTTAGTCACATACTTCAAGTAGAAAAAGTTTCTAGGGACTTTTAAGGCTTCAAACATCAAATGGTCAAAAACTGTGTGAGCTTATGACCATAAACCCAAGGGTTTATGACCGTAAACCCTTTTGTTAGTGACCACAAAACCCAAAACTCCCAAATGGAGTTTTCCTTGAACCCCAAGCACACTAGCCTTGTCCTACAACACTTAGATGCAATCCTTAGAACTTATAACACTTATATAAAGTGTTTTACATGTCTTAGGATGTCTTAACCTTATTATTTAGTTGTTTAAAGCCTAATTGGTTACATATATGTGATATTATATGTTAAATAGGATCATAGAGTGTGTACAAGTCTTCACTTGACACCTAGCATCCTATACGGTCCGTTCATCCCAACCACTTGCTACAGGTGAGTCTATACCCCTTAATCAATGATTTAAATGTTTCTAAATGCTTTTATGGGGGTACAAGTTGAATCATGCTAGTTATTATATTAATCACATGTGATTAATAAGAAGCATACAAAAGGATTTACTACTCTTTTAGCTGTTTTACCAAACGGTTTACTTCAAATGGCTTTCTAAAACATTTTTACTAGTTTACAATTCTTTATCAAACTGTCTTACATACTGAATGTTTCTCTTCAAAACTCTGTTACGATTGTGTTTCCAAAACAAAGGTTTCATTATACTTTAAACTGTTCTTATAAAATAAACTGTTTTACAAACTGACATCAAGTCATCTTTTCCTAGTTATAAAACTTTTCAAAGGTTTTACAAAACTTCATTTATATTTTTATATTGTTAATTGCATGCCTAGATATGTATAGTTATATAAGTAATGTTTGAAGGACTTAGGAAGGCTAACCCGCCTTATTTCCTTTTCCTCGTTGGGATGTGGTCTGGTAGGATATCGGGTATCCGTCCGAAGGTCATTTAACTATTAGTTATATATCATGTGTACATATATAGTCATAAAGGTTCTTCCAGTCAATTCAATACCCTTGGGTAGCAAGGGTATACTTCCATGTTCATATGTACAAGTTATATTACTAGTAAGCTACAATAGGCGTAGTTTCGGGTTTTACTAATACTAATACCATAACAATGAATCATACAAAGAGTCAGTTCATGCATGAGTCAATACTTGCTAGATAGAGAGAACACACAATACAGCTAGTACACACAGAACATTACAATACTTGCTAGATAGAGAGAACACACAATACAGCTAGTACACACAGAACATTACAATACTTGCTAGATAGAGAGAACACACAATACAGGTAGTACACACAGAACATTACAATACTTTCTAGATAGAGAGAACACACAATACAGCTAGTACACACAATACAACTAGTACAAACAATACATTACAATACTATACAGAGAGAACATACAGGCTAGACAGAGGGAGAACATACAATACAGCTAGCATACATTACATATACATTACATTTAGTTATGTGAGCCATTAAACGAGTCATGGCACTACATGCCATGACCGTTTTTGTATCCAAAATCTCCTTAATTGGGGAGCGTATGAGTTTGCGTATAGATCTATATTGGATTGACTATCCTACACCTTGATGCTCGCTACAGTGGGACTTGCAAGTCTAAGGGTGCCAAATGTCATTTCTTACGACGTACTACATCGTCGTTTTACTATTGAGTCGGTAGCAGGATACAGACCAATCACATGTTACTTTAAATTTCATTTGGTTTAAGGTAGTTAGTACATCAGTAGTCACTTATTATAATACTACAGTACATTATTATTTCCCCATTACATTCTCTTCGTGAACATTCACACGATGCGCGGTAATGTAAATACTAGATTTTTGGTTAATGATAGTTAGATTTGGGAAAATACACACACTTACAAGAGACACAGTCAGATACTAGATGCCTTGGTAGAAGGCTACGTTTAGTAGGAAGCATAGGGTTTTCTAGGTTATTCAAAACTTTTACATACTCATACTCACAAATACAGTCTTACAGATACATTTTTACAAATACATTACTACAAATACAGACACTAAAATACTTATGATCTCACCAGCTTTAAAGCTGATACTCTCTTTCAAAATAACTTGTATCCTCAGGTCATCAGTAGACAGGTACCGATGCAAGGTTTAGAGAAGATTGAGCTCGTTCAAGACTCATTTTTCATTTTGATTCATACTTTAGTGTCTATTAAACATGTCAGAACACTTGTATTAAAATTATATTATTAATGCAATGGATGATGTTGTTGCTTGTTTACTACTATTCATTGTTGTGATACTATACATGACGTCCTCCGCCCCAGAACGTTTCCGCCGTTCCTGGTTTTGGGGTGTGACAAAGTGTGACTATCATTATCAAAATATAGTTTCTACATTACCATTTATGTGAGATGATGACAATGTGAATGCAAATGGGAAAAATATATAGTATTGTAGTGTTGTATTATAGTGACTATTGTTGTACTAACTACCTTAAACCGGTTACTTATTAAGGTATAATGTGATTTTATTGTACCATACTATCGACTAAAAACACGACGATGAAAGACGTCGGAAGTAATGACATTTGGCACCCGTAGACCTGCAGGTCCCACTGTAGCTAGCAACAAGGTGTAGGATAGTCAATCCAGTATAGATCTATATGCAAATTCATGCTCTCCCTTCAGGAGACTCTGGATAAAAATCGAGCCATGGAAGTGATGACATTCCCCGAAATATTGGTTCACATTTATTTTATAGTATACTTGTATATGGATTGTGTGTACTAGAGTATTGTATGTTCTCTCGGATAGTGTAGTGTATGTAATCTTTCTCGTTATAGTATCCTCTAACTGTTTCTCATCATAGTATGTTTGTATAGTTTCTCATAATACTAAGTTCTCTTAGTTTATCATCATAGTATATTTGTATAGTTTCTCATAATAGTAAGTTCTCTTAGTTTCTCATCATATTATATTTGTAGTTTCTCATAATAGTATGTATTGACTCATGAATGAACTGACTCTTTGTATGCTTCATTGTACTAGAAGTAATGATGTAGTATCTCCCTAAACTATACTTTTTATAGTTTACTAGTATAACTTTTTGTATAAATGAATGTGTTGAACTGAGATAAAAGCTTTTATGTCTATACATATATACATAACATATAACTAAGGATCAAATGACACTCGGACAAACAACAGGGTACCCTAAGTCCACAACCAAACAAGGAACAGGAAATAAAGTGAGTTATCAGTCCTAAGTCCTTCAAACCTTACTTATATAACTATATATGTATCAGACATGGTTTGGACAATATATAAGTTTGAAAGCTGAAAAGGGAAAGGTTTGGCATAAAGTAACGAGTTTGATAAAGAGTTTAATATGCAAAAGAGATTGATAAACATTTTGAAGTATTTGAAATCCATAAGTTTGATAACAGTTTGAAAGTACTAGAAAATCAATCTGTTTTTTCTAGTTATTAATCACATGTGATTGATATAATAACTAGAATGTTTGAACTTGTATGCCCCCCCCCCACCATAAAAGCATTTAAACTCATTTAAAAGGTTGATTAAGGGGTATGCAGTCACCTGTAGCGAGTAACTCGGATGAAAGATCGATATAAGATTCTTGGGTGTTAATTGGAGACTTGAGCACTATCGAATCCTATTAACTATATAATGACATAGACATGTATACAATTAGTGCTTATAACAACTAATTATTGAATTTGAACCACCTTAGGGACTAGTAAACACTTATATTGAAGTGTTACAGCGATATATATGATTGCACATAAGGGGTATATGGCTTTACAAGGGAGTGTATTGTCAAAAATACACACTATTTGTGTGTGTGCGGCCAGGGTTTGCGGCCAGGATGTGTGTGCGGTCGCACACTCCCCATGAAGTGTGCCAAAACGTAGTTTAAGGCCTTAAGACTCATCTAGGAAGGTTTCTTACTTCATGCTCTAGCCTTATATGGAGTTCATTGTCATTTTTGGACCTAGAAAGGGTGTGTGCGGCCACCATGAAGGTGTGCGGTTGCACACCCTTTATGAAGATGATAGAGTCGAGTTTTTCAAGTATATCATCAAGTGTTCTTAGCATATAACAATAAATAACAAGTCTTTACACGTTATAGAGGCTTGGAAAGGGTGATTAAGGTCCAAAACTTAGTGTGTGTTCTTGGTGATTCTGAAGATTTAACACCAAAAATGTGTTTTTATGGATCAAAGTAAAGGGGAAGGCTAGTTAAGGTTATGTAATAGCAAATCAACGGATGTATCACTTACTTGTTTGAAGATTGAAGTGAAAAGTTGGATGATACTTGAGAGGATTTCGAGTTCCAGCTTTGAAGGTGTGGAAAAAGTCTTCAAAAATTACTAAGGGTCATATAAATAGGTGGGAGTGTGTGGCTAGAATGGGTGTGCGGCAGCACACACCTGTGTGTGGCCGTACACTCAAGTGTGCGGCCGCACACTCCATATGTTGGAGTGTTTGGCCCGAATTTGCTTGGTATGCATCGAGTTATCCTATTTATAGGATCCTATCTTGATTGTACTGGGTTTAGAACATTCAAATAGACCCTAAACAGTGCTAACAGATAGAAAAATGAGTCTAACTTCGAAAGATTTGAATAAGCGTACAAGATAGAAATTTCGGGTTGTCACAAGAACGTCAAAAATGGAGCTTGTATGAGAAAGTTATGAATTTCGGAAATTTTTGCCTCAAAAATCGAGAAATCCTTGAAACCCGAGAAAAATCGCATGGACCTTATCCGGCCACGTCACCTCACACACAAAGACGCTTGGTGTCCAACGCACGTCACCCTCTCCTCGCTCCGAAGCGGCAGTGCAATAGCCTTCCGATGCATGTCGCCGACCCTCGCTCCGGATCCCAGCCTCGCTGCTGCTGCCGCGTGTCCTTCCTTCGGCCGAAGATCCGATCCGGCTGCCACCTTCTCCCTGCTTCGAATCTGAGGCTCGTACCTATATAAAGGGTGCAGGACCTTCCGGTTTTGTTGGAATTTTGCATACTTTTTCACTCTAAAGCCTATTTCAATCCCCTGAAGGCCCGAGATCGTTCCCAACACCCGAAACACGTCCCGAAGTGCCCAAAGAGCCCAAGAAATTTATCTTTTCAGTTCGAAACTCAACCTTCGCAAGACCCGGTTTTTAAGAAAGCGCCCGGTTTTCATAGATGAAACATTATTATTATAATGAAGTGTTGCACAAATTACTATTTTAACCCCCAGTTATTTCACTGTGAGTTTCAATATATAGGAACAATTGTATGTTAAGTGTTATATGTGCTATATGATTTTCAGTGTTATTATTCCGGGTTAATTTTTGTGTTATTTTTATTCGCTGTTTTAATAGCAAAGTAATACATTTGACCATGTGATCAGTGAAAGAACTGTGACAACCCGAAATTTTCATTCGTACGAACTCTTCAATCCAACACTTCAATTAAAAGTTAAATGCTTTACTGCTAATTTTTAGCCAGTTTAAAGTCCGTTTGAGTATTTTAATTAATTATTGACGAATCGGACAGATAAATGGAAGTGATTTCTAGTTATTCGGGAATGTAATGGAACAATCAACACCTTGAATTGGTGTTCACGGCCAAACAAAGAGATTTTGGGCCATGAACTCTCTTAGGGCCGAAAACTCATGCCTTAAGCATGAGTTTACTCTCCATTCGTTCATTTCCTACCTTCCAAACTCAAGAACCAAAGCCATTCTCTCTCAAGTAGCATACCGATCTTCCGAAAATGTGAGTATTACTTGACTTGATTTGTTGTTATAACCTATCTCCTATTCATTATACATCATTTCATCCATTCAATTGTTGATTTTCATTAGATCTTCAAAACACCAAGAACACACACGAGTGTTCTTGGACCTTAAACACCCAATCGAGCTCCTATCTTGTAAGTGCACTTGCCCTAGCTTCTTGTATGCTTAGTATGATCTTAATAACACTTGAAAATCATCAAGAAACCATAGAACCAAGGATTTTACGGCCAAGGATGATCTTGGGCCGTAAACCCCTTTCAAGGTGGTAAATTGGTCCCTAGTCCCTTCACAAGCTATGGAAACTAGTCTAGACTCGTTCCTTAATATGTTTATGTCTTGAAACATCAAAATACCATAAATCATAAGGTTTTACGGTAGTAAACCCAAAGAGAAATGGTCTTAGGGTCGTGAACTCCGCAAAGGAGGGAAATGGAGCCCTAATCTCTTCCAAGGACTTAACCATCAAGTAGAAATACTTCGAAGAGACTTGTAAGGCTTCCAAACATCAAAGGGTCAAAGGGGAATGAGCTTACGGCCGTAAACTCAAGGGTTTATGACCATAAACTCATTGGGTTGAGGTCACAAAACCGTAAACTCCAAGAAAGGGTTCTTTGGAACCCGAAACCCAATAGCTTTGTCCTACAACAACTTAGATGCAATCCTTGGGACTTATAACACTTATATAAGGTGTTTAGCATGTCCTAGAATGTCTTAACATTGTCAATTAGTAGTTTAAAGACTAATTGGATGCACTTTCGGCACTTTCACAGATTAACCAAGTCTGCACACTTCCTACCCATCAAAGACACTGATAAAAATGGAGAAACTTACAATAACCTACATTAGGGAGATTGTACAACTGCACGGTGTTCCCATATCCATTATCTCAGATAGAGATAGTAGATTCACTTCAAGGTTATGGCAATCGTTACAAAGTTCCCTAGGAACTAGGCTGGACATGAGTACAACCTACCATCCACAGACCGACGGACAAAGTGAGAGAACTATCCAAACCTTAGAAGATATGTTGCAAGCCTGTGCGATTGAATTTGGGAAAGCTTGGGATACTCATTTACCCCTTGTCAAATTTTCCTACAACAATAGTTATCACACGAGCATAAAGGCAACTCCTTTCGAAGCCCTCTATGGCCGAAAGTGCAGATCCCCTCTATGCTGGGTGGAGGTGGGTTATACCCAGTTAGCTAAGCGATGAGTTCCCGAAAGCACTCTCACGGGTCCGGAGATCATTCGGGAAATGACAGAGAAGATCGTTCAAATTCGTGAACGATTGAAAGCCTCTAGAGACCGACAGAAAAGCTACGTTGTTAAGCGAAGGAAACCATTAGAATTCCAGGTGGGTGACCGCATTCTACTGAAGGTCTCACCCTAGAAGGGCTTGATACGCTTCAGAAAGCGTGGGAAGCTCAATCCAAGATACATAGGGCCTATCGAAATTCTTGCCCGAATCGGCCCCGTAGCATACAAACTCAATCTACCGCGCGAACTCAGTAACGTACATTCTACCTTCCACATCTCGAACTTGAAAAAGTGTATGTCCGACGAGACTCTCGTTATCCCACTCGACAAGATCGACATCAAAGAGAGCCTCAACTTCGTGGAAGAACCGGTAGAGATCATGGACCGAGAGGTCAAGAAAACAAAGCATAGCCGTATTCCGATAGTGAAGGTTCGCTGGAACGCCAAGCGGGGACCTGAATTCACTTGGGAATGAGAGGATCAGATGAAACTGAAATATCCTCATCTTTTTTCTTAGTTATTTGTAACTACTTATTTGCTTAAATTCTAATTTCGAGACGAAATTCCTTCTAAAGGGGCAATGATGTGACAACCCGAAATTTTCATTCGTACGAACTCTTCAATCCAACACTTCAATTAAAAGTTAAATGCTTTACTGCTAATTTTTAGCCAGTTTAAAATCCGTTTGAGTATTTTAATTAATTATTGACGAATCGGACGGATAAATGGAAGTGATTTCTAGTTAATCGGGAATGTAATGGAACAATCAACACCTTGAATTGGTGTTCACGGCCAAACAAAGAGAGTTTGGGTCGTGAACTCTCTTACGGCCGAAAACTCATGCCTTAAGCATGAGTTTGCTCTCCATTCTTTCATTTCGTACTGTCCAAACTCAAGAACCAAAGCCATTCTCTCTCAAGTAGCATACAAATCTTCACCCGATCTTCCGAAAATGTGAGTATTACTTGACTTGATTTGTTGTTATAACCTATCTCCTAGTCATTATACATCATTTCATCTATGCAATTGTTGATTTTCATTAGATCTTCAAAACACCAAGAACACACACTAGTGTTCTTGGACCTTAAACATACAATCAAGCTCCTATCTTGTAAGTACACTTGCCCTAGCTTCTTCTATGCTTAGTATGATCTTAGTAACACTTGAAAATCCTCAAGAAACCATAGAACCAAGGAGTTTACGGCCAAGGATGATCTTGGGCCGTAAACCCCTTTCAAGGTGGTAAATTGGTCCCTAGTCCCTTCACAAGCTTTGGAAACTAGTCTAGACTCGTTCCTTAATATGTTTATGTATTGAAAACATCAACATACCATAAATCATAAGGGTTTACGGCAGTAAACCAAAAGAGAAATGGTCTTAGGGTCGTGAACTCCTCAAAGGAGGGAAATGGAGCCCTAATCTCTTCCAAGGACTTAACCATCAAGTAGAAATACTTCTAAGGGACTTGTAAGGCTTCAAAACATCAAAGGGTCAAAGGGGAATGAGCTTATAGCCGTAAACACAAGGGTTTATGACCGTAAACTCATTGGGTTGAGGTCACAAAACTGTAAACTCCAAGAAGGGGTTCTTTGGAACCCTAAACCCAATAGCTTTGTCCTACAACAACTAAGATGCAATCCTTTGGACTTATAACACTTAAATAAGGTGTTTAGCATGTCCTAGGATGTCTTAACATTGTCAATTGGTAGTTTAAATACTAATTGGATGCATATATGTGTGATGATTTGTTAACTAGGATCATTGAGTGTGCACAAGTCCGCACTTGACACCTAGCATCCTACCTTATCCGTTCATCCAAACCACCAACTACAGGTGAGTTCATACCCCTTAATCAATGTTTTAAATGATTTTAAATGCTTTAATTGGGGGAATACAAGTAGAAAACAGCATGTTATAAATTCAATCGCATGTGATTTATAACTGTGTTTTCAACCAACTGATTTCACATACTTCAAAAGGTGATTCATGAAATGGTTTTCTATCTTAAAATACTTTGTTATCAAATGAATTACTTTTGAAATGTTTTATAAAATGACATCAAGTCATTGTTATTTATTGTTCAAAACTCTTAAATGCTTTACAAAACCTCTTTCATCTTCTTGATCAAAACTATATATATATATATATATATATATATATATATATATATACACTTATGTTCATATATATATATATATATATATATATATATATATATATATATATATATATATATATATATATATGTATGTATGTATGTATGTATTGATATGATAGTTTTCATCCTTCATTCAGTTCCCACACTCTTGAGTAGTAAGGGTGTATAAACCTTCTTGGACATCAGATACATTCCAGTAAACTATTATAGGGATAGTTTAGGGGATACAAAACATTATTCCTATTACAAGGAATTACACCAGAATCAGTTCATTCATGAGTCTATACTAAATGCTATATGAAGAGATACACTTACCTGGATCCTCTTACATGGATACTTGTACCTAGATACTATATGATGAGATACTATTGCATATTATACATGTATATTAGTTCTATCTATCATAGTACAAAAGGATACCATACGGGACTAACCATTCTGGCACCCAACTGTTAGCAACAGAGGTAATGAACATCTACGGATGTCTATGGTTAATACTTATACTAGGGTACCTTTACGGGACTAACCATTCCTACGCTCTGTTGTTAACTACAGAGGACAATGAACATCTACGGACGTTCAAGGTTATTACTATTCGGCAGTCGCGATGTCGGGTTTATCCTAATACAAAAGGATAATACTTACATGGCTATATTTTCCCTATTACTTTTATTTTGTGATACATTCACATAAACGATGAGGTAGACTACATATATTGTTAATAGTAGTCATACAAGGAAAAAACCATCTTTGTTACTTTCAAAACATTCAAATCTTGGTAGAAGACTACTTTTATACTAGTCAAAAATATGGGATTTCTAGGGTTTTCACACTTATATCAAATGTTTTATTCAAGGATTTACATGGCATTAATAACAGCTTTCCAAAACAGAGTAATGACACTTAAATATTTATGAATTCACCAGCTTTATGCTGATCTACTCTCTTTCAAAATAACTTCTATTCTCAGGTCACCAGTAGACAGGTACGATGATCAGGTTTTGAGAAGATGAAGCACAGACAAGACTCGTCTTTTATTTTGATTACATAGTTTGGTGTCTTATTACTATCAAAGAACACACATGTATTAAACATTTACTTTTAATGCAATGGATGATGTTGTTGCTTGTTTACTACTTTACATTGTTATGATACTTTGCATGACGTCCTCCACCCCTGAACGTTTCCGCCGTTCTTGGTTTTAGGGTGTGACAAGAACTTAGATTCACATTGGTACTGGTACGTAGCCTCTAGCCATGTAGAGCATGTCTCCGTAAGAGAATGACTTCTATTTTATGACATTGGCAGATGGTTATACATAGCTATAAGTTTGAAATCTACCAAAATGATAATCCTAATATGTCTTTTGCGCCATTTGGGTTAAAGCTTTATTGGTGTATATCAAGTATGGAAATTGTTATGTCTTATTGACTGTATATCATTGAATCAAATCATTGATTGGTATGGAAAGTTTGTCACATGATTTACGTATGCATTTGTTATTCCTTGTTCCTCTTTGTTTCTATCATATTGAAGTGTATATATATATGACATAATGTTATATTGTATCCATTATTAAACTCACTAAGCGTCACCGCTTACCCTCTCAATGTTTAACAATTGCAGGAGATACGCATCCAGTATAGTTATATACTGATAGAAGATTTTGAAGAGTTTGAAACTATTGTATTTTGTATTCCCATATGTATAAAACTATAGTATCCTAGGTACCTGTGTAATATATATATATATATATATATATATATATATATATATATATATATATATATATATATATAACACTTTGTAATAGTCGGTTTGTATCAAATTGTTTATAATCACTTTATCAATGTAAATTTTTTTTAATATGCATGTAGTATGTTTTGGAGTAACAATTGTCAATTATGAAAGTGTGGGTCTTTCATTACCTTTTTATTTCAAAAATCCTAAATTAAAGCTCATTAGTTTATTTTGTTTATTTATTTAAATTTAAAAGAAAAATCAATTTTAATAATTCATTATTTTTCTTATTTTTTTATAAATCCAAAGTTCCTAAATTATATACTTTTATATTTAATATATTTAAACTGTACTTTTATGTTAAAATTACATTTATATGACAAAATATATTTTTTATATTAAAATTATGTATTTAATGAAAAATATTGTTACAAATAAATTATATATATATATATATATATATATATATATATATATATATATATATATATATATATATATATATATATATATATATATATATATAGAGAGAGAGAGAGAGGGTTTCAAATGGAAGTGGTCAACATTGAAAGAAATTGAACCTAATGTCAAAAAATTTAAAAAATGAAAAGTTTGTGTCTCGGTTAAATGATTAAAATTGAAAAAATTAAAAAAATTAGTGACTAAATTGTAACAAAAAATAGTGAAATAATAAAATCAAATATTTTTATAATCAACATGTAAACTATTCAAATCAATTTACAAATACACCCATAATTATCTTTTTATATTATTTTCTTTATTTACCAAATATATTTTAAGTAACAAATAAATTAATTTGTATAAAAATAGGATGTCAATGTTGCTCCATCCATGAAAAAACATACTCCCAAATATTTGAAATTAAAATTTTGAAGATAAACAAGTTGCAATTTGAGTTGAAACTTTGAGATCAATGGGATATTAGTGAGACCCCATATTGCGTATGTGAAGGTTACAAATTGTTTTGGTGTTAAATTTAAGGTAAATGGTACAAAAAAAAAAATATTTTTGATATTGTGTTTTTTTTGTGTCAATTTTGACACTGTGTTTTCCAATTTGTTACAATTCTGATCACTTGACCGGTTAACCAGGTTGCATGATGACGTGTCAGTTTTTGATGACGTGGCATGCTGACATGATATGTTGACGTGTCAAAATTGAATTTTTTTCTCACAAAAAACACTAAGTTTTCATTTTTTTCGATTTTGATACTAAGTTTAATTTTTTCTTTTAATTTTGATACTATGTTTTTTTTGTTCCAAATCGAACATCATTTTTTCCAATTTTGTTCAATGTTGACAATTTTCCATTTGAAACCGTATAAATATTTTTTAATACATTTAAACCGTATAAATATGTTTTTTTTTCATTTCAAAACTATAGTTTTGTATAAACACATTTTGTTACACTCAAACCATATTTTTATGTATAAATATGTATTGGTTATATAAAAATTGTATTTTATATTAAATATGCAACTTTAAAATGTATTTGGAGGTTTTGAGGCGTGTAGTCGATCAAAATTCGGATATCAAGTTTGCAACCCATCAAATTTTTATATCTTATTAGAAGCTTATGGTTAGTTTGATTTTTATGATATAACTAATACTTTGAATGTAAGAAAAAAAACACCTTGTATCTAAATAAAAATGTGGTTTTTAAAAGAAAAAAAAAAATATGTTTATACGGTTTAAAATGTAATAGAAAAAAATATATTTATACAGTATCAAATGGAAAATAGACAAAATCGGAACAAAAAAAAACATAGTGTCAAAATTGAAATAAACATAGTGTCAAAATTGAAATAAAAAATTAAGAAATAAAAAAAAAAACATGTTAGTTTTTTATGAACATGGTGTTCGATTGGAACAAAAAAAAACATAGTGTCAAAATTGAAATAAAAAATTAAACTTAGTGTCAAAATCGGAAAAAAAAAAAAAAAAAAAAAAAAAAAAAAAAAAAAGTGAAAACTTAGTGTTTTTTATGAAAAAAAAAATCAATTTTGACACGTCAGCATATCATATCAGCATGCCACGTCAGCAAAACTGACATGTCATCATGTCACGTCAGCATGCAACCTGGTTAACCGGTCAAGTGGTTAGAATTGTAACAAATTGGAAAACACAGTGTCAAAATTGATACAAAAAAAACACTGTATCAAAATCGAATTTCTGTGTAAAAAGAGTGTTTTTTGTGTCATTTACCCTTAAATTTACAACAAAATGCATATCAATTTCACATTTAAACATGCACATTTGTTTATAGTGTCAGGGCCTTTTAAAAGATTCCAATAATATTCCAAAAAAGTAATTAATGAAATTTGTTTGGATTGGGGTTTATTTGGTAGGTCAAATTGAAAATTTATTATTTCCACTTATGAAATAGATGCAGACATTGGTTTTACGGTGAATGAAATATATTAATGGTACTTATTTCAAACCTTTTCATTTCTTTTTATGGTACTAAGACCAATTTCAATGGGACACAAAAAAAATATCATTTTAGCATTAGTTTTTCTCTTAAGCATTCCAACCAACCTTTAAAATACTTCATTTTAGTATGAGATACATTGAGACCAACTCCGATGGGATACTAAAAATACCATTTCAGACCAATTCTAATGAGATACTAAAAACATCATTTTATTATTAGTTTTTCTCTTTAGCATTTAAACCAACCTTTAAAATACCTCATTTTAATGTGAGATACACTCAGACCAACTCCAATGGAATACTAAAAAACACCATTTTAATGTTAGTTTTTTCTTTTTATCATTCAAACCAGCCTTTAAAATACCCGATTTTAATGTATGGAATACACTAAACACCAAATATGAAGGCCAAAATGTTTGACCTCAAAAATATACCATTTTAATGTGTAGTTATTTTAGTTTTCAAAAGTCAGTATTGTTGTGTTTTATCATTAGAGTTGGTCTCAAACGCCAAATATGAAAGGTCAAATGTTTGACCTCTAAAATACAGCATATTAATGTGTGGTTAGATTGATTGCACCATTTTAATGTTTAAAAGTCACGACCTTTATGTTTTACCATTGGAGTTGCTCTAACTTTAAGAAAGCAACTTCAAACAATTTTATTTTACACGTAGGATGTATAAACCGGAAAATTTCAGTGCATAGAAATGGCACTTAAGGATCATAATATAACAACTTACATTTACTTTACATATGAAAGGAAACTAGTCGAAATGCAAACCACCATCCCTTCAACAATTCAAACAATTTACTTGCCTCTCGCTAAAATTCTCTCTTGATCAAAATATCTCAATCAAATCCAGAGACAATCGGAAACTAGTTGGCTTCTACAAACACCTTATCAAATGTGTATCTACACAAACACCACGCCTTTAAGAACCGTGTTCATAATACTCTTGTTTATTTCTTATTTCAAGGTCTACTTCTAAAGATATCCGTGGATATTCCTACTCCAAACTTTTATTCTATTTCAGTTCTTTAAAACCTCGCTTGAATCTTTTCAACTGATTTCTTCATAATATTACAATTCAGATTGATCGATAACAGAAGAGAATTTTCACACAACTTACCTAACCACAGCCAGGACACAAAAGAAAAACCATAAACACCAAATCTCCCAAACAAAAATAAACTTTCGTATAAGTGTTTTGATACATGATCAAGAAAAACAACATTTCTATTTACTTTCCTATGTCTACACCTAAAATATTTCCATTCACAAATAAATACTGTTTGTAAACTACCGTGTGTTTTTTCACAAGAAAAAAAAAAAGCGCTTCAAACTTTTTTACTTAACTTAAAGAGACACCTCATACATTTGTTTCCAAACACTTGTAAATGCTTATTTCCCTTCTCTTTGCTCAAACTACCACATCAAAATAAACAACTTATGTTACCAAACAAATCATTTACCAACCCCCTTTATAACTGCACTTTGCACAGCAACGGAGTATAACAAAATGCATGTTGTTTGGTTGTGTTTGGCCTTGTATCCATCATTTGGAATAATACAAAACCTACACTTCTCTCTGTTTTTTTTTTTTCAATGTACAAGAATCAATATTGTGTGTGGATCCCCAACTACAGTAGTGTGTTATTGAAGTGTTGTGGTTTTTGTTGTGTCATTTGCGAGTTGTCTAAGTCGGGAAATGATCTCTTTGAAAGATGGCCGCAACTGTGGGTCCCTAGAAAAGTAAAGAGAATTTGAATATGTGCAAAAAGACATGAATAGCAATTTAAATAAAATACCAGAAAAAGCAAGCAAGCGACTTACAGATGCCAACAATCGCTTATTAAGCATGCAAGTGTAGGATGAATATGCTGTGGAATGTCGAGATGTCTGAACTGAAAACCAACAGCACCAACAACCTGCATTGAGTTCATCTCTGTCCATGGTATGCGTAAAGTTGCTAACTCCCATAAAATTACACCAAAGCTATATACATCACACCTGCCAAACACAAACATTAACATTTCTCAAGATAACATAAAAATATTCACTTACTTTTCATTCGAAGGTTCGTTCCTCAACACTTCTGGTGCCATCCATTCCGGCTGGCAGATAGCAGCAAACATCAGTATCCTTTTTAAGTCATAATAATGTTTTACAAATTTTCCTTCATTTAGCTTATGTTTATTTTAGAAATAACTCACAGTTCCAGCAGTGGATTTTGAAGACAAAAAGGTATTGTGTTTCATGCGTGACATCCCAAAATCACATACCTGCGTACATCAATCAAAATTCAAACCCAAAAAACAAAGTACAATGGTTAGGTGTAATAGGAAGGAAGGAATGCTATAACAACCACATTCATTGCACATAAACCATAAGTAGTGTGAGTGAATGGGAAAATGACTCTTGAGGGTAATTAACTTTTGCGTTTGTACTCATTTGGTCCCTTTTTTTTTTATTCAATATACCATCGAACTTGTTGTTGGTGTTTACCATAGCCCTTTTGACCTGTGATAGCCGGTCAAAGGGTTATGGTGAACACAAATAACAAGTTCGATGGTATATTGAGTACAAAAAAAGGAAAGGGACCAAATGAGAACAAACGCAACAGTTGGTTACCCTCCGGTTCATTTTCCCTTTACTCATTTACAACAAATCCCACATCATCTCCTAGTAATATTAATGACTATATGAGATTCATTCTTGCTTCTCTTCAAAACATAACCTACGAAAGGACATTATTCATACATGTACAACTTTGTAATGCACTTGAATATTTATTAGGGGAATCTTGACTTAGCAGATACATTTCATGACTACATTTACATTTTCAATCAAATGATTTATCGTATCATGAATTCTAGACAAGTCTACAAACGAGTGGAATCACAAGTGCTGTGATTTTTGAGTTTACTTAGCTTTAAGATCGAACTCATGGGACAAGATACAACATCAATATGTACAATATCATGTTGCTTTTGTAGACACATCACCTTAATATTATACATATTGATGTTGTATCTAATCCCATGAGTTCGATCTTAAAGCTAAGTAAACTCAAAAATCATAGCACTTGTGATTCCACTCGTTTGTAGACTTGTCTAGAATCCATGATACGATAAATCATTTGATTGCAAATGTAAATGTAGTCATGAAATGTGTCAACTTAATCAAGATTCCCCTAAAAAATGTTCAAGTGCATTACAAAGTTGTACATGTACGAATAATGTTCTTTTGTAGGTTATGTTTTGAAGAGAAGCAAGAATGAATCTCATAAAGTCATTAATATCACTAGGAGATGATGTGGGATTTGTTGTAAATGAGTAAAGGGAAAATGAATCAGGAGGGTAACCAACTGTTGCGTTTGTTCTCATTTGGTCCCTTGCCTTTTTTTGTACTCAATATACCATCGAACTTGTTGTTTGTGTTCACCATAACCCTTTGACCGGCTATCACAGGTCAAAAGCCGGTCAAAAGGGCTATGGTAAACACCAACAACAAGTTCGATGGTATATTGAATACAAAAAAGAGAAAACGGGACCAAATGTGTACAAACGCAAAAGTTAATTACCCTCAAGAGTCATTTTCCCGTGAGTGAATTACTAAAAAGTACATGTATTTTGAAAACTTACACAGTGAAACCTGCTTTGTATTTAGATGAAATATGTAGACTATTCAAAAATGTTATAAAATTAACAAATTTGTCATACTAACCTTAACAACCCAATTTTTATCAACAAGGAGATTTGGTGTCTTGAGATCCCGATGCACAATAACTGGATTGCTAGTGTGCAAATAGTTCATCCCCTTGGCCTACAAGCATTTCCCATACAAATACATAATAATCATCACAAATAAAACAGACAGATGTTGACAAACAATGTACGTACCACATCAAGAGCCATACGCATTCGCCTCTTTTCATCTACTTGGATACTCGAACGATGCAATAATTTAAATAAACTACCCCTGGATAAAAACAACAAAGAAATAGAATTAATATATGAAAAAATTAGATTTTTTTCTCATTATCACATTGTTTTTTTTAAAGCTACCGAATTATAGCAATGGAAGTTGCTTTGTATTTGGATAACATTTCCTATATACTTTTGTAGATTTTTCATAATATAATGTTGTAAAATGACGAAATGAAACTAGGATGCTATAATAAACAGATGAACGAATGTACATTGCTGTTTCTTGCATTTAAGCACTTTTTTTAGATCGATCACGGGTTAAATTTGATAGAAATGGGTAAGATACGAACTTTTGTTTTGTTTTTCCCCTCAATCTTTTATATTAAACAACATTAGGACATCATTAAATGTTCTTGTGAGTTATCCTTCACATATTGTACTTCAAGGACTATTTGTTGCATTTTCCATTTTTTTTATCTGGTTACCAAGGATGAGAGTGGTAGTAAAAAGAAAAAAAAAGGATTTTAGTGATCGAAACAAGAGATAGAACCACTTAAAGTAATAGTAGCAATAATGACAAATACTTGCAAATTAAGGCACAAAACTTAAAGCTAGTAAAACATTAGAAAATCATAATCAGATACACTTATGGGTTATATGCAAAGAAACAGCAATGAACTTCCATTAATTTGATTATTATAGCATCCTATTTTCATTTACCAGTGTACTTTAATAATCTACCCAAATATAGCAACTTCATCATTGATGTAACGAATTTGTCAAAGCATAATGTCCTATATATATATATATATATATATATATATATATATATATATATATATATATATATATATATATATATATATATATATATATATATATATTGTAATAATAATAATAATAAAAAGTAGGTTGCTATTTCTGTAGACTTGATTAGAATTGAAAGCAGTGAACCTTGGTAGAAATTCTGTAAGTATGGAGAGATTTGGTGGACGAGTGACTGCTCCCATGAAAAGTACAACATTAGGATGTCTCAACCTTAACATGATCTCAACCTAAAAAACAAAACACTATGCACTCAATCAAATCCTTCCTTGTATACAAAAGAAGAATCTGTCCTCCTCCTAGGTTATATTCCACCTTTTGGGTGACAGACAAAAAAAAATTGCAAATTTTGTCCAGTTGTAGCGCACTTACTTCCCCTTTAAATTGAGTGAGAGCATCGCCTGAGAGATCTTGGTTCATAAACTTCTTCACAGCCACCTCCTGTCATCAGGATCAGATAATGAATGCTTACTAAATTAAGTAAACTGGCATCCTCCTAACAGTTAGTTGACTTTTCTGACCATAAGCTATATTATTGCATAACATTTTTGTCTCCATAAAGATCATTGAAGGGAAACTAGCTGGTTATAGATTATAAAAGTGCTAAATTCAAAATTTCAGATTTGGAAGCATCTTACAGTTCCATTCCATTCTGAACGGTAAACCTCTCCAAAAGAACCTATACAAGAAAGGGAAATTAAACACTGATCTTTTTATCATATAATATATACTTTTATGGGATCCACTTCCATTGTAATAATACAGTTTTACAGAATATGTTGGAAACAAGTAATTCTTACCGATACCAATGCGCCCTCCAATCTGAATATCTTCCCATGGGATTTCCCACTCCTCATCAATGCGAATTTCCCTTTCTCTCTGATTGGATTTGGAGCAAGATGTTTCCACCAACTTCATGTCTAAATTTATTCTGTTTTTGGTATTATCTGCATATCGTCTTTCTACAGGCTTTACTGCAAAGGACAAAGGGCATTCATGAATTTCTAAACAGGTGTTTGGTTTGTACAATGATTTAGGAAGAAATGGAATATGTCAAAGGATTTGCAATTTCAAGAAACCATAATCTATCACCACTTTGGTTGGAAAGAAATGGAATGGAATTCAATAATTAAAATTGAATATCTTTTGTTTATTGATACATATATATATATATATATATATATATATATATATATATATATATATATACACACACACACACACACACATATTATTATACAACTGAAATTTTGTTTTCGATATATAAAGAAAAACCACAAAATAAAAACAATATATTTTGAGCAGTTTCGTAGTTCAACCACTAATACTTAATGTTCCAAACAAAACCACAAAAAGTTTCAGAAATTTTTCCAAATTAACCATCTTTGACATGTTCTATCCTGTTTCACCAGTACTTGTTTTACATCAAGTTTCACCATTAACTTTCCAAATTAACCGTTTTGACAATATTCTGTCAAAATGGTTAAATTTGGAAAAACATCTGAAACTTTCATGGTTTGATTAGAAAAAATTAAGTGCAAGTGGTTAAGCCACAAAATTGCCCCAGATATAGTGGTTTTCTGTACTTTGCCCTTATATATTATATAATGAGGGGATTTCAATCTTTTATGAAAAAGCAAAGAATAAAATTTGTTTCCATCCACTCTCTCCTAGGAATGGTGAAATCCATCAAACAAGGAATTTGAAAGATTCATATGATAGGGAACTAAATATTGTCCAATTTCCAACCAAACACACCATGGAATGGAATCGAGAATTCCAAATATTATTGAAAAAATCATACAAAATTCAGCAAATCTCTTACCAACTGCATAATCATTGATGACATCTTCAGTAGTAGTCCCACCACAAGCACTTGTTTCTTGAGAAGGTAACCCATTAACATTTACATTGGCAATGTCAGTAAAGGAAATAAGATCAAGATCAGCATCCAACAAATGAAAGGCCCCACGCACATTTGTCTCTCCCACTCCCTTATTACTTAGATTTAAAAGTGATTCTGTAGATGGCCCACCACTCTTTAACAACACCGCATGGAGTTTTTGAGCAAAATCTGGATTTTTTGCAGCAGTTATCACACATTTGGAGACATCACTAAGCTGCAACTTTTGGGCGGGTGAACCACCACCTCCACCACCACCACCACCTACCCGGCCTTCATTTGACCTGCCAAGAGCCGGAAGTAACTTACCAAAATCACTCTCAAATCTCTTGGTTTGCTTCCTCTCTACAGCACTCCCACTTCTAGTGTTCAATTGTGAATCTGATGGGACAACTTTGGCAAAACCATTTTCAGAGCTTATATCCAATGTATACCCTCCTGCACCACCCCTGATATCTACTACTTCAACATTACAACTTGGCACCTCCACAGGGATTAGGGTGCCTGGAGCACCCATTAGATCAATAATGTACTCGCTGTGTAAACATTAAACAAAACAAGATGCTACATCATTCATTTCTTCTCCAAACTTTTAAAGCTGATTTTTTTTACATAAGATAATAAGACATGATTGGACAATCTTTCTAGAGCTATTTTCGATGATGCAAATTCATGTCTTTTGCAGAGACTTGATATCAAGATAGAGTCCATGCCCCAAAAGTAGCAACATAGATCAAATAAAAAAAATATATCTTATAGCATCTGGTGAAATTGATTAAAAATGAAAACATGCACAACCATACCTCCCATTATCAATCTTAATCAAGTTCACAGCTCCATCATCGGTGCCAGTATAGTAGCTCCCTTTTACCAGACTACATGGAAGGTTGATCTTATCAGCAAGTACCTAGCACCAAACGTATCATTTTTATTTTATTTTATTGCATATCAATGTAAAGTTTTTACTAATGCACATCAAATATGTGTCTGAGAGAATTTCAACATTAAAATTTTCACATCAACCAACTCAAATAATAAAAAGTCGAAAAAAAAAGACATTTAATTACCTTAAAGAGCAAGGCCCTGTGACGTGAAAGTCCACAATCAATACAACCAAGGGGAAGTATGACAGTCTTCAGAGTGTTCCGTAATTCATAACTTGCAGTAGTCCATCTTCTCAACATTTCATCTGCATCAGTAACAGGACCACCCATTTGTGCAACAACAATATTCCCAATTTTCTGGATCAGCCTGCTTATAATCTGGTTCATCCCCAAAGCATGACATTCAAGTGATATATTTAATACTCTTTCCTCAAGCTGCTGCAGTTTCTTATCAGTTGATCTGTCCACTAGAATTACTTCATAATCAACATCATCGTATACTGTTTTGGCTTGAAGTTCCACTAATGAGGGCATCTTCCCTTGTGTGACTGAATTTGAAGTAATCCCATATACATCGTAAAAACCATCCATCACTTTCTCATCATAGTTTACAACATTATTACTCTGCAAATACCAAATACTATCATCAATGACAAATATACTTGTCTTAGAATTTCATACTAAATTCGTAGGGTCACTCTCATTCTGTGTTGCTTAGTTTGAGGACGTGCCTTTTCTGGCAAAAATAAAAGCCCAAAGTCCAACTTAGGGACCTTTATTGGCATTTAGATAAGCTAATTAAATGTTGAACACATGTATCTTAGTAATATGAAATTCATTTAAGATCATACTAAACGAAACACTTTAGGTCAAACATAGAGGTGAAGGAGTGAACTGCAAAATACAATTGTGATAGAATGCAATGAATTGAAACAATCTTACAAAACAACAAAGAAAAATAAGTCCTAGAAGTTTGAATTATCTTACCCAATATCGAAGCGAGAGAAATTCAACGAGAGATTCCGAAGGGGAACAGCCCATACTTCTTTGCTCCGCGGCCTTAATTTGTGCAGTTTCAGCATCGGGTTCCCGCGCCTCAGCGGATCCTGATGACACACTAATCGCCAGAGCAAGCTGCATCTGGAATTCCTCCTCGAAGAAATTGAAATCAACAGCGGAGGACTCTGAGTTGTTGATATTTAAATTCTCAACAGATAAAGCATCAACGGCGCCGATTCTAGGTAATGGAGATGGGGAAGCCGATGAGTGGAACTGTGTTGTGGCTGGAGGTTCAGATGGCGTGTCGGTGGCGGACAAGCGGTTGTTGTGGTCGTTGAAACCACCACCGATGTGAAGTTTTCGCAGGAGATGCTTCATCTTTGACATGACTTAGATCGTTTCACATAGAAAAACAAGCAGCTGCACGCAAATCTGTCTGCTAAACCTGGGCAAAGATGCACTAAAAGGTGGGATCCTTAACCTGTGGTACACTTGTTCATCAAGCTAACCTGTGGCAAGGGGAATTAAATTAACCGCTCCATCTCCTCAACACCTTCATTTTATTCCAATTTCATTGTTCGTTTTCCTCCTCCATTTTTATTTTTATTTTTATTTATTTTTTTTTTTTTTTTTTTGTTAAGGTTGCATTTATATCGTGATAAAACCGAATTGAACTATACGTACAAAGCACTTGATTAATATTCGGCCAAATCACAAGATACTATAGCATACTTTTAAATTGGGAATATGACTTATCAAGGTAATTAATTTTTCGGTATGTTCATATTGTGTAACTATCTTTTTTTTGTACATATGTAGGTAACAAATTTTTTGGGAGTGTTCACATATGACCATTATGACCTGCTATAACAGGTTAAATCGTAAATGTGAACGCTTTCAACAAGTTTGTTACCTAGATGTGTACAAAAAAATAGTTACCCAAATATGAACAAAACGAAAAGTAAAAATTAAATTACATGAATGGTCCCTGTAGTTTGGGGGAATTTGTGGTTTTGGTCTCTAAGTTATTTTTTTAAACTTAAATGGTTCATATTGTTTATTTTTGTTGCGCGTTTGATCCCCATCTTACCTAAAAATACTATTGTGCCCTTATTAATTTATTTTTTTAATTAATTTTCTTATCTATGTTTATTTTTTTACATATTTATAAAAATTAATATACCACACATATTTGTATATCCTCGGATGATCCCTACTATTTATTTTTTAATTAATTTAATTTTTTAACTCGGAAGGTCCCTACTATTTAATTTTGTTACGAACTTGGTCTCTGTCTTACCTAAAAAGACTATTGTGCCCTTATTAATTTTTTTTAATTAATTTTCTTGTTTATGTACTTATGCTTTATATGTTTAAGAAAAATTAGT
The DNA here is from genome assembly GCF_052625555.1 of Lactuca saligna. Classification (NCBI taxonomy): domain Eukaryota; kingdom Viridiplantae; phylum Streptophyta; class Magnoliopsida; order Asterales; family Asteraceae; genus Lactuca; species Lactuca saligna. The sequence goes on from NC_136421.1 coordinate 97,666,134, forward strand.
AGACCTCACATATCTGTATCTCCTCACCATCCCATCTTTCATCATTCTCAACTTCTATTTATTTTTCATCTTTAGTGATATCGACGTCTTCATCATCACTTCTTTTTTCGGTCCTTCAACTCCGTCGAAACAACACCACAACCCACTAAATATGAAGAGACAGTAGGTTATGGTGTTGGTTCTCCAGAGTTGAAGTACCAAAAAAAAGAATGGTGAAGACGTTGATGTTACTAAATATGAAAAAGAAATAAAAGATGGGGATGATCGGAGATGAGATGGTGAATGGTAAGACTCAAATTAAATTTCTCAAATGTGGTTTCAGGTTTACGGTGATAACATACATATATGTGGGGTATATTAATTTTTTTATAAAAAATAAATACATAAATAAGAAAATTAATTTAAAAAATTAATAAGGAAAAAATAGTATTTTTAGATAAGACATAGACCAAACGCGTAACAGAAATAAGCAGTAACGATCATCCAAGTTAAAAAAAATAATAATAATAATTAAAAATAAACAGTAGAGATCATCCGAGGAGATATAAATATGTGTGGTCTATTAATTTTTTTAAATATGTATAAAATAAATACATAGATAAGAAAATTAATTAAAAAAATAAATTAATAAGGGCACAATAGTATTTTTAGGTAAGACAGGGACCAAACGCGCAACAAAAATAAATAGTAGGGACCATTTAAGTTAAAAAAAATAAATTAGGGACCAAAACCACAAATTCCCCCAAACCACAGGGACCATTCATGTAATTTAATTTTTAATTTTCATTTTGTTCATATTTGGGTAACTATTTTTTTTGTACACATCTAGGTAACAAACTTGTTGAAAGAGTTCACATCTAGGATTTAACCTGCTATAGCAGGTCATAATGGTCATATGTGAACACTTTCAAAAAGTTTTTTACCTACATATGTACAAAAAAAAGATAGTTACCCAGATGTGAACATACCGAAAAGTTAATTACCTTGATAAGTCATATTCCCTTTTAATTTTTATCTTATATAATTTGAAAAATAGTAATATTCCGATAAATTCTTATCAACGAAACTAAGACACATTAAAGATGTCATCCGTGATCGGAAGTTAATAAATTGTGAAAATGAGAGGGGGCTGATTTTATCAATTAAAATTTAAATAAATGATTTGGAATTGATAGCAGAGTAGAGATAGTTATGGAGTGTTAGAGCTTGAAAATCATATAGATTGGGAAAAAAAAGTAATGGAGTTGGAACATAGGAGAAGCATGGACCTTAAACAAAACGCGAGAATTAGATGAGCAATCGATGGTGAAGAAAACTCACGTTATTTCCACGGTATCATTAAGAGTAACATATCTAATAATAGAATCAACGGTCTGTCAATAAATGGGGCTTGGTCCACTGACCCCGTAGAGATTACGAAGGAGATGTTTTCATTTTTTATAAGAGAAATTCACTAACCCTGTGACTATCAGGTCTAATGTAACGTCTGGTTCCCAGTACGTATTTTAAATATGAAATTTTGCACTTTTACCCTGAGACTCGACGAGTTGAGTCAACCAGATGTTGACTTTGTTGGATAAGGTGTCTAACTCCATAACTTATTTGGTATATACTTGATCCGACCCGACATGGTCCATTTGGGTTGCACTTCACCCAAACAATTTATATGGATAATCTTATGAGAATAGTATGTTTATGATTTATTAATATATTATAGGTTATAATATATTAAGATGAAGTCATGTTATTTAATTAGTTTTAGTCTTAAATTAATTATGAATTAATTTAGTGATTAAAAGGAAGACTAATTATACATGGGCTATTGCATTTTATATAATGTAGGCTTAAACTCATTAGGAATGGGCTAAGCATGCATGGGGGTCCATGGAGCTTTTAACCCACGGATCCTTGGAAAGGAAAAGACATGGGTTATTAGGATTTACCCTAATCCTCCACACTATATAAAGATGCACATATTGCAAGAATGGCAACTAGTTGTGTGAGACTTTGTGGTGGCCGATTTCTACATATCATATTATTCTCTTAAGGGTTTTCCAAGTTTGTGGTGGTTTGTGATTCCACTTGAGGCATTCACATTATTGGTGCTAGGCTCTCAAACTCCAAGCAATCAATCACTATCAAAAGGTATGTCATTCTTCTAGTATTTTATGATTCTAGTTCTTCATGTTATGCTAGTTAGGATGTAAACCTTGTGATACGTGTATGGGCTTAATTTGATGAGTAAGGTAGTGTTTAGGTAAATTAAGAGAGAATAACAACCACAAATGATATGTGAATGGAAAGAAATGGATAGATTAGTAACAACTCAAGACCTATTAAGTTGTATACCGGTGAAAACAATCCAAGACCTATGGGATTGAGTTCGTATCAAGTCAAGAACACGTCCTAACAAGATAATTTGTGAATTATAACAATAATTCCAATTGAACAAAGGTTTTTTCTTAAAAATTCGTCTATTATCTTTCCCATGCATAAACTTGGCTTTATATGAAGCCTTTATTACAAACTTGGTGGTTACAAGCCAACCAACCAATTATTCATTAAAACTAGTAAATGAAATTTAAGGAAACTCTTGAAGTAACACAAAAAAATGTCCAAGAAACTTGAGAATGAAAAAAAACAAGGACAACAATTTTTGAATAGGAACTGAAATCAAACAAACTTAGTAAGGATTTTTTAAAACAAGAACTCAACAACACCCAATCGGAACTGGGCTCTAATACCACTTATGATACGTATGGGAGGTTTTGTTTTGGAGTGTTTCTGATTGCAGCGAATGATAACAAATAGAGAAGAAACAATGCAAATGGGGCTGCTTTTGGTTATATTTGGAACGGTTTGCAAGGGAATAACACGAAAAAGTAACAAAGAATAGTATGATGATCAAGTTAGACCTATAACTTGAAAATCGGTGAAAACAATCCAAGACCTATGGGATTGAGTTCGTATCAAGTCAAGAACACGTCCTAACAAGATAATTTGTGAATTATAACAATAATTCCAATTGAACAAAGGTTTTTTCTTAAAATTTTGTCTATTATCTTTCCCATGCATAAACTTGGCTTTATATGAAGCCTTTATTACAAACTTGGTGGTTACAAGCCAACCAACCAATTATTCATTAAAACTAGTAAATGAAATTTAAGGAAACTCTTGAAGTAACACAAAAAAATGTCCAAGACACTTGAGAATGAAAAAAAAACGTCTATGCTTCATTAAGGAGCCATAAGAAGCATTAATGAGCCATCAGAAGCATTAAAGTGTAACCCTAATCCACCAAAGAGTGATAAAAACGGCTAGGAGGCTTTATGAAGTAAAAAAGTAACGTTTTTAGCACTTATGAAGCCTTAAAAATGTTGCCCTAGCCTTCATGCAACCCTAATTCAATTTGTGGGCTACCATGCACAACCCAACCATTGAGCCCAAGCCACCTTCTAGCCCACTAGTAATCACTAATCCATCACCTTTTAGGCTTTCATAATCCATGCATGGATCATCCCCTCCCCCTTTGGAAGGAATTGACCTCAATTCATCAAGTCCATCATCATCAAGATAAGGTGAAAGATCTCCCACATTAAAGGTAGCATGCATTCCATGGTCTCCACCCAAATCCACATTGTAACCATTATCATTTTCAAAATTTGTCACTTCCACACATATAAAATATTAGATCATCGTTTGTACTTGTGGGTTGATGAACAACATGTTCCAATAACATGGCTTCCCAACTAAAGGTACACCACAAGAATAAGAATCCAAGCATTATGAACTCCCTCCCTCGTAATTGCTTGGAACTTGGAACTTGATGGGTCACTCCTTCTTCTAGGTTCTTAGGAAGACGGTTTGTTATAAGACGAGTATCATCATCCTTCTTAACCACAACCACATCTTCGTGGTCAAGAACTTGCTCCACCTCTTTGGATTCTTCAACCTTTTCTTCAACAATTTTGTTTGTAACAACAAAATCGTTTTCTTTCAAAAGTTGTTCATCAATTTCGTTTCCAAGCACAAAATTTATTTCTTCTTCAATTTCTTCATGATCCTCCTCCCCATAAATATCGTAGATAGGGCTAGAGTCTTCAATAATTTCATCTCCAACCATGAAAGTGATTTTTTCAATAAATTCCTCTTCAAACAAGAAATTTATTCTGTCACAAAATTCCCCTTCTCCATCGGTGCCATAAATGGGACAAGAATCTTCTTCATCCTCTTCTTCAATTTCCTCTTCCTCCTTAATGTCTTCTTCATCATATAACTTGCGCAACATTTTTGGACAACAATTTTTGAATAGGAACTAAAATCAAACAAACTTAGTAAGGATTTTTTAAAACAAGAACTCAACAACACCCAATCGGAACTGGGCTCTGATACCACTTATGATACGTGTATGGGCTTAATTTGATGAGTAAGGTAGTGTTTAGGTAAATTAAGAGAGAATAACTGTGACATCCCCAAAATCACGGCCAGAAAAGACCGGTTTTGTTTATACTTTATTTCAAAATCAGAGTTATCTTTTAATAAAAGGGTTGCGGAATTTGTCCCAAAACAATAATATGATAAAGATTTATCAAAAGCATTTCCATAGAAATGTATTTCATTAAAAGACTCGGGATGTCATGTTCGTACAGATCAAAAGTATAAACAGTACAATATAAGCCTTACTACATTATTTCATATCTACAGGCCTATATCCGTAATCCCTCGTCCAAAACATCACATGTATGCTCATGCGCCACTACCTGTAATGCATAAAACTGAGTGGGTCAGGCTTGGGAGCCTGGTGAGCACATAGGGTTTTCAACCCACAATAAATAAGTTTATTAATTTCATCAATCAACAATAACCCGATTACCCGTTCCCGTTATCCTCACTTTACGTCCCTAAACACCTATCATAAGGGACCTATCCTAAGGATCATCATCGGGACGAACACTACTGCTAAGGGGATTCCTCAGCAATAAATGTCCTAATAGGCAACCATGTGGGGGATGGAGTACACCGGTGAACACATCGTTCACAACACCTACAGGTTGCAAGCCTGCTAGTGTTCCACTGGACTGTCTAGAAGAGTCTGTGGTTGTCATCTATACTCCGCTAGATGACTGGATCAACAACAACAACATCGAGGCCTCTCATCATTTTATCACACATCACCTATTACATCTACCCATGTTTTACCCCAACATTTTCGTAGATATAAAATACATATACAGTTTAAATCATTGAAAACATGTATAACAACGTTCATCTAACGTAGATAGCAAGTATTCAGATAATATGCACACATAGCACGTAATTTATATAAAATACTTCATATCTATGTGTAAGCTGAAAGTAACTATGCACTCACCGGAAAAGGTGGTGATTCCGAACTCAGACAGCGCTTCGCTTCTTAAAAAGAATTTTTCTTCGACGAAACCTAGTATTATTACCACTAGAGTTTAGTTTATTATTCGTCGAGACTAATTAATAGTCTAGCTATTATTATTATTATTATATAAGCGTCAAAAAAATACTTATATAACCCATAATAATAGCCCAAGTATTTATTATAAGTTCCTAATAACGTTACTATAATTAAATAAAAGTTATATTAAAAATAGCGTAGACGTAGCTCACTTACAGCGGGTTTTATAGAAAACCGGGCTTTGCTTGGAGCAGCGTTCCCGAGCCGAAAATCTCTTCTTCTCAGAGCCTTCGAGCACTCCGGGGCTTCCGCCTCGTGCTAGGGAGGTTCCCTAGGCTTTTCGGGGGGATTTCGGGGTTAGAGAGAGGTTCTAGAGAGAGAGAGAGAGAGTAAAGAGAAGAAAGAATGGGAAAGGTGTGAAGAAAATGAGGGTGGGAGAGGTGGTATTTATAGGGTGAAATGTGGCTGAACTTGGTGCCACATGTCACCATCTGGTGGCAAGCCTTGGGGAGAAAGCAATGGCCAAGATTGTGCCACATCACCCATTTTCGCACAGCACACTTCCGACTTCTAAAACCCGTAACTTTCACATACGACCTCTGTTTTTGACGTTCTTTATATCCACGCGTAGGTAATAATAAGATCTACAACTTTCATTTTGACACCGTCAGCTAATTCTCGACCGATCTTAAATTTAACAGTACAATGAGATTATACTGTTAAACGTCTGCGTAAAATTAATAACTTCTACATACGGACTCTGTTTTTGTCTGTCTTTTTACCGTTGATTTCCTATTAATGAGATCTTCAACTCTCATTTACGTTGCGTAAGCCAAAAACCGCTCGAACTAAAATTCGAGTTTCAGGCCGTGCACTGCTAAGCCGAATCTTAGAAAAATCATAACTTCTTCATACGAAGTCAGATTTGGGCGTTCTTTTTATCGATGTTCTTAGTTTAACATATTCTACGACTTTTGTTTAGATTTCTAAGGCTAAAAAGTCTTCTATCGTAAATTCACTATTTACGTCTCCCGGTGTCGTGCCGGTTTTGCCGTAAAACTTCGGCGGGCCATAACTTCTTCGTTATAGCTCGGATTTCGGCATTCTTTATATGTACGGAAACCTTGAGACATATTCTACAACTTTGTGTAGTGATATCGGGATTATCTCACACTTTAATTATGACGCTCATTTTTATTCTTTATTAATTATACATTTATAATTAAATAATAAACACATAAACACACATAATTCACATAATACTCAAATATTTCATATTTATTACTTCAAAAAGAGTTACAATAGTTGACCTAGACTATTACATTGACAAAAATGCTTAGCCCTGAAAACCCGGGCGTTACAATAACAACCACAAATGATATGTGAATGGAAAGAAATGGATAGATTAGTAACAACTCAAGACCTATTAAGTTGTATACCGGTGAAAACAATCCAAGACCTATGGGATTGAGTTCGTATCAAGTCAAGAACACGTCCTAACAAGATAATTTGTGAATTATAACAATAATTCCAATTAAACAAAGGTTTTTTCTTAAAATTTTGTCTATTATCTTTCCCATGCATAAACTTGGCTTTATATGAAGCCTTTATTACAAACTTGGTGGTTACAAGCCAACCAACCAATTATTCATTAAAACTAGTAAATGAAATTTAAGGAAACTCTTGAAGTAACACAAAAAAATGTCCAAGACACTTGAGAATGAAAAAAAACATCTATGCTTCATTAAGGAGCCATAAGAAGCATTAATGAGCCATCAGAAGCATTAAAGTGTAACCCTAATCCACCAAAGAGTGATAAAAACGGCTAGGAGGCTTTATGAAGTAAAAAAGTAACGTTTTTAGCACTTATGAAGCCTTAAAAATGTTGCCCTAGCCTTCATGCAACCCTAATTCAATTTGTGGGCTACCATGCACAACCCAACCATTGAGCCCAAGCCACCTTCTAGCCCACTAGTAATCACTAATCCATCACCTTTTGGGCTTTCATAATCCATGCATGGATCATACCCTCCCCCTTTGGAAGGAATTGACCTCAATTCATCAAGTCCATCATCATCAAGATAAGGTGAAAGATCTCCCACATTAAAGGTAGCATGCATTCCATGGTCTCCACCCAAATCCACATTGTAACCATTATCATTTTCAAAATTTGTCACTTCCACACATGTATCACCTTGGAAACTATTATTTGCATGTATTTTAGAGAAAACATAGATCCAAGGTTTATTAAGGTTGCATGTACACTTAGGAGTGTTAGAATGCTCAAAACCCAACAGTGGTATTAGAGCCTAGGCTTATTTTCTTGAATACTTGATGCAAATTGCTAAAAAAGTCAAAAAAAACTGCATTCTACACAGCTGACTCGCCGAGTTCTTCATGGTACTCGCTGAGTCCATGTGTATATTCAACTAACTTGCTGAGTCAGTTTATGCACTCAATGATTGGCAGGCCTGAGTGCAAATTTTCGAGTTTTGGTGCTGGAATTGGTCTAGAATCATTACCTTAAACTGTTTTGAACTTATAAAACCTGTTTTTGATGTGGTAATGATGATGATGGACCAATTTCAAAGTTATAATCAAAGTTTCAAGTTTATATATGCTTATATGATTCTTGAAAGTTGATTATGATTGTTCATGAACTTATGAGTTTTGATAGATCATAGGAATTATGTGCAAATTGTTTGATAGTATAATTCTTGATCTTTATGACATTGAATGAACTCCATAATTTGTCCTCAAGTTATGGAATTCCAAAAGTTTTTTCTTTTAAATGTTTTTTAAGAAGTCATAAGTTACATTTTCTTGAAGAGTTTTCTAATAAATGCTTTTATGGACTCCATAACTTGTCCTCAAGTTATGGATTTCCAAGAGACTCTTCATTAAAAGTTTTAAACACTTAATTAAAACTCATGAGTTATGAATATCCAAAAGTTTTTGAATTGTTCAAAACTTGCCCTCAAGTTTTGGAATTTGTAAAGTCTCACACAAACTTTAATTCCATGCCCTAGAAGTTTTAAAAGTTAAAATTCTACCCTTATACTATTATAAGATTAATGGTTAATAATTATATATATGTACAAGAACAAGTCGTTTTACCGTTAGTAGGCCTCATTTACGAAGCCGGTCTATAAGGGGGGTATAAGGTTGTTGCCTATAAAATGGCAACTTAATGGGTGTCCACTCTCACCCACCGTTTCCTTGATCGGTGGAGGGTCGTTAGCCGAACGGGTAGGACAATGACTTTAAAGTCTCATTAAAAGTATAATAATTATTATAAAGTAACTAAATATTTTTAATTCCCAATCTTAGTTACTTTAGGAAAAATGTGAAATTGGTGCTAGCCCATGGAATTCACACTTTGTACCTTACCAAGTCGTTGGTGGAGTGCGTGTGCTTAACCGGCACACTAACTTGGACTAGTAAGGATCACAAAGGCTGACTTAATGTTTATCATAGATCGGTGGAGCGCGTGTGGTTAGCTGGCACATTGATTTAGTGATAATATTAAGGGTACCAAGTGAATTAGTATGGTTATTCACACCTTGTTTTGTGATCCTCGGCATCCCAGTCACAAAATTTGAGATGGCACACTCGAAATTGAAACATGCCATTGAAAAGTTCAATGAATCTCAAAAGATCTAGGCGTTTCAAATCCAATTAAAACCTAATAAATTATTTCGTTTTTCATGGTGGAAATTGGTGAATCATCATTCGCCTACCTTCAAATATTCTATAGCTTGGATTACGACATTCCTCTTCCAAGTTATAAAATATTGTGTTGGGTCCTAGCCTTAATATTTCATATTGGGTGTTATATTAAGGATTTTGTATCAACTAACATGATTTTCTCCCATTGAAGATGTCTGGTTCAGACAACTATGATTTTCCCAAATCGATTGGAACAAGCTTTCCTCTTGAAGATGATGTTCCTCAACATCATGCTTCTCTTCCTCCACCTCCTCCAATTATTCTCCCTAACCCACAAGTTTAAGGTTAGTCAAGCCCTATTGGCAAGCATAGTCTATATGTTGTAACACCGTCAATTTCAAAACAATTTTTCGCATTTTATAAAAACATAATTCATTTAGTATTCGTAAAAACACCCATGTTTGAAATACAATTCATATCATACAAAAATCCCAAGATCTCATAACATAAAATCCTGTGTGTGTACTGATCAAGTCGGCACCCTTCCCACAATCATCACTAGTACATGAAACAAATAACACCAAACACTGTAAGCACAAAGCTTAGTGAGTTCCCCAAAATACCACATATAACACATATTAGCCACTCGAGGCTATAACTATGTGGGTCCGTGCACCCAAACTCTGTGAACCCTCCGGTTCTAACTCTGTAAACATGCACATCATAAATCACATAGAATAATGCAGCGCAACACATAACACATAAATAGCATACAAGAACTGTATCACATAACTCAAGTTACCTACTCAAGGTAAAGTATAGTGAGAAGACTCACCTCGCGTATCTCGATAACTCGCAAATCCCTGGAATCACTCGTGCTCGATCCCCCGAACTATAATCTTCCTATAATACAATATATCTCTAATTAACACTTTTACAACTAAGGTTGACTAACCCTATCAAGTCAACACTGGTCAACTCTGGTCAACGGTCAACTTTGACCGGACTCGGCGAGTGCACCAAAGCAACTCGGCGAGTCTAACGCGTTCACTGACTCCTTCGGATCTTTTCTTGGCACATCAAGCACTCCCCTAACTCGACGAGTTCCACCTGGCTTGAATCGCAGGGCAACCACGACTCAACTCACCGAGTCTCAAAAACAACTCGGCGAGTTCCGGCTTGACTCAACCCCATATTGACTCTTCCTGACTCACTGGGTTATCCCCCAACCTGGAGAGTCCACTCACTGAACATATTACGTGAAACCCCAACCCTACTCGTCGAGTCCCAAGAACAACTCGGCGAGTTCATGCCATGCACACACTTTTATTGACCTTTTGAGGTCAGATCTGCTTTCCCAAACCCTAGATCTGGCCTTCCCAAGCATGAATGTCATGTAAAGTTTGAAACTTGATGCTTGTATAACCCCCACAAGGCATCAAAAGGTGCTTTGGTCCCAAAATAACCACCTAGGTCCAATGACTCCATAATAACCCAAAAAGCCCCAATGGTTAAGGTCTCTGGACCTCTTTGAGTCCAGATCCAAGGCACAAACTCGAAGAGGGACCATTTGCTTCACATAATCACTCTCCAAAGGGGTTATAAAACCCTAACTCTAAAGATTAACCCTATAACCGAAGGAGATTCGAACCCTTACCTCAAAATGAAGCCTCTGGACTCTGGATCTGCTGTAATCTCACCTCCTCCTTGCTCTTGCCACCTTCCTCTTGCTAAACAAAGAATACAAAGGCCCAAAAGTGACTTCCTCTTTCCCATAACGAATTAGCTCTTAGCTCTCTTAGGGTTCTCTCAAGGGACTGGTAGCCGCAATGGGAGGCTATAAGTGCCCTTAAATAGGCTCCAAACCCGGAGAATTAGGGTTTCATTAAACAGCGTGGACTCGCCAAGTCCAGACGAATCCTTGTCTAAATTGTGATCCTACTCGGTGAGTTTGAGCTCCAACTCGCCGAGTCTCCTCAAAAAATACCTCTGGATGCTGCTCGCGCATCTCACGCTCCAGCTCCCAGGTCATATCGAACCCCTTCTGATGTTGCCACTGAACCAAAACCAAGGGTACCTCCTTGTTGCTCAGAACTTTGATTTTCCGATCTTTGATTTCCACTGGTCTCTCAGCATAATTCAGGCTCGCATCCACCTGAATATCCTCTAATGGAACCACTGTCGACTCATCGGCTATATACTTCCGCAATTGCGACACATGGAAAGTGTCGTGAATTTGTCCCAACTCCGCTGGCAATTCCAAACGATAGGCTACCCTGCCTACCCTCGCGATCACCCGAAATGGACCAATATATCGGGGCCCCAACTTGCCCCTCTTCTTGAATCGAATCACTCCTATCCAAGGAGAGACCTTTAGGAGCACAAAGTCACCGACCTGAAACTCAAGCTTGGTCCGGCGTCTGTCCGCATAACTCTTCTGATGACTCTGAGCGGTCAACAACCTCTGCCTGACCTGCTGGATCTGCTCTGTCATTTGAAGTACGATCTCAGTACTACCCATAACACGCTGTTTGACTTCTCCCCAGCAAATGGGGGTCCGACACCTCCTACCATACAACAACTCAAAGGGGCATACCAATGCTCGAATGATGGCTGTTGTTGTAAGAAAACTCTACCAATGGCAAGTACGTATCCCAAATCCCCCCCTGAAATCCATCACACATGCCCGGAGCATGTCCTCGAGTGTCTGAATCGTCCGCTCACTCTGTCCGTCTGTATGGGGGTGATATGCGGTACTAAAATGCAGCCTAGTACCCAGCTCCTCAAGGACTCGTACCATATCTGTCCCAAGCTTCTATGCTTGAATCTTGTCTGCTACATGTGTGACATTCCCAAAGGTCTCCTGTATATACATGTGATAAGGCTTCGGGAAGTATAACACTCCTCTGGTGCGTGTTTTGGAGTTCCACAGCGAGAGATGACCCAAAGGTTCGTGCTGGATGTTTATGAGAGATGATAGTTTCGGTATTCGGGGGGTTAGGCGAAGGGACCTTTTGTAGTCGTTAAATCGGGAAGACGAGGGCTATATCAATCAAAATTGGATAACGACAACAATATCCTTTTAGATAACATGAGATAAGTTGTATTCGAAGGAAGAGATCACTAGAGTGATAGAGTGTCCTGTATTTCTTTTCTGTGTGTTCCGTTTTGTTAAATGTTATGATTATTGCAGATGATTCATACCACAGTGTCTAGCACTGGTAGTGGGTGTGTTTTCGATAGCCAGTAATGATACTTGATATCATGATTCCTGACAGGTCTCCTCACGATCGAGCGGTATATGATCGTCGTATGTAAATTGATATCGTGCAATCGTCGAGTGGGTGACCCCACTCAACCCCTAATACTAGACATGGAATCAGAGTCAGGATGGAATTATCTGTTTCAAGACTTTAGTATTTTGATTTTTAAATTAACCCCGATGTATGGACAAGGTCATCACAACTTACAAGTAATGCTCCTAAGGTCACATATGAATGTCTTTGGTTTGATTTGTATGAGAGAGAAAATATTTTAGCTACTTTTTAGAAGGAAGGTTACTTTAGTAAGCGTACCAAATTCATTACAAACATATAGTAATTAAACGTTTTGTCGTTGGGAACATTACAAAAGTCCTAACATGGTTCCCTTGCTGCTCCTGTTGGTGTGTTCATCACATTCCTCCTGTTCCTTCGTCATTCTTCTCAGTTGAACATTCTCTCTGGAAGTGTCCCGTTTCACCGCATAGATAGCATACTGGGCCTACCTTGGTGCAGGTGATTGAAAGGAGGTGATGGGCCGGGGCCCTACAGAAACGGACGGTATGCCCTTTCCTGTTGCAGTTTTTACAGTGCATCTCCCGGCAAGCCCCATGGTGATGAAACCCACATTGGTTGCACTTTGGGAGTGATCCCTCATATGGTCTGGCAGGCATTTGGGTGGCAGACCTCGTGGCTAGTGTCGAGGCATATGTCATGACTGCTGTTGTAATGGTAGGGGCGGCCCTAGGTTGTTGTCTTTTAGTGTATCCTTGAGATTTGTGGCGCTCTTTCATGTTCTAAAACTTTCTCTTCTTGTTCGTAGGTTTGTGGCCTGAGGTATTTTCGTTGGTAGGTATCCATTGGTGTCCCTGATTGTTACCACAATTTGTATTGTTAGTACTGCTTCCACCCCTGCTGACGTTGTTAGTATTGAAATGCACCATGACGGCTGCCACGGCTGCCATGACTGCAGCTTGAAAAGTAACAGCGTCTATCTGCAGTGTTGGCGCCTTGCTAGTTGGTTTGTTGCCTCTTGGTGAAGACATAACTCTGTTTCATGACGAAAAACGACTTCGTTAGTGGAAATGATTGTCTTAAGTGCATCCTTACAATTTATATTTACGCATATAAATTTTTGCACATTACTGTACTATTCTTAGTGTTTCTGCTAACGCTCCCGAGATGGAGTTATGGCAGTAGGTAGGAGTAGGTTTCATACGGACGTTAAGCTTTGCTCCTCTTAGAATCATGTTTGTCCGAACACACTTGGCTGAGGAATTTTGATGGGATCCGGTTCATTAGTGCTGGAACGTTCGCACACCATAGGTCTATGAAGAAGAAACTTCTCAACAAATGTTTAAAGGTGGGACGATAATGAGTTTTTAGAATGGCTATATGTCACGAGTTTTCTAACTAAGTTTATCTCATATCGATTTGTATCAAAGTTTGGTTGTTCAGGGTGTTCTGAAAACAATTTATAACGAGATTCTTTGTATAATAAACTCATGTATTTTAGTAGCTCTGTATCCAAGTGAAACCTTATACTTGACCCAAGCTAGGTCCTTATCACGACCTATTGATGTATGCTTAGTTATATAATTAAGGCTAGATAGTCCTTCGATTCTGTTAGGTACATCCTAAGCCCATCTTGTTAGTATGACTTTAGTAATCATGGTTTCAGTGAAAATTTTGACCTCGATGCAGGTCTACTTCACATTTGTGCATGGGCGAGTTTTGATAGTAGATAGATTTCTCGATTAGTATGACCACTTAATTTGTAGTGTCATGATTTTACTTACAATAGAGTAGCACCAGCGCATACTTATAAAGCTAATTTACCAGGTCTGGTTATTGACATGAACTCTACTTACGATGATCCATCCCTTGTGATGCCTGAGGCAAGGTCGATGTAATTTTGTAGCTTTGCCAATCAACGCTTGGCTACAATCATCCTTTCTTTGGATGCTGTGTGTCCTACCCTGTTACTCTCTTTCCTCTTCACGAGTGGCGATAAGTTCCTAAAAAGAGAGTTGGTCTCGGGAATAGTAGTATAATTCTGAATCACCGGTACATGAGATGGTGGGGTCTATAGTAGCGCGCAGTTTTCTGAACTCAGATTGTAGTCTTCCTGTTTTAATCCCTGATGATTGCGATCCGCCGTGTCCTTGCCGAGAGGGCTCTGTCCGTCAGTCCCCCGTGGTTAAGGTCATAGCACCCTCGTTGGTCTCCACATGGTGGTTGTTGTCATTGTTGTCGACATTCAACCCTCGATCACGATTGTCCAACGGGGTACAGGTTCGATATAGTCGAAACAGTTCGCGGAACCCTTGCTATGCATGGAGGATTGATTACCTCCGGTCCCGCTTATGATTCTTCTCATAACCATTCACCATTCCTCGAGTTCGGATTAGGAAAGTAAGGGTCATCCGGTAAGTAGGATTTTGCTATGCCGTATTTGCGAGAATAGGAGTGGAGGAGATAAGTACTATGCGTCTAACTCTATTATCAATTACTTATAGGGGTGGTCCTTATTAGTTACTTCTATAATGACATAGTGCATACTAATTACATATAACAAGATACGATAGACCTTTGAATAAGTGATCCCAATCTAGGTCCACATCCAAACAAGGAAAAGGAAGTAAAGTAATGACCACAAATTCTAAGTCTATAATTTCTAAGTTATATATAACCCTAAAGTATCCACTTAGGGACTATAGACCTATTATTAAGGATCTATTTAGTTTTCATATAAGTTATGATATTACAAAATACTCCTATAGTATATTAAACTCATGTTCTGTTCTAATGTAACAATTGTGGTAGTGTTGGTAAGTTTTTAGACTTGTTGCCATATCACAACTATTCTTGGGCATGTGCTAATCACTCCTCGGACCAGCATAGTTGATGATCAGGCTATGCCACTCCCAAGACTGACCATACATCCCCGAGCTTACCTATGATATTCAACAATCATTACTTTTGTTTTGTTCTAGAGTGGTGCTGACCTTAATATGTATGTATGCATGTATACCTTTAATAAGAAACTATTTATTTCTAAAAGTATAGTTGTTTTGAAACTTTAAATCAGAGACTTAGTCCCAATGCATTTATAGTTTGTATATCTTATGTGGTTTGATATACTGAGTTCACTATAAACAATGCTCTGATACCAATCTGTCACACCCCCAAACCAAGGATCGCGGAAACGTCCGGGGGTGGAGGACTTCATGTAGAGTATCACAACAATGAGTATAATAGTGCTCAAAGTAAATACAACCATACTTGGAGAGATTTGGGAGAGATTTGACATTCTTGGAGAGATTCCTCATACAAAGAGATATTTGAGAGAGATTTGGGAGAGATTTGACATTCTTGGAGAGATTTCTCATACAAAGAGATGTTTGAGAGAGATTTCACATACTTGGAAAGATTTGGGAGAGATTTGACATTCTTGGAGAGATTTCTAATACAGAGAGATATTTGAGAGAGATTTCTAATACAGAGAGATATTTGAGAGAGATTTCACATACTTGGAGAGATTTGGGAGAGATTCTTGATAAGAAGAGATAGAGTGAAAACGATTGAGAGAGGTTTCATGTGTGGCATTTGTGAGTGTCCGACTTCGCTATGCAAGGTTCGTAAACCCTGTTAAGCCTTGTTTAAGGGTCTTACACACTCCCGATGAGTATGCAACATTGTTTTATCGGTTTGGGCTCGCCACGTACCACAGTTTAAGGTTAAGGATATCTAGATGTTCGCACTTTTTGCTTTATGATCTCTCATTAGAATAGAGAGTTGTGTAGAAGTTTCATAATGTAAATTCTAGTACCCACGGGTAAATTGAGTGACTTTAGTTGACTTTGACTTGATCGAAATTTGACGGTTGTCACATTCTCGGGAGCACAAACGATCTTCGGGACTCGAGCAAAGTGATCGGGGCTTCGGGGTAGTACGGGCACGAAAAACGAGGCAAGATCGTGAGAGAAATGAGAGAAATGGGGTGTTATCCCTGGAACCCTCGCATCTCTATTTATAAGGGGCTGAGAGGCCTCGGTACGCGGGGCGTACTCGTGCCTCATGAGTGACCGAGTCCTCGACTGCCTCGGTTTCGGATGGGACGGGTCGGGGTAGCTTGCATAGGGGCGACGTGGACGAACCAAGGCCAAGGCCTCGCATACGCTGGGCGTACGGGGTTACGCGGGGTGTAACTCGGCCCTATCTGGTGACTCCCCTTTGGATAATACCAAGAATTTTTAAATAAATTTATATATAAATTATTTAATAAACTTAAAAAATTCATATCTTCTTCATACGAACTCCGTTTTCGACGTTATTTATATCCTCGCGAAGGTGAGACCCTACTCTACAACTTTCGTTTAGATCCTGTCGGCAAATTCCGAAATTATTTTTATTATTTATTTTTAAAAGGTCACGGTAAGAAAATTTCTTTAGAAATCCATAACTTCTTTATCTAACGTCGGTTTTTGCCAGACTTTTTATCGCTGAAATACCATTGTTGAGACCTTCGATTCTCGTTTAGGTCATTCTGGCCAAAAGTCGCTCGATCTCTGATTCGAGTTTTTAGCCGTCTGCCGTTAAGCCGAACTTGAAAAATTCCTAACTTTCTTATACGAAGTCGGATTTGAGTGTTCTTTTTACGTACGATCACGGTTCAATGACATCTATCATAAAAGGTAATTTAATTAGTGATTTTTGGATATTTTATTTTCGAAGTAAATTTTATTACAACTAACGTGGTTACAATACTTGACTTTTTAGGTCGTTTACATGTAGTTGAAATATCGGGTTGTCACAGTTGCCTTCACCAAAGCAACTTGATAGGATGAATTATGGAGAGAAAGGATTAAATATGATTTATTAATATATTATGAGAATAATATATTAAAGGAGAAATCATATTGTTTAATTAATATTAGTCAAGAATTAATTAGTAATTAGTTTTGTGACTAAAAGAGATTAATTAAACTTTAGGGACTGGAATTTTAATTATAAGATAATTGCAATTTGGGCTATGGATTGTCTTAAATTAAGGAGTGGACGAATTCTATGGGGAAGCCCATAAGGAAATCGCCCAAGGCCTTAATTAAAGGAGTCTATGGGTTGCTTAGGGCTTAAGCATCCAAATTAGGGTTTTCTTGTTAGATAACCCTAATAGCCTCACTATATAAAGACCCCTTATGACCCAAAAACATGGGGAAGACTTCTTATAGGGTTAGAACACGTTTTTGGGCAGCCTCCATCCTCTCTCCTCTTCATCCTCTTGCTTATGGTGTTTGTGAACCATTAGAGGAGTAACATTTGTGACTCTAAGCTTTCTAAAGTCAGTACAAAGAGGAATTGAGATTGTTATTGCTACATAACAATCAAGACATGATCTTAAACTTATTCTTATCTTAATATGATTACTTGAATGCTAGAATTAGGGTTTATAGTCTTGGATAACTTGCATGTACAATAGAGAAACCTAGATCCAAGCATTAGGGTTTGTATGAGCACATAGGATGTTCTTATGACCAAAACCCATCATGGGATACCTCATCTCATGTGGCTTCAGCTGCCTCGATGCGTATGCTATCACATGCCCTTTCTGCATCAGCACCGCTCCCATCCCCAAGATCGATGCATCACAGTATATCACAAAGTCCTCCATTCCCTCCGGGAGGGCTAACACCGGGGCCTCGCATAACCTTTGGCGAAGCGTCTCAAAGGAGGCCTGCTGCTCAAGGGCCCATGAAAAAGTGACACCCTTCCGGGTCAATCTGGTGGGTGGCACTGCGATCTTAGAGAAATCCTTGATAAATCTCCGATAATAACCGACCAACCCTAGAAAACTCGTGATCTCGGAAGGTGACCTCGGCACCTCCCATCTCATCACTGCCTCAACTTTGGCCGGGTTGACCAATATCCCTTTCTGGTTAACGAGATGCCCCAGAAACTAGACCTCTCGCAACCAGAAATCACACTTGGAGAATTTGACATAAAGCCTCTCCGATCTCAGAACGCCAAGGATCTCCTTCAAATACTCCTCGTGCTGCTCTCTAGATCTAGAATATACCAAGATGTCATTGATGAATACAATCAATGACCGATCCAGCATCGGCCTGCACACTCGGTTCATGAGATCCATGAACACCGCTGGGGCATTGGTGAACCCGAAAGGCATCACAACAAACTCGTAATGCCCATAATGCGTCCTGAATGCTGTCTTCTGGATGTCCTCATCTCGCACCCTAACCTGATGATATCCAGACCTCAAATCGATCTTGGAGAACCAAAATGCTCCCTGTAATTGATCGAACAAATCATCGATCCTCAGCAACGGGTAACGGTTCTTGACCGTCAGCTTGTTCAACTCCCGGTAATCAATGTACATCCGATGTGAACCATCCTTCTTTTTGACAAAAAGGATAGGCGCTCCCCACGGCGAGCTGCCCGACCGAATAAACCCCTTTCCAAACAGCTCCTGAAGCTGCGAGGACAACTCCTGCATCTCTGAAGGTGCAAGGCGATAAGGCACCTTGGCTATAGGCGCGACTCCCAGAACCAAATCGATACTAAACTCCACTTGCCTCACGGGAGGCACACCCGACAACTCCTCTGGAAAGACATCTGGGAACTCACGCACTATTGGAACCTCTTCCACTGACCTCGGCCTCTCGGATTCAACCCGCGTATCCATCACGTACGCCACAAAACCCTTACAGCCCTGCTGTAGACACTGCCTCACCCTAGCGGCCGAACAAAACGCTGATCCAGAACGGGTACCCTCGCCGTACACCATAAGAACTCCCCCACTAGCGTCTCGTATGGTCACCAGCTGTCACTCGTAGTCGATAACCGCACCGAATCTGCTCAACCAGTCCATGCCCATAATGACACAGACATCCCCCATCGCAATAGGAATCAAGTCAATCGGGAACTCAACACCGAAAATCTCGAATACGCACCCGCGGATCACCTCTGTGGCATATATCACCCTCTCGTCAGCTATGGAAACTCTCAGAGGCCGACTCAGCACCTTGCGACTAACACTAATATGCTGACTAAAAGCCAAAGATACAAAAGACCGACTCGCACCCGAGTCAAATAACACCAAGGCAGGTACAGAATTCACAAGAAAAGTACCAGCCATGACATCGGGCGCTGCGCGGACCACCTCCGCTGTCAACTGAAAGGCTCTCCCTCGTGCCCTTGGCGCTTCGGCCTTCACTGGCCGACTCTCGGTAGCTCTGATGGCGGCAGGGGCAGATCCCTGAGGTGCTCCCTAAGCTGATCCCCGCAATTGCGGACACTCCGCCTTCCGGTGTCCGGTCTGGTTGCAGTGAAAACATACTGCAAACCCCTTGGGGCAGTCCTTGGCCATATGTCCCTCCTTGCCACATGTGTAGCAAGATCCAGCTCTACATATTCCATCATGACCCTTGCCGCACTTTCCACAAGTGCGGCCCTTCTGGCTCCCAGATTTGGGATCAGCGGGCTTGGACCGCTTGGCTACCGGCTGGGACTGTGCCGGTCGCCGATCCCTCGCCTGAGACTCTGCCTCCTCCCTGGCTTGAGTCTCTAGCTCAATCTCCCTCTTCCGGGCATTTTCCTAAAGCTCGGCAAATGTCTGGTACGAGGAGTTCGCCACGAACTCTTGAATGTCTCGCCTCAAGATACTCAAATATCAGCTCATGCGTGCCTGCTCAGGGCAGAACATCGCCCTCTCGTGGAACATCCTGGTAATCACCGTAACAGACTCAATACCCTGCTTAAGGGTCAGAAGTTCCTGGGCCAAATGTTCCCTTTCCACCTAGGGAACGTACTCATCTCGGAACATGGCAGTGAACCTCTCCCAGGTCACTGCCGCAAGCTCAGCAGGCGAAAAGTGCGCTGTCACAAACTTCCACCAGTCCTTCGCTCCCAAGCGAAGCTGGTTCAGCGCGAACCGAACTCTCAAATGCTCAGGAGATGAGCAAGTGAAGAAACACCCCTCTGTCTGAAATCCACCTCATAGCCTCCACCGGGTCCTGGGTCCCGTCAAACTCTGGCGGTTTTGTGTTGCTGAACTCCCGGAATAGCAACGCATCACCACCCCGCGGCCTCGCAGCAGCAACAGCTGCAGTGGCCGCCGCAACAGCAACCTCAGAAAGAGCAGCATAACGCTCGTCGAAAGTCTCAATCAGCATGGTCTTAATAAACCCGAACATCTCTAGTATCTCTGCCCTGATGGCCGCAGCCACCTCCTCGTGGATGATCCGGCGGATCTCCTAATCACTAGCCCCACTACTCTTTGGCATAAGACGTGTCCTCACCATGATCTACCTCTGAAATACAACATACAATAAATTAGAATCCATTCGAGCATACTCACACTCGACAACTCTTCCCTCCTTGATCCTTGGCATATCGAAGGTTCTTACTTGAACTGTACACCGCCCCGGTGCTTTCAGTAGTACGGGCCCAATACTACTGTCCACACCGTTTCAGTATACACCCCAAATCCTCCTCTTCGGATCCCAATTTCCAAGTACTCTATCACTCTCTAATAGATCTCTCATAAGCTCCTCGCTGCTACTTATTCACCCTCAAGCCTCTCATAGCAGCTCACCTCTCCCTAGGCTAAGGCATCACAAATCAGGGCACTCTAGTCCTAATAGTAATACCTAGCATACTCTAGCAAGAGAATACATCATATCAATCTCATAAACATATAATATAAGGGTATTTTGGGAAATCACCGTTCGGGCGCTGACTGATCGTACACACGTTTCTACTTTGAGTTTCTCTAAAAATCTTTTACTTCTTTTAGAAAATTTGGTTCTCTTTTGAAAATATTTTCCAAATCCTCAGTTTGAGCTCAAATACTCCCGAAGGTGTATCCGAATCCCTCAAACCAAGGCTCTGATACAACTTGTAACACCGTAAATTTTAAAACAATTTTTCGCATTTTATAAAAATATAATTCATTTACTATTCGTAAAAACACCCATGTTTGAAATACAATTCATATCATACAAAAATCCCAAGATCTCATAACATAAAATCCCGTGTGTGTGTGTGTATTGATCAAGCTGGCGCCTTCCCACGGTCGTCACTAGTACCTGAAACAAATAACACCAAACACTGTAAGCACAAAGCTTAGTGAGTTCCCCAAAATACCACATATAACACATATTAGCCACTCGAGGCTATAACTCTGTGCGTCCATGCACCCAAACTCTGTGAACCCTCTGGTTCTAACTCTGTAAACATGCACAACATAAATCACATAGAATAATGCAGCGCAACACATAACACATACATAACATAAAAGCACTGTATCACATAACTCTAGTTACCTACTCAAGGTAAAGTATAGTGAGAAGACTCAC
Source organism: Lactuca saligna (assembly GCF_052625555.1). NCBI lineage: Eukaryota > Viridiplantae > Streptophyta > Magnoliopsida > Asterales > Asteraceae > Lactuca > Lactuca saligna. The sequence goes on from NC_136421.1 coordinate 97,687,868, forward strand.
CTCACGTATCTCGATAACTCGCAAATCCCTGGAATCACTCCTGCTCGATCCCCCGAACTATAATCTTCCTATAATACAATATATCTCTAATTAACACTTTTACAACTAAGGTTGACTAACCCTATCAAGTCAACACTGGTCAAATCTGGTCAACGGTCAACTTTGACCGGACTCGGCGAGTGCACCAAAGCAACTCGGCGAGTCTAACGCGTTCACTGACTCCCTCAGATCTTTTCTTGGCACGTCAAGCACTCCCTTAACTCGACGAGTTCCACCTGGCTTGAATTGCAGGGCAACCACGACTCAACTCGCCGAGTCTCAAGAACAACTCGGCGAGTTCCGGCTTGACTCAACCCCATATTGACTCTTCCTGACTCACTGGGTTATCCCCCAACCCGGCGAGTCCACTCACTGAACATATTACGTGAAACCCCAACCCTACTCGGCGAGTTCATGCCATGCACACACTTTTATTGACCTTCTGAGGTTAGATCTGCCTTCCCAAACCCTAGATCAGGCCTTCCCATTTTATATGACTTCACGGCCTAGGACTTTTCTAGGGCCGTAAACTCATGATAATGGTCCTATTCCATAGTTTGACCACGAATTTGAAGGTCTAAGATGCTATACTAGGAGTTAGGGTAGCTACCTTGGTGATTTGGAGCTTAAATTTGATGATTTTGGACTGAAAACTTGGATCGGAGGAGAGAGGTTAGAGACAGAGTAGTGAGAGAGAGAAAAAGCTTCAAATGAAGTCTTTTGAGATTTAAATAGGTCCTAAGTTCGGGACACGGTGGAATTCTACCCAATACCGACGTTAGACGTGGCTTTTGGTTGCACCCGATTAAGTTGCCGTAACCCGATATGGTCGATTCTAAAATGTTTTCGATTACTAATATGGAGTGTTAATATAAGTTCTAAACACGTTTGGACACCCATTAAGTCATAATAGAAATCTCAAATTTATGACTTAAATTAAAATAACGTAAACGGAAACGAATTCAAAAACGACAACTTTATTAACGGAAAGGGGGTTACAAATGATGGAACGAACTTCGGGTTGTCACACTTTATATCTTTGGTTTAGCAAGAAGAAGGTGATCAAGAGCAAGAGGAGACTAAAGTAGGTGTGATTCTGGTGGTTTCAAAGTCCAGAGACTTCAACTTGAGGTATTTATTCGGATCTCCTTCAGTTTTGGTATTGATTCTTAGAGGTAGGGTTTTCTAACCTCTTTTGAGGATGGTTATGTGGAGCAATTGGTCCCTTCTCGAGTTTATGCTTTGGATCTGGACTTAAAGAGGTCCAGAGATCTTAACCCTTGGAGCTTTATGAGTTGTCTTGGGAGTTATGAGCTTAGAATGTCATTTTTAGGGGCTAAATCACCAAATGAGACCATCTAGATGATATATGAGTGTTAAGGTTTGGACTTTACGTGATTATTATGCTTGGGAAGGCCAGATCTAAGGCTTAGAGGAATAGATCTGACCTCAGGAGGTCAATGGAGTTTGTGCATGGCATGTACTCGCCGAGTTGTTCTTGAGACTCGGCAAGTTGAGTCGGGGTGGCCCCGCGATTCATACCTGGGGACTCGTCGAGTAAAGGGAAGGACTCGACGCGTTAAACGAGACTAAAGAGTTAGTGGACACATGTGGACTCGCCGAGTTGCCCAAGTGCACTCGACAAGTCGGGTCAAAGTTTGACCGTTGACTTTGGTTGACTTTTAGGGTTTGGTCAACAATGAGGGCCCTTGAGCCAAAGGAGGGGTAAATTGGTCTTTTACCCTTCCGAGGGTGCCTAGAGAGGGTTGAGTCTAGTTATGAGAGTTATATTTATGAGAGTATTACTTTATGTGTTTAGGCAGAGGCTAGATCGTATTTCTACCGAGTTAGTGATTTACCGAGACATCTGAGGTGATTCTTCTCACTATACTTTACCTTGAGAGGTAATTAGAGTTATGTGATAGAGTTATTGTATGCTATTATGTGATGTGTTGTATTGCATTATTTCTATATGGTTTATATCATGTGTATATCAAAGTATATCAGAGTTAGAACCGAAAGGTTCACAGAGTTAGGACCAGAGGGTCCACAGAGTTAGGGTCCACGGGCCCACAGAGTTATAGCCTCGAGTGGATAGTATGTGTTATGTATGGTATTTTGGGGAACTCACTATGCTTTATGCTTACAGTGTTATGTATTATGTGCTTCAGGTACCAGTGATGATCGCGGGAAGGCGCCGACATGATTCGTACACACGCATGGATTTTTTATGTATTTCGATCTTGGGAAATATTTTGTGAAACAAAGTTATGATACAATGGGATTTTGTTGATAAATGTGTTTGGAAAAATGTGTTTAAAAATGTGAAAATTTGTTTTAAATTTTACGGTGTTACAAATTCACTGGTGTATGTTCATCGCGGGTGTTTGTTCTTCAACAACCATCGTCCCTTCATTACCATCCCCATAGAAGTTGACCTTGACCCCAAAAAAATTTCAATCACTGAAACAAAAGCTCACCTGTCAACCTCTCAATCTCGTATGTAGCCTCTATTTCGGCCATCTGGTAAGTCGATTCAAAGGGTTGAAAAAAATTTCATCTTTCTTTTACAATTTCTCTCTAGTTTAAAGCCTTTGTTTTTGCGATTTTTAGGTTCTAATCGATTTTTTTTGTTGAATTTAAATTATATATCTTAGCTCTATTCATTTTCTGATTAGTAATGGTTCATATAGATATGGGTTTTGCTGAGGGACACGAGTTATTAACAAATATTGATATAAAGCCTAATATATCAGTAGTTTTGTTAATTGTGATAGAAAAACAATAGGGGATGTGCCATCTTTTGTGTTAATTCTTTTAACAATAAGGTAATCATCTTTGGCTTCAATCCCTTTAACGATTAATGCATTTGTTGTGTTCTACCTTTTAGTTTCGCACGCCAAGTGTTTGATGAATTGTCTAACCCAACCACCATTGCAAATAAATTGTTTTATGATCATATTCTATTGCCCTAATTATTCTGTCGGAATTAAAACTTGCTAATTTACTATTTTGTATGTATTCTGCTAAAATTTAAAATGTCATATATATATATATATATATATATATATATATATATATATATATATATATATATATATATATATATATATATATATATATATATTCTGTCAGAATCAAAAGGTAATTACACTTTAGATTTAATGATTTATTAAGAATCTTTTTTACCTATTAAAACATCATATATTTTGTCAGTTCGTTTAGTGGATTAGTATTTTTGTTAGATTTTGATGATTTTTTTCTTTTTAGGTTTTGAAGAGTTTGTCATTCTTGTGGAGAAGAAAGAAAATATGGAAAATAAGATGTTGTTTGTTTTTTTTGAAGTCAAAATGTTTGTAGTCTGTGGACCACATCTACAAGCCTCTACGGCAGAAGAGGTGGACAAAATGTCTGCAGTTTGCAATAAGAAGACTGTTTGTTTTTAACGTCTACAGGCTGTTAAAATAAATTGAATTTTTAAACTTAATTTTATGTCATAAACATTAAAAATGCATTTAAAAAAAAAAAAAAAAAAAAAAAAAAAAAAAAAAAAAAACTGCACGGTGGCCCGTGTTTTTTTTTTTTTTTTTGGTTTAGGTTAAAATGAGGTCTGAAGACCTTTGAAGACAGTGACCCATGTCTGCGCTAGGAAGACCTCGTGCAGACGTTTTCTGATCTGCGCACTTCCAAAAAACAAACAATATGCGATGGCATATGTCTGCGCGTTGTCTGCGCGGCGCAGACAAAAGTGGTTGCGCAGATCTTCACACAAAAAACAAACAGCCCCTAAGAAATGACGTGAATATATAAAATGAATCTTATCAATATTATTCTATCAGAATGACTTAGTGTTTTTTTTTGTTGGATTTTGATATTTTTTGATGCATTTGTGATAGGAATGGCATGAAGATCTTATAGAAATGACGTGAATAATGAATCAAAGATTGATCACACTTACAATTTAAGAATGTTGTTTTTTAAAAATTACACTTGTTATTCATTCAGAATGTTGTCATTATTCAAGAATGTTCTTTTTGTATCACAATCATAGATGTAATTATTTGATATATTATTAGTTCAAGAATCGATTTTGTATATTGTTTCATAATGTACTTATGCATATATGTTTTCTTTTTATTTATGTATTCTTTAATTATGTCATAAACTGTTATTCTAACAGAATATCATTCTAACATAATCGCATTCTGACAGAATAAATAAGTTATAATCAGTTATGATTACAAATTAAATTAGAATTGAAGTTGAATAATATTTTTTTATTACAAAAATCAGAATTATCCCTTCAAATACGAAAATTTCCTTTTTTAAATATAGTTAATTGTCTAAAATACCCTTTTAATTAAATTTGAGTGATATTATGGTAATGATATTCCATTATAATATCATAGTCCCTCAAAATCATAGTCATTAATTATTTTCATCTATTGGTTCAGAATTCTCCTTACATGCACACAATAGTTACCTAAAACAAAATAACATAACCCTATATATATATATATATATATATATATATATATATATATATATATATATATATATATATATATATTCCCACTTATATATAATTTTATATTTATAATTAAATAAACAGTTTAAGTGCAATAGGTACCTAAAGATTATATATAAGCACGACATAATATAATATTTGTATCCAACATAAAACAAAACAACATGGTAAAATGGTCATTCAGTACAATCAGTCAAATGATAATCAAACAATATGGTTGAAGTGAGAACAAGATACAATCAATATTGTAGACCCAGGTAGGCCTCTGACTCAGTTAGATATGACTCAATCAACAACTATCATATAGTCTCTAATGTGTTGTTTGTTTTTTTCTAAAAAAACCTCTTCTGACCTCTTATTGTTGCATCGCGTAGCACACGCGCAACACTTGGCCTTTCGTAGCTGTTTGTTTTTCTGAAGACTTCTGACTTAAAAACTGTTACGTGTGTGTTGCGTGGCGTAACGCTAGACCATCTGCTTCAAACCTCTTCACATCTTGCTTTAACTTACCTCAGCAGTCTGTAACGTTAAAAATAAAAAACAAACGGACTTTTTATTACATGTTGCAGTCATTTGGTCCACCTCTTCTGCTACAGAGGGTTCAGAGGTGGTCCGCAGACTTCAAACACTTTTACTTCGAAAAAACAAAGAACACCTAAGTAATAACTAAAATCTTAGAGTTGTTTAATTAAATAAGTAAGGATAAACTGCCCAAAAGTCGTTATGTTTTTACAAAAGTTCGATTTGGACATTGCGATAGTTTTTGTTACAATTTAATCATTAAGTTTTTAATTTTTGCAATTTTGACCATCTTATTGTTAACCTAGTTTTAAACCGTACTTTTATGTTAAAATTACATTTATATGCCAAAATATATTTTTTATATTAAAATTATGTATTTAATATAAAATACGGTTATATATATATATATATATATATATATATATATATATATATATATATATATATATATATACTAATTCATCGGCTAATATATTTCCGAAAAGTCGAAAACTAAGTGATAGGGGCTTTGTGAAATCTTCTAAGATGTTAATAGGTAAAAGAATTGGAGTTGGTTGAATATATTTACCGAAATAACCTAATCCTTTTTTGCTAAGACCCGCATAGAAATATGCCACTGATGTGAGTAAAGCCAAAGCAACAGTAGTATTTATATCATTCGTGGGGGCGGCTAACTCTCCATGAGGTAATTGTATGATATATATATATATATATATATATATATATATATATATATATATATATATATATATATATATATATATGTTCAGATTCATTTGAGACCATTTTAATTTTGTGAGACCGTGAGACTAAATCTAAAATTAATTTTAAAATGCAAAATAAATGAAAAAATCCAAAAATTCGTTTTTTTTAAATATTATTTTCGAAACTTGAATTAACTAAAATAAATAAAAATAAATAAAAAAAATCCGTTTTTTTTTTTTTGAAAAATAAGTGAAATATTCTATAAAATATTACACTGACATATTCTAAAAAATAATTTTAAAATGCAAAATAAATGAAAAAATCTAAAAATTCTTTTTTTAAATATTATTTTCGGAATTTGAATTAACTAAAAAAAATAAAATTAAAATTAAAAATAAATTCCATTTTTTTTTAAAAAATATGTGAAATATTCTAATAAAATATTACACTGACATATTCTAAAAAATAATTTTAAAATGCAAAATAAATGGAAAAATCCAAAAAAAAAAATTTTAAATATTATTTTCGGAATTTGAATTAACTAAAAAAAATTAAAATAAAAATAAAAAAATACATCTCACGGTCTTACAAAATTAGATCGTCTCACATGTACTTAACCCTATATATATATATATATATATATATATATATATATATATATATATATATATATATATATATATATATATATATATATAACTTTACTATTTAAATATATAAAACATGTATTTACTAGAAAGAATATGATTTTAAGTGTAAAAATTAAATAGTGTTTGTAAACTACCGTGTTCATTATCCTCTTGTTTATTTCTTATTTCAAGGTCTACTTCTAAAGATATCCGTGGATATTCCTACTCCAAACTTTTATTCTATTTCAGTTCTTTAAAACCTCGCTTGAATCATTTCAACTGATTTCTTCATAATATTACAATTAAGATTGATAGATAACAGAAGAGAATTTTCACACAACTAACCTAACCACAGCCAGGACACAAAAGAAAAACCATACACACCAAATCTCCCAAACAAAAATAAACTTTCGTATACGTGTTTTGATACATGATCAAGAAAAACAACATTTTTATTTACTTTCCTATGTCTACACCTAAAATGTTTCCATTCACAAATAAATACTGTTTGTAAACTACCGTGTGTTTTTTCACAAGAAAAAAAAAAGCGCTTCAAACTTTTTTACTTAACTTAAAGAGACACCTCATACGTTTGTTTCCAAACGCTTGTAAATGCTTATTTCCCTTCTCTTTTCTCAAACTACCACATCAAAATAAACAACTTCTGTTACCAAACAAATCATTTACCAACCCCCTTTATAACTGCACTTTGCACAGCAACGGAGTAACAAAATGTATGTTGTTTGGTTGTGTTTGACCTTGTATCCATCATTTGGAATGATACAAAACCTACACTTCTCTCTGTTTCTTTTTTTTTTTTTTTTCAATGTACAAGAATCAATATTGTGTGTTTGGATCCCCGACTACAATAGTGTGTTATTGAAGTGTTGTGGTTTTTGTTGTGTCATTTGCGAGTTGTCTAAGTCGGGAAATGATCTCTTTGAAAGATGGCCGCAACTGTGGGTCCCTAGAAAAGTAAAGAAAATTTGAATATGTGCAAAAAGACATGAATAGCAATTTAAATAAAATACCAGAAAAAGCAAGCAAGCGACTTACAGATGCCAACAATCGCTTATTAAGCATGCAAGTGTAGGATGAATATGCTGTGGAATGTCGAGATGTCTGAACTGAAAACCAACAGCACCAACAACCTGCATTGAGTTCATCTCTGTCCATGGTATGCGTAAAGTTGCTAACTCCCATAAAATTACACCAAAGCTATATACATCACACCTGCCAAACACAAACATTAACATTTCTCAAGATAACATAAAAATATTCACTTACTTTTCATTCGAAGGTTCGTTCCTCAACACTTCTGGTGCCATCCATTCCGGCTGGCAGATAGCAGCAAACATCAGTATCCTTTTTTAAGTCATAATAATGTTTTACAAATTTTCCTTCATTTAGCTTAATTTTATTTTAGAAATAACTCACAGTTCCAGCAGTAGATTTTGAAGACAAAAAGGTATTGTGTTTCATGCGTGACATCCCAAAATCACATACCTGCGTACATCAATCAAAATTCAAACCCAAAAACAAAGTACAACGGTTAGGTGTAATAGGAAGGAAGGAATGCTATAACAACACATAAACCATAAGTAGTGTGAGTGAATGGGAAAATGACTCTTGAGGGTAATTAACTTTTGCGTTTGTACTCATTTGGTCCCTTTTTTTTTGTATTCAATATACCATCGAACTTGTTGTTGGTGTTTACTGTAGCCCTTTTGACCGACTTTTGACCTGTGATAGCCGATCAAAGGGTTATGGTGAGCACAAATAACAAGTTCGATGGTATATTGAGTACAAAAAAAGGAAAGGGACCAAATGAGAACAAACGCAACAGTTGGTTACCCTCCTGGTTCATTTTGCCTTTACTCATTTACAACAAATCCCACATCATCTCCTAGTGATATTAATGACTATATGAGATTCATTCTTGCTTCTCTTCAAAACATAACCTACGAAAGGACATTATTCATACATGTACAACTTTGTAATGCACTTGAATATTTATTAGGGGAATCTTGACTTAGCAGACACATTTCATGACTACATTTACATTTTCAATCAAATGATTTATCGTATCATGGATTCTAGACAAATCTACAAACGAGTGGAATCACAAGTGCTGTGATTTTTGAGTTTACTTAGCTTTAAGATCGAACTCATGGGACAAGATACAACACCAATATGTACAATATCATGTTGCTTTTGTAGACACATCACCTTAATATTGTACATATTGATGTTGTATCTAATCCCATGAGTTCAATCTTAAAGCTAAGTAAACTCAAAAATCATAACACTTGTGATTCCACTCGTTTGTAGACTTGTCTAGAATCCATGATACGATAAATCATTTGATTGCAAATGTAAATGTAGTCATGAAATGTGTCAACTTAATCAAGATTCCCCTAAAAAATGTTCAAGTGCATTACAAAGTTGTACATGTACGAATAATGTTCTTTTGTAGGTTATTTTTTGAAGAGAAGCAAGAATGAATCTCATAAAGTCATTAATATCACTAGGAGATGATGTGGGATTTGTTGTAAATGAGTAAAGGGAAAATGAATCAGAAGGGTAACCAACTGTTGCGTTTGTTCTCATTTGGTCCCTTGCCTTTTTTTGTACTCAATATACCATCGAACTTGTTGTTTGTGTTCACCATAACCCTTTGACCGGCTATCACAGGTCAAAAGCCGGTCAAAAGGGCTATGGTAAACACCAACAACAAGTTCGATGGTATATTGAATACAAAAAAGAGAAAACGGGACCAAATGTGTACAAACGCAAAAGTTAATTACCCTCAAGAGTCATTTTCCAGTGAGTGAATTACTAAAAAGTACATGTATTTTGAGAACTTACACAGTGAAACCTGCTTTGTATTTAGATGAAATATGTAGACTATTCAAAAATGTTATAAAATTAACAAATTTGTCATACTAACCTTAACAACCCAATTTTTATCAACAAGGAGATTTGGTGTCTTGAGATCCCGATGCACAATAACTGGATTGCTAGTGTGCAAATAGTTCATCCCCTTGGCCTACAAGCATTTCCCATACAAATACATAATAATCATCACAAATAAAACAGACAGATGTTGACAAACAATGTACGTACCACATCAAGAGCCATACGCATTCGCCTCTTTTCATCTACTTGGATACTCGAACGATGCAATAATTTAAATAAACTACCCCTGGATAAAAACAACAACAAAGAAATAGAATTAATATATGAAAAAATTAGATTTTTTTCTCATTATCACATTGTTTTTTTTAAAGCTACCGAATTATAGCAATGGAAGTTGCTTTGTATTTGGATAACATTTCCTATATACTTTTGTAGATTTTTCATAATATAATGTTGTAAAATGACGAAATGAAACTAGGATGCTATAATAAACAGATGAACGAATGTACATTGCTGTTTCTTGCATTTAAGCACTTTTTTTAGATCGATCACGGGTTAAATTTGATAGAAATGGGTAAGATACGAACTTTTGTTTTGTTTTTCCCCTCAATCTTTTATATTAAACAACATTAGGACATCATTAAATGTTCTTGTGATTTATCCTTCACATATTGTACTTCAAGGACTATTTGTTGCATTTTCCATTTTTTTTATCTGGTTACCAAGGATGAGAGTGGTAGTAAAAAGAAAAAAAAGGATTTTAGTGATCGAAACAAGAGATAGAACCACTTAAAGTAATAGTAGCAATAATGACAAATACTTGCAAATTAAGGCACAAAACTTAAAGCTAGTAAAACATTAGAAAATCATAATCAGATACACTTATGGGTTATATGCAAAGAAACAGCAATGAACTTCCATTAATTTGATTATTATAGCATCCTATTTTCATTTACCAGTGTACTTTAATAATCTACCCAAATATAGCAACTTCATCATTGATGTAACGAATTTGTCAAAGCATAATGTCCTATTAATATATATATATATATATATATATATATATATATATTGTAATAATAATAATAATAAAAAGTAGGTTGCTATTTCTGTAGACTTGATTAGAATTGAAAGCAGTGAACCTTGGTAGAAATTCTGTAAGTATGGAGAGATTTGGTGGACGAGTGACTGCTCCCATGAAAAGTACAACATTAGGATGTCTCAACCTTAACATGATCTCAACCTAAAAAACAAAACACTATGCACTCAATCAAATCCTTCCTTGTATACAAAAGAAGAATCTGTCCTCCTCCTAGGTTATATTCCACCTTTTGGGTGACAGACAAAAAAAAATTGCAAATTTTGTCCAGTTGTAGCGCACTTACTTCCCCTTTAAATTGAGTGAGAGCATCGCCTGAGAGATCTTGGTTCATAAACTTCTTCACAGCCACCTCCTGTCATCAGGATCAGATAATGAATGCTTACTAAATTAAGTAAACTGGCATCCTCCTAACAGTTAGTTGACTTTTCTGACCATAAGCTATATTATTGCATAACATTTTTGTCTCCATAAAGATCATTGAAGGGAAACTAGCTGGTTATAGATTATAAAAGTGCTAAATTCAAAATTTCAGATTTGGAAGCATCTTACAGTTCCATTCCATTCTGAACGGTAAACCTCTCCAAAAGAACCTATACAAGAAAGGGAAATTAAACACTGATCTTTTTATCATATAATATATACTTTTATGGGATCCACTTCCATTGTAATAATACAGTTTTACAGAATATGTTGGAAACAAGTAATTCTTACCGATACCAATGCGCCCTCCAATCTGAATATCTTCCCATGGGATTTCCCACTCCTCATCAATGCGAATTTCCCTTTCTCTCTGATTGGATTTGGAGCAAGATGTTTCCACCAACTTCATGTCTAAATTTATTCTGTTTTTGGTATTATCTGCATATCGTCTTTCTACAGGCTTTACTGCAAAGGACAAAGGGCATTCATGAATTTCTAAACAGGTGTTTGGTTTGTACAATGATTTAGGAAGAAATGGAATATGTCAAAGGATTTGCAATTTCAAGAAACCATAATCTATCACCACTTTGGTTGGAAAGAAATGGAATGGAATTCAATAATTAAAATTGAATATCTTTTGTTTATTGATACATATATATATATATATATATATATATATATATATATATATATATATATATATATATACACACACACACACACACACACATATTATTATACAACTGAAATTTTGTTTTCGATATATAAAGAAAAACCACAAAATAAAAACAATATATTTTGAGCAGTTTCGTAGTTCAACCACTAATACTTAATGTTCCAAACAAAACCACAAAAAGTTTCAGAAATTTTTCCAAATTAACCATCTTTGACATGTTCTATCCTGTTTCACCAGTACTTGTTTTACATCAAGTTTCACCATTAACTTTCCAAATTAACCGTTTTGACAATATTCTGTCAAAATGGTTAAATTTGGAAAAACATCTGAAACTTTCATGGTTTGATTAGAAAAAATTAAGTGCAAGTGGTTAAGCCACAAAATTGCCCCAGATATAGTGGTTTTCTGTACTTTGCCCTTATATATTATATAATGAGGGGATTTCAATCTTTTATGAAAAAGCAAAGAATAAAATTTGTTTCCATCCACTCTCTCCTAGGAATGGTGAAATCCATCAAACAAGGAATTTGAAAGATTCATATGATAGGGAACTAAATATTGTCCAATTTCCAACCAAACACACCATGGAATGGAATCGAGAATTCCAAATATTATTGAAAAAATCATACAAAATTCAGCAAATCTCTTACCAACTGCATAATCATTGATGACATCTTCAGTAGTAGTCCCACCACAAGCACTTGTTTCTTGAGAAGGTAACCCATTAACATTTACATTGGCAATGTCAGTAAAGGAAATAAGATCAAGATCAGCATCCAACAAATGAAAGGCCCCACGCACATTTGTCTCTCCCACTCCCTTATTACTTAGATTTAAAAGTGATTCTGTAGATGGCCCACCACTCTTTAACAACACCGCATGGAGTTTTTGAGCAAAATCTGGATTTTTTGCAGCAGTTATCACACATTTGGAGACATCACTAAGCTGCAACTTTTGGGCGGGTGAACCACCACCTCCACCACCACCACCACCTACCCGGCCTTCATTTGACCTGCCAAGAGCCGGAAGTAACTTACCAAAATCACTCTCAAATCTCTTGGTTTGCTTCCTCTCTACAGCACTCCCACTTCTAGTGTTCAATTGTGAATCTGATGGGACAACTTTGGCAAAACCATTTTCAGAGCTTATATCCAATGTATACCCTCCTGCACCACCCCTGATATCTACTACTTCAACATTACAACTTGGCACCTCCACAGGGATTAGGGTGCCTGGAGCACCCATTAGATCAATAATGTACTCGCTGTGTAAACATTAAACAAAACAAGATGCTACATCATTCATTTCTTCTCCAAACTTTTAAAGCTGATTTTTTTTACATAAGATAATAAGACATGATTGGACAATCTTTCTAGAGCTATTTTCGATGATGCAAATTCATGTCTTTTGCACAGACTTGATATCAAGATAGAGTCCATGCCCCAAAAGTAGCAACATAGATCAAATAAAAAAAATATATCTTATAGCATCTGGTGAAATTGATTAAAAATGAAAACATGCACAACCATACCTCCCATTATCAATCTTAATCAAGTTCACAGCTCCATCATCGGTGCCAGTATAGTAGCTCCCTTTTACCAGACTACATGGAAGGTTGATCTTATCAGCAAGTACCTAGCACCAAACGTATCATTTTTATTTTATTTTATTGCATATCAATGTAAAGTTTTTACTAATGCACATCAAATATGTGTCTGAGAGAATTTCAACATTAAAATTTTCACATCAACCAACTCAAATAATAAAAAGTCGAAAAAAAAAGACATTTAATTACCTTAAAGAGCAAGGCCCTGTGACGTGAAAGTCCACAATCAATACAACCAAGGGGAAGTATGACAGTCTTCAGAGTGTTCCGTAATTCATAACTTGCAGTAGTCCATCTTCTCAACATTTCATCTGCATCAGTAACAGGACCACCCATTTGTGCAACAACAATATTCCCAATTTTCTGGATCAGCCTGCTTATAATCTGGTTCATCCCCAAAGCATGACATTCAAGTGATATATTTAATACTCTTTCCTCAAGCTGCTGCAGTTTCTTATCAGTTGATCTGTCCACTAGAATTACTTCATAATCAACATCATCGTATACTGTTTTGGCTTGAAGTTCCACTAATGAGGGCATCTTCCCTTGTGTGACTGAATTTGAAGTAATCCCATATACATCGTAAAAACCATCCATCACTTTCTCATCATAGTTTACAACATTATTACTCTGCAAATACCAAATACTATCATCAATGACAAATATACTTGTCTTAGAATTTCATACTAAATTCGTAGGGTCACTCTCATTCTGTGTTGCTTAGTTTGAGGACGTGCCTTTTCTGGCAAAAATAAAAGCCCAAAGTCCAACTTAGGGACCTTTATTGGCATTTAGATAAGCTAATTAAATGTTGAACACATGTATCTTAGTAATATGAAATTCATTTAAGATCATACTAAACGAAACACTTTAGGTCAAACATAGAGGTGAAGGAGTGAACTGCAAAATACAATTGTGATAGAATGCAATGAATTGAAACAATCTTACAAAACAACAAAGAAAAATAAGTCCTAGAAGTTTGAATTATCTTACCCAATATCGAAGCGAGAGAAATTCAACGAGAGATTCCGAAGGGGAACAGCCCATACTTCTTTGCTCCGCGGCCTTAATTTGTGCAGTTTCAGCATCGGGTTCCCGCGCCTCAGCGGATCCTGATGACACACTAATCGCCAGAGCAAGCTGCATCTGGAATTCCTCCTCGAAGAAATTGAAATCAACAGCGGAGGACTCTGAGTTGTTGATATTTAAATTCTCAACAGATAAAGCATCAACGGCGCCGATTCTAGGTAATGGAGATGGGGAAGCCGATGAGTGGAACTGTGTTGTGGCTGGAGGTTCAGATGGCGTGTCGGTGGCGGACAAGCGGTTGTTGTGGTCGTTGAAACCACCACCGATGTGAAGCTTTCGCAGTAGATGCTTCATCTTTGACATGACTTAGATCGTTTCACATAGAAAAACAAGCAGCTGCACACAAATCTGTCTTAAAACCTGGCAAAGATGCAAGGGTGTTTGGATAAAAATAAATAATAATAATAATAATAATAATAATAATAATAATAATAATAATAATAATAAAATTGCTCTTATTCCCAGTTAATTTAAGTGTTTGGATAACATCATTATCGTTAACGATAAGCTAATTTTAATAAGCATCCCTCCTCATACTTATTGCTTATTGCTTATTCTTATCACAAATAAGCTTTAAGCAATAAACTAAAAATCTAATCCAAACACCCCTTTAACCTTTGGTACACTTGTTCATCAAGCTACCATGTGGCAAGGGGAATTGGAATTAAATTAACCGCTCGATCTCCTCAACACCTCCTTCATTTTATTTTAATTTCATTGGCTGTTTTCCTCCTCCTTTTTTTTTTTTGGTACTTTGCTGTTAAGGTTGCATTTATATCGTGATAAAACCGAAATGAACTATATGCATATATCTACAAAGCACTCTTGATTAATATTCGGCCAAATCATAAGATAGTATAGTAGGCTTTTAATATTTATCTTATATAATTTAAAAAATAGTAATATTCAGATAAATTCTTATCAACGAAACTAAAACACATTAAAGATGTCATCCGTGATCGGAAGCTAATAAATTGTGAAAAAGGAGAGGGGGCTAATTTTATCAATTAAAATTCAAATAAATGATTTGGAATTGATAGCCGAGTATAGACAGTTATCGAGTGTTAGAGCCTGAAAATCGTATAGATTAGAAAAGAAAAGCAATGGAGTTGAAAAATAGAAGAAGCATGGACCTTAAACAAAACGTGAGAATTAGATGAGCAATCGATGGTGAAGAAAACTGTAACACCGTAAAATTTTAAGACAATTTTTCGCATTTTAAAACACATTTTCCAACACATTTATTAACAAAATCTCACTATATCATATTTTCGTTTCACAAAACATTTCCCAAGATCAAAATACATAAAATCCCATGCGTGTGTACGAATCATGCCGGCACATTCCTGCGATCATCACTGGTACCTGAAACATATAACACATAACACTGTAAGCATAAAGCTTAGGGAGTTCCCCAAAATACCATACATAACACATACTAGCCACTCGAGGCTATAACTTTGTGGGCCCTTGGGCCCTAACTCTGTGGACTCTCTGGTCCTAGCTCTATGAACCTTCCGGTTCTAACTCTGATATACTCTGATATACACATGGCATAAATCACGTAGAAATAATGCAATGCAACACATCACATAAATAGCATACAATAACTCTGTCACATAACTCTAATTACCACTCAAGGTAAAGTATAGTGAGAAGACTCACCTCAGATGTCTCGGTAAATCTCTGACTCGGTAGAAATACGATCTAGCCTCCGCCTAATCACATAAAGTAAATACTCTCATAAATATAACTCTCGGGACTAGACTCAACCCTCTATTGGCACCCTCAGAAGGGTAAAAGACCATTTTACCCCTCTTTTGGCTCAAAGGCCCTTATTGTTGACCAAACCCTAAAAGTCAACAAAAGTCAACTGTCAAACTTTGACCCGGCTCGTCGAGTACACTTGGGCGACTCGGCGAGTCTATACGTGTCCACTAACTCTCTAGTCTCGCTTGGCACATCGAGTCCTTCCCCTTGCTCGACGAGTCACACCTGGCATGAATCGCGGGGCCACCCCGACTCAACTTGTCGAGTCTCAAGATCAACTCGGTGAGTTCTGCCTTGAACTCCAGTCCTCTAATCCCTCTCTGACTCATTGAGTTATTCCCCCAACTCGACAAGTCTACTTACTGAGTGATTTACAAGAAACCCTAACCCTACTCGTCGAGTCTGCCCTTGGACTCGGCAAATTCATGCCATGCACAAACTCAATTGACATCCTGAGGTCACATCTGTTCCTTTGATCCATAGATCTAACCTTCCCAAGCCTGATAAACACGTAAAGCTCGAATCTTGACACTCATGGGATGTCTAGGAGGTTTCACTTGGTGATTTAGCCCCAAAATAACATCCTAAGCTCAACACCTCCATAGCTCAACATAAAGCAAGCTGAGATAAGCTCTTTAGACCACTATGGGTCCAGATTCGAAGTCTCAAAGTGAAATAAGGGCCATATTCTCACAATTTCTTCCATTAAAGGACATGAAAACTCTACATCTATGGATTCCTTCAACAAAACAGATAAAGGGGTGATATAGTACCTCAAAGATGAAGTCTTTTGCTCGAAATCCATAGATGCACCACCTCCTTGGTCTCCTCTAAGCTGGAAACACCTCCTTCTTGCAAGAATCAACCACAAAGATCAAGAAATGGCTCCTTTCCTCTCACAATCGCTCTAGCTCTTTTAGGGTTTCTCTCTGGGGTTTAGTAGCCGTAAATGACGGCCCTAAGGGCCTTTAAATAGGTCCCAAACCCAGGAAATTAGGGTTTCATTAAATAGTGTGGACTCACCGATTCCAGTTATGAACCCGGATGAGAATCCGCGACCCTACTCGGCGAGTCTAAGCACCAACTCGCTGAGTCCCTCCACAAACTCCAAAATAAATGAATAAAATAATATACCTGGGAATCCGGATGTTACAATTTTCCCCCACTAGAATCAGACTTCGCCCTCGAAGTCTCACACTGCAAACAACTCTGGATGATGCTCACGCATCTCGCGCTCCGGCTCCCAAGTCAGCTCTGACCCTTTCCGATGCTGCCACTGGACCTGCACCAGAGGCACTTCCTTGTTCCTCAGAACCTTGATCTTCTAATCCCTAATCGCCACCGGTCTCTCAACATAGTTCAGGCTCACATCCACCTGGATATCCTCTAATGGTACCATTGACGACTCGTTGGCTATACACTTTCTCAGCTGCGACACGTGGAAGGTGTCATGAATCTGACCCAACTCTGCAGGTAGCTCCAAACGGTAGGCTACCCTGCCTACTCTCGTGATCACCCTGAAAGGTCCAATATATTGGGGGCCCAACTTGCCCCTCTTCCTGAATCGAATCACTTCTTTCCAAGGAGAGACCTTTAGGAGCACGAAGTTGCCGACCTGAAACTCGAGCTCGGACCGGCGCCTGTCCGCATAACTCTTCTGGCGACTCTGAGCGGTCAACAACCTCTGTCTGACCTGCTGTATCTGCTCAGTCGTCTGAAGCACGATCTCTGTACTACCCATCACACGTTTCCCTACCTCTCTCCAACAAATGGGGGTCCAACACCTCCTCCCATACAACAGCTCAAAGGGTGGCATACCAATGCTCGAATGATGGCTGTTGTTGTAGGAAAACTCTACCAAGGGAAAATACGTGTCCCAACTCCCGCCGAAATCCAACACACATGCTCGGAGCATGTCCTCGAGTGTCTGAATCGTCTGCTCGCTCTGCCCGTCAGTCTGTGGGTGATATGCAATACTAAAATGCAGCCTCGTACCCAATTCCTCATGAAATTTCTTCCAGAATCTGGAAGTGAAACGCAAATCTCAATCTGAGACAATCGAGATCGGCACTCCATGTCATGATACCACCTCCCTCACGTACATCTCTGTCAACCTCTCTGCAGAAGAGCTGTAGCACCTGGTTTCCGATATGTGAATTTTATTTGAGCATTGCCCTAATTTAGCCTTAGACTCGGCGAGTCATAGGGTCCGACTCGCCGAGTAGGGACGAGACTCAGGACGCGTTTTAAGTAGGCGACTCGACGAGTCCATATCCTGGACTCGGCGAGTCACCGCTGCGGGATGAAACCCTAAGTTTCAAGGGTTTGCACCCTATTTAAGCTCTCATTCCGCCCCAACTCGTCCCCATTCACCCCCAGAACTCCCCCTACATCGTTTTCCCTTGTTTCCTTGAGAGTTTGAGGTGTTCTTGGTGTGTTCTTGAAGGTTTTGAAGAGTAAGAGGAGTAGATCAAGAAGAGGAGAAGGAGATCAGCCATCTTTGTGTCATTTCAACAGTTCCTTTGAGGTATAACCCGTTTTCCCCTTGATTCTATGCTTGAAACTTCATTTGGGTCCTTCTTGATCAATTCCCCAAGTTTGTATGTGCATTATATGTCGTAATAAGGCGTTTGGCCTTTGGATCTATGCAAGATTGAGCTCCAGGAGCTCAGATCTGTTAGCTTTTTGGCCCCATGAGGCTTGTTAGCCCTAGATCTACCCTTTTGAGACATTTTGAGCCTTATAATCCATATTAGTGAATATCCACACGTAAAGTTGGAAACTTTACGTGTGATTCGTGCCCTAGAAGTCCAGATCTATGATTGGCATGGACTGGAATCGAGCAAATCGGTATATTTAAGGAGTGCATGGCGACGACTCGGCGAGTCGCATAGGTGACTCGGCGAGTCTGGTCGCGAGTCGCCGATTTGGTCCCTTCTTCATGTGTCGAGTTGAGCCTTGAGTCACAGGGGGTGACTCGGTGAGTTGGGAGCTGAACTCACCCATGTTAGAACTCGGCGAGTCAATGCCCTGACTCGGCGAGTCCAAGGCAATCTTCATAGCTCAAGAACAGACTCGGCGAGTTGTTCATACAACTCGGCGAGTCTTAGCATAAAGTGTTCTTCGGATGAAGATGAACTCGACGAGTTGTTCATACAACTCGGCGAGTAGGACGAAGAGGTTGAACGTCAGTCTAGAAGATGAACTCGTCGAGTCATAGCCTAACTCGACGAGTAGAAACAGGGACTCCGGACAATCGTCTGATAGGAACTCGACGAGTTGGAGAGCCAACTCGGCGAGTCGGGTCAACTGAAAGTTGACTCTAACATTGACTTAGAGCTAGACCGGGGGTAAAATGGTCATTTTACCTAAAGGACAGTTAACAGTGTTTGATTGAGTATGTTGTGGGAATTACAGCCGGAGGACTCCCGGAGCAGCAGCAGTTAGTTAGTTCCCGATCAGTTCAGCAGCTACTTTGAGGTGAGTTACCCTCCAGTAGTGGTGGGCCTAAGGCCACAATGCCGGCCCACCAGTAGGGGCCGTATGATAGATGATTGTCTTTGTGATATCATCTAGGTTTGCTATTACCTGTTATGTTATATGCTCTCATGATACGTTATATGCATTAGTAGTAGAGTTCGGTTGTTAGGACCGCAGGGTAGACAGCCACTTCAGAAACATCTGATCGTATGTGATGGTATGCTTGTATGTTGGCCTGTTATGTTATGCGATAGAGGTAGCGGGAGGGGACCAGTCCCCGAGGATCGGTTGTTAGGACCGATGGGTAGTCAGCACCCCAGAATGGCTTGACATGGGTAGTCAGCACCCCAGAATGGCTTGACACGGGTAGGACGGCACCCCAGAATGGCCGTATGGGTAGGTCGGCACCCCAGAATGGCCGTACCGGGTAGTCAGGCACCCCAGAATAGCCTGGCAGTATATATGTTATGTGTTTGTATGGTATGCGGTACGTTGGGGGAACTCACTAAGCTTTGTGCTTACGTTTACAGTTTTGTTTTCAGGTACCTCTGCATCGAAGGGGAAGGAGCCGGCGCGGTAGCGGCACGTCATACACACACTCTTCGGTTTCCGCATTTTATGAGATTTACTGGGATTGTACTCTGATATTTTGATGGGATGTATGGTTTGACCTTTTAGAACATGGTTTCGATGTGTTATGGTGTGATCAAACAATGTTTTTATTTATTAATGTTTTCTAAAGTAATATTTTAAAATGAAATTTTCGGACGTAAAAATTGGGTCGTTACAAGTTGGTATCAGAGCCCTGGTTTGAGGGATTCGGACACGCCTTCGGGAGTGTTTGGACTCAAATCGAGGGATTGAAATATTTTTTCAAAAGAAATCGTTCTTTAAAACCCGGAAAAGAGTCACGAGAAAGAGTAAAGTGTGTGACGTGCGCGACCGGCCGAGCTCAAGTAAGTATTCCCCATAGTACCCATACAAGTTTATGTTATGTTTATCAGCTTTATGAATATTGCATGCTAGAATAGGCTAAGGATCTAGGAGTGATGCCTTATGTGCCTGTTTATTTGTTACAGCTTATTGAATAGTGCATGCTAGAATTGAGTAGACAGCAGTAGGGTAGCCTGTTTAGGTTATGCCTGATAGTATGAGCTTAGCATCCTATGTTAAGTGTCGTTTCTTGTTCTAAGAACAGTTTTGGCTTGAGTCTGTTTTTCCTTATCCGAATGCTGCTTGCTTCGTGCTCGGTGGGATTCTGAGTAATGAGAGTGAGCCACTAGGTAGACACGTCACACCACATGTAATCGGGGTTGAATAATCCCAAAGTGATGGAACTGGCCCTATTGCGCAACTCTTGTTTGAGTCCAACCGTTGTAGGGATGGGCCTTTTACTTGAAGGATTATCTAATCCTCATCACAGGTGGTGGTGTTTAGGTGGTGGCTAACTGGCATTATGAGGAGACCTACAGCAGCTGAGGACCAGTTGTGTTGAACTTGAGTTCTCCCTAGGGCAAGCCTAGGGTGAGAATATCGGAGAGTAGCAGTAGTAGAAGGGAGTTGGTGGAGTCGAGGAATTCCTCGGAGAAGGTACGGATAGATGTGGAAGGTAGTATGGGCCCGTACTACTGAAAGCAGAGGATTCGTACCCGAGTCGAGGAAGGCCAAGACGAGACCAAGGAACCTGTAGTAGTTGAGATCCCTCAGAAAGTAGCAGTATCACTAATGATTATTATGATGATTTGCAGAATGGTGGTACTTCGACCGAGACCGACAGATGGCGGGTCAGGAGAGGGGTCAGGTTCGGGATCAGGCACCGAGCCGATTGATGAGAGGCTACGTGAGTTCATCACGTCGGAGATCACCAGGGGTATCCTTGAGTCGACCCCCATCCTCTTTGGGTCGATCAAGGAAGGGATCATGGAGTTGATGGAGGATCGCCTACGGGCATTCAGGAGCGATTTGGCCTCTAGCCAGTCAGGATCTCGCACACTGTCCTTCAAGGACGTCAGGGGCAGTGGCGCGCCGGATTTCCATGGGGTGAAGGACCCCATTGTCGCCAGGCGGTGGATTGCAGATATCGAGTCTGCCCAGTTGACTAGCTTCTGCCCCGAGGGGTCGAAGGTGAGGTACGCAGCAGGGTGTTTACGGGACCGAGCCCGGGATTGGTGGGAGTCAGTGGGTGACTCGTTGGGAGCCTCGGCTATCGAGGTAATGACCTGGTCGGACTTTGTGACTAGGTTCAGAGCAGAGTTTGCACCGACGGTCGAGCTTCAGCAGCTGGCCAGGGAGTTTCTAGACATGAGGCAGACGATAGAGACCGTGGCGGAGATCACCGCCAAGTTTCGGGAGAGGGCTTTATTGGTGCTCCAGTATGCCGGTGACGAGGATATGAGGAGGACTCGTTACCATGATATGCTACGAGCTGACATCCGGGAGCATGTTAGCTTTTCGGCTTGCCCCACCCTGGACTCCATGATTGCTAGGGCTAGGGAGAGAGAGATAGATTTGGAGCACATCCGGAAACGGAAACTTGAGGACGGTCAGGCAGCAGGGGCTTCGGGGAAGAAGCCCAAGGGATCAGATGGGAGGCCGAAAGGCCAGTCGGGACCGAGCCGCTGCAGGAGGTGCGGCAGGCCGCACGAGGGGGCGTGCAGGATGGGATCGTCAGGCTGCTACAAGTGCGGCAAGTTTGGGCATATCAGCAGGGATTGCACTGCTCCTGCGACAGTTATTCAGACATCGGAGTTGCTGTGTTTCCATTGCAACCAGAGGGGCCACAAGAAGGCCAATTGCCCCATGTTGACAGTTTCAGTGCCAGTGAAGGCGCCAGCTCCAGCGACCCTGCGGATCACGGATAGCCGTCAGGGCAAGGCAGAGGCTCCGGTGGTGAGGAGCCGGGCATTCCAGCTGACTACAGAGGAGGCACGCGCCGCGCCCGATGTGGTGACGGGTATAATTCCTTCCTTCTATCTTTTATTTTACGTTGTTATGATATTGATATGTGCTCCGTGTGTATACATGTGTATTAGGATCGTTCCATGTGAACGGCATCCCGGTTCAGGTATTGTTCGACTCGGGTGCATCCCGATCGTTCGTTTCTCTTGCTCTTAGCAAGAGGTTTCATGAGACTTCAGGCGAGTTAGATTGCCCGTTAGAGGTAGAGATTGCCGATGATCGATCGGTGCGAGCATCGATGGTGTTTCGAGATTGTGTCCTGCGACTGTTTGAGGAGTGTTACCTGGTAGACTTGGTTCCCATTCCATTGCGTGGGAACAAGGTGATTATTGGTATGGATTGGTTGAGCCCTAATGGGGCAGTGATAGATTGCGCACAGCAGCTAGTGCGAGTCAAGACCCCAAGCGGGGGAGAGTTAGTGATTCATGGAGAGCGGCCGCAGTGTGGACCCACTGTATGTTCAGCAGCGAGGGCTAGGCGCTACCTTCAGCAGGGATGCGCAGGTTATGTCGCGTACGTGATGGACACCCGGGAGGCGGGTAAGGCGACCGTGAGCGAGGTCCCGGTGGTTCGAGATTTTGCTGATGTTTTTCCGGAGGAACTACCTGGGATACCTCCGGAGCGACAGGTGGAGTTCAGGATTGACCTCGTTCCCGGTGCGGCTCCGATAGCCAAAGCACCGTATCGGTTGGCTCCTCCCGAGATGCAGGAGTTGTCTACGCAGCTGCAGGAGCTGCTGGACAAGGGATTTATTCGGCCGAGCAGTTCGCCCTGGGGAGCCCCGATTCTGTTTGTGAAGAAGAAGGATGGGTCGCATCGGATGTGTATAGATTATCGGGAGCTGAACAAGGTAACGGTGAAGAACCGTTACCCGCTTCCGAGGATTGATGATCTCTTTGACCAGCTTCAGGGTGCATCTTGGTTCTCCAAGATTGATTTGCGTTCGGGTTATCATCAGATGAGGGTCAGGGAGGAGGATATGCAGAAGACCACGTTTCGGACGCGCTATGGCCATTACGAGTTTGTGGTGATGCCGTTTGGGCTCACCAATGCTCCTGCCGCGTTCATGGACCTCATGAACCGTGTATGCAGACCGATGCTGGACCGGTCTGTGATAGTCTTTATCGATGATATCTTGGTTTATTCCAAGACCCGGGAGGAACATGAGGAGCATTTGAGAGAGGTGTTAGAGACCCTGAGGAGGGAGAGCTTGTATGCCAAGTTCTCCAAGTGTGAGTTTTGGTTGCGGGAGGTGCAATTTCTGGGGCACCTCATCAACCAGAACG
This sequence comes from Lactuca saligna, assembly GCF_052625555.1. Classification (NCBI taxonomy): domain Eukaryota; kingdom Viridiplantae; phylum Streptophyta; class Magnoliopsida; order Asterales; family Asteraceae; genus Lactuca; species Lactuca saligna. Next base: position 97,711,597 of record NC_136421.1, read on the forward strand.
GGATTCTGGTCGATCCGGCCAAGGTCGAGGCCGTGATGAGATGGGAGGTTCCGAAGTCCCCATCTGAGATTCGGAGCTTCCTAGGATTGGCAGGCTACTATAGGAGGTTTATCCAGGATTTCTCCAAGATAGCCGTGCCCCTGACGCGGCTGACGAAGAAAGCCGTGGTCTTTCGGTGGGGACCCGAGCAGCAGGCTGCTTTTGAGACGCTGAGACGGAGATTGTGTGAGGCGCCGATCTTAGCCCTGCCAGAGGGCGTAGAGGATTTCGTGGTTTATTGTGATGCGTCCATTTCTGGGTTGGGCGCGGTGCTGATGCAAAGGGGGCATGTCATTGCTTACGCTTCGAGGCAGCTCAAGCCTCACGAGGCGAACTACCCGACGCACGATTTGGAGTTGGGGGCGGTGGTATTTGCCCTCAAGATTTGGCGACATTACCTCTATGGGGTCCGGTGTACCATCTACACGGACCACAAGAGCTTGAGGTACCTCATGGACCAGCCGAACCTGAATATGAGGCAGCGTCGGTGGTTGGATGTGGTGAAGGATTATGATTGCGAGATCCTTTACCACCCGGGAAAGGCCAATGTGGTGGCCGATGCGCTTAGCCGCAAGACGGCGCCGATCAGGGACGCCTGTTTGAGGATGACTGTGGTGACTCCCCTGTTGGAGCAGATTCGGGAAGCTCAACAGGAGGCTATCAAGGAGGAGCATCGGAAGAGCGAGCGTGTAGTAGGTCAGGTTTCCTCCTTCGATTATGATAGCCGAGGGTTATTGACACTACACCATAGGGTGTGGGTGCCGTATCACGGGGGCGTGCGCCAGATTTTGATGGAGGAGGCGCACAAGTCCCGATTCTCTATTCATCCCGGGGCGACGAAGATGTATAGGGATCTTCGTCTAGACTATTGGTGGCCCTGCATGAAGCGGGATGTGGCATGGTACGTCGAGCGGTGCTTGACCTGTAGGAAGGTCAAGGCCGAACATCAGAGGCCGCATGGCAAGATGCAGCCGTTGGACATTCCACTGTGGAAGTGGGAAGATATTACGATGGATTTTATCACGAAGCTTCCCAGGACCGCGCGTGGAGTGGATTCGATTTGGGTCATTGTGGATAGATTGACCAAGAGTGCTCACTTTATTCCAATTCCGGAGAGCATATCGGCCGAGAGATTGGCCGACATCTATATCAGGGAGATTGTGGCACGGCATGGGGTGCCAGTATCGGTGATCACGGACAGGGATGTGCGTTTTACTTCCAGGTTTTGGAAGAGATTCCATGACGAGTTGGGCACTCGTCTGCATTTCAGCACCGCCTTTCACCCGCAGACAGATGGACAGAGTGAGCGGACCATCCAGACTTTGGAGGACATGTTGCGGGCGTGTGTTCTGGATTTCGGTGGTAGCTGGGATACCTATCTTCCTTTGGCTGAGTTCTCCTACAACAACAGCTATCACGCGAGTATCGACCGCCCTCCCTTCGAGATGTTGTACGGACGGAGGTATAGGACCCCGATATGCTGGGGTGAGGTTGGCCAGAGAGTTATGGGAAGCACCGAAGTGGTGCTCAAGACGACTGAGAGGATACAGCAGGTCCGGAGCAGGCTTCAGACTGCTCAGAGTCGGCAGAAAAGTTATGCCGACAAGCGTCGATCCGATTTAGGGTTCCAGGTAGGGGATATGGTCCTCCTGAAGGTGTCGCCGTGGAAAGGCGTCATCCGATTCAGGAAGCGGGGCAAGTTGGGCCCGCGATTCATCGGACCGTTCAGGGTCTTAGCCCGGGTGGGCAAGGTAGCATATAGGCTGGATCTGCCAGTCGAGCTTAGCCAGATCCACAGCACTTTCCATGTTTCGCAGTTGCGGAAGTGCCTAGTGGACGATTCTGCAGTAGTGCCTTTGGAGGATATTCAGGTTGATGACAGCCTGAACTACATTGAGCGCCCGGTCGCAATCCTCGACAGGAAGTCGAAGGATTTAAGGAACAAGAGGGTGGAGCTAGTGAAGGTGCAATGGCAGCACCGCAAGGGATCAGAGTGGACTTGGGAGCCGGTAGACGAGATGATGGAGCACTACCCCGAGCTGTTTCAGGATCAGGCAGCAGACTTCGAGGACGAAGTCTAAAATAAGTGGGGGAGATTTGTAGCACCTGGTTTCCGGTATGTGAATTTTATTTGAGCATTGCCCTAATTTAGCCTTAGACTCGGCGAGTCATAGGGTCCGACTCGCCGAGTAGGGACGAGACTCAGGACGCGTTTTAAGTAGGCGACTCGACGAGTCCATATCCTGGACTCGGCGAGTCACCGCTGCGGGATGAAACCCTAAGTTTCAAGGGTTTGCACCCTATTTAAGCTCTCATTCCGCCCCAACTCGTCCCCATTCACCCCCAGAACTCCCCCTACATCGTTTTCCCTTGTTTCCTTGAGAGTTTGAGGTGTTCTTGGTGTGTTCTTGAAGGTTTTGAAGAGTAAGAGGAGTAGATCAAGAAGAGGAGAAGGAGATCAGCCATCTTTGTGTCATTTCAACAGTTCCTTTGAGGTATAACCCGTTTTCCCCTTGATTCTATGCTTGAAACTTCATTTGGGTCCTTCTTGATCAATTCCCCAAGTTTTTATGTGCATTATATGTCGTAATAAGGCGTTTGGCCTTTGGATCTATGCAAGATTGAGCTCCAGGAGCTCAGATCTGTTAGCTTTTTGGCCCCATGAGGCTTGTTAGCCCTAGATCTACCCTTTTGAGACATTTTGAGCCTTATAATCCATATTAGTGAATATCCACACGTAAAGTTGGAAACTTTACGTGTGATTCGTGCCCTAGAAGTCCAGATCTATGATTGGCATGGACTGGAATCGAGCAAATCGGTATATTTAAGGAGTGCATGGCGACGACTCGGCGAGTCGCATAGGTGACTCGGCGAGTCTGGTCGCGAGTCGCCGATTTGGTCCCTTCTTCATGTGTCGAGTTGAGCCTTGAGTCACAGGGGGTGACTCGGTGAGTTGGGAGCTGAACTCACCCATGTTAGAACTCGGCGAGTCAATGCCCTGACTCGGCGAGTCCAAGGCAATCTTCATAGCTCAAGAACAGACTCGGCGAGTTGTTCATACAACTCGGCGAGTCTTAGCATAAAGTGTTCTTCGGATGAAGATGAACTCGACGAGTTGTTCATACAACTCGGCGAGTAGGACGAAGAGGTTGAACGTCAGTCTAGAAGATGAACTCGTCGAGTCATAGCCTAACTCGACGAGTAGAAACAGGGACTCCGGACAATCGTCTGATAGGAACTCGACGAGTTGGAGAGCCAACTCGGCGAGTCGGGTCAACTGAAAGTTGACTCTAACATTGACTTAGAGCTAGACCGGGGGTAAAATGGTCATTTTACCTAAAGGACAGTTAACAGTGTTTGATTGAGTATGTTGTGGGAATTACAGCCGGAGGACTCCCGGAGCAGCAGCAGTTAGTTAGTTCCCGATCAGTTCAGCAGCTACTTTGAGGTGAGTTACCCTCCAGTAGTGGTGGGCCTAAGGCCACAATGCCGGCCCACCAGTAGGGGCCGTATGATAGATGATTGTCTTTGTGATATCATCTAGGTTTGCTATTACCTGTTATGTTATATGCTCTCATGATACGTTATATGCATTAGTAGTAGAGTTCGGTTGTTAGGACCGCAGGGTAGACAGCCACTCCAGAAACATCTGATCGTATGTGATGGTATGCTTGTATGTTGGCCTGTTATGTTATGCGATAGAGGTAGCGGGAGGGGACCAGTCCCCGAGGATCGGTTGTTAGGACCGATGGGTAGTCAGCACCCCAGAATGGCTTGACATGGGTAGTCAGCACCCCAGAATGGCTTGACACGGGTAGGACGGCACCCCAGAATGGCCGTATGGGTAGGTCGGCACCCCAGAATGGCCGTACCGGGTAGTCAGGCACCCCAGAATAGCCTGGCAGTATATATGTTATGTGTTTGTATGGTATGCGGTACGTTGGGGGAACTCACTAAGCTTTGTGCTTACGTTTACAGTTTTGTTTTCAGGTACCTCTGCATCGAAGGGGAAGGAGCCGGCGCGGTAGCGGCACGTCATACACACACTCTTCGGTTTCCGCATTTTATGAGATTTACTGGGATTGTACTCTGATATTTTGATGGGATGTATGGTTTGACCTTTTAGAACATGGTTTCGATGTGTTATGGTGTGATCAAACAATGTTTTTATTTATTAATGTTTTCTAAAGTAATATTTTAAAATGAAATTTTCGGACGTAAAAATTGGGTCGTTACAAGAGCTCTCACTGATAGCAAGGAAATGAGCGCTCTTTGTCAACCTGTCTACAATCACCCAAATTGCATCGACGCCCCTCGCAGTCCTCGGTAATTTGTTGATAAAATCCATAGTAATCTGTTCCCACTTCCACTTGGGAACCTTTAACGGCTGCAACTTACCATGCGGTCTTTGGTGCTCAGCCTTAACCCTACGACAGGTTAGGCACCTCTCAACGAACCACGCGACGTCCCTCTTCAGGTCTAAATACATCTTAGTGGCCCCGAGATGGATCGAGAACTTCAATCGATGTGCCTCTTCCATCAAAATGGTACGCATCCCGCCCACAAACGGTACCAAAATCTGACCCTGAAATGTCATAAGACCCCGGCTATCGGTAACGAACTCCGATACCTGCCCGATAACTCGCTCCCTCTTTTGGTTTTCTGGTCTCACGGCCTCAGGCCGGGCCTCTCGAATGGTGTCCAACACCAGAGTCATCACTGTCAATCTCATGCAAACATCCCGCATCGGAACACTCTCCGCCCTACGGCTCAGGGCATCGGCTACTCCGTTAGCCTTACCCAAGTGGTATAGGATCTTACAATCATAATCCTTTACCACGTCCAACCATCTCCTATGTCGCATATTCAGGTTGGGCTGATCCATCAAGTACTTCAGGCTCTTGTGATCCGTGTATATGGTACACCGAACCCCATACAGATAGTGACGCTAGATCTTGAGGGCGAACACTACTGCTCCCAACTCTAGATCGTGGGTGGGATACCTCGTCTCATGAGGCTTCAGTTGCCTTGATGCGTATGCTATCACGTGCCCCCTCTGCATAAGCACCACTCCCAACCCTGATATCGATGCGTCACAATACACCACAAAATCCTCCATTCCCTCCAGAAGGGCTAACACCGGGGCTTCGCATAGTCTTTGGCGAAGTGTCTCGAAGGAGGCCTGCTGCTCTGGGCCCATGAAAAAGAAACACCCTTCTGGGTCAACTTGGTGAGTGGCACGACGATCTTGGAGAAATCCCTAATAAATCTCTGGTAATAGCCTGCTAATCCTAGGAAACTCCTATTCTCTATAGGTGACCTCGGCACCTCCCAACTCATCACCGCCTCAATCTTGACCGGATCGACCAATATCCCTTTCTGGTTAACGAGATGCCCTAGGAACTGGACCTCTCGTAACCAGAAATCACACTTGGAGAATTTGGCATAAAGCCTCTCCGATCTCAAAACCCAAAGGATTTCTCTCAAATGCTCCTCATTCTGCTCTTTGGATCTCGAATACACCAATATTTCATCGATGAATACGATTACCGAGCGATCCAACATCGACCTGCACACCCTATTCATGAGGTCCATGAACATCGTCGGTGCATTGGTGATCCCGAAAGGCATCATCACGAACTCATAATGCCCGTAATGATTCCTGAATGTTGTCTTCTGGATGTCCTCATCTCACACCCTCACCTGATGATATCTAGACCTCAAATCGATCTTGGAGAACCAAGATGCTCCCTGCAACTGATCGAACAAATTGTCGATCCTTGGCAACGGGTAACGGTTCTTGACCGTCATCTTGTTCAATTCTCTATAATCAATGCACATCCGGTGTGAGCCATCCTTTTTCTTAACAAAAAGGATAGGTGCTCCCCACGACGAACTGCTCGGCCGAATAAACCCCTTCCCCAGCTGCACCTGAAGCTGTGAGGATAACTCCTGCATTTATGGAGGTGCAAGGCGATAGGGTGCCTTGGCGATAGGTGCAGCCCCCGGAACCAAATCGATACCGAACTCAACCTGCATCTCGGGAGGCACACCCGATAACTCCTCCGAAAATACATTCGGGAACTCACGCACTATCGGAAACTCATCTACTGACCTCGGTCTCTCTGAATCAACCCTCGTATCCATCACATACGCTACAAATCCATTATAGCCCTGCTGTAGACTCTGTCTAGCTCTAGCGGCTGAACAAAATACCGACCCTCGTCGTACACCGTAAGAACTCCCCCACTAGGGTCTCGTATGGTCACCATGTAACACCCTGAGATTCAAGTACATTTATTTCTCCCTTATTCTTTGTCAATTGGTCGTGATTGGTCCTTGAGTGAAGGAAGGCTTGCAAGTGAGTATGCTAGGCATACCAAAGGGGTACGCTGCGCATACTCATGCGCTTATTTTGGACGCGGAGTCGCTAAGGTACGCTGGGCGTACCCATAGTTACGCTGGGCATACCCGACCCAGATGCAAAACCCTAATAAGACTTGTGCACTATTTAAAGGATGCTAAGGCTCATTTCTCAGCCTCCATATCAATGAGTAAAACCCTAAGAGAGAGCCTTCCATCATCCTTAGTGAGTGTGTGTGTTCTTGGAGCTAATAGTGCCTTGGTGTGTTATTGAAAAAGGAATAAAGGAGCTTGTGGAGACTAAAAGCTTGAAGTGCAAGTTTGGATCTAAGATCTACAGAGAAAGGAGTTGCATTTAGAGGTATAAAGTTCAAAACTTTCCTCTTCTTTTTGGTTGTTGTTGCATGTGCCATTTCTAGGGTTAAAAACCCCAAAGGTGGAGACTTTATGAGTGTAAGGTGCTCCATGGTCCGAGATCTATCCCTTTTCAGTAGTATTTGTGGTCTAGATCCATAAAGTTCCCATCTTGGTCATTGATATGAGGAGATGCTTGAGTTCTATGCTTTCTAGGGTTAGAGAATGAAATGTTTTGGGTGCTAGTGACTTATTCAGCCATGCAAAGGCTTAAAGTCATCGACTTTATGGTTTAAGAGGCCTAGAAATGGTCAGATCTAAAAGTTGGACGTGGGTCTTAACTGTTTAAGACCCCAAGAGCTGAAGGACTAAAACTGGGTATTACGTCGGGCATAATTCCAGTACACGCAGCGTAAGGGGTGGCGCACCCCGAACCTCTGAAGGTATTGGTTACGCCCAACGTACATGTTTGGTACACGCAGCGTAACCCGAAGGGTTGACTTTTGTTGACTTTTAGGGTTTGGTCAACTTTAGGGTATTTGAGCCATGTGAGGGGTAAAATGGTCTTTTACCCTCATGAGAGTATTAAGAGAAGGGATGGTCTAGCCTTGGGAAATGTGTTGATGTCGAGTGTTTATTTTATATGATTAGGTGGAGGCTAGATCTTATCACACGGAGTCCGAGATTTCTGAGATTTACGAGTTACCGAGCTACACGAGGTGAGTCTTCTCACTATACGTTACCTAGAGTAGTATTTATGTGGACCGGAGAGTCTTATGTGTTATGTATGAGATTATGTGAATCTATGTGCTATCTGATATTTGTATGTTATATGACTGTGTAGATCGGACCGGAAGGTCCAACGATACAGACCGGACCAGAGGGTCCAATGATTTAGACCGGGCCGGAGGGCCCAACGAGCTACGGGAATGGAGGGTCCCGCTGAGACACATCGACCGGAGGGTCGTACAGTAGCCTCGAGTGGCGTATGTGTTGTATGTGGTATTTTGGGGAACTCACTAAGCTTTATGCTTACAGTTGTTGTGTTTTGTGTCTCAGGTACCAGCGAGGATCGTGGGAAGGCGCCGATGTGACCCGTACACATTAGAGAAAGGATTTGATTTCTTGTGATCTTGGGAAATGTTATATTTTGATAACTATTGTTGAATACTTTTGAGAATGTTTTTACTTTAATTTGGTTGTTGAAAAATGAAAAATTTGTTTTGAAAATCTCGTCATTACAAGTTGGTATCAGAGCCTTGGTTTGAGGGATTCGGATGCACCTTCGGGAGTATTTGAACTCAAACTGAGGATTTGAGAGATTTAAAAAAAAAAACAAGTTTTTAAAAGAGTAAAACGTTTAAAAAGAGAAGAGCAGAGCAGTGTGTACGGTCAGCCAGCACCCGAACGATGAATCCCCAAAATACCCTTACATTCTGTGTTATATGATATATTATGTTATGCATGCTAGAGTGGGCTTGGTATTCATATTAGGACTAGAGTGGCCTGATTTGTGATGCCTTAGCCTAGGAGATTACCGCTGCTATGAGATGCCTTGAGAGTGAGTAGGTATCAGTTAGGAGCTCATGAGAGGTCTATCAGAGGGTAGCCAATGCATAGCGAGAATAGAGTACTTGCGATTCAGGATCCAAGGAGGAGGACTTGAGGTGAATGCTGATGCGGTGTGGTCAGTAGTATAGGGCCCGTACTACTGAAGACACCGGATCAGTGAGCAGCCCAAGTAAGAATCCTTTGGATATTGGAGGACGATTAGGGATGCGTTATCGAGTGCGAGTATGCTCGATCGAATCTATGATATTTTTATGTTGTATTTCAGAGGCATCATGGTTGGGACACGACACACACCTGGGAGCAGTGGTGTCAGCGATTAGGAGATTCGTCGGTTGATTCATGAGGAGGTGGCTGCTGCCATCCCGGCTGAGATTCCAGAGATGTTCGGGGACATCAAGACCACACTGATTAAGACATTTGACGAGCGGTATGCAACGGTGACTGAGGCTACGGCTGCTACAGCTACTGCTGCTGTTGCTGCTGCCAGACCTTAAGGAGGTGACTCGTTGTTGTTTCAGGAGTTCAGCAACACGAAGCCACCAGAGTTCGATGGGACGCAGGACTCGATTGCTATGATGAGATGAATCTATGACATCGAGGGATGTTTCTATACGTTTTCTTGTCCAGGACACTTGAGGGTATGGTTCGCTCTGAACCAGCTCCACTTGGGAGCAAAGGATTGGTGGAAGTTCGTGACAGCGAGCTTCACTCTGGCAGAGATTTCTGAGGTGACCTGGGAGAGGTTCACCGCCATGTTCAGAGACAAGTATGTTCCCCCGGTGGAGAGGGAACGGTTGATTCAGGAGTTCTTGACCCTCATCAGGGTACTAATTCTGTTACAATTGTTACCAAGAAGTTTCACGAGAGGGCGATGTTTTTCCCTAAGCAGGTGTCTACTAAGCAGGCTTGCATGAGCCGGTATCTGAGTGTTCTGAGGAGAGATATTCGGGAGTTCGTGGCGAACTCGACTTACCGGGTATTTGCTGAGCTCCAGGAAAATACCCGGAAGAGGGAGATTGAGTTGGAGACTCAGGCTAGGGAGGAGGCCGAATCACAGAAGATGGATCGGCAGCTGGCTCAGTCTCAGCCGACAACCAAGCAGGTTAAGCCCGCTGATTCGAGATCTGGGAGCGCGAAGGGCCGCACTTGTGGGAAGTGCGGCAACAGTCACGAGGGGTCGTGCAAGGCAGGGGTATGCTACAAGTGTGGGAAGGAGGGGCATATCGCGAGGGATTACCCCAAGGGATTCTCTATTTGCTTCCATTGCAAACAGACTGGCCATCGGGAGGCCAAGTGTCCTCAGATACAGTAGGGATCTATGCCTGCGGCTAGGGCTACCGAGGCTCAGCCAGTGAAGGCCGAGGCGCCAAAGGCTCATGGGAGGGCCTTCCAGTTGACAGCGGAGGAGGTCCGCGTAGCACCCGACGTTGTGGCCGGTATGTATTCTTCTCTCTATTTATTTGAGTCTGAGATATTATGCATATATCATGTTATGCGTAGGTACTTTTCTTGTGAATTCTGTACCTGCTGTAACATCCCAAAAATACAGACTAAAAATTTCACTTTTAAATACGTCATTATAAAACCAACAGTGTAATAAAACATTTGTAATGTCATGTCATGTCAAAACCAAAGTAGAAATAATTAAACATGTTATCATAAAACAATATCAGAGTGTAATCCCAAAGATCTCATGTGCGAAAAACCATAGTGTGATGCGCTGCGATCAAGCCGGCTCCTTTCCTTTAGACACGAAGTACCTGAAACCAAAACTGAAAACTGTAAGCACAAAGCTTAGTGAGTTCCCCCATCATACCACATACCATACAATCATATCACATACATAATGCCAGACATTTCTGGGGTGCCTGACTACCCGGTACGGCCATTCTGGGGTGCTGACGACCCGTGTCAAGCCATTCTGGGGTGCTGACCTACCCATGTCGAGCCATTCTGGGGTGCTGACCTACCCATGTCGAGCTATTCTGGGGTGCTGACTACCCTTCGGTCCTAACAACCGAACCTCGGGGACTAATTCACCCCCTACTACTACCATCACATATATAATAACACAAACGTAATATCAGACATATCTGGGGTGTCTGACCACCCTTCGGTCCTAGCAACCGAACTCTACTACTATCACATACAACATATCATGCTAACATATAACATATCAGGTAGTAGCAAACCTAGATGATATCACAAAGACAATCATCTAACATACAACTCCTACTGGTGGGCCGACATTGTGGCCTTAGACCCACCGCTACTGGAAGGCAACTCACCTCATACTACTGAAGTCCGTAGACACAACCCCACACTGTTGAAGTCCCGCAGACTCAACCCCAGCTGCTGGATGACAGATTCCCGAACTGTCAACACCAAAATAACACCCAATTAATAAATGGGTCCCAACACATAACCATTAATACATACTTGGATAATTACTACATTACCCTAAGATTGGCTTTATTCAAACCCAAAGCCCAAACCATAGGCCCAAAGCAAACTAGGAATCAAAGCCCAACATATGGCCCAATTTTCTAAATTAGGCCCAAATCCTTACAAGGTATTACCATAAGGCCCAACCATTTAGTCCAGTCCAACATTCAACATTATAATGGCCTAATATCACATAATCATAAAGGCCCAACTATGGCCCAGTTTTCCAAATTAGGCCCAACTCCTCATATGGGCCTTGCCACAAAGCTCATTAATTATTCTAGTCCATTTGCTTGATCTTGGATGGCCCATTTATAATCCAATAATCAAGGCCCAACAGAAAGGCCCAACAATAAACCCAAGTGAAGTTAGGGTTTCACATAAAATGCCGATTAGGGTTAAGTTTACTACTTAACCCATTAAGGAATTAATCCATTAAGGACCTAATCCATTAAGTCCATTATCGCTTAGATTAATCTTTGCCAAAGTTTATTATTTAATATCTCAAGTTATTAAATAATTCTTGTGTGTCCCGATTAATTCTCAAAATTAGGGTTTAATTGGCATTAGTGTTTCCAACCCAAAGACTAACCCATTTATTAACTTGCTGGGCTTCTAGATCAATTAGGGCTTTATTGGGCCTATTAAGCCCACTAAAATATCATTAAGCCCATTAGGGTTTTATTAGGATCCATTAAGGTTTTATTAAGCCCATTAAGTCTTATTGGACCCATTAGGGCTTCCTTGGGCCCATTAGGGTTTCAAACCCCCCAAACGAATCAACACAATCGAGACAAGGCACACCGCCACCCGACACGGTGGCTGGTGGCGGCGGGAGGCGGCAGCCACCACCTCACGGTGGTGGTTATGGTTTCTTTCTCATTATTCCATTTTCTTTTAAAATTTACAATGAAATACCAAAGCTCTCACACACACCCTAACTAATGTAAACACACATACATGGCGGTGTATGGTGGCCTTCTTGGTTTTCTAGCCACACAAACCCAACCTTACATCGCATAAATAACCCACGACAAATAAAATAGACACATGCAACCACCTTGAGGCGGCAGATGGTGGTAGCGAGTGGCAGCCACCACCTCATGGTGGTGGCGGTGGCGTTTTCTTCGGATCTCCGGCCAGAAAACGCTTTTGTAGCTCTAAACCATCCCAATACTCGTACACAACATCACAACACACACACAGCTTCACGAGACCACCTACCCAGCCACCATTTCACGGTGGTAGGTGGATTATGGAGGCGTCGGCGGGGTGTAGTGATTTCCGAACGACAGCAGCAAACGATGACAGAAAAATGCGCCTAGTCTCCGACTAGAACCCAACAACAGCAATGTCGTGGTTCCTCAGTGACGAAGGAGTAGCGACAACAGGATCTGACGGCCATGGGTGGCAGCTGCGACGATCTCGGCCTCTCTCAGTGACTTTTCGGCTTCCCATTCGCTTCTAGCAACAACGATGAGGCGGCACCTAGCGACGATTGGGTTGCTGTGGTGAAGGGAGGATGGGAACGGGAGGTGGCGGCGACCGGAGGTGAAGAAATGGGAATGGCGGCCAGTGAGGAAGGCATAAGGAGGGTGACGGCTGAATCTTTTCTTTAGGGTTAGGGTTCCTTACACTTATATACCCGACTCCATAACCAAGTTGCCATAATGGCAGAATTGGTCCCTCCCCATAAGATTTCTTCACATTTAATCTAATATTTACCCTTTTACCGTGGATTTGAAAATCTTCTTCAATTTAATCTGATAATTACCTTTTTAACCCAGTCCGTGGAAATTCCCTTACAAATTATGTCCCATAAACTACCAAACAACCCTCAATATCTTAATTATGACATAATCAACCCTTCCACCTCATTTCCTTTTAAAATTAAGTTCAAATAATTACCACGGAGCCCCTGACTTCATAAATATTATAAAACGAGTCCCAAACTCATGTTTTTAGCCCCCAACTTCTAAAAATATGGCAATTACTCCTCGAACCCAACACCCCGCATATATAATTCTTTATTTTAGGGCTCATTTTTTTATTTATTGATTTAATAAATAAACGGGGCTTTATAACTCTCCCCCACTCAAATATGATTTCGTCCTTGAAATCATTCCTTACCAATCCTTGCATACCAAGCCACTCTAGTAACATAGTCATCTTCCTGGGTACACCCTAGCCTTCCAAGGGTAGCCGTGACCAATCTTCGCAAAGCCCTACAATACGTAGGTGAACGAATTCCTTGCAACAAGATTACATCCACTTCATCTGAATCTACTATCTCGAGATGTTCTGATTCCCTGATAGACCACTCATATTGAATCATTATCATTGAATCTAGTTTGTTTGTCCATCAACATGCTACTCAACTTATGATAGCTTTAGGTTCTCACTATTAAACAGGTTCACAGACCTAATTATCTATGTATATCACTTGTACCTGGCCAAGGCCCAGATACTCCTGTTGTGAGTGACTTGTCACTCCCCAATAATCCAGCTATTTCGTGAGTACTTGCAACCTAAAACAAAAATACTAATATTGCCCAAACACTAAAACTGCCCGAACACTGAACTACCTGAAGCACTATATGTTGCTACATAGCTGGTTACCAAAGGCTACCGAGACCTCCTGGGTCTCAATTCGCTTGCCAATCCTCTGAAATATTGGGTTTACACCCGGCTGCGGAGCCAAAGGACTCACTACTTAGTCACCTCACACGAATTCTGAATGAAATCCTTCTCTGGAACTAGTTGCCACTAGTTATCATGACACTATGCTCTACTACTTTCTGATATAACCCATCAAGTCCATACGTCGAATCCTGACATCTTCAAATCCAAGGCTGAAAGTGATTGCTACCTGACCAACGGTACTCGCATGTCTCGAAGCAGTATGTTGCTTCTCTGATCTCCCAACTGTAGTGACGCTCCTACAGTCCTATCACTGGCTCAACCAGATCTAATCCATCTGGGTAATTCCGAAATCCAATCCGTGGATTTCCTTATCCTTACTGCTACACCCGAACTGGTGGGTACTACTGTTCCATCTGCGTCCTAATGCGCTCAAACCATCTACTAACCTAGTCAATGTTGCGGCTACACCCACAGTCTCACAACACTTTATCATTATCTGACCGCTAGTGAATGTTACGGCTACCCCCGCAGTCTTACAACACCTTCCATACTATCTGACTACTAGTGAATGCTACGGCTACCCCCGCAGTCTTACAACACCTTACATACTATCTGACTACTAGTGAATGCTACGGCTACCCCTGTAGTCTTACAACACTTTCCATACCAGGTCGGACACGCACTCGACCTGACACATCATTGAACTAGAGTCCTAACCAGAACTTTGACATGGTTCCCGAAACCTGCTATCACGTGACCCCATTGTATCACTACCGTACCCATGCCCGTGATCAAAGCGTCACAGTAAACCATGAAATCATCTACACCCTCTTGCAGGTTGAGAATCAGTGCCTCGCACAACTGCTGTCTGAGAGTATTGAAGGCTACCTGCTATTCAGGCCCTCAACGAAAGGCCATCGACTTCTTGGTCAATCGAGCCAAAAGAACGACAATCTCAGAGAAGTCACATGTAAATCTACGGTAGTAACCTGCTAGACCCAGGAAACTCTGAATCTCAGATGGAGACCTCGGAATCTCCCACTACATCACGGCCTCTATCTTGGCCGGATCAACTAGAATACTCTTCTGGTTGACAAGGTGCCCAAGAGATTGCACCCCGCGCAACCAAAACTCACATTTGGAGGACTTTATAAAAAGTCTCTCCCCCACTTAGATTCGACTAAGTCTTCACTGTACGCAAGAATTGAAGGATTCCCAATCCTTCTCGCGTTCTAATATCCTACTGATGACAACCTGTGCTTGCCAATGCTAGCGTTTAATCACCGATTAAACCTTGAGATCTCACATCCTCGGAAATCTCGATGAGTACTCTTGATATCTGATCCAGTCTGACACCTCGATCCATCTATCATGTTGTCAATTGAAGGTCTTAATCTTCACTCTGGCTAACGAATCCTCATTCTCATTTCCAATCTTGCAGTACCACTGAACTCTAACCAAACACAGCCCATGCAAAAATACAATTATCCTGAACATGCGATGACCAAACACTTATGCATCTAACACCCACGACTGAAACTATCCTTTTCATGTCACCAGCTCTGTCCTAGCAACGATAGTGCCTTGAACTCCAAAGTTCATCCATAGACAATTACCGACCATACCTGAACAATGATAGAATCCCTGAACGCTGACTTCATTGGAGAACAATCACTCCAACCCTGATCGAGTATCCTCTAAATAATACTCCTGCATAGATCCTGAAAAAGATCCGGAATGATAAGGTACGCACGAAATCCACTCCGCAAGATGCATCCCTCTGTGGGTTCATTAAGGACCTTTCGGCATGCAAGATGACATATATGATCCTTGATAACCCAAACACTAGCAGGAAACCAACTCGAGATCTAACTTATCCAAACTCATTCATAACTCCAACGCGATACGTATCCCCAACATCCATCTAGTAGCACTAAAAGATGACATACCCACAACATCTGGAGGAATACTAATCACCTTCTGCTGACATGACGAACCCCGGTACCCTGTAGCAGACTAAACCCTTGGAGTGACAAACTCCCTTGTACACAATCTTGTACGTGCTGCACGGACTCTAGCCCTGCTGGCCCTTCACCTGATGATCAGAAATCATGGGTCTCTTTGTTGGGTTTTGAGCAATCTAACACTTCCTAAGTGTGCATGCAACCCTAATAAACCTTGGATCTATGTTGTCTAAATACATGCAAAATAATAAATTTTCCAAGGTTTATAACCTATCTAACATGGCATGGGGAACATTTCAACATAAAAGAGTTAGAAGAGATTACATACCTTTTGGTGAGTTTGGTTCTAAGGAGTTTGAGGGCCAAGCACCAATAGTGTGAATGCCTCAAATGGAATCACAAAACACCACAAACTCTTGGAAAACTTTGAGAGAGTATACACACTTGTATAAAATCGGCCACACACAAGCACACACACACACTAGTTCACTAGTTTTCTCTTAGGCTCCATTTCATGCTTATATAGTGTGCATGGTTAGGGTGAAACCCTAATAACCCATGTCTTTTCCTTTCCAAGGATCCATGGGTTAAAAGCTCCATGGATCATCCATGGACTTCCACATAAGCCTAGCCCATTAACAAATGAGTATTAGCCCACACTATATAAAACAAATAGCCCATAATCTAATTAGTCTTCCTTTTAATCTCTAAATTAATTCATAATTAATTTAAGACTAAAACTAATTAAATAACGTAACTTCATATTAATATATTATAACTCATAATATGTTAATAAACATATGTGTATAACTCTCATAAAATTATCCATAATAGTTTGGATGAGATGCAACCCAAATGGACCATGCCGGTCGGGTCAAGTATATACCAAATAAGTTATGGACTTAGACACCTTATCCAACAGACTCCCACTTGGATAAGTCTAATAACTGTATTTGCCTATAACTTCAGGAACCAACCAACAATCGTAGCTCTCGAAAACTCCCTCGAACTATGAAGACTCTGTTGAACTATGAAGTGCCATTTTAGATAAGTGATCACATAATCCTCTGTTCTCATGATATCATCCAGACAAACACACGGAACTATGTCTTGCTTATTGTCTAGCAATTGTTTCTCGATTTTCTGATTTGTTTGATGAAGAACTTCACCGAACACATCGGTTTAGTTCTGACCAGGCCTGGTACATGGGTCAACACAAAATCATCGAGGGGCCCAGATATCGCTTCTATTTCTAGAAGGAACAAATAAACTTCGACTGATATGCTTGTTCTACTACTTATTGAATTGTACACAAAGGCACGTTTTATAGCATCAAGTTACTGATGCGTTTACGTGCAATCAATGCACAACCAACTCATAGGTAACAACCCATATCTCTAGGTTTGAAGATTTATATGATATTATCGTCTCACGATCACTCGAGATAAATTCCATGAAGTAATACAAGTGAGCGTGGGTTTATACCAATACTCATAACTTATGAGTACTCATGAATGTTGCAGCAACCATTGCCATGTCTAAACACCTTTAAGGCATCTACAAACCCAATTCATGACAATCTTGATTCATACCTACTTCCGACGTATGATCGATTGTGGAGGTTTGAATAAATTAATTATTGTGGAAGTCAAAACATGCAAAACTGAAACAATAGTAAATAATTGACAATAATAGTAAAACTTTACTCATAAATAAATCACAAATTTTATTCATCATCAAACATTGATTACATTTTACAAGTTTCAGGAAAACTATCTAATCTGTAAAACTAATATCGTCCCTCAGCCCGATGCGTCTCGCATGCTGAAAATGCTTAACCCTCGTCAGTCCCTTCGTAAGGGGATCTGCAGGATTCTCATCCGACGATATCGTCCTTACCACGAGGAGTCCTTCTTCAATCTTGTGTCTTATGAAGTGATATTTTCTGTCAATGTGTCGGGATCTGCCATGATCTCTTGGTTCCTTGGATAAGGTAACCGCACTATTGTTGTCATAGAAAATCTTTATAGGTTCCTTAATAGCTGCTACAACTCCAAGGTCTCCGATGAAGTTCTTTAGCCATATCACCTCCTTTGCTGCTTCACTCGCTGCTATATACTCTGATTGACAAGTCGAATCAGCCACCGTCTCCTGCTTGGAACTCTTCCAAGAGAATGCCCCTCCATTTTGTTGGGTTTTGAGCATTCTAACACTTCCTAAGTGTACATGCAACCCTAATAACCTTGAATCTATGTTTTCTCTATATACATGCAAATTTCTTTTTCAAGGTTATTTCCTAACTAGCATGGCATGGGGATTACATAAAACATAAAAACTAGTAGAAACACATACCTTGTTGTTGCTTGGATTCCTTCAAGACTTTGTGAGCCTAGCACCCCAAATGTTGTGCCTCAAATGCTTCACACAACACTACAACCTTGGAATAACTAGAGAGAATACTTCTACACTTCAAAATCGGCTATGCCCTCACAAGAATACTCTAGTGCCAATTTTGCATGCTATAGGGTTTCTTTTATAGTGTGTCATAATTAGGAGTTACAAATGTAAACCTTAATTGTCATGACTCTTCATTTCTCATGACCCATGGGTTTGCAACTCCCATGGACTATCCATGGAGCTCCATATGGTTATAACCAAACCCATAAACCATAGATCATTAATCCACCATAAAAGAATTGATGATTGTCATAATCAACCGTATATATTTAATTAGTCTCACTTTGATCACCAAATTAATTCTAGATTAATACTTGATCAAATACTAATTAAATAATACTATTATCAATATATTAGAACTTATAATATATTAATAATCATAAGTGCCTTATTCTCTCATTTAGTCTATCCAAGTATTGCAATGCCATGTAACCCAAATGGACCATGTCGGGTCGGGTCAAGTTCATACCAAATAAAGTTATGGACTTAGACACTATATCCAACAGTCTCCCACTTGGATAAGTCTAATAACTATATTTGCAAATATGACTTCAAAATCCGACTAGCAATCGTAGCTCTTTCAAAGTCTCTCGGAACTCAGATGATGATGATACGCCATTTAAGATAACTGATCATATAATCCTCTGTTCTCATGATATCAGCCGGACAAACACATGGAACATGGTCTTACTTATTGTCCAGCATTTGTTTCTCGATCTTCGATTTGTTTCGACATAGAACTAAATTGAACACATCAATTAGGTTCAGACCGGGCCCGGTACATAGGTCAAAACCAAATCATCGAGGGGCCCATATATCGCTTCTATTTCTAGAAGGAACAGATAAACTTCGACTGATATGCTTGTACTAACTACTTGTTGAATTATTCACAAAGGCACGTTTTATAACATCGAGTTACCAATGCGTTTTCGTACAATCAATGAATAACCAACTCATAGTCAACAACTCATATCTCTAGGTTTGAAGATTTATATGATATTGCCGTCTCACGATCACTCGAGATAAATTCCATGAAGTGATGCAAGTGAGCGTGGGTTGAATCCAATACTCAGCCCTTATGAGTACTCATGAATGTTGTAGCAACCATTGCATTGTCTAAATCACTTTAGACAAATCATACAAGCCAAATTCATGACCGTCTTGATTCATATCTACTTCCAACATATGACTGACTGTGGATGGTTTGAATAATATGATATATACCATAACATAATTATTCTGGAAGTCAAAACATGCAAAGTGAAACACAAGAATAATACTTAATCCTATATGGCCCCAACACTTGGGTGTAAATAAAACAACTTTTATCTAAGCACCATATTGATTACTCATTATTTATGTTTCGATTAATCAACTTTATCCTTGAATTAAAACATTAGTTGTCCCATGCTCCAAGCACGTACACTATGTTTTTCCAAACAACAATTATGCCATACTCCAAGTATGCATACTATGTTTACATATGGTCCTCTCTGTGTGAAATAGATCAATTGTCAATATTCCAATGATGCTCATTTCACAATTCCAATCCTTGTTGTAAATGCAAGAATACCAAACTCTTGTCATTTACAGTAATCTGTTAGATTCTAAACTTATATGCAATGATCCCCTTGTAACGACTATGCACAGAAGTCACAAAGACTTGGCAACAGACATTACAAAGCATTCCAATGGAAAACAATTCCATGGAAATGAAGTCTCAAATTCAAAGTACATTCCTTTGAACATCCTTCTTAGCATTAAGTTCTTTAATCTTACACAGATTTAAAGAATAACTTCCACCTATGGAGACAATTCCATATTACCATTTTGACCATCACTTCTGAACAAGAGTTACCGCTTTTCAAAATACGTCAATATGGTCCTTACTCTATACTTCTAATTGTCCATGAGCAACCAATCTTTGGTAAACCTCAGATTGTCCTCGACAATTTTGCTTAATCATTTTAGTCATTTCTAGTTCTATTCCTTTTTCCATCTTAATGCCCTAGGCATTTGGAAAATTTAGAATGGATGAATATTATAGCATATTCAATCGATCCTATGCACGAAGCATATGGGATACGATTCATGCTATAAAATTTTTATTTGCCATGTTCTCACAATTCGAACTATGAAGAGGTATGCCGTAATCATAATCGAATTTGAGATCGCAACATATATAGAATTTCCTTATGTTGAACAATTCCAGCATAATATTCATATATATTCTTGACTAAAGTAGATTAAAATATCAATCTAAGCTTGTAGAATTAGAGTGAAGTATCAAATCCTCTCCCTTAATTATATCAAAACAACTTTTCAAAGAAAATTGAAACTTTTGTTTTCTATAATTAATATTGCTAACTTGCAACACTTAACATAATCACCATGCTCCCACTAGCATAATGATTACCAGCATAACACTTTATGCTCCCACTAGCTTTGACATGTACTCAGAAATCAGCTGGACTTCTAGAAATCAATACTTTATTGACTTTCTTACCAAAGTTCATATTTCTGATACTAGATTGCTTTGATAAGACTTTATCAAAAATATACACCTTTCCTTAGATAGCTCACATGTTTGTCTAGACCTTTTGCAATTCTCACTAGTTAGTGTGCTGGTTAACCACACACGCTCCACTAACTATATGAGAATGCAAATATCACAACCGCTATCTACTTAAAATCTTCTTAGTGGAAGCGTTTCCTTACCATCATTTTCATGAAATGAAGAGAAACCTTATGACACTTAGATTTTATGGTGTATGTGTTCTTTTCCATGTGAATTTTGTCAAAACCATAATCACAGGACTAGGTTAGTGACACTTCCAAATTCATATGGACTGAACTTGTGCAATCTTAATTTCTTGCCACTCGGCAGCACAAGGGCCTACCACTGCTTCCAGGTTGTTATGCAAACAGTCGAGAACTATCAGAACTCCAATGCAAAGCCAACCTTAACTGGGATGAGCATAGAATATGTCAACACGATAGGTTACAAACCTCAAGTCGTGGGCTAGTGATTAACAAAACTCTTGATTAGTTCTTGAAACTATTTCAGAATCTTTTAGACTCCCACTGTCCTCTTGACATATAAGACTTATCATTGTCAAGAACCATTCCTTGACAATAAAAATATTCAAGAGCTAGTGCAGATTCTTATCAAGTTAAACACTTCCCATAATTGGACTTAGTTGGTCTTTGTTTTATCCAAAACATCACAACTAACCAACCTCAAATGTACAAGAGTATGACACATCTTACTCTACATTTGATAAGTGTTATAAACTTTCTAAAGATTATGTCACTCAATGGCTCAATATTGGAGTATGACTCTAAGATTTGATATATGATTTATCTTTTGATTTAATCATTTCAACAACTCATGATTCCTCTCCTTAGCCAAACAAATGAACTAAGGTGTCCTTAGAGGATCAGTTGTGATCTGGTTTCATAATCACTAAGATAATCATAAAACAAAATACACAAGTACTCTCCCATCTCTTCAGATTGGAGAAACTTTTATCTTTCTGCATTATTTGATTCTTCTTATTCATTCTGCCATACATTGAAACTTTTCTGATGTTTCAGAATTACACTTAAACTCGTAAGCATAACCATATTTACTAAAATTTAGTAAATCATAATGAATAATCTTATCAACCTTTGTGGTGGACCTGACCAGCACACAACCAAGTGTACCCAATCTCTTAGTCCTTTGCTTGACTCACATGTGAATGTGAACAAGGAATTAGTCTTAATTTACCAAAGATGAAAATTCCCATTCATCACACAATACAACTTGCATGATTCCAAGTTTCTATCCAACTAAAACTTGGGTGATGAGAATCTTTCCTTATTTGGTAAATTATGATACTACCACTAATGAAAGAATCAAATCCATTTACCCATATTGCTTATCAATGGAAACATATAAGCAACAACCTTTTTCACAAATGTCATTGTAAGGATACTTAAAATAAATAAAATCAAAACCATTTTCTTTTATTTTAAAAATTTGCGGAAAACTTATCCTTATAATCCATATGGAAAACTTGTTGTTATCCTTTCCTAAGCAATATATCTAACTCTTAAGTAACAACTCAAAATTTTGATCACCGAACCATGCAATCGAAATCCATCTTCACGATCAGAATCAGCATATACTTCCTTTAAGTTTCTTCACTCTTCTTTGATTCTTAAACATCAATATGTGACCCAGTCACAACATGCAATAAGAATCTCAGAATAGAAACTTAATAGAGTCAGACAATGGACTTTACATGAAGTAGAGTCAAACATTTTACTTTACTATCCTTATGGACTTTTAGGTAAATTTGGCAGCTTCGCAACCAATGCCCTTCGTTTGGCAACAGAAACATATGGACTCTTTGGAAACGGTACACGGGACTATCACAAACTTAGCCTTTCTCTTTACCATTTGGTCCACCAAGTTGACTATGGCCAATCCCTTTCAATTGGGAAAAGAAAGTTTTTCTGGACTTCCAATGTTACCATTGTCAATGTCCATGGAAGTTTGGGAAGTTGATCTTCCAATCAAATTTTTCTTTACCAATGCTCCAAACAATTGCTGATTCAACATCATCAAGCAAATAGGTAAGATCATTAAGGGTCATGTCGTGATCTGTCATCAGCGAGTGACCAAGTCAATAGCCAACTACCTTGAGACTTCGACACCCGACTCTCCCGGCTTGTCAATATGTGACTTAATCTCCAAGACCTAAGCACATATAGACTTTGTTTGCCAATATGGATTGAGTGACTTAGAACTTATCATGTCTTGAAACTTGTGGGATAGGGAGATTTATTAGAGTAGGTGAAGGAAGTGAAGTATGATTTTCAGTCCCACTAATGCACAACAAAGGGATTGATCTTTCACCTTGATTGTTATTCGGGATATCATCTTCATTAGGAAACTTCTTCCTAAAGATTTGGGAAGACTACAATTGTCTAAACTAGACATCTATAATGGGAGAAATTCAAGTTAGTTGATTTAAAGTCCTTAATATAACACCCAATATGAAATATTAAGGCTAGGACCCAATAACCTATTTATAACTGGAAGAGGGATGCCGTAATCCAAATTATAAAATAGTTAAAGGTAGGTAAATGACGATTTACCAATTTCCACCATGAAAAACGAAATATAATTAAGTTTTAATTGGATTTGAAACTCCTAGATCTTTTGAGATACATTGAACTTTCAATGGCATGTTTGAATCTCGATTGTGCCCTCTCAAGTTTGTGACTGGGATGCCGAGGATCACAAACAAGGTGTGAATAACCATACAAATTGACTTGGTACCCTCAACAATATTACCTAATCGATGTGCCGGTTAACCACACACGCTCCACCGATCTATAATAAAGTCAAGTTACCCTTTGCCACTCTTACCAGTCCATGTTAGTGTGCCGGTTAACCACACACGCTCCACTAACGACTTGGTAAGGTACAAAGTGTAATTTTATGGGCTAGCACCAATTTTACATTTTCCTAAAGTAACTAAGATTGGGAATTTATAATGTATAGTTACTTTATATTTCATTATACTTTTAATGAGTATTTAAAGTCGTATCCTACCTGTTCGGCTAACGACCCTCCACCGATCAAGGAAGCGGTGGGTGAGAGTGGACACCCATTAAGTCACCATTTTACAGGCAACAACCTTATACCCCCCTTATAGACCGGCTTCGTGAATGAGGCCTACTAACGGTAAGATGACATATTCTTATACATATCTATATAATTAAAATTATAATAATAGTATAAGGGTGTATTTTAAACATTTAAAATACTTGGTGGTTTAATCTATTAATTAAATTATACTCTTAATTTAATTAAACTTAAACCATGTCTTTATGGAATTATTAACTCTTTTAATTAAACACTTTAATTAATTTAATGAGGTCCATAAAGTTTGAATTTTTTTTAACTTTTAAAAAAATTTAATTTGGAATTAAAGTGTAAGACTTTACAAATTCCAAAACTTGAGGGCAAGAATTGAAACTATTCCAAGTCTCTTCAATTTGTAACTTATGAGTTTTAATGGTTCATAAAAATGAAGACTCTTCATTTTATGAAACCTACTATTCTTTAATAACAACTTTTAAAGAAGTGACTTTTGGTTATCCATAACTTGAGGACAAGTTATGGACACCATTATTGCCATTAAGATCATGAATTAAACACACATGGAGGTTACACATAATTCCTATGATCTTCTAAAAACTCATAAGAACACAAATTCATGTCAAGCAATTTCAAGAAATCATATAAACATATATAATACTTGTAAATTAATAAAAGTAATGTAAAATGGGTTAACATAATCATTATCATTTTGAAAAACAGATTTTACAAGTCTAAAACAGATTGGGATAATGATTTTAATCCATTTCCAACAACAAAACACGAAAAGACTACCAAACACTCACCTACTCGTCGAGTGCATTATCCTACTCGATGAGTAGGATGAATTTGTTCATGGACTCGGCGAGTCCTCCCCATGAACTCGACGAGTCCAGTCGTTAGAGAGCAGATTTTTGACTTTTTCAAGCAGTTTGCATCAAGTATACAGAAAACAATCCTAGGCTCTGATACCACTGTTGGGTTTTGAGCATTCTAACACTTCCTAAGTGTACATGCAACCCTAATAACCTTGAATCTATGTTTTCTCTATATACATGCAAATTTCGTTTTCAAGGTTATTTCCTAACTAGCATGGCATGGGGATTATATAAAACATAAAAACTAGTAGAAACACATACCTTGTTGTTGCTTGGATTCCTTCAAGACTTTGTGAGCCTAGCACCCCAAATGTTGTGCCTCAAATGCTTCACACAACACTACAACCTTGGAATAACTAGAGAGAATACTTCTACACTTCAAAATCGGCTATGCCCTCACAAGAATACTCTAGTGCCAATTTTGCATGCTATAGGGTTTCTTTTATAGTGTGTCATAATTAGGAGTTACAAATGTAAACCCTAATTGTCATGACTCTTCATTTCTCATGACCCATGGGTTTGCAACTCCCATGGACTATCCATTGAGCTCCATATGGTTATAACCAAACCCATAAACCATGGATCATTAATCCACCATAAAAGAATTGATGATTGTCATAATCAACCGTATATATTTAATTAGTCTCACTTTGATCACCAAATTAATTCTAGATTAATACTTGATCAAATACTAATTAAATAATACTATTATCAATATATTAGAACTTATAATATATTAATAATCATAAGTGCCTTATTCTCTCATTTAGTCTATCCAAGTATTGCAATGCCATGCAACCCAAATGGACCATGCTGGGTCGGGTCAAGTTCATACCAAATAAAGTTATGGACTTAGACACTATATCCAACACATTTAAGGTAAAGATCCAGCCTGACTGAGAGCGGAAATTATCCCTATCAGTCTGAAAACTAGCATCACTATACCCTAATACTCTCAAGTCATCACTGCCACCAAGGGTAAGGATCCAATCCTTAGTCCTCCGCAGGTACTTGAGAATGTTCTTTACCGCTGTCCAATGAGCCTTGCCAGGGTTCCCCTGATACCTGCTGACCATGCTCAAAGCAAATGCCACATCAGGACGGGTACAAGTCATAGCATACATGATCGAGCCAACTGCGGAAGCATACGGTAATTGGCTCATCTCAGCTATCTCTGCCTCTGTACTCGGACTCTAAGTCTTACTCAGTTTGGTATTGCTTTGGATCGGTAAATCTCCTTTCTTGGAATTCTCCATGTTGAACCTTTTCAACACCTTATCCAAGTAGATACTCTGACTAAGTCCAATTAGTCTTCTACTCCTTTCTCTTAATATCCTTATCCCTAGGATATAGGTAGCCTCCCCTAGGTCCTTCATAGCAAAGCACTTCCCAAGCCAGGTCTTAACCTCCTGCAAGGTTGGGATGTCATTTCCTATGAGTAGTATGTCATCCACATACAGTACCAAGAAGCTAACTATACTCCCACTAGCTCTGACATACACGCAAGACTCATCTTCGCTTCTCGAGAAGCCAAACTCTTTTACCTTCTCATCAAAACAAAGATTCTAGCTACGAGATGCTTGTTTTAATCCATAAATGGATTTCTTAAGCTTGCATACTCTATTGGGGTACTCTGCACTGACAAAACCCTCTGGCTGATTCATGTACACATCCTCAGCCAACTTTCCGTTAAGGAAAGCGGTTTTGACATCCATTTGCCATATATCATAATCATGAAATGCTGCAATGGCTAACATAACCCTAATAGACTTAATCTTTGCTACCAGTGAGAAGGTTTCATCATAATCAATACCTTGAGTTTGAGTAAAACCCTTCGCAACCAGTCGAGCCTTATAAGTATGCACTTTTCCTTCCATGTCGGTCTTCTTCTTAAAGATCCATTTGCACCCAACTGTTTTACGGCCTCGTACATTGTCAACCAAGTTCCAAAATTGATTGTCATACATGGATTGCATCTCGCTGTCCATAGCCTCCTTCCATTTAGCAGACTCCGGGATTGCCATGGCTTCCTTAACACTGCTGGGTTCATCCAAATTTACCAGTGTACTATCACTAATAAACGTTGTAACAGCCCGGATCCCCAGGCATCTTTATTTCATATTTTTTTTTAGATATTCTGTGAGGGGACTCGGCGAGTTGGAGGTCGAACTCGCCGAGTCGGGTCGCGGTTTTGGGCGGAGGTTCGCGTTCGGACTCGGCGAGTCCAAGGGATGGACTCGGCGAGTCCGCGCTGTTTAATGAAACCATAATTTCCCGGTCCAAAGCCCTATTTAAAGGACCTTATGGCCTTCATTTGCGGCCACCTTGAACCCTAAGAGCCCCCATACGACTGTGAGCCCTTGTGAGTGTGTTTGGAGGCCATTTGTTCATCATTTTGTGTATTATTGCAAGAAAGGAGAGAGAAGATCAAGCTTGGAGAGTTGGGGAGCTTGGATCTACTTCTATTTCATCAAGGGTGCCTTCTTGAGGTAACTTTCAGAGCCAAACTTCGTATTTTGGGTTGATGTGTTAAATCTAGGGTTTCTTCTTGCATTTCTTGGCTTAAATTGGAAGTATGAAAGGTCCCATGGAGATATGGAACCTAGATCTGGACCTTAGCAGGTCCAGGAGACCCCATATGACAAGCTTTTTGTCCATTCTTTTGAGTTAGAAGCCAGGGTTGCCATATTAGAGGTTGTTTCTCCAAAATGAGCCTTGTATGCATTGCATGGCGACCAAGACTGAGACTTTACATGACAAACAAGTTTGGGAAGGCCAGATCTATGTATGTATGGAACGGATCTGACCGCAAAAGCCAGTTTTAGCTGGTGCATGGCATGGACTCGCCGAGTCTGAAGAACAGAGTCGACGAGTCACTTGAAGATTGTCCTTGAGACCACCCAGTGTGTAATCCTGACCGAGTTGTGGGTGACTCAGTGAGTCGCAGAGAGTTGGAAAGGTTTTGACAGGTGGACCGAGTCAAGTTGGGACTCACCGAGTTGTCCTTGCGACTCGGCGAGTTGAGTCGCAGTGGCCCTGTGATTCAGGCCCAGGTGGAACTCGTCGAGTCGGGGGAGTACTCGACGAGTTAAAGGGAAAATCCTTGCGAGTTGGTTAAAACGCGTAGACTCGCCGAGTCACTATGGTGCACTCGCCGAGTCCGGTCCAACTGACTCGGACTGTTGACCAAGTCAACCTCTGTTGACTTGATATGGATGGTCAACCTTAGTGGTACATGTAATAATTACAGATTCATGATATCATAGGAGGATTTCAGCTCGAGGGTTCGAGCACGAGTGATTCCAGGATTTACGATTAGCGACTTAGCGAGGCATTCGAGGTGAGTCTTCTCACTATACTGTACCCGGAAGGGTTTTGACTGTGTGACTGGAAGGTCAATTATGCTATGAGATATATGTATATGTGTGATAAGATATTCGTTATATGTGCAATGTATGATATGCTTGATTTGGGCCGGAAGGCGTGGTCATATGGACTGTAAGGTTGACGTGGGTAGGACCGAAAGGTTTACCCAGTCGGGATGGAAGTCCCCTGAGACACATGGACCGGAAGGTCAAGGCCTGGAAAGGCGTACGTGCGTAGGTTGTATTTTGGGGAACTTACTAAGCATTTATGCTTACAGTTGTTGTGTTATGTGTTTCAGGTACTAGCGAGGACCGTGGGAAGGTGCCAGCGTGATCGTACACACACTCGGAGAAACCATTTTGTGATCTTTTGTTATGTAATCGGTTGTGACTAAATTGATACTCTGGAACCTAAACTTATTACTCATGTTTTGATGATTGTAAAAAAATGAAAAATTTTTGGTTTGAAATTTTATGACGTTACAAGTTGGTATCAGAGCCTTGGTTTGAGGGATTCGGGTACACCTTCGGGCATAACTGAACTCAAACCAGGGATTTGAGAAAATTTTAATTAATAAATCAATAAAAATTTGATAAGTGATTTTGAGACAATCAAAGAAGAAAGAGTGTGTACGGTCAGCTAACGCCCGAACGGTAAAATCCCCAAAATACTCTTACAATATGTGTTATGATATTTGATATGATATGATACGCATGCTAGTAGACTAGGTATACATATTAGGACTAGAGTGGCCTGATTTTGTGATGCCTTAGTCTAGGGGAACCTGCTTCTATGAGGTGCTTGAGAGCGAGTGGGTAACTAGTGTATTGCAAGAATAGAGTACTCAGGATTCGGGGTTTGGGGAGGAGGACTTGGGGTGAATGCCGATGCGGTGTAATTGGTAGTATTGGGCCCGTACTACCAAGGACACCGGGTCAGTGGGCAGCCCAAGTAAGAATCCCTGGGTATCGGAGACTGAGTAGGACTGCGTTATCGAGTGCGATTATGCCCGATAGAGTCTCTGATATTTTTATGTTGTATTTCAGAGACATCATGGTTGGACCACAACACAGACCTGGTACGAGTGGTGTGACTGACGAGGAGCTTCGTCAGATGATTCATGAGGAGGTAGTGGCAGCGATCCGGGCCGAGATTCCGGAGATGTTTGGGTCTATTAAGACCACGCTGATGGAGACATTTGATGAGCGGTACGCCGCGTTGACTGAGGCTGCCGCCGCTGCAGCTACTGCAGCTGTGGCCACTACCAGACCACAGGGGGGTGACTCGTTGCTGTTCCGGGAGTTCAGCAACACGAAGCCACCAGAGTTTGACGAGACGCAGGATCCGATTGCCGCGATGAGATGGATTGCTGATATCGAGGGATGCTTCTATACTTGTTCATGTCCGGAGCATCTGAGGGTTCGGTTCGCCCTGAACCAGCTCCACCTGGGAGCAAAGGATTGGTGGAAGTTCGTGATGGCGAACTTCACTCTGGCAGAGGTCTCAGCTGTGACTTGGGAGAGGTTTACTGATATGTTCAGAGACGAGTATGTTCCCCCAGTGGAGAGGGAACGGTTGGTTCAGGAGTTCTTGACCCTCAAGCAGGGTAATGATTCGGTTACGGTGATCACGAGGAAGTTTCATGAGAGGGCGATGTTCTGCCCCGAGCAGGTGTCCACGGAGCAGGCTCGGATGAGCCGGTATTTGGGAGTGCTGAGGAGGGATATCCGGGAGTTCGTATCGAACTCGTCATATCAGACTTTTGCTGAGCTTCAGGTGAATGCCAGGAAGCGTGAGATCGAGTTGGAGACCCAGGCCAGGGAGAAGGCCGAGTCTCAACGGGTGGATCGGCGGCCGGCTCAGTCTCAGCCGGCAGCCATGCGGACCAAGTACGTTGATTTGAGATCCGGAGGTCAGAAGAGCCGCACTTGTGGGAAGTGCGGCAAGGGTCACGAGGGGGCATGTCGATCAGGTGCTTGCTACAAGTGTGGCAAGGAGGGGTACATTGCTAGAGATTGCCCCAAGGGATTCATGGTTTGCTTCCATTGCAACCAGGCTGGCCATCGGAAGGCCGAGTGCCCCTAGCTTTGCCAGGGATCTACGCCTGCTGCCAGGGTTCCCGAGGTTCGGCCAGTGAAGACCGAGGCTTCGAAGGCTCGTGGGAGAGCTTTCCAGTTGACTGCGGAGGAGGTCCGCGTGGTGCCCGATGTTGTGGCCGGTACGTATTCTTTCATGTATTTACATTCATACTGAGATATTGTGCTTATATTATTATATGCGTAGGTACTTTTCTTGTGAATCATGTGCCTGCTTTGGTATTGTTCGACTCGGGTGTGAGTCGGTCTTTTGTTTCGTTGGATTTTACTCAGCACATCGGTATCGATCAGGAGGCGATGAGTCGTCCCCTGCGAGTTGCTATAGCAAATGAGAAAGCGGTATACGCTACCGAGGTGATTCGAGGATGCGTGCTCGAGATTTTTGGGGTCGAGTTTCCTATAGACTTGGTCCCTATAGCTACGGGGGATGTTTGCGTTATTGTGGGCATGGATTGGTTGAGCAAGTTTGGAGCAATCATTGATTGCGAGAGACAGCTGGTGATGATTCGAGACCCTAGTGGGGGAGTGCTCACGGTTTATGGCGAGGGGACCCGGTGTGGGTCGGCGTTTTGTTCAGATGCCAGGGCAAGGCAGAGTTTGCAGCAGGGCTGTGATGGATTCATAGCCTATGTGATGGATACTCGTGTGACCGCAGAGAGGCCCAATCCGATTGATGACGTTCCAGTTGTATGCGAGTTTTTGGATGTGTTCCCCGAAGAGTTACCAGGTGTGCCTCCGGAGAGGCAAGTGGAGTTTCGTATCGATTTGGTTCCGAGAGCGGCGCCCATCGCCAAGGCGCCTTATCATCTCACTCCGCCGGAAATGCATGAATTATCCTCGCAGCTTCAGGAGCTGTTGGGAAAGGGATTCATTCGACCGAGTAGCTCGCCTTGGGGAGCGCCGATTTTGTTCGTCAAGAAAAAGGATGGTTCACATCGGATGTGTATCGATTATCGGGAGTTGAACAAGTTGACGGTTAAGAACCGATATCCGTTACCTAGGATCGACGATCTGTTCGATCAGTTGCAGGGGGCATCTTGGTTTTCCAAGATTGACTTGAGGTCGGGATATCATCAGATGAGGGTTCGCGAGGAGGATATCCAAAAGACTGCTTTCAGGACTCGTTACGGACATTACGAGTTTGTGGTGATGCCTTTTGGGCTCACCAATGCCCCGACCGCATTCATGGATCTCATGAACCGGGTGTGCCGACCGATGCTGGATCGGTCGGTGATCGTATTCACCAATGATATTTTGGTGTATTCAAGGACTAGGGATCAGCATGAGGAACATTTGAGGGAGATTCTTGGGGTTTTGCGATCGGAGAGACTGTATGCCAAGTTCTCCAAGTGTGATTTCTGGTTACGAGAGGTCTAGTTCCTCGGGCATCTTGTGAACCAGAAAGGGATATTGGTCGACCCGGCCAAGATTGAGGCGATGTTGAGGTGGGAGGTGCCGAGATCGCCCACTGAGATCAGGAGTTTTCTGGGTTTGGCTGGATATTATCGCAGGTTTATCAAGGATTTCTCCAAGATCGCTGTGCCACTTACTAGGATGACCCGGAAGGGCGTTACGTTTTCATGGGGACCGGAGCAGAAGTCCTCATTCGAGATGCTTCGTCAGAAATTGTGCGAGGCTCCAGTGCTTGCACTCCCGGAAGGGATGGAGGATTTTGTGGTATACTCTGATGCCTCTATATCGGGTTTAGGGGCGGTGCTTATGCAGAGGGGTCATGTGATAGCGTACGCTTCGAGACAGTTGAAACCTCATGAGTCGAGATATCCCACGCACAACCTGGAATTGGGGGTGGTGGTGTTTGCCCTCAAGATCTGGCGACACTATTTGTACGAGGTTCGGTGTACGATTTACACAGACCATAAGAGCTTGAAGTACTTGATGGACCAGCCAAACCTGAATATGCGACATAGAAGGTGGGTGGATGTGGTGAAGGATTACGATTGTGAGATCTTGTACCACCCGGGCAAGGCTAATGTGGTAGCCGACGCGTTGAGCCGTAGGGCGGATAGCTCCCCGATCCGAGATATTTGTATGAGATTGACAGTATTGACCCCGATTCTGGATATTATTCGAGGGGCTCAGGTGGAGGTTGCGAAGCCAGAACATCAGAAGAAAGAGCGGGTTGTAGGTCAGGTATCAGGATTTGTCACGGATGGTCGAGGACTTATGACTTTTCAGGGTCAGATTTGGGTGCCGTTTGTGGGCGGTGCGTGCACTATTTTGATGGAGGAAGCACATCGATCGAAATTCTCGATTCATCCTGGTGCTACGAAAATGTATTTGGATCTCAAGAAGGAGTACTGGTGGCCCTGTATGAAAAGGGATGTCGCTTGGTTTGTCGAGAGGTGCTTGACTTGTCGGCAGGTCAAGGCCGAGCACCAGCGACCGCACGGTAAGCTGCAACCGCTAGAGATTCCCGAATGGAAGTGGGCGCAAATCTCTATGGATTTCATCACCAAGTTACCGCGAACGGAGAGGGGAGTCGATGCGATTTGGGTGATCGTGGATCGGCTGACGAAGAGCGCTCATTTTCTAGCCATTAGCGAGAGCTCTTCGGCGGAGAAGTTGGCCGAGTTATATGTGAGGGAAGTAGTATCTCGGCATGGGGTGCCGATCTCTATTATTTCGGACCGTGATGTGCGTTTCACTTCCAGGTTCTGGAAGAAGTTCCATGAGGAGTTGGGTACTAGGTTACATTTCAGTACTGCATATCATCCCCAGATAGACGGTCAGAGTGAGCGGACGATTCAGACACTCGAGGACATGCTTCGGGCATGTGTGTTAGACTTCGGAGGGAGTTGGGACACCTATCTACCTTTAGCAGAGTTCTCGTATAAAAAAACCATCATTTGAGCATTGGTATGCCGCCCTTTGAGCTGTTGTATGGGCGGAGGTGTCGCACCCCCATCTGTTGGGGTGAGGTGGGACAGTAGGTTATGGGTAGCACGGAGATCGTGCTTCAGACAACCGAGTGATTCGGTTTAGGAAAGGAGTGATTCGGTTCAGGAAGAGGGGCAAGTTGGGGCCCCGATATATTGGTCCTTTTCCATGTGATCGCGAGGGTGGGCCGGGTAGCCTACCGTTTAGACTTGCCAGCAGAATTAGGACAGATTCACGACACTTTCCATGTGTCGTAGTTGAGGAAGCGTATAGCCGATGAATCGGCGGTGGTTCCATTAGGGGATATTCAGGTGGATGCAAGCCTGAATTATGCTGAAAGACCAGTAGCCATCAGAGATCGGAAGATCAAGGTTTTGAGGAACAAGGAGGTACCCCTGGTATTGGTTCAGTGGCAGCATCGGAAGGGATCAGAGATGACCTGGGAGCCGGAACGTGAGATGCGGGAGCAGCATCCGGAGCTATTTGCCTAGCAGGACTTCGAGGGCGAAGTCTTATTCTAGTGGGGGAGAATTGTAACAGCCCGGATCCCCAGGTATCTTTATTTCATATTTTTTTTGATATTCTGTGAGGGGACTCGGCGAGTTGGAGGTCGAAATCGCTGAGTCGGGTCACGGTTTTGGGCGGAGGTTCGCGTCCGGACTTGGCGAGTCCAAGGGATGGACTCGGCGAGTCCGCGCTGTTTAATGAAACCATAATTTCCCGGTCCAAAGCCCTATTTAAAGGACCTTATGGCCTTCATTTGCGGCCACCTTGAACCCTAAGAGCCCCCATACGACTGTGAGCCCTTGTGAGTGTGTTTGGAGGCCATTTGTTCATCATTTTGTGTATTATTGCAAGAAAGGAGAGAGAAGATCAAGCTTGGAGAGTTGGGGAGCTTGGATCTACTTCTATTTCATCAAGGGTGCCTTCTTGAGGTAACTTTCAGAGCCAAACTTCGTATTTTGGGTTGATGTGTTAAATCTAGGGTTTCTTCTTGCATTTCTTGGCTTAAATTGGAAGTATGAAAGGTCCCATGGAGATATGGAACCTAGATCTGGACCTTAGCAGGTCCAGGAGACCCCATATGACAAGCTTTTTGTCCATTCTTTTGAGTTAGAAGCCAGGGTTGCCATATTAGAGGTTGTTTCTC
Source organism: Lactuca saligna (assembly GCF_052625555.1). Lineage (NCBI taxonomy): Eukaryota > Viridiplantae > Streptophyta > Magnoliopsida > Asterales > Asteraceae > Lactuca > Lactuca saligna. The sequence goes on from NC_136421.1 coordinate 97,745,478, forward strand.
CAAAATGAGCCTTGTATGCATTGCATGGCGACCAAGACTGAGACTTTACATGACAAACAAGTTTGGGAAGGCCAGATCTATGTATGTATGGAACGGATCTGACCGCAAAAGCCAGTTTTAGCTGGTGCATGGCATGGACTCGCCGAGTCTGAAGAACAGAGTCGACGAGTCACTTGAAGATTGTCCTTGAGACCACCCAGTGTGTAATCCTGACCGAGTTGTGGGTGACTCAGTGAGTCGCAGAGAGTTGGAAAGGTTTTGATAGGTGGACCGAGTCATGTTGGGACTCGCCGAGTTGTCCTTGCGACTCAGCGAGTTGAGTCGCAGTGGCCCTGTGATTCAGGCCCAGGTGGAACTCGTCGAGTCGGGGGAGTACTCGACGAGTTAAAGGGAAAATCCTTGCGAGTTGGTTAAAACGCATAGACTCGCCGAGTCACTATGGTGTACTCGCCGAGTCCTGTCCAACTGACTCGGACTGTTGACCAAGTCAACCTGTGTTGACTTGATATGGATGGTCAACCTTAGTGGTACATGTAATAATTATAGATTCATGATATCATAGGAGGATTTCAACTCGAGGGTTCGAGCACGAGTGATTCCAGGATTTACGATTAGCGACTTAGCGAGGCATTCGAGGTGAGTCTTCTCACTATACTGTACCCGGAAGGGTTTTGACTGTGTGACCGGAAGGTCGATTATGATATGAGATATATGTATATGTGTGATAAGATATTCGTTATATGTGCAATGTATGATATGCTTGATTTGGGCCGGAAGGCAACATGTTATGGGCCGGAAGGCGTGGTCATATGGACTGTAAGGTTGACGTGGGTAGGACCGAAAGGTTTACCCAGTCGGGACGGAAGTCCCCTGAGACATATGGACCGGAAGGTCAAGGCCTGGAAAGGCGTACGTGCGTAGGTTGTATTTTGGGGAACTCACTAAGCATTTATGCTTATAGTTGTTGTGTTATGTGTTTCAGGTACTAGCGAGGACCGTGGGAAGGCGCCAACGTGATCGTACACACACTCGGGGAAACCATTTTGTGATCTTTTGTTATGTAATCGGTTGTGACTAAATTGATACTCTAGAACCTAAACTTATTACTCATGTTTTGATGATTGTAAAAAAATGAAAAATTTTTGGTTTGAAATTTTATGACGTTACAAACGTATCACCTTCCGTAGTAATATGAAAGCCATAATAAAACGAAGGTGTGTTCCTAACCCGTGTGGAACGCCTCGGAGGTACAGACTCGTCAACTGGATCAACAGGAGTTTCCTCTTCAGGTTGATTGCTAGTGTCTGAGGTTCCTTCACCAATTGATTCTTGAATTTCTTCAAGATCAATCTGCCTCCCACTGTCTCCTTGGCTTATAAATTCTTTCTCGCGAAAGATCCCTCTTCGTGCTACAAAGACCACATTTTCACTGGGTCTGTAGAAGAGGTAACCGAAGGATTTCTGTGGGTAGCCGATGAAAATACACCTTTCACTTCGGGGTTCAAGCTTATCATGAGTTTCATGCCTCACGAAAGCTTCGCAACCCCAAATTTTGATGTGGTCCAAATTGGGAACCTTCCCAGTCCACATCTCATGAGGTGTTTTGGTAACCTTCTTTGTAGGGACTAGATTAAGGATATGGGCGGCAGTCTCTAAGGCATATCCCCAAAAAGAGATTGGTAACGAAACTCGACTCATCATAGAGCGAACCATGTCTAACAAGGTTCAATTACGCCTCTCAGCTACACCATTCAGCTGTGGTGTCCTGGGAGGAGTCAATTGTGAGACAATCCCACACTCCTTAAGATAGTCAAGGAACTCGGTACTAAGATACTCACCACCTCGATCGGATCGAAGCATCTTAATGTTCCTGCCCAATTGATTTTCTACTTCCTGTTTGAATTTCTTAAACCTTTCAAAGGTTTCTGACTTATGTTTGATTAAGTAGACATACCCATATCTACTAAAATCATCAATAAAAGTCACATAATACCGATTAGCATCCCTTGTGGCGGTTTTGAATGGCCCACATACATCAGTATGTATTAGGTCCAACAAACGTTCACCCCTCTCACAAGTTCCAGTGAAGGGTGATTTTGTCATCTTTCCAAGTAGACAAGATTCACAACTATCATCCGATTTAAGGTCAAATGATTCCAAGACTCCACTCTTTTGGAGTTGGCCTATGCGTTTCTTGTTTACATGTCCAAGACGACAATGCCACAATGATGCTTTATCTAGGCTAGTAGAAGAATCAATATACAACACATTATTTCCTAAGTTGTCTACAATCGACACAGTTTCATACACACCATCACAAGGTAACGCTTTAAAATAAAACACATTTTTAAAGAAGGCGTCAATACCACCACATTCATTATCAAACGAAAAGGTAAAACCTTGTTTGTACAAAGCATGAAAAGAAATAATATTCCTCGCCATTTCAGACGAGTACACACATTTATTCAAATCTAATTTTAACCCATTATTAAGCAACAAAGTATAAACTCCAATCTTGGAAACAGGTGAAGCCTTCCTATTCCCCATGATTAAGTTTATCTTCCCGTGCTCCACATCCTCACTTCTTCTTAGGCCCTGCAAATCAGAACATATGTGAATACCACATCCTGTATCAAGCACCCAAGAGTTAGAATATGTTGAGTAATTAGACAATATAGTGAAAATACCTGAATGGGTGGGTTTCACTTTCCCATCCTTTAGATCCTGCAAGTACTTCGGGCAGTTTCGCTTCCAGTGTGCCTTTTCATGGCAATAAAAGCATTCAGCATCCTTGGGAATGGCAGAAGGAGTGACAGCACCACTCTTGGTCTTTGATGAGGAGCCTTCAAGAGACTTTCCCTTGGTACCCTTCGAACGGTGCTTCCTCTTCTTCCCTTTGCCTTGCCCAATAGCTAAAACAGGAGTAGATGTTGGAGTAGGAGTAGTAGAGGTAACAACCGCCTTACCCTTAAGACCGGATTCCGCGGTCTTCAAGAGTCCTTGAAGCTTGCTGAGGGTAACTTCCTCCTTGTTCATATGATATGTCATTCGAAAATGATCATAACAAGAAGGCAAGGAGTGCAAAATGATGTCAATTGCCAACTCCTCAGGGATGTTAACATTCAGCTTCAGCAAACAGTCAACATACCTTTGCATCTTTTGCATGTGGCCCGTGACGGATTCACCGTCCTTCATGTGGGTAGTTATTATGGAGGAGATTATTTCCTACCGCTCCTGACGAGCACTATGATGGTACCTTTCCATCAGGTCTTGGTGCATCTCAAAAGGGTAGAAATCTTCATATGACTTTTGGAGCTCGGCTGTCATCGTGGCCATCATGATACATGCCACCTTAGTAGCATCTCTCTCATGAGTCCTGAATTCAGCGATCTCCTCAGGAGTAGCAGTAGACTCATCAAGTTCTTTTAACTCCTTATCGAGGACATATTCTTTATCCTCATAACGAGTAACCATCCTGATGTTCCTAATCCAATCCATGAAGTTGGAACCATCAAAGATGACCCTCCCACAAAGATTCATGAGAGAGAAAGAACCAGTTGGGTTAGAGCCCGAAGCATTAGGATTGGAAGACATCTGAAAGAAGAGAGTAAGTTTAGATTAGATATATAGGATCCTTAATAAGACACCCAAATGTAATATTAAGGCTAGGACCCAATCATAACATATTATACTTAGAAGAGGGATGCCGTAATCTAAGTAATAATATATTTGAAAGGTAGGTGAATGACGATTCACCAATTTTCACCATGAAAACGAAATGATTTATTAGGTTTAATTCGATTTGAAATTCCTAGATTCTTTTGAGATTCATTGAACTTTTCAATGGCATGTTTCAATCTCGATTGTGCCCTTCAAGTTTTGTGACTGGGATGCCAAGGATCACAAAACAAGGTGTGAATAACCATGCTAATTCACTTGGTACCCTTAATATTATCACCTAATCAATGTGCTGGTTAACCACACACGCTCCATTGATCTATGACAAACATTAAGTCACCCTTCGTGGTCCTTACTAGTCCTAGTTAGTGTGCCGGTTAACCACACACGCTCCACCAACGACTTGGTAAGGTACAAAGTGTGAATTCCATGGACTAGCACCATGTTCACATTTTTCCTAAAATAACTAAGATCGGGAATTAAAAGAGTTTAGTTACTTTATAATATTCATTATACCTTTAATGAGGATTTAAAGTCATTGTTCTACCCGTTCGGCTAACGACCCTCCACCGATCAAGCAAGCGGTGGGTGAGAGTATACACCCATTAAGTCGCCATTTTATAGGCAACAACCTTATACCCACCTTATAGACCGACTTCGTGAATGAGGCCTACTAACGGTAAAACGACTTATTCTTATACATATATATAATAATTAACCATTAATGTTATAAATAGTATAGGGGTTGAATTTTAACTATTAAAACTCTAAGGGTTGGAATTAAAGTTTATTAAAGTGTGTGAAACTTTACAAATTCCAAAACTTGAGGGCAAGTTTTGTAACTTTGCAAAACTCTTCATTTCATAACTTATGAATTAAAGGTTCATAAAAATGAAGACTCTTCATTTTCATGTAACTTATGTGTTTTAAGTGTGTGTTAAATAAGAGTGACCTTTGGAAATCCATACCTTGAGGACAAATTATGGACTCCATTAAAACACATAAATGATCAAGAATTAATCCTAAACAATTCAGCAAATAATTCCTATCATTTTCTAAATTCATAAGAACATGAACATGATCATCAAAAAGTCAAGAATTATATGAACACATAAAATCATGGAATTTTGATATATGCTATTGTAAATGGATTAGAACAACCATGACACCAACTAAAATAAGTTTTATAACACCAAAACAGTTTAGGGTAATGTTTCTAGTCCATTTCCAGCAGCAAAAGTTGAAAAACTGAACTCTTTCGATCCTACTCGTTGAGTGCATGAACTTACTCGACGAGTAGGTTGAAGTTTGCCTTGGACTCGTCGAGTCCCCCCAATGGACTCGGCGAGTCCACCATGCAGACATCAACGATTTCGACTTTTTTCACTAATTTGCATCAAGTATCAAACAAGCAAGCCTAGGCTCTGATACCACTGTTGGGTTTTGAGCAATCTAACACTTCCTAAGTGTGCATGCAACCCTAATAAACCTTGGATCTATGTTTGTCTAAATACATGCAAACTAATAAATTTTCCAAGGTTTATAACCTATCTAACATGGCATGCGGAACATTTCAACATAAAAGAGTTAGAAGAGATTACATACCTTTTGGTGAGTTTGGTTCTAAGGAGTTTGAGGGCCAAGCACCAATAGTGTGAATGCCTCAAATGGAATCACAAAACACCACAAACTCTTGGAAAACTTTGAGAGAGTATACACACTTGTATAAAATCGGCCACACACAAGCACACACACACACACACACTAGTTCACTAGTTTTCTCTTAGGCTCCATTTCATGCTCCATAAGCATGCTTATATAGTGTGCATGGTTAGGGTGAAACCCTAATAACCCATGTCTTTTCCTTTCCAAGGATCCATGGGTTAAAAGCTCCATGGATCATCCATGGACTTCCACATAAGCCTAGCCCATTAACAAATGAGTATTAGCCCACACTATATAAAACAAATAGCCAATAATCTAATTAGTCTTCCTTTTAATCTCTAAATTAATTATTAATTAATTTAAGACTAAAACTAATTAAATAACGTAACTTCATATTAATATATTATAACTCATAATATATTAATAAACATATGTGTATAACTCTCATAAAATTATCCATAATAGTTTGGATGAGATGCAACCCAAATGGACCATGCCGGTCGGGTCAAGTATATACCAAATAAGTTATGGACTTAGACACCTTATCCAACACTCTTCCCGAGACCCCTTTATATATGCACCTGGCACACACCTCTCTTTCCAGGGTGTTCCTAAATCAATCCCGCATCTGCAACTCTTGGAAATCATATCCTTCAGGATTTGACACCCTGTCACGCTCACTAGCTCGCTTGCTAATGGCTAAGCTGCAACAACTGGAACATCCTCTATCCCAAACTAGGTCACAAACTCTTCCCTGAAGCTTCTTAGATTCTCCAAGACTCTCACTAATTCGAGTATGGATCCTGTGCTTTCAGTAGTACGGGCCCAATACTACCTTCCACACCTATCCATACTTTCCTCAACAATTGTCCTGGATCCTCCAAGTCACTTCCTCAACTGATACACCCAATTCTAACTGAGCCTCACTACTAACTCACTGAAATATATCCTAGGCTTCCCTAGGTTCCCGAACTTACCCAGTCCTCAGCTGCCGAAAGATTCCCAGTAATGTCAACTAGCTACCTCATGAATATAGCCACATGCAACAAAGATCAGATAATCCTTCAAATAACAGACTCATCCCTATAACGGTTAGACTCAAACGAGAGCTGCGCAATAGAGTCAAATCTATCACTCTAAGATTATCCAGCTTGTGCCACATGTGACTTAGCATATTCACTTAATAGCTAGCTCACATTAACAAGAGCCTCATAAAGCACAAAGCAAATAGCATTCAGACAATGGAAAATCTAACCATCATATTACAATCAACCCATTTTATCCTCTAATCAGGAATCTGTACATGCAATTTAAAGGCTCATACAATCAGGCATAACCTAAACAGACTATCCTATCACTGACTGATCAGTACTAGCATGCAAGTCTACAAGCACATACAATAGGCATATAAGGCATCCTCCTAGATCCTTAACCCTAATCTAGCATGCAGTTCTCATAATCATATCATATCATATCATATCATGTATGGGTATCTTGGGGAAAACTTACTTGAGCTCAGCTGATTGCACGCATCACACACTTTGTTCTTCTCAAAGTTCTCTTCTCTTTAAAGATTCTTTACAAACTCCTTTTTATAAAATAGTTTTACTTTTGAAGATTTTCATACCAAGCCCTTAGTTTGAGTTCAGACACACCCGAGAGTATGTCCAAATCCCTCAAACCAAGGCTCTGATACCAACTTGTAACATCCCAAAAGTACAGACCAAAAATTTCACTTTTAAATACGTCATTATAAAACCAACAGTGTAATAAAACATTTGTAATGTCATGTCATGTCAAAACCAAAGTAGAAATAATTAAACATGTTATCATAAAATAATATCAGAGTGTAATCCCAAAGATCTCATGTGCGGAAAACCATAGTGTGATGCGCTGCGATCAAGCCGGCTCCTTTCCTTTAGACACAAAGTACCTGAAACCAAAACTGAAAACCGTAAGCACAAAGCTTAGTGAGTTCCCCCATCATACCACATACCATACAATCATATCACATACATAATGCCAGGCATTTCTGGGGTGCCTAACTACCCGGTACGGCCATTCTGGGGTGCCGACTACCCGTGTCAAGCGATTCTGGGGTGCTGACCTACCCATGTCGAGCCATTCTGGGGTGCTGACCTACCCATGTCGAGCTATTCTGGGGTGCTGACTACCCTTCGGTCCTAACAACCGAACCTCGGGGACTATTTCACCCCTACTACTACCATCACATATATCATAACACAAGCGTAATATCAGACATATCTGGGGTGTCTGACCAGCCTTCGGTCCTAGCAACCGAACTCTACTACTATCACATACAACATATCATGCCAACATATAACATATCAGGTAGTAGCAAACCTAGATGATATCATAAAGACAATCATCTAACATACAACTCCTACTGGTGGGCCAGCATTGTGGCCTTAGACCCACCGCTACTAGAAGGCAACTCACCTCATACTGCTGAAGTCCGTAGACACAACCCCACACTGCTGAAGTCCCGCAAACTCAACCCCAGCTGCTGGATGACAGATTCCCGAACTGTCAACACCAAAATAACACCCAATTAATAAATGGGTCCCAACACATAACCATAAATACATACTTGGATAATTACTACATTACCCTAAGATTGGCTTTATTCAAACCCAAAGCCCAAACCATAGGCCCAAAGCAAACTAGGAATCAAAGCCCAACATATGGCCCAATTTTCTAAATTAGGCCCAAACCCTTACAAGGTATTACCATAAGGCCCAACCATTTAGTCCAGTCCAACATTCAACATTATAATGGCCCAATATCACATAATCATAAAGGCCCAACTATGGCCCAGTTTTCCAAATTAGGCCCAACTCCTCATATGGGCCTTGCCACAAAGCCCATTAATTATTCTAGTCCATTTGCTTGATCTTGGATGGCCCATTTATAATCCAATAATCAAGGCCCAACAATAAACCCAAGTGAAGTTAGGGTTTCACATAAAATGCCGATTAGGGTTAAGTTTACTACTTAACCCATTAAGGAATTAATCCATTAAGGACTTAATCCATTAAGTCCATTATCGCTTAGATTAATCTTTGCCAAAGTTTATTATTTAATATCTCAAGTTATTAAATAATTCTTGTGTGTCCCGATTAATTATCAAAATTAGGGTTTAATTGGCATTAGTGTTTCCAACCCAAAGACTAACCCATTTATTAACTTGCTGGGCTTCTAGATCAATTAGGGCTTTATTGGGCCTATTAAGCCCACTAAAATATCATTAAGCCCATTAGGGTTTTATTAGGATCCATTAAGGTTTTATTAAGCCCATTAAGTCTTATTGGGCCCATTAGGGCTTCCTTGGGCCCATTATGGTTTCAAACCCCCCAAACGAATCAACACAATTGAGACAAGGCACACCGCCACCCGACACGGTGGCCGGTGGCGGCAGCCACCACCTCACGGTGGTGGTTATGGTTTCTTTCTCATTATTCCATTTTCTTTTACAATTTACCTTGAAATACCAAAGCTCTCACACACACCCTAACTGATGTAAACACACATACATGGCGGTGTATGGTGGCAGCCACCACCTCACGGTGGTGGTGGTGGCCTTCTTGGTTTTCTAGCCACACAAACCCAACCTTACATCGCAGAAATAACACACGACAAATAAAATAGACACATGCAACCACCTTGAGGCGGCAGGTGGCGGTAGCGAGTGGCAGCCACCACCTCATGGTGGTGGCGGTGGGGTTTTCTTTGGATCTCCGGCCAGAAAACGCTTCTGTAGCTCTAAACCATCCCAATACTCATGCACAACATCGCAACACACACATAGCTTCACGAGACCACCAACCCAACCACCATTTCACGGTGGTAGGTGGCTTATGGAGGCGTCGACGGGGTGTAGTGATTTCTGAACGACAACAACAAACGATGACAGCAAAATGCGCCTAGTCTCCGACTAGAACCCAACAGCAACAATGTCGTGGTTCCTCGGTGACGAAGGAGTAGCGACAACAGGATCCGACGGCCATGGGTGGCAGCTGCGACGATCTCGGCCTCTCTCAGTGACTTTTCGGCTTCCCATTCGCTTCTAGCAACAACGATGAGGCAGCACCTAGCGATGATTGGGTTGCTGTGGCGAAGGGAGGATGGGAACGGGAGGTGGCGGCGACCGGAGGTGAAGAAATGGGAATGGCGGCTGGCGAGGAAAGCATAAGGAGGGTGACGGCTGAATCTTTTCCTTAGGGTTAGGGTTCCTTACACTTATATACCCGAATCCATAACCAAGTTGCCATAATGGCAGAATTGGTCCCTCCCCATAAGATTTCTTCACATTTAATCTAATATTTACCCTAGATTTGAAAATCTTCTTCAATTTAATCCGATAATTACCTTTTTAATCCAGTCCGTGGAAATTCCCTTACAAATTAAGTCCTATAAACTACCAAACAACCCTCAATATCTTAATTATGACATAATCAACCCTTCCACCTCATTTCCTTTTAAAATTAAGTTCAAATAATTACCACGGAGCCCCTAACTTCATAAATATTATAAAATGAGTCCCAAACTCACGTTTTTAGCCCCCAACTTCTAAAAATATGGCAATTACTCCTTGAACCCAACACCCCGCATATATAATTATTTATTTTAGGGCTAATATTCACTCATTTTTTTATTTATTGATTTAATAAATAAACGGGGCTTTACACCTGCCTTAGTGCTATTTGACTCGGGAGCGAGTCAATCTTTTGTGTCGTTAGCCTTTAGTCATCATATCAGTATATGTCGAGAGGATTTGTGTCGACCTCTGCGAGTTTCTATAGCTAACGAGCGAGCAGTGCATGCCACAGAGGTGATTCGAGGATGTAGACTTGAGATCTTCGGTGTGGGGTTTCCGATTGATCTAGTCCCGATTGCGATGGGGGACGTATGTGTCATAGTGGGCATGGATTGGTTGAGCAAATTTAGAGCTATTATAGACTGCGAGCATCAGCTGGTAACGATTCGAGACCCTAGTGGGGGAGTACTTACAGTGTACAGTGAGGGTACTCGTCCTGAGTTAGCATTTTGTTCGGCTGTTAGGGCGAGACATAGTTTACACCAGGGATGTAGGGGATTTGTGGCCTATGTAATGGACACGCGAATGGCTGCTAGGAGGCCAAGTGCGATTGATGAGGTCCCAATTGTGCAGGAGTTCCCTGATGTTTTCCCCGAGGAGTTGTCGGGTGTGCCTCCTAAGAGGCAGGTGGAGTTTCGTATCGACTTGGTGCCAGGGGCGACACCTATTGCAAAGGCACCCTATCGCATTGTGCCGCCCGAGATGCATGAGTTATCCTCACAACTTCAGGAGCTGCTGGGAAAGGGCTTTATCAGACCGAGTAGCTCACCTTGGGGAGCGTCGATCCTTTTTGTCAAGAAGAAGGATGGTTTACACCGGATGTGCATCGATTACCAGGAGTTGAACAAGTTGACGGTCAAGAATCGTTATCTGTTACCGAGGATCAACGATCTGTTCGATTAGTTGCAGGGGGCGTCTTGGTTCTCCAAGATAGACTTGAGGTCAGGATATCACCAGATGAGGGTTCCAGATGAGGACATCTAGAAGACAACGTTCAGAACTCATTACGGGCATTACGAGTTCTTGGTAATTCGGGCTCACCAATGCACCAGCAACGTTCATGGATCTCATGAACCGGGTGTGCAGGCCGATGTTGGATCGTTCGTTGATTGTTTTCATCGATGATATCTTGGTATATTCGAAATCCAGATAGTAGCATGAGGAGCATTTGAGGGAAATCCTCGGAGTTCTGAGATCGGAGAGGCTTTACGGCAAATTCTCCAAGTGTGATTTTTGGTTACGGGAGGTCCAGTTCCTTGGGCATCTCGTTAACCAGCAGGGGATATTGGTCGATCCGGCCAAGATCGAGGCTGTGATGAGTTGGGAGGTGTCGAGGTCACCTACTAAGATCAGGAGTTTCTTAGGGTTGGCAGGCTATTATCGGATATTTATCAGGGATTTCTCCAAGATCGCCGTACCACTCACCAAGTGGACCTGGAAGGGTGTTGCTTTTTCTTGGGGTCCAGAGCAGCAGACCTCGTTCAAGACACTTCGCCAGAGGTTATGCGAAGCCCTGGTGTTGGCCCTTCCAGAAGGGATGGAGGATTTCGTGGTATATTGTGATGCATCGATATCGGGGTTGGGAGCGGTGCTTATGCAGAGGGGGCATGTGATAGCATATGCATCGAGACAACTAAAGCCTCATGAGTCGAGGTATCCCACTCACGATCTGGAATTGGGGGCAGTAGTGTTCGCCCTCAAGATCTGGTGTCACTATTTGTATGGGGTTCGGTGTACGATATACACGGACCATAAGAGTTTGAAGTATTTAATGGATCAGCCCAATCTGAATATGCGCCAGGGGAGATGGTTGGACGTAGTAAAGGATTACGATTATGAGATCCTGTACCACCCGGGCAAGGCTAATGTTGTAGCCGATGCCTTGAGCCTTAGGGCAGAAGGAGCCCCGATACGAGATGTTTGCATGAGATTGACAGTGATGACTCCGGTGTGGGACACCATTCGTGGGGCCCAGGCGGAGGCCGTAAGACCGGAGAACCGAAAAAGGGAGCGAGTGATCGGACAAGTATCGGAGTTCGTTACCGATAGTTGAGGACTTATGACCTTCCAAGGTCAGGTTTGGGTACTGTTTGTAGGCGGAACGCGTACTGTCTTGATAGAGGAGGCGCACAGATCGAAGTTCTCGATCCATCCCGGGGCCACTAAGATGTATTTGGACCTGAAGAAGGAGTATTGGAGGCCCTGTATGAAGAGGGATGTTGCATGGGTCATAGAGAGGTGCTTGACCTGTCGCAAGGTTAAGGCCAAGCACTAGCGTCCGCATGGTAAGTTGCAAGCCGTTAGAGATTCCCGAGTGGTAGTGGGAGCAGATTACCATGGATTTTATCACAAAATTGCCGAGGAATGCTAGGGGTGTTGATGCAATTTGGGTGATTGTGGACAGGTTGACGAAGAGCGCTCATTTCCTTGCCATCAGTGAGAGCTCTTCTACGGAGAGACTGGCAGAGTTTTACGTGAAGGAGGTGGTATCGCGACATGGAGTACCAATATCTATTGTCTCAGATCGAGATGTGCGTTTCACTTCCAGATTTTGGAAGAAATTTCATGAGGAATTGGATACGAGACTGCATTTTAGTACCGCATACCACCCGCAGACCGACGGGTAGAGCAAGCGGACGATTCAAACGCTCGAGGACATGCTTCGGGCATGTGTACTGGATTTCAGCGGGAGTTGGGACACATATTTTCCCTTGGCTCAGTTTTCCTATAACAACAACCATCACTCGAGCATTGGTATGCCACCCTTTGAGCTGTTGTATGGAAGTAGGTTTCGGACCCCCATTTGTTGGGGCGAGGTAGGGCAACGTGTGATGGGTAGAACAGAGATAGTGCTTCAGACGACAAAGCAGATACAGTAGGTTAGAGAGAGGTTATTGACCGCTCAGAGTCGCCAGAAGAGTTATGTAGATAGGCGACGATCCGAACTCCAGTTCCAGGTCAGTGACTTTGTGCTCCTGAAGGTATCTCCTTGGAAAAGAGTGATCCGATTCAGGAAGAGGGGCAAGCTGGGACCTCGATATATTGGGCCGTTTAGAGTGATCGCGAGGGTGGGCAGGGTAGCGTGTCGCTTGGACCTACCTACAAAGTTGGACCAGATTCATGATACCTTCCATGTGTCGCAATTAAGGAAGTGTATGGCCGACGAGTCGACAGTGGTACCATTAGAGGATATCCAGGTGGACGCGAGTCTGAATTATGCAAAGAAGCCGATCGCAATCTTGGATCAGAAGATCAAGGTTCTAAGAAACAAGGAGGTACCTCTGGTTCTGGTTTAGTGGCAACATCGGAATAGGTCAGAGATGACTTGGGAGTTAGAGTCGGAGATGCGAGGGCAACATCCAGAGTTGTTCGCGGAATGAGACTTCGGGGGCGAAGTCTGGTTCTAGTGGGGAGAATTGTAACACCCCGAGATTCAGGTACATTTATTTCTCCCTTATTCTTTGTCAATTGGTCATGATTGGTCCTTGAGTGGATGAAGCCTTGAAAGTGAGTACGCTGGGCGTACCAAAGGGGTACGTTGCGCATACTCATGCGCTTATTTTGGACGCTGAGTCGCTAAGGTATGCTGGACGTACCCATAGTTACGCCGAGCGTACCCGGCCCAGATGCAAAACCCTAATAAAACTTGTGCACTATTTAAAGGATGCTAAGGCTCATTTCTCAGCCTCCATATCAATGAATAAAACCCTAAGAGAGAGCCTTCCATCGTCCTTAGTGAGTTTGTGTGTTCTAGGAGCTAATAGTGCCTTGGTGTGTTATTGAAGAAGGAAGAAAGGAGCTTGTGGAGACTAAAAGCTTGAATTGCAAGTTTGGATATGAGATCTACAGAGAAAGGAGCTGCATTTAGAGGTATAAAGTTCAAAACTTTCCTCTTCTTTTTGGTTGTTGTTGCATGTGCCATTTCTAGGGTTAAAAACCCCAAAGGTGGAGAATTTATGAGTGTAAGGTGCTCCATGGTCCGAGATTTGTCCCTTTCCAGTAGTATTTGTGGTATAGATCCATAAGGTTCCCATCTTGGTCGTTGATATGAGGTCATGCTTGAGTTCTATGCTTTCTAGGGTTAGAGAATGAAATGTTTTGGGTGCTAGTGACTTATTCTGCCATGCAAAGGCTTAAAGTCATCGACTTTATGGTTTAAGAGGCTTAGAAATGGTCAGATCTAAAAGTTGGACGTGGGTCTTAACTGTTTTAGACCCCAAGAGCTGAAGGACTAAAACTGGGTATTACGTTGGGCGTAATTCCAGTACGCGCAGCGTAAGGGGTGGCGCACCCTGATCCTCTGAATGTATTGGTTATGCCCAGCGTACATGTTTGGTACGCGCAGCGTAACCCGAAGGGTTGACTTTTGTTGAATTTTAGGGTTTGGTCAACTTTAGGGTATTTGAGCCATGTGAGGGGTAAAATGGTCTTTTACCCTCATGAGAGTATTAAGAGAAGGGATGGTCTAGCCTTGGGAAATGTGTTGATGTAGAGTGTTTATTTCATATGATTAGGCGGAGGCTAGATCTTATCCTACGGAGTCCGAGATTTCCGAGATTTACGAGTTACCGAGCTACACGAGGTGAGTCTTCTCACTATACGTTACCTAGAGTGGTATTTATGTGGATCGGAGGGTCTTATGTGTTATGCATGAGATTATGTGAATCTATGTGCTATGTGATATTTGTATGTTATATGATTGTGTAGACCGGACCGGAAGGTCCAACGATACAGACCCGACCAGAGGGTCCAACGATTTAGACCGGGCCAGAGGGCCCAACGAGCTAGGGGACTGGAGGGTCCCGCTGAGACACAACGACCGGAGGGTCGTACAGTAGCCTCGAGTGGCGTATGTGTTGTATGTGGTATTTTGGGGAACTCACTAAGCTTTATGCTTACAATTTTTGTGTTTTGTGTCTTAGGTACTAGCAAGGACCGTGGGAAGGTGCCGACGTGACCCGTACACATTAAAGAAAGGATTTGATTTCTTGTGATCTTGGGAAATGTTATATTTTGATAACTATTGTTGAATACTTTTGAGAACGTTTTTACTTAAATTTGGTTGTTGAAAAATGAAAATTTTGTTTTGAAAATCTCATCGTTACACACCAGCTGTCTCTAGCAGTCGATAACTGCTCCAAATTTGATTAACCAGTCCATGCCAACTATGACACAGACATCTCCCATCGCAATAGGAACTAGATCAATCGGAAACTTAACGCCGAAAATCTCGAGTACGCACCCTCGGATCACCTCGGTGGCATACACCGCTCTCTCGTCAGCTATGGAAACTCTCAGGGGTCGACTGAACGCCTCTTGACTAATACTGATGTGCCGACTAGAGGCCAAAGATACAAAAGACCGACTCACCCATGAGTCAAATAACACCAAGGAAGGTACTAACTCACAAGAAAAGTACCTACGCATATCATAATATAAACACAATATCTCAACATAAAAGTAAATATATGAAAGAATACATACCAGCCACGACATCGGGCGCTGCGCGGACCTCCTACGCAGTCAATTGAAAGGCTCTCCCTCATGCCTTCGGTGCCTCGGCCTTTACGGGCCGACTGTCTGTAGCTCTCATTGCAGCAGGGGCAGATCCCTGAGATGCTCCCTGAGCTGTCCCTCGCAACTGTGGACAGTCTGCCTTCCAGTGTCCGGTTTGGTTGCAGTGAAAACATATTGCAAATCCCTTGGGGTAATCCTTGGCCATATGCCCCCTTGCCACATTTGTAGCAAGACCCCGCTCTGCACACCCCATTGTGGCTCTTGCTTCACTTGCCACAAGTGCGGCCTTTCTGACTCCCAGATCTCGGATCAGCGGGCTTGGCCCACATGGCTGCCGGCTGAGATTGCGTCGGTCGCCGATCCCTCCCCTTAGACTCAGCCTCCTCCCTAGCCTAGGTCTCGAGCTCTATCTCTCTCTTCCGGGAATTTTCCTGAAGCTCAATAAATGTCTGGTACGTCGAGTTTGCCACGAACTCCCGTATATCCCTCCTCAACACATTCAAATATCGACTCATACGTGCCTACTCGGAGGACACGTGCTCTAGCCAAAACATTGCCCTCTCATGAAACATCCAAGTAATCGCGGTAACAGACTCGGTACCCTGCTTAAGGGTCAGAAACTCCTTTACCAATCGCTCCCTCTCCACCTGGGGAGTGTACTCATCTTGAAACATAGCAAGGTCACTGCAGCAAGCTCAGCAGACGTGTAGTGCGCCATCACAAACTTCCACCAGTCCTTCGCTCCCAAGCGAAGCTGGTTCCGCACGAACCGGACTCTCAAATTCTCAGGAGATGATCAATTAAAGAAACACCCTTGTATGTTTGATATCCACCTCATCGCGGCAATCGGGTCCTGGTTCCCATCGAACTCCGGTGGTTTTGTGTTGCTGAATTCTCGGAACAACAACGCATCACCACCCTGCGACCTCATCGCAGCTATAGCTGCAGTGGCCGTAGCTACAGTAGCCTCAGAAAGAGCAGCATATCTCTCATCGAATGTCTCTATTAGGGTGGTCTTGATAGACCTGAACATCTCTGGAATCTCATCGCGGATGGTAGCAGCCACCTCATCATGAATCATCTGGCGGAGCTCCTCGTCGCTCACACCCCCTCCACTGGTCCATGGTCTGTGGCGTGTCCCTACCATGATGCCTTTCTGAAATACAATATAAGATATCAGTAATTCGCTCGGGTGTACACACACTCGATATCCCAATCCTACTTGATCTCTGGTACCCTAAGGATTCTTACTTGGGCTGCGCACTGACCCGGTGCCTTCGGTAGTATGGGTCCAATACTACCGTCCATACTGCATCAGCATTCATCCCAAGTCCTCCTCTCAGAGTCCCAAATCCCAAGTATGCTACTCTCTCTAATCATGTGCTACTCACTAGCAGATCTCTCATAAGCTCGTCGCTGCTATCTAAACACTCTCAAGCATCTCTAGCAACAAAACCCCTAGACTAAGGCATCATATATCAGGCCACTCTAGTCCTAATAAGAATACCCAGTCTACTCTAGCATGCATAACATAATTCATCAGATAGCATAGCATAACATGTCTTTTAACACTTAATGTAAGGGAATTTTGGGAAATCACCGTTCGGGCGCTGGTTGGTCGTACACACGGCTCTGCTCTGTTTGTTTCAAAACTCTTTTTACTCTTTAAAATTTTACTTTATTATCAAAATTTTCCTCAAATCCTCAGTCTGAGTTCGGATAGGTCCGAAGATGCATCTGAATCCCTCAAACCAAGGCTCTGATACTAACTTGTAACACCGTAAAATTTTAAGACAATTTTTTGCATTTTAAAACACATTTTCCAACACACTTATTAACAAAATCTCATTGTATCATATCTTCGTTTCACGAAACATTTCCCAAGATCAAAATACATAAAATCCCATGCGTGTGTACGAATCATGCCGGCACCTTCCCGCGATCATCACTGGTACCTGAAACACATAACACATAACATTGTAAGCATAAAGCTTAGTGCGTTCCCCAAAATACCATACATAACACATACTAGCCACTCGAGGCTATAACTCTGTGGACTCTCTGGTCCTAGCTTTGTGAACCTTCCGGTTCTAACTCTGATATACTCTGATATACACATAGCATAAATCACGTAGAAATAATGCAGTGCAACACATCACATAAATAACATACAATAACTCTGTCACATAACTCTAATTACCACTCAAGGTAAAGTATAGTGAGAAGACTCACCTCAGATGTCTCGGTAAATCTCTGACTCGGTAGAAATACGATCTAGCCTTCGCCTAGTCACATAAAGTAAATACTCTCATAAATATAACTCTCGGGACTAAACTCAACCCTCTCTTGGCACCCTCAGAAGGGTAAAAGACCATTTTGCCCCTCTTTTGGCTCATTGGCCCTTATTACTGACCAAACCCTAAAAGTCAATAAAAGTCAACGGTTAAACTGTGACCCGACACATTGAGTGCACTTGGGCAACTAGGCGAGTCTACACGTGTCCACTAACTCTCTAGTATCGCTTGGCATGTCGAGTCCCTCCCTTTGCTCGACGAGTCACACCTGGCATGAATCGCGGGGCCACCCCGACTCAACTCGCCGAGTCTCAAGATCAACTCGGCAAGTTCTACCTTGAACTACAATCCTGTAATCTCTCTCTAACTCACTGAGTTACTCCCCCAACTCGGAAAGTCTACTCACTAAGTGATTTACGAGAAACCCTAACCCTACTCGCCGAGTCTGCCCTTGGACTCTGCGAGTTCATGCCATGCACAAACTCAATTGATCTCCTGAGGTTAGATCTATTCCTTTGATCCATAGATCTGACCTTCCCAAGCCTGATAAACATGTCAAGCTCGAATCTTGACACTCATGGGACGTCTAGGAGGTTTCACTTGGTGATTTAGCCTCAAAATAACATCCTAAGCTCAACAACTCCATAGCTCAACATAAAGCAAGCTGAGATAAGCTCTTTAGAGCACTATAGGTCTAGATTCGAAGTCTCAAAGCGAATAAGGGCCATATTCTCACAATTTCTTCCGTTAAAGGACATAAAAACTCTACATCTATGGATTCCTTCAACAAAACAGATAAAGGGGCGATATAGTACCTCAAAGATGAAGTCTTTTGCTCGAAGTCCACAGATGCACCACCTCCTTGGTCTCCTCTAGGCTGGAAACACCTCCTTCTTGCAATAAGCAACCACAAAGATCAAGAAATGGCTCATTTCCTCTCACAATCGCTCTAGCTCTTCTAGGGTTTCTCTATGGGGTTTGGTAGCCGCAAATGACGGCCCTAAGGGCCTTTAAATAGGTCCCAAACCCAGGAAATTAGGGTTTCATTAAACAGTGTGGACTCGCCGAGTCCACTCATGGACTCGCAGAGTCCGGTCATGAACCCGGATGAGAATCCACGACCCTACTCGGCGAGTCTAAGCACCAACTCGCCGAGTCCCTCCACAAACTCCAAAATAAATGAATAAAATAATATACCTGGGAATCCGGATGTTACAAAAACTCACGTTATATCCACAGTATCATTAAGAGTAACATATCTAATAATAGAATCAATGGTCTGTCAATAAATAGGGCTTGGTCCACTGACCCCGTGGAGATTATAAAGGAGATGTTTTCATTTTTAAAAGAGAAATTCACTGACCCTGTGACAGGTCTAATGTAACATCCGGTTCCCAGTACATATTTTAAATATGAATTTTTGCACTTTTACCCTGGGAATCGACGAGTTGAGTCAACCAGATGTTGACTTTGACCAGGGTGTTGACATTGACTTGACTTTGACCTGGGTTGACCCTTGAGAGAATTACGAGTATGAAATGGTAATTAAGGAATGCTGTTATGTGTAGGAGTTTGAGGAGTTTGAGAGGAGTTGATCCCCGCACCAAGGACCGTTTAGATACTATACGACATTGAGGTGAGTTACCTTCCAATAGAAGTGGGTCTAAGGCACCAATGTCGGCCCACTATTAGCTTATTAGATATGAGATGATTGTTTTTGTGATAATTGTCTGGTATGCCACTATCTGATATGTTTTATGTGCCAATATACTATGTTATTATGTGGTAGTGGTAGGGGCGAAATAGTCCCCGGTTACCAGTTGAAAGAGACTGAAGGGAGGCCAACACCCAGATATGCTAGGTTGTATACGATTGTTATGTTATGTTAGATTATTATCTGGTAGTGGTTGGGGGTGAAATAGTCCCTGGTTACCGGTTGAAAGAACCCGAAGGGGAGGCCAACACCCAGATATGCTAGGCAGGTTACCGGTTGAAAGAGACCGAAGTGGAGGTCAACACCCAGATATGCTAGGCGTTATGTGATTATATGGTATGTCGTATTATGGGGGAACTCACTAATCTTTGTGTTTATGATTTTTAGTTTTGGTTTCAGGTACTTCTTCCTCGAAGGGAAAGGAGCCGGCTCGGTAGCAGCACATCACACGCACATAGGATTTCCGCATTATGAGATTCTTGGGATTGTACTCTAACATTATTACTATTTTTATGATATGATTTTGAAACATGTGATTATGGTTTTATGAAATGATGTGACCCGATGATGTTTTCTTATAAATGTTTTCTAAATTGTTAAATCAAAAATGGAACTTTTGGTCTTGAAAATTGGGATGTTACAAGTTGGTATCAGAGCATTGGTTTGAGGGATTCGGACATACTTTCGGGAGTGTTTGGACTCAAATCAAGGGTTTGAAATATTTTCATGAGAAAATAGTTTTCCAGAAGTTGAAGTAAAGAGTTTTGACAAAGAACAAGGTGTGTGGTACGTGCAACCGGCTAAGCTCAAGTATGTTTTTCCCAAGATACCCATACATTTTATGTTATGATATGATATGTGTATGAGAACTGCATGCTAGAATAGGGCTAATGATATAGGTAGATGCATGGTTTGCCTGTTGTATGTGCTTATTGAGCTGCATGATAGTACTGAGTAGTCAATGATATCATAGACTGGATAGGATATGCTTGGTTTGGGTTACTTAATGCACGAATGCTACTTGCTTTGTACTATTAGGAGTTATAGTTATCTTTAATTTACTAGTAAAAGAATACATTAAGTTACATATTATGAGGACTAAATAATTTCAGAGGGTTAGTTTTAGCCCTATTTCGCAGCTGTCGTTTGAGTCTAACTGTTGTAGGGAGAGACCTCTCATTCGAAGAGTTATCTGGTCTTAGTAATATGTAACGATATTCAGAAGCTAGTTAGAGAGAGATGGCAGGGACTTCTTATGTAGTTGATGGCGGAGAATGGGTTGGAAAAGTTACCCTAGGGTAAGCCTAGGATGAGTCTAAAGCAGCGAGCTATAGCAGTATAAGAGACTTGGTGAAGTCGATGCAATCATTAAGGAAAGTAAGAATAGACGTGGAAGGTAGTATGGGCCCATACTACTGAAAGCAGACGATCCATACTCAAATCAGGGAGGGCCGAGACGGAACCAGGGAACTCATAGAGTACGTGAGACCTCTCGAGATTATGTATGACCTTGACACTTATGTATTTTGTTTCAAAATGGTGGTGATTACGCGACATTGAGCAGGAGGATTGGGATCAGCATGGGGATCAGGTTCGGGTTCAGGTTCCGAGCCCGTTGACAAGGGACTACACGAGTTCATCGCGTCCGAGATCACGAGAGGCATCCTTGAGTCGACCCCGGTGATTTTCGGGTCAATCAAGGAAGGGATCCTCAAGCTGATGGAGGATCGCCTCAGGGAAATCAGGAGCGACATGGCATCTAGCCAGGAAAGGACACACACACTCTCCCTTTAAGGATTTCAGGGGATGTGGTGCGCCAGACTTCCACTGGGTGAAGGAGCCCATTATTTCCAGGAGGTAGATTGCAGACATGCAGTTAGCCCAGTTGACGAGCTTCTATCCTGAAGGGTCGAAGGTCCGGTATGCTGCAGGTTGTTTGAGGGACAGAGCTAGAGATTAGTGGGAGTCAGTTGGTGAATTAATGGAAGCTCCAACCACCAAGGCCATGACTTGGTCGAATTTTATAGCCAAGTTCAGGGTTGGGTTCGCACCAAATGTGGAACCTCAACAGTTGGTCAGGGAGTTCTCGGATATGAGACAGACGACTGAGTCGGTGGCGGATATTACCACCGAGTTTAAGGATAGGGCCTTACTAGTGCCTCAATACACAGGGGATGAGGAGATGCGGAAGACCCGCTACCACGACATGCTGAGGGCTGACATTCGGAAACATGTTAGCTACTCGGCATGCCCCACATTGGAGGATATGATTGCAAGGGAAAGGGAGAGGGAGATTGATATAGAACACCTCCAGAAGAGGAAGGCGACGGTTTGGTAGGTTACTGAGGTTTGGAGGAAGAAATCCAAGGGATAAGACTCTAGGTCGAAGGGCCAGCAAGGTCGGGGATGCTGTGGGAAATACGGCAAGGCACACCAAGGAGTGTGCAAATTAGGTGGATCGGGCTGCTATAAGTGCGGCAAGGTCGGACACTTTGGTAAGTATTATACTGCCCCTACCCCCACCCTTCAGACATCATACCTGATTTGCTTTCACTGCAATCAGAAGGGCCACAGGAAGGCCAACTGCCCTCAATTGTTATCAGGAGTGCCAGTGGCGACACCAACTCTGGCGACCCTACGGAGCACGGATGGCCGATAGGGCAAGTTAGATGCTCCAGGGGTGAAGAGTCGAGCCTTACAGCTGACCACCGAGGAGGCGCGTGCCGCACCGGATGTGGTGACGGGTATGTTTTCTTCTCCCTATCTCTTATTATATTTCGTTTAAAATAATTATGTATATGTTTTGTGTGTTTTGTTTAGGATCGTTCCATGTAAACGGTATCCCAGTCCAGGTGTTGTTCGATTTGGGGGCTACCCGATCTTTTGTCTCTCTTGCACTTAGCAAGAGGTTCCCTGAGTCTTCGGGCATGTTGGGATTGCCCTCTTAAGGTCGAGATTGCTAACGACCGATCAATACAAACATCAAAGGTTTTCAGAGATTGTGTTTTGAGGTTGTATGAGGAGTGCTACTTACTAGACTTGGTTCCTATTACCTTGCGTGGGAACAAGGTTATCATAGGTATGGACTGGTTGAGCCCTAATGGGGCGGTGATCGACTGTGCATAACAGTTGGTACGGGTCAGGACCCCAAGTGGGGAAGAATTGGTGATTCAGGGCGAGAGACCGCAACATGGACCAACTATGTGTTCAGCAACGAGGGTTGGACGCTACCTACAGCAAGGTTCTGCAGGGTATGTCGCCTACGATATGGATACCCGGGAGGCGGGTAAGGCGATTGTGAGTGATGTACCAGTGGTACGAGAGTATGCAAATGTATTCCCAGAGGATCTGACTGGGATACCTCCGGAGAGGCAGGTAGAGTTCAGGATCGACCTACTCCCTGGTGCATCTCCGATAGCCAAGGCACCATATCGGTTGGCTTCTCCCAAGATGCAGGAGTTGTCTACACAGTTACAGGGGCTGTTAGATAAGGGATTCATTAGGACGAGCAGTTTACCCTGGGGATCCCCGATCCTATTTGTTAATAAGAAGAACGAGTCGCTTCGGATGTGTATAGATTACCAGGAGTTGAATAAGGTAACGATGAAGAACCGTTACCGACTCCCAAGGATTGATGATCTTTTCGACCGGCTTTAGGGGGCATCTTGGTTTTCCAAGATAGACTTACGTTCAGGCTACCATCAGATGAGGGTCAGAGATGAGGATGTAAAAAGGACTACTTTTCAGACTCGCTATGGCCACCACGAGTTCGTGGTGATGCCCTTCGGGGTTACCAATGCTCATGTCGCGTTCATGGACCTCATGAACCAAGTATGCAGACCGAAGGATATAAGAGCAGCATGAGGAGAACTTGCTAGAGGTTTTGGATAGCTTGAGGATTGAGAGCTTGTACGCCAAGTTCTCCAAGTGTGAGTTTTGGTTGTGCGAGGTAAAGTTTCTTGGGCACCTTGTTAACCAGAACGATATTTTGGTTGACCCGGCCAAAGTAGAGCTCATGATGAGATGGGAGGTTCCAAAGTCTCCATCCGAGATTCGGAGTTTCCTGGGATTGGTAGGCTATTATCGGAGATTCATTCAGGACTTCTCTAAGATAGTCGTACCCTTGACCCGATTAACGAAAAAAGTCGTGGGTTTTCGTTGGGGGCCTGAGCAGTTGGCAACATTTGAGACAATAGGACATATACTATGCAAGGCGTCGATCCTAGCCCTACCAGAAGGCGTGGAGTATTTTTTAGTGTACTGCAATGCATCTATTTCAGGTTTGGGTGCGATATTAATGCATAGGGGCATGTTATCGCATATGCCTTGAGGCAGCTGAAGCCTCACCAGGCGAACCACCCGACACATGATCTGGATTTAAGGTCGGTTGTCTTCGCCCTCAAGATTTGGCGACACTACCTCTATGGGGTCCGATGTACCATTTACACGGACTACAAGAGTTTGAGGTACCTTATGGATCAACCGAATCTGAAAATGAGGCAGTGTCGGTGGCTAGATGTGGTGAAGGATTACGACTGTGAGATCCTCTACCACCCGGGTAAGGCCAACGTTGTCGCCGATGCGCTTAGTCGCAAGGAAACCCCCATCAGAGATATTTGCTTGAGGATGACGCTGATGACTCTACTAGTGGAGCAGATATGAGAGGTGTAGGTTGAGGGCATGAAGGAGGAGCGTCGGAATTCTGAGCAGATCGTAGGCCAGGTGGCTTCGTTTGATTATGATAGTCGGGGCTGCTGGCCCTACACGGGAGGGTTTGGGTTCCGTACCGGGGAGGAGTATGACATGTTTTGATAGATGAGGCACACAAATCCAGGTTTTCTATCCATATAGGAGCGAAGAAGATGTATAGAGATCTTCGTCCTGATTACTGGTGGCCCTGCATGAAGCAGGATGTTGCCTGGTACGTTGGGAGATGCATGGCCTACAGGAAGGTCAAGGTAGAGCACTAGAGGCCTCACAACAAGACACAACTGTTAGATATCCTTGTGTGGAAGTGGAGGATATTACTATGGATTTCATCACGAAGCTTCCTAGGACCACACGGGGAGTGGATTTGATTTGGGTCATCATGGATCGGTTGACCAAGAGTGCCCATTTCATACCGATATAGGAGAGCATCTTGGCCGAGAAGTTGGCCGACATTTACATTCGAGAGGTAGTATCACGACATGGAGTGTCATTCTCTGTGATTTCTGACAGAGACGTGCGGTTCACTTCCAGATTTTGGAAGACGTTTCACGACGAGTTAGGTACTCGTTTGCTCTTTAGCACCGCTTTTCACCTGCAGACGGATGGTCAAAGCGAGCAGACCATCCAGACTTTGGAGGTGATATGGTGTTGATTATGATGGCATGTGCGGAATATGAAAAATCTGGTGAACCATCATCTAAAATCAAGAACACAAGAAGTAAATAATTCTTTTTAAGCTCTCATTAGTTTTCATAGAAAGAGGACAAATGGGTCTTGCAATTTCTCTCTCTAAACTAATGCTCTTAAAGTGTCTCTTACATAAAATAAGTGCCACTCACTTCCTTATAAAGGAAAGACAACTCATTACACATACTAGTGGGTAAAGCCTCATCCAAGTGTGACTTTGCACCCTAACATTCACCCCCTCAAAGTTAGGATTGGATGCCACAGCTTTAGTTTCGAACGAGCTAGCACGATCAAGACCAAACCCCCCCTCGAATTAACACCAGTCTTCAAATCCGCAAACGAATATCCGAGAAACCCGCTTCGAATACCCATTATTCTCCCCATTTTTATAATAAAAAATGATTATAAAACCCAATAACGATGAGAAGCACCCGAGGAATAAATAATACAATACTCCCCCTTGATGTGTACCAAAAATGAATCACCAAAAATATTGCACTTAAAAACAATCACGAAAAAGCCTCAAATAATTTCCAATTTGTGAAAATTTTTGACTTTTTGGGTGAAAGTTGCAAGATTTTTAAAAAATCGGGTAAAAATTCTCATTTTCTGACTTCTGCAGGGACCCGTTGCATCAAAAACAGCCAAATATGTGAAACTCTAGCCCATTTGCGAAACTGGGCATAAAGCGTAAATTCGCACAAACTGCAGGGGCCAAAAATGCACAATCTTCAATTTCTCAGCAAAAACAGTCCTTTGTTGAAATTTGATACTTGTTGCCAAATTTTCGAAATTATAGGGACTGCTTACGAAACTTTTCAATTTGTCTTCAAAACTAACGAAGCTTTTATCATATGCAAAACTAACGAAACACCAGGGACCATTTTCGAAACTTCATGTTTTCCTTCCCCTTCGTTAGTTTTAATTACCCCTTCGTACAAAATCACCAGCACCCTTCGTTAGATTCAAAGCAACCCTTCGTATGAAATCAACATTACCCTTCGTTAGAAACGAACATCACCATTCGTTAATTTTCTTCCCTATTTTCGTTAGTTTCATCCAATCACCAAAAACCAAATCGAGTTCAATTCCAAGCACAGGGACCCTTCACTTTTTCCAAATCACCTTTGCAAAAGACATCAAGTATCAATTAGGCATCCAAAGCCTTCGTTAATAGACATTCAATTTAACCTTTTCTTCAATCGAAATCGACATCAAATCCAAGTCTTCCCATTTACAAACCAACCATTCAATATTAACATCATCTTTATTTCCAGTCGATACTAAGCAACAACTCAACATCTTCTATTCTCTATCCTCGATCAAAAACAAAATCAAAACAATCTGAGTTCGTTCTCAAATGTTCTTTGACTTTCGAAAGTCAATCATCCAATTATCGATTCCAATTGAAACCCAACATCGCATCAAAAATCTATTCTTCATCCAAACCTTCAATTCTCACTCATCAAAATGTCCAGACTCCATCTAACTACCACACAAACTCAATTCTATTCCCACTTTGTTATCAAATTCAAAAGGTCAAAATCAAAATTGACACTTGACTCCAAACTTAACATCAAACAATTACCCTTGTCAATGTATTCCCAAACCATTGATCAACAAATAAAAATCAAACTTCAATTAAGCTTCGATCAGAACTAGCAAACACGACATCATTGACTATCCAAACCATCTACATTCATTATTAGTTGACTCCTTTGATTCTAAATTAATCCATCCTTTCCATTCGAAGCACATTCATCCAAACATTTAATCTATCATCAACAGAGTTAAGATTGACTTCAAAAACACACTGAATTTCAATATTCGATTTTGACAACACACTATTGACTTCGCATTTCCAGATCCAAAATCTATTATTAACTGCTTGATCATAATCGACAGATGATAATGAAATCACATAATGTCGATTCACAAACTAAGAATAAACTCATTGATTGTTAAGAAAGACTCGATGAACGAAGTGTTTCAAATTAAGAGGAATGAATGAATACAAGAACTTGACCTTAAAGAAAGTCACAAAGAGATAAAACATTAAAGGATACAAATCAATTAGTGACTTTTATGAATTGAAAGAATTTTATCATCTCTTGGGCTTCGGAAAAGTGAACAATGAACAGTGATTTGATTTTGGGCTTTTGAATCCAAATTCAATGTATTATCACTAAATAGGGCTTCAAAGAATTTGGATGAACAACAATTTTTGAGAAAAAAAAAATTGAGAACTAGATTTTTTAATTTTAGAATTTTGATGTAAAAAAAATTAATTGGATCATCAAAGGGGTTGAAACGAATTAGATCCAATGAGGCAAATCAATCAAAAATTGAAAAGACAGAAAGTACAAATCGATTTTATGAACGTTTTGGAATCCATTTGAGAATTTGAGATACCCTTTTGACGAATTGGAACTTCAGAATGGCTATCACTCCAAGTGATGATCTAACCATGGAAGTGCATTATGTTCTAAGTACTGTAAAGCTCTATCTTCCCAAGAGTTTAGGACCACCTGAGATTCTTGATAAGAATTGGTCCAACCCCCGTTAGACTTCAACTACTTTTGGAATTCCGTGAAATCCACCCAAACCTATCCACATCTTAGACATGAAAAAGTGCTTGTCCGACGTAACTCTCGAAACCTGTCACACCCCGAAACCGATGGCGGAAACATTCTGGGGTGGAGGATGTCAGGCGTAGTATCACAACCAATGTACATAGCAAGCATAGTAAACACAACCATTACATTACATAAGAAAATTTACATTTGTTTGAAAGTAAGGAAATACATGTTTTATATATATACATCAGTTTGAACAAAAGTAAAGATGAGACTTCTATACGCTTTGTCTTCTCGAAAAGAATGCGGGATACCTGTCTAATGAGAACCTGAGAATACAAGTAGTTTTAAAATATCAGCATAAAGCTGGTGAGTTCATAAGCGGTTTGTTTATGGTAAAAGAATAAGTTTCCTTTGGTTTTATGAAAAGTTGTTTCCCAAGAAAATCCCATATTTTCTTATAAAAGTAGTATGGTTATTCATTTGGTTAAACAGCCTGTTCATGAAAAGTAAAGTTATCCCAAGAAAAACCCTTATTTTCCTTAAAAGTTGGTGGTTGGTTATCAATCCGAAATGAAGTGTACAATAATCTACCATACTTGTATTGTTAAGTGAAGTTTCCCAGAAAGCTTGGTTATCCTTGAAAAGTACATTAGTTTTAACACGTATATAAAACTAATAAGTAGGTAGTGAATTAATTGCTAAAGGTATCACTGACACCCTCTAGTAATCAAAACAGTTATTACTTTGAGGTTAGTTCACTAGGTTCATTATTACTAAAAGTAAATCTCCATTAACCATACGATAAACTGGATATGACGTGTAACGGGGCTAGTATCATTTTATGACTTTGTCACCCGTAGACCTATCGGTCCCACTGTAGCTAGCAGCAAGGTGCGGGGTAGTCAGCCCCATATAGATCTATACACAAAGGTCACGTTCTCCTTCTGAGAGATTCTGGTTACAGGGTCGGTCCTCCACTCGCGTATCTCTGTGGAGTGTTACCGAGGACGTGTCTCTAATCTTAAGATTAATGAATTTACGAGTAATAGTGTAGAAAATCTTGTTTTATTGGTCCTTCACTCGCGTATCTCTGTGGAGTGTTACCAAGGACGTGTCTCGAATTCTAAGATTAACAAGTTCACAAGTAATGATATGGAAAATCCTGTTTTATGATTGGTATAAATCCTTTGTAAATTATAAAGTACAACATAAAATATAACATTTTATGATGAGGTTCACAAGTTCCTTGTTTTGGTTTTGAAAACTAACTCTATAAGTTAATTTCTTGATCGATTGGTAAAACGATTTTCAGTGTTAAAAGCACGCTTAACATGTAAGTATTTCATACGAAATAATAAGTTTTGAGTACAAGTTTCCTTGTACTTTTTCTTGTATTCCCCTTGAAAACATGAAAAACTCGGAAAAAGGTAGGGGTATGAACTCACCTGACGTGGATGTGCCGGGTAGGATGCTAGGTGTCAATTTAGGACTTGAACACACGCGAGGGTCCTATGTAACATGAAGTGATACATAGTTGTATCTAATTAGTTATTGAATTACTAATTAAGTAAGTAAATACACTCTAATTCGCGAAAACACTTTATCTAAGGTGTTGGAAGTGATACAGGTTGCATCTAAGGAGTGCAGGGCCTCAATAAGGAGTTTACTCTTCAAGTGTAAACCCTTAGGGGTGTTTACGGCCCTAAGACCATATCTCCATGAGTTTACGACCGTAAACTCATGGATGGGGTGTTTTTGGGTACTCAAAGGTCATATATTGCCTAAGGGAAGGTTCTAGGGTTGAATCAAAGGCTTAGGAAGTGATCGGGACTTGAAATGACCTTGGAAATGGAGTTTACGGTTTATGAATGACCCTTGGTGAGTTTACTGCCATAAACACATGAGTTTACGGCCGTAAACTCATGCTTGGTTCATTTTTGCATGATTTTTTTGCCTTAAATGAAGGGATTCAAGGTTCTAGACATTAATACAAGTCATGGAGGGAAGTTAGGGCACCATATGACTCCTTTAGGGAGTTTATGGCCAAAGGACCAATTCCTTGGTGGTTTACGGCCGTAAACTCTATAAGGACTTGGTTTCTTTGATGTTTAACGTCCTTAATTCGATGGTGGTTGATTCTATGTTGAGTTCTAGGCATAAGGAAGGAAGAAAGGGCAACTTTGCACCCTTAAAGGGAGTTTACGGCCCAAGAACATTCATAGGCCATAAACTCTCATTCATCCTTGATTCAAGGTGTTTTCTAAGTCCAAAACATGTTAATCCTAGTGTACAATGAGTTAGGATAGGAATACTTACAATTTTGGAGCTTGAATGGGGTGTTTCTTGATCAAATCTGAGTTGTAGAGAGAGAGTAGAGAGAGAAAGCTTTAGGAGTGAGAAAAAGGCTCAAATGAAGGCCACTCAACCCTTATATAGGGTGAGTTTGCAGCCAGGTGAGTTTACCGCCCGGAGTTTACTGCTGTAATCCCCATGTTTACGGCTGAAAAATCCATCTTATGGAGTTTATGGCATGGTTTTTGATGTTAGGACTTTAGTGGCGGTTTTCTAACACTTGATCCTTAAGTGTAGTCGGCTCGGAATACTAATACGGACTTTAATTTGGGCTAAAAGGTGGCGGAAATGAATTTTATTTTTAAATGAAGTTAAAGACTGCTGAAATTATATATACGAAATATTCGAGTTGTCACATCATCCCCCTGTTAGAGGGAATTTCATCCCGAAATTAGAGTTCAAGTTTTCCAATATATGAACTTGTTTAACACCAACCCATAATATTGATATTTATTGACTTTGTATTTGATATCTTCAACGATCACAATCCAAGAATTGTAAGGCAAATTCACCATGATCACAAAAACTTGAAGATTTCTAGAGAGAGAAAGTGTTTTTGAATGGGTTTTCTAGAGAGAGAAAGTGATACAAACAAGTATCTTAGAGGGAGAAAATCGAATTATGGATCAAATCAAGGAAAAATTTGATTTCTAGAATACAAAACACTATCTAAACACGAAGATCAATAAGAACATGAAGAATCACCAAATCAAGATAGCCATCAAGGATCAATTCTAGATCCAATCAAGAACACCCGCTTTGATACCAATTGATGTGGTGTTGATTATGATGGCATGTGCGGAATATGAAAGATCTAGTGAATCATCATGTAAAATCAAGAACACAAGATGTAAATAATTATTTTTAAGCTCTCATTAGTTTTCATAGAAAGAGTACAAATGGGTCTTGTAATTTCTCTCTCTAAACTAATTCTCTTAAAGTGTTCCTTACATAAAATGAGTGCCACTCACTTCCTTATCAAGGAAAGATAACACATTACACATACAAGTGGGTAAACCCTCATCCAAGCGTGACTTTGCACCCTAACATGAGGATATGCTACGGGCATGCACTTTAGACTTTGGTGGTAGCTGGGATACCTATATTCCTTTGGCAGAGTCTTACTACAATAAAAGCTACCACACGAGTATTGACCGTCCTCCTTTCGAGATGTTATACAGGAGGAAGTGCATGACCCTGATATGTTGAGGTGAGGCTGGGTAGAGGGTCATGGGAAGTACCGAAGTGGTACTCAAGACGACGGAGAGGATCCATCAGGTCCAGAGAAGGCTTCAGACTGCCCAGAGTTGGCAGAAAAGTTATGCCGACAAGCATCGTTCGGACCTGGAGTTCCAGGTCGGGGATATGGTCCTCCTGAAGGTGTCACCTTGGAAGGGTGTCATCCGGTTCAGGAAGCAGGGCAAGTTGGGCCCCCTGTGTCACACCCCAAAACCAAGAACGGCGGAAACGTTCTAGGGCGGAGGACGTCATGTAAAGTATCACAACAATGTAAAGTAGTAAACAAGCAACAACATCATCCATTACATTAATAGTATAATTTTAATTACAAGTGTGTTATTTCATAGTATGAAACATCATAATGAATATTCAAAATAAAAGACGAGTCTTGACTGCTTCGTTTTCACAAAACCTGGTCGTCGTACCTATCTATTTGTGACTTAAGAATACAAGTTATTTTGAAAGCGAGTGTCAGCAATAAAGCTGGTGAATTCATAAGTATTTATGTGTCTTTGATTTGTAGAGTTGTAAAGAAAAGACTTGTAAATGTTTGTAGAAAAGTTTGTATCGAAGAAAATGTTTGTAAGAAATTGTAAACGTTTGAAAACCCTAGAAAATCCCATATTTCCTACTAGTATAAAAAGTAGTCTTCTACCAAGACCCAAGTGTTTTGAAAGTAGGCATCACTGAAAATGTGATGGTTTTTCCCCTGTATAACTATTGTTATAAAACTATAGTCTACATCATCATTTATGTGTATGTGTCACAAAATAAAGGTAATAAGGAAACTAATATAATCATTTAAATCGTATCCTTTTGTATTTGTCATTTGTAAAGTGTAAGTACTGTAGTATTGTACAAAGTAACTACTATTGTGCTAATTTCCTTAAATTGAGTATTAAGGTATAATGTGATGGATGGATCCCATACTGAATGCTCTCCCTGTCAAGAGATTCTGGGAACCAAACGCGACCCCTGTAATGATTGCAAGCCGTGAACATCCACATTAAGATTATATGATCATGTATACCCAATATAACTATCACCTTTTGTTTAGAACAATGCGGTAGTGATTCATTGGTATAGTTAGATCCTGTAATTGTTCCATGCTATAGCACCTTATTATTTTTGTTTTGTTATCTTATATTGTATCTTCCTCCATGTTTCTCTTTATTGTGTTTTCTCTTATGTTTGTTGGGTTTTGAGCAATCTAACACTTCCTAAGTGTGCATGCAACCCTAATAAACCTTGGATCTATGTTTGTCTAAATACATGCAAAATAATAATTTTCCAAGGTTTATAACCTATCTAACATGGCATGGGGAACATTTCAACATAAAGAGTTAGAAGAGATTACATACCTTTTGTTGTGTTGGGTTCTTAGGAGTTTGAGGGCCAAGCACCAATAGTGTGAATGCCTCAAATGGAATCACAAACACCACAAACTCTTGGAAAACTTTGATGAGAGTATATACACCTTGTATATTTCGGCCACACACATGCACACATACACTAGATCACTAGCTTTCTCTTAGTGTCTCTTAGACTTACCTTAGGCTCTTTTTCATGCTCCATAAGCATGCTTATATAGTATGCATATTAGGGTGAAACCCTAATAACCCATGTCTTTTCCTTTTCCAAGGATCCATGGGTTAAAAGCTCCATGGATCATCCATGGACTTCCACATAAGCCTAGCCCATTAACAAATGAGTATTAGCCCACACTATATAAAACAAATAGCCCACAATTTAATTAGTATTCCTTTTAATCTCTAAATTAATCCATAATTAATTTAAGACTAAAAACTAATTAAATAACGTAACTTTATATTAATATATTATAACCCATAATATATTAATAAACATATGTGTATAACTCTCATAAAATTATCCATAATAGTTTGGATGAGATGCAACCCAAATGGACCATGCCGGTCGGGTCAAGTATATACCAAATAAGTTATGGACTTAGACACCTTATCCAACAGACTCCCACTTGGATAAGTCTAATAACTATATTTGCCTATAACTTCAGGAACCAACCAACAATCGTAGCTCTCGAAAACTCCCTCGAACAATGAAGACTCTGTCGAACTATGAAGCGCCATTTTAGATAAGTGATCACATAATCCTCTGTTCTCATGATATCAGCCGGACAAATACATGGAACAACGTCGTACTTATTGTCCAGCAGTTTGTTTCCCGATTTTCGATTTGTTTGACAAAGAACTTAATCGAACACATCAATTCAGTTCTGACCGGCCGGTACATGGGTCACAACAAAATCATCGAGGGGCCCAGATATCGCTTCTATTTCTAGAAGGAACAGATAAACTTCGACTCATATGCTTGTTCTACTACTTGTTGAATTGTACACAAAGGCACGTTTTATAACATCAAGTTACTGATGCGTTTACGTGCAATCAATGCACAACCAACTCATAGGTAACAACTCATATCTCTAGGTTTGAAGATTTATATGATATTATCGTCTCACGATCACTCGAGATAAATTCCATGAAGTGATACAAGTGAGCGTGGGTTTATTCCAATACTCATAACTTATGAGCACTCATGAATGTTGTAGCAACCATTGCCATGTCTAAACTCATTTAGCCATCTACAAACCCGATTCATGACAGTCTTGATTCATACCTACTTCCAACATATGAACGACTGTGGAGTGTTTAAATAACTTAGTCATTCGGAAAGAATAACCTAGCTATTTTGGAAGTCAAAACATGCAAAGTGAAACACGATAATAATTGAATCTAATATGGTCTCAGAACCCTTTTGAATATAAATAAAACCACCTTTTATTTATCACCATATTGATTACACATTATTCAATGTTTCAAATAATCAACTTAAGACTTGAATAAAAAACAACAGTCGTCCCATGCTCCCAACATGTACACTTTGTTTTTCTAAACAATAGTTATGCCATACCCCAAGTATGCACACTATGTTTGTCTATGATCCTTACATTGTGATGTAGATCAATTGAACATAATTCCAATGATACTCATTTCACAATCCCAAATCCTTATTGTAAATGCAAGAATTCCAAATTCATGTCTTTTACTGAAAACTGTTAGATTCTAAACTTATATGCATTGATCCTCTTGTAATGATTATGCACAAAGTCAGAAAGACTTGACAACAACCATTACAGAGCATTCCAAAGGAGATCAGCTCCTTGGGAACATCCTTTTTGCATTAAGTTTCCTAATCTTACATAGATTTAATAACTTCCACCTATGGAGACATTTCCATAGTCCCATTTGACTATCACTTCCGAACAAGAGTTACCTCTTTTCAGAAAATGTCAATATGGTCCTACCAAAATTAACACTAGACTTCCAAATGTCCCTAAGCAACCAATCTTTAGCGAACCTCAGATTGTCCTCGACAATTGCTTAATCACTTTAGTCATATCCAGTTCTAGACTTTTCCCTTCTATATGCCTTAAGCATTTGGAAAATTTAGAAAGGATGAATATTATAGCACGTGAAATCGATCCTATATCCGAAGCATATGGGAGACGATTCATGATGTTTGACATAAAGACATGATACTAGACCAGTCTTTTGCTACAATATTTTTTATTTGCCATGTTTTCAAAATTTAACTATGAAGAGGGATGCCGTAATCATAATCGAATTTTGAAAACGCATTATATATAGAATTTCCTTAAGTCGAACCATTCAGACATAAAATTCATATATATATTCTTGACTAAGGATGATTAAAATCTCAATCTAAGCTTTAGAATTGAAATGAAGTATAATTTCCTCTCCCTTAATTATAGCAAAACAACTTTTCAACCCCTGCAACTTCACGAATTGAAACTTTGTTTTCTATAATTAACATTGCTAGCTTGCAATACTAATCATTATAATCATGCTCCCACTAACATGATGATTATCAGCATAACACTTATGCTCCCACTAGCCCTGACATATTTCCAGAAATCTACTGGACTTCTGAAATTTAGATTCATACACCTTTCCGTAGATAGCTCAGCTGTGTGTCTAAGCAATTTCAAGAACTATGAAAAGGGATGCCGTAATCATAGTCTCAATTGCTTAGGCATTTGCCATTTCTCACAAGTCCATGTTAGTGTGCCGGTTAACCACACGCGCTCCACTAATGACTTTTGAAAATGCAAATGACACAATTGATATCTACTTAAAATCTATTTAGTGAAAGCGTTTCCTCACCATCATTTTCATGAATCGGAGAGAAACCTTATGACACTTAGATTTTATAGTGTATGAGTTCCTATCCATGCGAATTTGCCAAAACCATAATCACAAGATAAGGTTAGTGACAAATTCAGCCCTACATGGATTAAACTTATTCAATCTTAGTTTCTTGTCACCTTGGTAACACAAGGCCCACCAATGCTTCCAAGTTGAACTCTGATAACTCACATGTAAATTCAACTTATTTGAAGTAGGTACAGAAATAAGAATTGTGTCAACACGATAGGTTGCAAACCTTAAGTCGTGTGCTAGTGATAAATTACAGGTTTCACTCTTGATTAAATCTTAAAACTCTTTCAGGATCTTTAAGGCTCCCACTGTCCTCTTGACATATAAGTTTTTCTAGTCAAGAACCATTCCTTGATAAAACAAATATTCAAGGGATAGTGCGGATTCTTATCAAGACTAACACTTCACTCAATTGGTCTTAGTTGGTCTTTGTCTCATCCAAGACATCACAACTTACCAATCTCAAATGTACAAGAGTAGAAAACATTTTACTCTTACATTTGATAAGTGTTTTATACCTTACTTTATGTCATGTCACTCAAATTACAATCTTGGAGTATGACTCCAAGACTTGTATTGGAACGAAGTATGATTCATCTTCTTGATTTAACCATTTCAAACAATTCATGACCTCTCTTCTTAACCATAACAATGCACTAAGACGTCCATAGAGTATGAATTTGTGATATGGTTTCTAAATCATTAAGATGATCATAAAACTGATACTAAAGTACTCTCCCATCTTTTCAGATTTGAGAAACTTTTATCCTTCTGCCTAATTTGATTCTTCTTATTTGCTTTGCCATACATTGTAACCTTTCCAATGTTACTGAATTATACTTAACCTTATAAGTATAATCATATTTACTAATCTTTAGTAAATCATGACAAATCAATCTTTGTGGTGGACCTTGACCAGCGCACACCCAGTGTACCTAATTCCTTAGTCCTTTAATTGACTCACATATACATGTGATCAAAGAATTAGTCTTAATTTTTTCAAAGATGAAAACTCTCATTCATCATACAATACAACTTGTATGATTCCAAGTTTCTGTCCAATTGAAACTTGGGTGATGAAAAACCTTCTTCATTTGGTAAATTCAGACACTACCACAAATGAAAGAATCGAATCCACTTTCCAATATTGCTATTACTGGAAACATATAAGCAACAATTTTCCACCGATGCCATTGTAAGGATATTTTTTAAAATAAATAAAATTAAAACCTTTTTTTTCTTTTATTTTAAAACTTTGCGGAAAAACTTATCCTTACAATCCACATGAAAAACTTGTTGTTATCTATTCACAAGCAATATATTTTATAACTCTTAAGCAACAGCTCAAAATTCTGATTACCGAACCATGCGATCGACACCCATCTTCGCAATCAAAATCAGCATATACTTCTTTAAGCTTCCTATCTTTTCTTTTGAATCTTAAAACATCACCATGTGACCCAGTCACATCATGTATCAAGAATCTCATAATAGAAACTTAATAGAGTTATACAGTGTATTTTACCCGAAGTAGAGTCAAACCTCTTGACTTGATCAACCTTATGACCTTTCAGGTGAATAGGGCAGCTTCGCAACCAATGCCCCTTTCTTTGGCAACAAAAACACATGGACCCTTTGGTAATGGCACATGAGACTATCTTAGACTTAGCCTTTCTCTTTACCA
Source organism: Lactuca saligna (assembly GCF_052625555.1). Taxonomy (NCBI): domain Eukaryota; kingdom Viridiplantae; phylum Streptophyta; class Magnoliopsida; order Asterales; family Asteraceae; genus Lactuca; species Lactuca saligna. The sequence goes on from NC_136421.1 coordinate 97,782,492, forward strand.
TTTGGTCAACCGAGTTGACTATGGCCGATCCTTTTCCATTGGGAAGAGAAATGCTTTTCTAGATATCCAATGCTACCATTGCCAATGTCCATTTAAGGTTTGGGAAGTTGATCTTCTAACAAAATTTGCTTTACTAGTGTTCCAAATCATTCCTGATTCCACAGCACAAAGCAAATAGATAAGATCATTAAGGCTCGTGTCATAGTCTGTCTCATAGTAGTCCCAAAGTGACCCGCTATGTTACTAAGAAAGTGATTGAACATCCAACTTTCACAAGACTTTGACACCCAACTCTCCCGTCTTGTCAATATGTGACTACATCTCCAAGATGTGACCATACCAAGACCTTAACTTGCCAATAGGGCTTGAGTGACTTTAAACTTTTCAAGAACTTGTGGGTGAGGGAGAATAATTGGAGGAGATAAAGGAAGTGAAGCATGATGTTGAGGAACATCATCTTCAAGAGATTTGGGAAGATCATAAATGTCTAAACCAGACATGTTTTGGGAGATATTCAAGATGGTTGATTTAAAGTCCTTAATATGACACCCAATATGAAATATTAAGGCTAGGACCCAACAAACTATTTTATAACTTAGAAGAGGGATGCCGTAATCCAAGCTATAAAATATTTGAAGGTAGGCGAATGACGATTCACCAATTTCCACCATGAAAAACGAAATGATTTATTAGGTTTTAATTGGATTTGAAATTCCTAGATCTTTTGAGATTCATTGAACTTTTCAATGGCATGTTTCAATCTCGAGTGTGCCCTCTCAAATTTTGTGACTGGGATGCCGAGGATCACAAAACAAGGTGTGAATAACCATACCAATTCACTTGGTATCCTTAATATTATCACCTAATCAATGTGCCGGTTAACCACACACGCTCCATTGATCTATGACAACATTAAGTTACCCTTCGTGATCCTTACTAGTCTAATTAGTGTGCCGGTTAACCACACACACTCCACTAACGACTTGGTAAGGTACAAAGTGTGAATTCCATGGATTAGCACCAAATTCACATTTTTCCTAAAGTAACTAAGATTGGGAATTATTAAGATTTTAGTTACTTTAGTATTTATCATTAATACTTTTAATGAAGGGAGAATTTAAAGTCATTGTCCTACCCGTTCGGCTAACGACCCTCCACCGATCAAGCAAGCGGTGGGTGAGAGTATACACCCATTAAGTCGCCATTTTATAGGCAACAACCTTATACCCACCTTATAGACCGGTTTCGTGAGTGAGGCCTACTAACGGTAAAACGACTTATTCTTATACATATATATAATAATTAACCATTAATGTTATAAATAGTATAAGGGTTGAATTTTAACTCTTTTAAAATTCTAAGGTTTGGAATTAAAGTTTATTAAAGTGTGCGAAACTTTACAAATTCCAAAACTTGAGGGCAAGTTTTGTAACTTTGCAAAACTCTTCATTTCATAACTTATGAATTAAAGGTTCATAAAAATGAAGACTCTTCATTTTCATGTAACTTATGTGTTTTAAGTGTGTGTTAAATGAGAGTGACCTTTGGTAATCCATAACTTGAGGACAAATTATGGACTCCATTAAAACACATAAATGATAAAGAATTAATCCTAAACAATTCAGCAAATAATTCCTATCATTTTCTAAATTCATAAGAACATGAACATGATCATCAAAATTCAAGAAATATATGAACACATAAAATCATGGAATTTTGATATATGCTATTGTAAATGGATTAGAACAACCATTACACCAACTAAATAAGTTTTACAACACCAAAACAATTTAGGGTAACGTTTCTAGTCCATTTCCAGCAGCAAAAGTCGAGATTCTGCATTCTTTCGATCCTACTCGCCGAGTGCACGAACGGACTCGTCGAGTAGGTTGAAGTTTGCCTTGGACTCGGCGAGTCCCCCCAATGGACTCGGCGAGTCTAGCATGCAGACAGCAACGATTTCGACTTTTTTCACTATTTTGCATCAAGTATCAAACAAGCAAGCCTAGGCTCTGATACCACTGTTGGGTTTTGAGCAATCTAACACTTCCTAAGTGTGCATGCAACCCTAATAAACCTTGGATCTATGTTTGTCTAAATACATGCAAAATAATAATTTTCCAAGGTTTATAACCTATCTAACATGGCATGGGGAACATTTCAACATAAAGAGTTAGAAGAGATTACATACCTTTTGTTGTGTTGGGTTCTTAGGAGTTTGAGGGCCAAGCACCAATAGTGTGAATGCCTCAAATGGAATCACAAACACCACAAACTCTTGGAAAACTTTGATGAGAGTATATACACCTTGTATATTTCGGCCACACACATGCACACATACACTAGATCACTAGCTTTCTCTTAGTGTCTCTTAGACTTACCTTAGGCTCTTTTTCATGCTCCATAAGCATGCTTATATAGTATGCATATTAGGGTGAAACCCTAATAACCCATGTCTTTTCCTTTTCCAAGGATCCATGGGTTAAAAGCTCCATGGATCATCCATGGACTTCCACATAAGCCTAGCCCATTAACAAATGAGTATTAGCCCACACTATATAAAACAAATAGCCCACAATTTAATTAGTATTCCTTTTAATCTCTAAATTAATCCATAATTAATTTAAGACTAAAAACTAATTAAATAACGTAAATTTATATTAATATATTATAACCCATAATATATTAATAAACATATGTGTATAACTCTCATAAAATTATCCATAATAGTTTGGATGAGATGCAACCCAAATGGACCATGCCGGTCGGGTCAAGTATATACCAAATAAGTTATGGACTTAGACACCTTATCCAACAATGTTATCTCGTGTATTGTATCTTCCTCCCTGTTTCTCTTTATTGTGTGTTCTCTTATGTTATCGTGTATTATATGTTTCTCTTTATTGTGTGTTCTCTTATGTTATCGTGTATTGTATCTCTTCATATAGTATGTATTGTATTAGTATAGACTCATGAATGAACTGCCTCTTGTGTGCTTCTTTGTACTTAGAATAGTAAGTAGTATCTCCTAACTATACCTATTATTGTTACTAGTAATGTACGTGTATAACCAAAAGTATGCCTTTGCTACCCAAAGGTACTGAACCAACTGATGGAACTTTTATGTCTATGTATGTATACATGATATATAACTAATATTTAGACAATTCGGACGAATAACCGATACCCTAAGGCCACATCCAAACGAGGAAAAGGAATTAAAGTGAGCTAGCCGTCCTAAGTCCTTTAAACATTACTTATATAACTATACATATATAGGCATGCATTTGACAATATAAAAGTATAAAAGAAGTTTTGTAAAACCTTTGAAAAGTTTAATAAATAAAAATTGATGACTTGATGTCACTTTATAAAACGACTTAAAAGTGGTTTGTTTGATAAGAAAGTTTTAAGTATAAGAAAACCTTTTTTTAGAACACAATTGTAACAGAGTTTGAAAGGAAACGTACAATGTGTAAGACAATTTGATAAAGAGTTTTAACATGTAAAACGTTTGAGAAAGTCATTTGAAGTAATTTGTTTGGTAAAACAGCTAAAAGTGTAGTAAATCCATTTGTATGCTAGTTAATAATCACATGTGATTGATATAATAACTAGCATGATTCAACTTGTATTCCCCCCCCCCCCCCCGTAAAAGCATTTATAAACATTTAAAAGGTTAATTAAGGGGTATGAACTCACCTGTAGTGAGTGGATCAGATGGAAGTGTCGGACAAGCGCTTGGTGTTAAGTGAAGACTTAAACACACACAATGATCCTAATAACATATAAAGACATATGTATATATATATATATATATATACAATTAGTGATTATAATACTAATTAGACAAGTATAAACACCCTAATGTGTGGAAAACACTTTGGTCAAAGTGTTAGGAGGCCATTGGGTTGCAACAAAGGATTGCAAGGCATTGTTATTGAGTTTATGGTCTAAGTACCATAATTAATGGATTTTACGGCCTAGGGGAGTTTACTGCTGGCCGTAAACTCTCTAAAGGGTCTCCATTTGTGGCTTAAAGGGAAGATGTCTTAAGTGGTTAAGTGTTTCAAGGCTAAACAAGAGGCTAGGTGAGTTTAAGGTCCAAGAAATGACCTTAACTTGTGTTTACGGCCTGGAGACCACTTCCCCATGAGTTTACGACCATAAACTCATGGTGTGAAGTACCATTTTTATGTTTGAGGTTCCTAGTTCAATGGTGATTGGTTCTGGGCTAAGTTCTAATCATTTGGAAGGACATTAGGGCATCATTGCACCCTTAAAGGGAGTTTACGGTCTTGGGAGATCCTTGGCCGTAAACTCTCATTCATCCATTGATTCTTGATGTTTCTAAGCTCTAAACATGTTAAACCTAGTGTAAAATGAGTTAGAACAAGAGTACTTACGATCTAGGACCTTGAATGGTCGGTTTTAGCCAAGAACACTAGTGTGTGTTTTGGTGAAACTTGAAGATCTAAGAAAAAATGATTTTTGTAGATGGAATCATGAGAGAATTCTAGTTTAAGAGTTGTATAAACAAGTTATGGAAGAATACTTACTAGTTATGAAGATCTAGGGATGGAAATGTGGATGATACTTGAGAGAGAATGGATGAATATCGGCCAAAGAAGTAAAGAATGAAATAAATGGCCAAAACTTGACCATATAGGGGAGTTTACGACCCACAAGGAGTTTACGGCTGTAAACTCCATTGTGGTGGCCGTGAACTCCTTGTGAAGGTGTTTAAGGTTCATCCTTTGTGCTATAGCTTCAGCAGATAAACCCCGATACTTATCCCTTAAGTGTACAAGGCTCAGAACACTCAAACAGACTCCAATCTATGCTAAATGATAGCAGGAATTGTTGGGTTTTGAGCAATCTAACACTTCCTAAGTGTGCATGCAACCCCAATAAACCTTGGATCTATGTTTGTCTAAATACATGCAAAATAATAATTTTTCCAAGGTTCATAACCTATCTAACATGGCATGGGGTACTTTTAAACATAAAAGAATTAGATAAGACTACATACCTTTTCACGAGTTTGATTCCTAAGGAGTTTGAGGGCCAAGCACCAATAGTGTGAATGCCTCAAATGGAATCACAAATCACCACAAACTCTTGGAAAACTTTGAGAGAGTGTATACACACTTATAAAATCAGCCACACACAAACACACATGAGCTAGCTAGCCATTGCATGCAACATAAGCATGCTTATATAGTGTGCAAGGTTAGGGTGAAACCCTAATAACCCATGACCTTTCCTTTTCCAAGGATCCATGGGTTAAATGCTCCATGGATCATCCATGGACGTCCATATAAGCCTAGCCCATTAACTAATGAGTATTAGCCCACACCATATAAAACAATAGCCCACAATTTAATTAGTCTTCCTTTTAATCTCTAAATTAATTCATAATTAATTTAAGACTAAGACTAATTAAATAACTTCATATTAATATATAACTTACAATATATTCGTAGACGTATGTGTATAACTCTCATAAAATTATCCATAAATAGTTTGGATGAAATGCAACCCAAATGGACCATGCCAAGTCGGGTCAAGTATATACCAAATAAGTTATGGACTTAGACACCTTATCCAACAGACTCCCACTTAGAGAAGTCTAATAACTATATTTGCGTATGTTACTTCAGGAACCAACCAGCAATCATAGCTCTCGAAAACTCTATTGAACTATGAAGCGCCATTTTAGATAAGTGATCATATAATCCTCTGTTCTCATGATATCATCCGGACAAATACATGGAACAACGTCGTACTTATTGTTCAGCAATTTGTTTTCCGATTTTCGGTTTGTTTGACAAAGAACTTAATCGAACACATCAATTTAGTTCTGACCGGCCGGTACATAGGTCACAACAAAATCATCGAGGGCCCATATATCGCTTCTATTTCTAGAAGGAACAGATAAACTTCGACTCATATGCTTGTTCTACTACTTGTTGAATTGTACACAAAGGCAAGTTTTATAACATCAAGTTACTGATGCGTTTACGTGCAATCAATGCACAAACAACTCATAGGTAACAACTCATATCTCTAGGTTTGAAGATTTATATGATATTACCGTCTCACGATCACTCAAGATAAATTCCATGAAGTGATACAAGTGAGCGTGGGTTTATTCCAATACTCATAACTTATGAGCACTCATGAATGTTGTAGCAACCATTGCTATGACTCAACCCATTTAGCCATCTACAAACTCGATTCATGACAGTCTTGATTCATACGTACTTCCAACATATGAATGACTGTGGAGTGTTTAAATAACTTAGTCATTCGGGAAGAATAACCTAGCTATTTTGGAAGTCAAAACATGCAAAGTGAAACACAATAATAATCGAATCCAATATGGTCTCAGAACCCTTTTGAATATAAATAGTGTTGGATAAGGTGTCTAAGTCCATAACTTATTTGGTATATACTTGACCCGACCGGCATGGTCCATTTGGGTTGCATCTCATCCAAACTATTATGGATAATTTTATGAGAGTTATACACATATGTTTATTAATATATTATGGGTTATAATATATTAATATAAAGTTACGTTATTTAATTAGTTTTTAGTCTTAAATTAATTATGGATTAATTTAGAGATTAAAAGGAATACTAATTAAATTGTGGGCTATTTGTTTTATATAGTGTGGGCTAATACTCATTTGTTAATGGGCTAGGCTTATGTGGAAGTCCATGGATGATCCATGGAGCTTTTAACCCATGGATCCTTGGAAAAGGAAAAGACATGGGTTATTAGGGTTTCACCCTAATATGCATACTATATAAGCATGCTTATGGAGCATGAAAAAGAGCCTAAGGTAAGTCTAAGAGACACTAAGAGAAAGCTAGTGATCTAGTGTATGTGTGCATGTGTGTGGCCGAAATATACAAGGTGTATATACTCTCATCAAAGTTTTCCAAGAGTTTGTGGTGTTTGTGATTCCATTTGAGGCATTCACACTATTGGTGCTTGGCCCTCAAACTCCTAAGAACCCAACACAACAAAAGGTATGTAATCTCTTCTAACTCTTTATGTTGAAATGTTCCCCATGCCATGTTAGATAGGTTATAAACCTTGGAAAATTATTATTTTGCATGTATTTAGACAAACATAGATCCAAGGTTTATTAGGGTTGCATGCACACTTAGGAAGTGTTAGATTGCTCAAAACCCAACAGTGGTATCAGAGCCTAGGCTTGCTTGTTTGATACTTGATGCAAAATAGTGAAAAAAGTCGAAATCGTTGCTGTCTGCATGCTAGACTCGCCGAGTCCATTGGGGGGACTCGCCGAGTCCAAGGCAAACTTCAACCTACTCGACAAGTCCGTTCGTGCACTCGGCGAGTAGGATCGAAAGAATGCAGAATCTCGACTTTTGCTGCTGGAAATGGACTAGAAACGTTACCCTAAATTGTTTTGGTGTTGTAAAACTTATTTAGTTGGTGTAATGGTTGTTCTAATCCATTTACAATAGCATATATCAAAATTCCATGATTTTATGTGTTCATATATTTCTTGAATTTTGATGATCATGTTCATGTTCTTATGAATTTAGAAAATGATAGGAATTATTTGCTGAATTGTTTAGGATTAATTCTTTATCATTTATGTGTTTTAATGGAGTCCATAATTTGTCCTCAAGTTATGGATTACCAAAGGTCACTCTCATTTAACACACACTTAAAACACATAAGTTACATGAAAATGAAGAGTCTTCATTTTTATGAACCTTTAATTCATAAGTTATGAAATGAAGAGTTTTGCAAAGTTACAAAACTTGCCCTCAAGTTTTGGAATTTGTAAAGTTTCACACACTTTAATAAACTTTAATTCCAAACCTTAGAATTTTAAAAGAGTTAAAATTCAACCCTTATACTATTTATAACATTAATGGTTAATTATTATATATATGTATAAGAATAAGTCGTTTTACCGTTAGTAGGCCTCACTCACGAAACCGGTCTATAAGGTGGGTATAAGGTTGTTGCCTATAAAATGGCGACTTAATGGGTGTATACTCTCACCCACCGCTTGCTTGATCGGTGGAGGGTCGTTAGCCGAACGGGTAGGACAATGACTTTAAATTCTCCCTTCATTAAAAGTATTAATGATAAATACTAAAGTAACTAAAATCTTAATAATTCCCAATCTTAGTTACTTTAGGAAAAATGTGAATTTGGTGCTAATCCATGGAATTCACACTTTGTACCTTACCAAGTCGTTAGTGGAGCGTGTGTGGTTAACCGGCACACTAATTAGACTAGTAAGGATCACGAAGGGTAACTTAATGTTGTCATAGATCAATGGAGCGTGTGTGGTTAACCGGCACATTGATTAGGTGATAATATTAAGGATACCAAGTGAATTGGTATGGTTATTCACACCTTGTTTTGTGATCCTCGGCATCCCAGTCACAAAATTTGAGAGGGCACACTCGAGATTGAAACATGCCATTGAAAAGTTCAATGAATCTCAAAAGATCTAGGAATTTCAAATCCAATTAAAACCTAATAAATCATTTCGTTTTTCATGGTGGAAATTGGTGAATCGTCATTCGCCTACCTTCAAATATTTTATAGCTTGGATTACGGCATCCCTCTTCTAAGTTATAAAATAGTTTGTTGGGTCCTAGCCTTAATATTTCATATTGGGTGTCATATTAAGGACTTTAAATCAACCATCTTGAATATCTCCCAAAACATGTCTGGTTTAGACATTTATGATCTTCCCAAATCTCTTGAAGATGATGTTCCTCAACATCATGCTTCACTTCCTTTATCTCCTCCAATTATTCTCCCTCACCCACAAGTTCTTGAAAAGTTTAAAGTCACTCAAGCCCTATTGGCAAGTTAAGGTCTTGGTATGGTCACATCTTGGAGATGTAGTCACATATTGACAAGACGGGAGAGTTGGGTGTCAAATTCTTGTGAAAGTTGGATGTTCAATCACTTTCTTAGTAACATAGCGGGTCACTTTGGGACTACTATGAGACAGACTATGACACGAGCCTTAATGATCTTATCTATTTGCTTTGTGCTGTGGAATCAGCAATGATTTGGAACACTAGTAAAGCAAATTTTGTTAGAAGATCAACTTCCCAAACCTTAAATGGACATTGGCAATGGTAGCATTGGATATCTAGAAAAGCATTTCTCTTCCCAATGGAAAGGGATCGGCCATAGTCAACTCGGTTGACCAAATGGTAAAGAGAAAGGCTAAGTCTAAGATAGTCTCATGTGCCATTACCAAAGGGTCCATGTGTTTTTGTTGCCAAAGAAAGGGGCATTGGTTGCGAAGCTGCCCTATTCACCTGAAAGGTCATAAGGTTGATCAAGTCAAGAGGTTTGACTCTACTTCGGGTAAAATACACTGTATAACTCTATTAAGTTTCTATTATGAGATTCTTGATACATGATGTGACTGGGTCACATGGTGATGTTTTAAGATTCAAAAGAAAAGATAGGAAGCTTAAAGAAGTATATGCTGATTTTGATTGCGAAGATGGGTGTCGATCGCATGGTTCGGTAATCAGAATTTTGAGCTGTTGCTTAAGAGTTATAAAATATATTGCTTGTGAATAGATAACAACAAGTTTTTCATGTGGATTGTAAGGATAAGTTTTTCCGCAAAGTTTTAAAATAAAAGAAAAAAAAGGTTTTAATTTTATTTATTTTAAAAAATATCCTTACAATGGCATCGGTGGAAAATTGTTGCTTATATGTTTCCAGTAATAGCAATATTGGAAAGTGGATTCGATTCTTTCATTTGTGGTAGTGTCTGAATTTACCAAATGAAGAAGGTTTTTCATCACCCAAGTTTCAATTGGACAGAAACTTGGAATCATACAAGTTGTATTGTATGATGAATGAGAGTTTTCATCTTTGAAAAAATTAAGACTAATTCTTTGATCACATGTATATGTGAGTCAATTAAAGGACTAAGGAATTAGGTACACTGGGTGTGCGCTGGTCAAGGTCCACCACAAAGATTGATTTGTCATGATTTACTAAAGATTAGTAAATATGATTATACTTATAAGGTTAAGTATAATTCAGTAACATTGGAAAGGTTACAATGTATGGCAAAGCAAATAAGAAGAATCAAATTAGGCAGAAGGATAAAAGTTTCTCAAATCTGAAAAGATGGGAGAGTACTTTAGTATCAGTTTTATGATCATCTTAATGATTTAGAAACCATATCACAAATTCATACTCTATGGACGTCTTAGTGCATTGTTATGGCTAAGAAGAGAGGTCATGAATTGTTTGAAATGGTTAAATCAAGAAGATGAATCATACTTCGTTCCAATACAAGTCTTGGAGTCATACTCCAAGATTGTAATTTGAGTGACATGACATAAAGTAAGGTATAAAACACTTATCAAATGTAAGAGTAAAATGTTTTCTACTCTTGTACATTTGAGATTGGTAAGTTGTGATGTCTTGGATGAGACAAAGACCAACTAAGACCAATTGAGTGAAGTGTTAGTCTTGATAAGAATCCGCACTATCCCTTGAATATTTGTTTTATCAAGGAATGGTTCTTGACTAGAAAAACTTATATGTCAAGAGGACAGTGGGAGCCTTAAAGATCCTGAAAGAGTTTTAAGATTTAATCAAGAGTGAAACCTGTAATTTATCACTAGCACACGACTTAAGGTTTGCAACCTATCGTGTTGACACAATTCTTATTTCTGTACCTACTTCAAATAAGTTGAATTTACATGTGAGTTATCAGAGTTCAACTTGGAAGCATTGGTGGGCCTTGTGTTACCAAGGTGACAAGAAACTAAGATTGAATAAGTTTAATCCATGTAGGGCTGAATTTGTCACTAACCTTATCTTGTGATTATGGTTTTGGCAAATTCGCATGGATAGGAACTCATACACTATAAAATCTAAGTGTCATAAGGTTTCTCTCCGATTCATGAAAATGATGGTGAGGAAACGCTTTCACTAAATAGATTTTAAGTAGATATCAATTGTGTCATTTGCATTTTCAAAAGTCATTATTGGAGCGCGTGTGGTTAACCGGCACACTAACATGGACTTGTGAGAAATGGCAAATGCCTAAGCAATTGAGACTATGATTACGGCATCCCTTTTCATAGTTCTTGAAATTGCTTAGACACACAGCTGAGCTATCTACGGAAAGGTGTATGAATCTAAATTTCAGAAGTCCAGTAGATTTCTGGAAATATGTCAGGGCTAGTGGGAGCATAAGTGTTATGCTGATAATCATCATGTTAGTGGGAGCATGATTATAATGATTAATATTGCAAGCTAGCAATGTTAATTATAGAAAACAAAGTTTCAATTCGTGAAGTTGCAGGGGTTGAAAAGTTGTTTTGCTATAATTAAGGGAGAGGAAATTATACTTCATTTCAATTCTAAAGCTTAGATTGAGATTTTAATCATCCTTAGTCAAGAATATATATATGAATTTTATGTCTGAATGGTTCGACTTAAGGAAATTCTATATATAATGCGTTTTCAAAATTTGATTATGATTACGGCATCCCTCTTCATAGTTAAATTTTGAAAACATGGCAAATAAAAAATATTGTAGCAAAAGACTGGTCTAGTATCATGTCTTTATGTCAAACATCATGAATCATGTCCCATATGCTTCGGATATAGGATCGATTTCACGTGCTATAATATTCATCCTTTCTAAATTTTCCAAATGCTTAAGGCATATAGAAGGGAAAAGTCTAGAACTGGATATGACTAAAGTGATTAAGCAATTGTCGAGGACAATCTGAGGTTCGCTAAAGATTGGTTGCTCAGGGACATTTGGAAGTCTAGTGTTAATTTTGGTAGGACCATATTGACATTTTCTGAAAAGAGGTAACTCTTGTTCGGAAGTGATAGTCAAATGGGACTATGGAAATGTCTCCATAGGTGGAAGTTATTAAATCTATGTAAGATTAGGAAACTTAATGCAAAAAGGATGTTCCCAAGGAGCTGATCTCCTTTGGAATGCTCTGTAATGGTTGTTGTCAAGTCTTTCTGACTTTGTGCATAATCATTACAAGAGGATCAATGCATATAAGTTTAGAATCTAACAGTTTTCAGTAAAAGACATGAATTTGGAATTCTTGCATTTACAATAAGGATTTGGGATTGTGAAATGAGTATCATTGGAATTATGTTCAATTGATCTACATCACAATGTAAGGATCATAGACAAACATAGTGTGCATACTTGGGGTATGGCATAACTATTGTTTAGAAAAACAAAGTGTACATGCTGGGAGCATGGGACGACTGTTGTTTTTTATTCAAGTCTTAAGTTGATTATTTGAAACATTGAATAATGTGTAATCAATATGGTGATAAATAAAAGGTGGTTTTATTTATATTCAAAAGGGTTCTGAGACCATATTAGATTCAATTATTATCGTGTTTCACTTTGCATGTTTTGACTTCCAAAATAGCTAGGTTATTCTTTCCGAATGACTAAGTTATTTAAACACTCCACAGTCGTTCATATGTTGGAAGTAGGTATGAATCAAGACTGTCATGAATCGGGTTTGTAGATGGCTAAATGAGTTTAGACATGGCAATGGTTGCTACAACATTCATGAGTGCTCATAAGTTATGAGTATTGGAATAAACCCACGCTCACTTGTATCACTTCATGGAATTTATCTCGAGTGATCGTGAGACGATAATATCATATAAATCTTCAAACCTAGAGATATGAGTTGTTACCTATGAGTTGGTTGTGCATTGATTGCACGTAAACGCATCAGTAACTTGATGTTATAAAACGTGCCTTTGTGTACAATTCAACAAGTAGTAGAACAAGCATATGAGTCGAAGTTTATCTGTTCCTTCTAGAAATAGAAGCGATATCTGGGCCCCTCGATGATTTTGTTGTGACCCATGTACCGGCCGGTCAGAACTGAATTGATGTGTTCGATTAAGTTCTTTGTCAAACAAATCGAAAATCGGGAAACAAACTGCTGGACAATAAGTACGACGTTGTTCCATGTATTTGTCCGGCTGATATCATGAGAACAGAGGATTATGTGATCACTTATCTAAAATGGCGCTTCATAGTTCGACAGAGTCTTCATTGTTCGAGGGAGTTTTCGAGAGCTACGATTTTTGGTTGGTTCCTGAAGTTATAGGCAAATATAGTTATTAGACTTATCCAAGTGGGAGTCTGTTGGATAAGGTGTCTAAGTCCATAACTTATTTGGTATATACTTGACCCGACCGGCATGGTCTATTTGGGTTGCATCTCATCCAAACTATTATGGATAATTTTATGAGAGTTATACACATATGTTTATTAATATATTATGGGTTATAATATATTAATATAAAGTTACGTTATTTAATTAGTTTTTAGTCTTAAATTAATTATGGATTAATTTAGAGATTAAAAGGAATACTAATTAAATTGTGGGCTATTTGTTTTATATAGTGTGGGCTAATACTCATTTGTTAATGGGCTAGGCTTATGTGGAAGTCCATGGATGATCCATGGAGCTTTTAACCCATGGATCCTTGGAAAAGGAAAAGACATGGGTTATTAGGGTTTCACCCTAATATGCATACTATATAAGCATGCTTATGGAGCATGAAAAAGAGCCTAAGGTAAGTCTAAGAGACACTAAGAGAAAGCTAGTGATCTAGTGTATGTGTGCATGTGTGTGGCCGAAATATATAAGGTGTATATACTCTCATCAAAGTTTTCCAAGAGTTTGTGGTGTTTGTGATTCCATTTGAGGCATTCACACTATTGGTGCTTGGCCCTCAAACTCCTAAGAACCCAACACAACAAAAGGTATGTAATCTCTTCTAACTCTTTATGTTGAAATGTTCCCCATGCCATGTTAGATAGGTTATAAACCTTGGAAAATTATTATTTTGCATGTATTTAGACAAACATAGATCCAAGGTTTATTAGGGTTGCATGCACACTTAGGAAGTGTTAGATTGCTCAAAACCCAACAAACATAAGAGAAAACACAATAAAGAGAAACATGGAGGAAGATACAATATAAGATAACAAAACAAAAATAATAAGGTGCTATAGCATGGAACAATTACAGGATCTAACTATACCAATGAATCACTACCGCATTGTTCTAAACAAAAGGTGATAGTTATATTGGGTATACATGATCATATAATCTTAATGTGGATGTTCACGGCTTGCAATCATTACAGGGGTCGCGTTTGGTTCCCAGAATCTCTTGACAGGGAGAGCATTCAGTATGGGATCCATCCATCACATTATACCTTAATACTCAATTTAAGGAAATTAGCACAATAGTAGTTACTTTGTACAATACTACAGTACTTACACTTTACAAATGACAAATACAAAAGGATACGATTTAAATGATTATATTAGTTTCCTTATTACCTTTATTTTGTGACACATACACATAAATGATGATGTAGACTATAGTTTTATAACAATAGTTATACAGGGGAAAAACCATCACATTTTCAGTGATGCCTACTTTCAAAACACTTGGGTCTTGGTAGAAGACTACTTTTTATACTAGTAGGAAATATGGGATTTTCTAGGGTTTTCAAACGTTTACAATTTCTTACAAACATTTTCTTCGATACAAACTTTTCTACAAACATTTACAAGTCTTTTCTTTACAACTCTACAAATCAAAGACACATAAATACTTATGAATTCACCAGCTTTATTGCTGACACTCGCTTTCAAAATAACTTGTATTCTTAAGTCACAAATAGATAGGTACGACGACCAGGTTTTGTGAAAACGAAGCAGTCAAGACTCGTCTTTTATTTTGAATATTCATTATGATGTTTCATACTATGAAATAACACACTTGTAATTAAAATTATACTATTAATGTAATGGATGATGTTGTTGCTTGTTTACTACTTTACATTGTTGTGATACTTTACATGACGTCCTCCGCCCTAGAACGTTTCCGCCGTTCTTGGTTTTGGGGTGTGACACAGGGGGCCCAACTTGCCCTGCTTCCTGAACCGGATGACACCCTTCCAAGGTGACACCTTCAGGAGGACCATATCCCCGACCTGGAACTCCAGGTCCGAACGATGCTTGTCGGCATAACTTTTCTGCCAACTCTGGGCAGTCTGAAGCCTTCTCTGGACCTGATGGATCCTCTCCGTCGTCTTGAGTACCACTTCGGTACTTCCCATGACCCTCTACCCAGCCTCACCTCAACATATCAGGGTCATGCACTTCCTCCTGTATAACATCTCGAAAGGAGGACGGTCAATACTCGTGTGGTAGCTTTTATTGTAGTAAGACTCTGCCAAAGGAATATAGGTATCCCAGCTACCACCAAAGTCTAAAGTGCATGCCCGTAGCATATCCTCATGTTAGGGTGCAAAGTCACGCTTGGATGAGGGTTTACCCACTTGTATGTGTAATGTGTTATCTTTCCTTGATAAGGAAGTGAGTGGCACTCATTTTATGTAAGGAACACTTTAAGAGAATTAGTTTAGAGAGAGAAATTACAAGACCCATTTGTACTCTTTCTATGAAAACTAATGAGAGCTTAAAAATAATTATTTACATCTTGTGTTCTTGATTTTACATGATGATTCACTAGATCTTTCATATTCCGCACATGCCATCATAATCAACACCACATCAATTGGTATCAAAGCGGGTGTTCTTGATTGGATCTAGAATTGATCCTTGATGGCTATCTTGATTTGGTGATTCTTCATGTTCTTATTGATCTTCGTGTTTAGATAGTGTTTTGTATTCTAGAAATCAAATTTTTCCTTGATTTGATCCATAATTCGATTTTCTCCCTCTAAGATACTTGTTTGTATCACTTTCTCTCTCTAGAAAACCCATTCAAAAACACTTTCTCTCTCTAGAAATCTTCAAGTTTTTGTGATCATGGTGAATTTGCCTTACAATTCTTGGATTGTGATCGTTGAAGATATCAAATACAAAGTCAATAAATATCAATATTATGGGTTGGTGTTAAACAAGTTCATATATTGGAAAACTTGAACTCTAATTTCGGGATGAAATTCCCTCTAACAGGGGGATGATGTGACAACTCGAATATTTCGTATATATAATTTCAGCAGTCTTTAACTTCATTTAAAAATAAAATTCATTTCCGCCACCTTTTAGCCCAAATTAAAGTCCGTATTAGTATTCCGAGCCGACTACACTTAAGGATCAAGTGTTAGAAAACCGCCACTAAAGTCCTAACATCAAAAACCATGCCATAAACTCCATAAGATGGATTTTTCAGCCGTAAACATGGGGATTACAGCAGTAAACTCCGGGCGGTAAACTCACCTGGCTGCAAACTCACCCTATATAAGGGTTGAGTGGCCTTCATTTGAGCCTTTTTCTCACTCCTAAAGCTTTCTCTCTCTACTCTCTCTCTACAACTCAGATTTGATCAAGAAACACCCCATTCAAGCTCCAAAATTGTAAGTATTCCTATCCTAACTCATTGTACACTAGGATTAACATGTTTTGGACTTAGAAAACACCTTGAATCAAGGATGAATGAGAGTTTATGGCCTATGAATGTTCTTGGGCCGTAAACTCCCTTTAAGGGTGCAAAGTTGCCCTTTCTTCCTTCCTTATGCCTAGAACTCAACATAGAATCAACCACCATCGAATTAAGGACGTTAAACATCAAAGAAACCAAGTCCTTATAGAGTTTACGGCCGTAAACCACCAAGGAATTGGTCCTTTGGCCATAAACTCCCTAAAGGAGTCATATGGTGCCCTAACTTCCCTCCATGACTTGTATTAATGTCTAGAACCTTGAATCCCTTCATTTAAGGCAAAAAAATCATGCAAAAATGAACCAAGCATGAGTTTACGGCCGTAAACTCATGTGTTTATGGCAGTAAACTCACCAAGGGTCATTCATAAACCGTAAACTCCATTTCCAAGGTCATTTCAAGTCCCGATCACTTCCTAAGCCTTTGATTCAACCCTAGAACCTTCCCTTAGGCAATATATGACCTTTGAGTACCCAAAAACACCCCATCCATGAGTTTACGGTCGTAAACTCATGGAGATATGGTCTTAGGGCCGTAAACACCCCTAAGGGTTTACACTTGAAGAGTAAACTCCTTATTGAGGCCCTGCACTCCTTAGATGCAACCTGTATCACTTCCAACACCTTAGATAAAGTGTTTTCGCGAATTAGAGTGTATTTACTTACTTAATTAGTAATTCAATAACTAATTAGATACAACTATGTATCACTTCATGTTACATAGGACCCTCGCGTGTGTTCAAGTCCTAAATTGACACCTAGCATCCTACCCGGCACATCCACGTCAGGTGAGTTCATACCCCTACCTTTTTCCGAGTTTTTCATGTTTTCAAGGGGAATACAAGAAAAAGTACAAGGAAACTTGTACTCAAAACTTATTATTTCGTATGAAATACTTACATGTTAAGCGTGCTTTTAACACTGAAAATCGTTTTACCAATCGATCAAGAAATTAACTTATAGAGTTAGTTTTCAAAACCAAAACAAGGAACTTGTGAACCTCATCATAAAATGTTATATTTTATGTTGTACTTTATAATTTACAAAGGATTTATACCAATCATAAAACAGGATTTTCCATATCATTACTTGTGAACTTGTTAATCTTAGAATTCGAGACACGTCCTTGGTAACACTCCACAGAGATACGCGAGTGAAGGACCAATAAAACAAGATTTTCTACACTATTACTCGTAAATTCATTAATCTTAAGATTAGAGACACGTCCTCGGTAACACTCCACAGAGATACGCGAGTGGAGGACCGACCCTGTAACCAGAATCTCTCAGAAGGAGAACGTGACCTTTGTGTATAGATCTATATGGGGCTGACTACCCCGCACCTTGCTGCTAGCTACAGTGGGACCGATAGGTCTACGGGTGACTCATCTTCTTGATTTTAACCAATCCAACAATTCATGACCTCTCTTCTTAGCCATAACAATGCACTAAGACGTCCTTAGAGTATGAATTTGTGATATGGTTTCATAATTATTAAGATGATCATGAAATATGATACTAAAGTACTCTCCCATCCTTTCAGATTTGAGAAACTTTTATCTTTCTGCCTAATTTGATTCTTCTCATTTGTTTTGTCATACATTGTAACCTTTCCAATGTTACAGAATTATACTTAACCTTATAAGTATAATCATATTTACTAATCTTTAGTAAATCATGACAAATCAATCTTTGTGGTGGACCTTGACCAGCGCACACCCAGTGTACCTAATTCCTTAGTCCTTCAATTGACTCACATATACATGTGATCAAAGAATTAGTCTTAATTTTCAAAGATGAAAATTCTCATTCATCATACAATACAACTTGTATGATTCCAAGTTTCTGTCCAATTGAAACTTGGGTGATGAAAAACTTTCTTCATTTGGTAAATTCAGACACTACCACAAATGAAAGAATCAAATTCACTTTCCAATATTGCTATTACTGGAAACATATAAGCAACAATTTTCCACAGATGCCATTGTAAAGATATTTTTAAAATAAATAAATTTAAAACCCTTTTTTTTTTCTTTTTTTTTTTAAACATTTCGGAAAAACTTATCCTTACAATCCACATGAAAACCATGTTGTTATCTATTCATAAGCAATATATTATAACTCTTAAGCAACAGCTCAAAATTCTGATTACCAAACCATGCGATCGAAACCCACCTTCGCAATCAGAATCAACATATACTTACTTTAAGCTTCCTATCTTTTCTTTGATTCTTAAAACATCAACATGTGACCCATTCACATTATGTAATAAGAATCTCCAAATAGGAACTTAATAGAGTTAGTCAGTGGACTTTACCCGAAGTAGAGTCAAACCTCTTGACTTGATCAACCTTATGACCTTTCAGGTGAATATGGCAGCTTCGCAACTAATGCCCCTTCCTTTGGCAACAAAACACGTGGACCCTTTGGTAATGGCACATGAGACTATCTTAGAATTTGCATTTCTCTTTACTATTTAGTCAACCGAGTTGACTATAGCCGATCCCTTTCCATTGGGAAGAGAAATCTTTTTCTAGATATCCAATGCTACCATTGTCAATGTCCATTTAAGACTTGGGAAGTTGTTCTTTTAATCAAATTTGCTTTACTAGTGTTCCAAATCATTGCTGATTCCACAACACCAAGCAAATAGATAACATCATTAAGGGTCATGTCATAGTCTGCCTCATATTAGTCCTAAAGAGACTCACTATGTTACTAAGAAAGTGATTGAACATCCAACCTTCACGAGACTTTGACACCCAATTCTCCCGGCTTGTCAATACGTGACTTTATCTCCAAGATGTGAGCACACATAGACTATGCTTGCCAATAGGTATTGAGTGACTTTAAACTTTTCAAGGACTTGTGGGTGAGGGAGAATAATTGGAGGAGGTGGAGGAAGTGAAGCATGATGTTGAGGGACACCATCTTCAAGAGATTTGGGAAGATCATAGTTGTCTGAACCAGACATCGATAATGGGAGAAAATCAAGTTAGTTGATTCAAAGTCCATAATGTAACACCCAATATGAAATATTAAGGCTAGGACCCAACACAATATTTTATAATTTGGAAGAGGGATGCCGTAATCCAAGCTATAAAATATTTGAAGGTAGGCGAATGACGATTCACCAATTTCCACCATGAAAAGCGAAATAATTTATTAGGTTTTAATTGGATTTGAAATTCCTAGATCGTTTGAGATTCATTGAACTTTTCAATGGCATGTTTCAATCTCGAGTGTGCCCTCTCAAATTTTGTGACTGGGATGCCGAGGATCACAAAACAAGGTGTGAATAACCATACCAATTCATAAGAACATGAACATGATTATCAAAGTTTCAAGAATTATATGAACACATAAAAAGCATGAAATTTTGATATATGCTATTGTAAATGGATTAGAACAACCATTACACCAACTAAAATAAGTTTTAAAACATCAAAACAGTTTATGGTAAAGTTTCTAGTCCATTTCCAGCAGCAAAAGTCGAAAATCTGCATTCTGAACCTTCTACTCGCTGAGTGCACGAACCTACTTGGCGAGTAGGATGAATTTTGCCTTGGACTCGGCAAGTCCCCCCATGGACTCGGCGAGTCCATCATGCAGACAACAAAAATTTTGACTGTTTTCACTATTTTGCATCAAGTATCAAACAAGCAAGCCTAGGCTCTAATACCACTGTTGCGTTTTGAGCAATCTAACACTTCCTAAGTGTGCATGCAACCCTAATAAACCTTGGATCTATGTTTGTCTAAATACATGCAAAATAATAATTTTACCAAGGTTCATAACCTATCTAACATGGCATGGGGTACTTTTAAACATAAAAGAATTAGATAAGATTACATTCCTTTTGATGAGTTTGATTCCTAAGGAGTTTGAGGGCCAAGCACCAATAGTGTGAATGCCTCAAATGGAATCACAAATCACCACAAACTCTTGGAAAAATTTGAGAGAGTGTATACACAATTATAAAATCATCCACCTGCAAACACACACGAGCTAGCTAGCCATTTAATGCAACATAAGCATGCTTATATAGTGTGCATGGTTAGGGTGAAACCCTAATAACCCATGACCTTTCCTTTTCCAAGGATCCATGGGTTAAATGCTCCATGGATCATCCATGGACTTCCATATAATCCTAGCCCATTAACTAATGAGTATTAGCCCACACCATATAAAACAATAGCCCACAATTTAATTAGTCTTCCTTTTATTCTCTAAATTAATTCATAATTAATTTAAGACTAAGACTAATTAAATAACTTCATATTAATATATAACTTACAATATATTAATAAACATATGTGTATAACTCTCATAAAATTATCCATAAATAGTTTGGAGGAAATGCAACCCAAATGGACCATGCCAGGTCGGGTCAAGTATATACCAAATAAGTTATGGACTTAGACACCTTATCCAACAGGAATGAGTTTGACTTTCAATGAAGTGTTTGACTGTACAGGATATAAAATTTCGGGTTGTTACACTCATGTACATTGGACCTTTCATGGTTGCAGCCCGGGTGGGCAAGGTGGCGTATAGGTTGTATCTGCCAGCCGAGCTTAGCCAGATTCACAATACCTTTCATATCTCCCAGCTGCGGAAGTGTCTAGTAGACGATTCTGCAGTGGTGCCTCTAGAGGATATTTTGGTGGATGACAACATGAACTACATCGAGCGACTAGTAGCTATCCTCAATTGAAAGTCAAAGGATCTGAGGAGCAAGAGGGTCAAGCTGGTGAAGGTGCAATGGCAGTACCGTAAGGGCTCAGAATGGACTTGGGAGCCGGAGGACGAGATGAGGGAGCACTACCCCGAGCTTTTTCCAGATGCAATAGTAGACTTCGAGGACGAAGTCTAAAATAAGAGGGGGAGATTTGTAACGCCCGATTCCCCGTATGTGTTTAAAATATAAATTTTTTCACTTTTACCCTAGGACTCAATGAGTTGGAGGCCCTAACTCATCGAGTATAGGCAAAACTTAGACACTGGTGGAAGAGTCTACTCGCCGAGTCGGAAGCCCTGACTCGATGAGTAGACCTGTCTAGATGAAATCCTAAATTTTAGGGTTTGCACCCTATTTAAACAAATTAACCAGCCTCCCATCCAACCCCCATCATCTCCCTTAGTGCAGAAAACCCTAATTCATGACCCTTAAGCTTTGTTGAGTGTGTGAGTCATTTTTTAGAGTGTTTGTATGACCTTGAAGCTAGAGGAAGAAGAAGAAGGAGCTAGAATGTCCAGGAAAGCAGTAGATCCAGGGTCCAAGCTCCATTTCCAGTCCCTTTAAGGTATAAAGTTACTTCATTGACTTCCTTATTGCTAGATCTCTCCATGTTTGAGTTTAGGGCTATCTTTTAGCAACTTTGTGAACCTTTTGGAGTATGGAGTGTGATCTTTAGATCCAGATCCTTTTCAACTCCTATAGCCATAAAGTTTACGAATTTATCATACTTTAGCCTTTCCTTTTGGCCTAGACTTCATTTTAAACTTGGAAATGGTGTTTTTGGCTCATAACATCTTGCATGCATGTAAAGTTGTAACTTTACGTGTAATATCGACCCTAGGAGGTCAGATCTACGTTTTAGATGCGTTTAACCAGACTGAAATCGACTGTATGGATTTGGACATTGAGGGACTCGACGAGTCGCTCATACGACTCGGCGAGTTGGGTCGTAGTTTCCCCAATTATTTCTGATATGGAATAACTTGTTGAGTTTTGAAGATGACTCGGCAAGTTGGGCTCATTTATAGACTTGAAGATTATGGAACTCGACAAGTTCAATGATGAACTTGGTGAGTTAAGACCAACTGTCCCAATTGAGATGAAGATGAACTCGATGAGTCCACAGAAGCACTCGACGAGTTCAAATGGAAGGTCCCGCTTATGTCATAATGAGAAACTCGGAGAGTTGAAGGGCAAATCGATGAGTCAGATCGCGAAATAGAGATTCTATGAATTATTGAACTCGACGAGTTGATGGACCAACTCGGCGAGTTGAGTCAACCAGATGTTGACTTTGACCATGGTGTTGACCTTGACTTGACTTTGATCTAAGTTGACCCTTGAGAGAATTATGAGTATGAAATGCTAATTAAGGAAGGTTGTTATGTGTAGGAGTTTGAGGAGTTTAAGTGGAGTTAATCCCTACACCGAGGATAGTTTAGATACTATACGACATTGAGGTGAGTTACCTTCCAGTAGAAGTGGGTCTAAGGCACCAATGCCGACCCACTAGTAGGTGATTATATATGAGATGATTGTCTTTGTGCTAATTGTCTCGTATGTTTTATGTGCCAATATACTATGTTATTATGTGGTAATGGTAGGGGTGAAATAGTCCCCGGTTACCGATTGAAAGAGACCGAATGGGAGGCCAGCACCCAAATATGCTAGGTAGTATACGATTGTTATGTTATGTTAGATTATTATGTGGTAGTGGTAGGGGTGAAATAGTCCCTAGTTACCAGTTGAAAGAGGCCGAAGGGGAGGCCATCACCCATATATGCTAGACAAGTTACCGGTTGAAAGAGACCGAAGGGGAGGCTAGCACCCAAATATACTAGGCATTATGTGATTATATGGTATGTGGTATGATGGGGGAACTCACTAAGCTTTGTGCTTACTATTTTCAGTTTTGGTTTTAGGTACTTCTTCGTTGAAGGGAAAGGAGTCGGCTCGGTAGCAGCGCATCACACACATGATTTCCGCATTATGAGATTCTTGGAATTATACTCTAACATTATTACTAATTTTATGATATGATTTTGAAACATGTGATTATGGTTTTATGAAATAATGTGACTCGATGATGTTTTCTTATAAATGTTTTCTAAATCATTAAATCAAAATTTAAAGTTTTGGTCTTGAAAATTGAGATGTTACACCTAATTTAACTTGTAATTTCTTAAAAGTGGATTACAAAGAAAATGACATTTAGTGGCATAGAAAAAATGTCATTAAAAACTGAAAAAATACCACTAAAGACGCAGTGACAATCAACGACACAAAAAAAAGTGTCACTAAAAACGCTGCCACTAAAGACCATTAGTGATACTTTTTGGTTTTGCCACTGCAGCCTAATTGGGTTTTAGTGACATTTTTTTATTATGCTACTAAAGCACCTGTAGGGTATAGTGGCACTATTTTTATGTCACTATTCAACTGCATAAATAATTATTATTTTCATACTTTTAATGTCAAATTTTTAACATAAAAATTTTATATTAATAAATTAGATCTTATTATTTTAAATGGAATATAAAATAATAATAGGATAATTAAGATAAAACAAAAAAATATCATTACATCAATTCAAACTTATCTGAAAACAATATTTTTAATACATTTACAACAGAACCATCTTTAAAAAATTTTAATATGTCTAAGTATTGTGCAAGTACACAAAACATAATACTATTAAACTAAATAATTGTTCGGAAGAAACACGAATCTTGATTGGCATCAAACTTTGTATAATTGCTTCATACATACAAACATGGCCACTTGATAGTAATTTTTCCCTCAAGGACTGCAATCGAAAGATTCCTACAATAAATAACTTAAAATCTTAATAAAATATAAAATAAAAGATGTGTTAAATAAAACTGACTAATTTTGGATATATATGAAAAGTATAATAAAAATTACCTTTGCCTCTTGAATTGCCATCACCTCTCTCAAACAAAATTTTACATAATTAATTTAGTTTACCAAACCAAAAAGTACTTTTAAAAAAAACATTGTTAAATAGCAAATAATGCTTACAAATTATTTGATTGAACATGAGTAATCATTAAATTACTCGGAACAATCATTGCAAGTGGCATAATGTCATTGTACTTTTAGGCTTTCATGCTTTCAAGTTCCAAGTAACAACAATTTTAAGGATACCTCATCACAGCTTTAGAAGTCAATGAATATGAAATACCAATGCAACACAAGGCTCTACAGTTTCTTGAAGTGTAGTCATCACCTGTATAGAGCATCCCCGATTAGAATTGTATCACCACCAAAAGGAAGCTGAATACATTATATGGTAATATCAGTTCCATTATTTCACTTGTACCAGCCATATTTTGTTCACAAAAACATGCATTAAAAATTATTAAGCAAGTTCTTAGGCTCTTGTTTCAATAACCTAAAGAAAATAAATCAAAGATGAGTTTATAGTAGAGAGGTAGAGAAAATATTCAATGTGTTTTTGTGGCAGGAAGAACTCATTTGAGTGTTTCCAAAGGCACCAATAACCAAGTAGGTTAAACATCAAGACTAAAAACTTACGATAATCACCATTTTATACATGAAATATAATAATTTCAAAAAAACTGAGTATTAGAACTAAAATCTAAAACCCAATAACAACAAATTAGATGAAAAACCTGAAAACCAGATAACAAATTACACCTGATAACGTGTATTACATTTTTCGGCTGTGTAGGGAGCGAGGGAGGCGATGAAGGGTAGAGTTGCAAACACAATTACTTCAGACATTTCATCCAACACTTGTTGTGTGTCCATAAACAGACAATATACTCCACCAATATTGAAAAACATTATTGATAGAGAAAACCTATGATTGATTGCGTGAAGAAGCTAAGGGGTTAAGTGAAATTGTATATGATTATGATTCGCATAGAAGAGTGATTTGAGCGTGATTAAGGAAAATGCAAGAAAACGACTTCGCACTCCTTCATAGATAAATTTCATTTTTTAATTTGAACTAGGGATACATGGGTACATGTAGAACACGATGGTAAGTAGTGGAAGCAGTCAACGGTGGCGAGATGGCGGGTCGGAGTGACGATAATTTGGAGGCTACAGTCACGATCAATAGCGATGCAATAGAGATAATGACTTTAGTGAATAGGAGGTATAGAGATATCAAAGAGGGAGAAATATTTGATTAAAGGGAAAAATGTAGCGTGGTTTTTGTAATTTTGGGAAAACATTTCCCACTTACAACAAAGGAAAATTGTTTTTCTAATTTTTTGGTGATTCTTTCAAACATAGTCATTTGTTTTTAATTTATGTTTTCCCTTTGCAAGACTAATAATTAGTAGACTATTAGTGTCATTAGATGTAAAGTGCCATTATATGTATTAAAATTTGTAGTTGCACAAAGGAAAGTGCCACTAAAAGTGGGCTATAGTGGCACAAAAGCAAAATGCCACTAAAATTCTATGCTACTAAATGTAATTTTATTTGTAGTGGTGCTATCAGTTGCAGATGCGTCTTTTCTCACTGAGACATTCACTATGGAGGAAATAAAAGATGTGGTTTGGAGTTGTGGGGATGAAAGAGCACCGGGGCGTGATGGCTTCTCTTTCAAATTCATAAGAAGTTCTGGGAGATTCTGAAATTAGATTTTGTTAGAACTTTCCAACATTTTCACTCAACAGGGATTATAAACTAGGTTTGTAATTATTATTTTATCACATTAGTGCCTAAGGTGGTGGATCAAATGCATTTGGATGATTATTGCCCAATCAATCTTATAGGCTGTGTATATAAGCTTATCTCAAAAGTGTTTGCAAATAGATTGAAGCAAGTAATTGGCTCGGTGGTGGGGGAGGTACATTCAGTCTTTATAATAGGAGGATATTTTGGATGGCTTGTTGATGATTATGAACAAGTTACTTGGCTCAGTAAGATGAATATAATAGAGAGGCCTTAATTTTTAAAGTTGACTTCAATAAAGCATTCGACTCTCTGAGTTAGGATTTTTTTGGTTTCAATAAGGGAGTAACTAGGCATTCCGACAAGGCGACATAAGTGGATCCATGGTTGCCCTCATTCCTAATGTATGTCTGTTTTGGTTAATGGTGCTCCAACTCTTGAATTCCCGTTGAATATGGGGGTGAGGCAGGGTGACCCGCTTTCCCCTTTTTTATTTATCTTAGCGATGGAAGCTTTGAATGGGGTGATGTCTAATGCTGTGAATTTGTGTAGTTTTCATGGTCATAATACACCTATGGAAGGACCTATTATTTCTCATATTTTTTATGCCGAAGACACCCTATATGTGGGGAATCGTCTTAGGAAAATCTTATGAATCTTGCACGTATATTGAGGTGTTTTCATCTAGCTTCAGGTTTAAAAGTGAATTTCTCAAAAAGCATAGTATTTGGTATTGGCATGGGTACAAATGATGTCGTCTCTTTGGCACAGATCTTGAACTGTCAGTATGCTTCCCTCCCCTTCATGTATCTGGGGATTCCGGTTGGGGATAATATGGAACTATTCAAGAATTTGAAGACTATTATAGATCATTTTCAAGCTAGATTCTCACATTGGAAAGAAAAAACATTATCATTCGGGGGGCGTATTACACTCATTGATTCGGTTTTATGTAGCCTCCCTATTTTCCGCTTTTCACTTTTTAAAGCTCCAATAAAAGTGATCACTAAGCTAGAAAGGATTAGGAGAATATTCTTCTAAGGAGGAGGTTCAGCATCATAAAAAATATACTGGATAAGTTGGGACATGGTTTTAACTCCTAAAAGTATGGGTGGTCTGGGTGTCATAAGCGTTAGGGCTTTAAATGTCCCTATTATCCAAATAGTTGTGGAGGCTCAAAGCATCCCCTGATGCATTACGGGAAAAATTAATTACCTCACTGCATTCCTTGATAAGGGGCTAGAAATGCTTTCGAGTTAGACCTGATGTATCGGGGTATGGAAAAACATCACAAAGGTAACAAAAGACATGGAAGACAACAATGTGTTTTTTCCAGAATTATTAAATAAGGAATTGGGATGGGGTATAGAACTTCATTTTGGTATTATAATTAGACTGGAATTGGTATTCTAAAGGAGGTCTTCTCGGTGAGATTAAATTTAGAAATAAAGAAACAATGCTTGGTGGTTGAAAGATGTTGGATCTATATGTCCAAGAATCATTATCGAGTGATACTGCTAATAATATATGATCCTATAGGGTCACATCTTTATCAAGTTGGCACATTTTGTATATTTATTATTACTATGATTATTAATAAATAATATGAATTCTTGTATTTTAATTAGGGAATAAATATTGTTTTGTGAAAATAATATTTATAAGAGAGTATTACTAGTTATTATTTCATATGGTATGAATTAATAACTCATGTACAAACTTTTGGACTAGTTGGATTCTTTTGTCTTTTACCTAAAGACAAAGTTTATATTTTATAAACTTTGAGTTTGTAAAAATTAAATAATTCTTCTAATTCATTAGTATTTATGTATAAAGAAGCTAGGAGACAATTTTTGTCTCTTTCTTAGCCTTATGGCTGAAAGTTAATGACAAGCATGGGAGGTTGCTTGTCAACTTTCCTCCCATGCTCCCCGTACTCCTAAAAGCTAGTGAATACTTTATATTATTATATGGTGTTGCTTTTGCTTTTCATGGACTATATAAGAGTGAATTATGCATGAGAAATAAGTAAGTTTTTGGTCTTATTTCTACTCTTGAAGCATATGGCTGAAACTCTCTCCTCTCGTCCTCCTCTCTCTGTTTTGAAGTTAGTTTGGTGGTTTAGAAGCTCTCTTGAGTTGTATCCTTTAGTGCTTATTTGAGCCAAGCACTTAAAGGTTTAAGACACTCAAGAATACAAGAAGGAACTAGCATTCCAAGTGCCTTACTCTTGATGGTAGATACTTGTAGAGAAACCATACAATTTGATTTTTACTATCTTCTTCAACACCCCAAAAGCAAGTGAGTTCAAAGGCTTCAAAGGTTATCTCTAAAACATCATATGGTTGTTTTTTATTTCATTCTAACCTCTATAAATGGATCCATGATGGTTTGGTTTTGTTATAAACTAAAAATAATCTTGTTGTTTTTAAAATCTTCCGTTGCCGGTTTCTGTGAAAAACAAATTTATATTTCGTATCAAAACCCCAACAGTGGTATCAGAGCCATCTTTTATATGTTAAAATGATTTTTTTATGTTTGATAATCTTTGGTTTTTGGAAAACAAGCATGGATTTCTTTTGGTTAAGAAAAATCCATATTTGTCTTCTTTGGCAACTTCTTGGTTAAAACTGTTTATTTTTATATATAACCATTTTTCATGCATTTTGGTTAGATAAAAGGTGCCTTAGAAAAAACAAAGAGTTGTTTGTTTTAATATTTGATATGTTGTTGTGTATAAACAAACCATTTGGACATTTGTGTTGTGTTTGGTTAATATTTATTTATTCATAAGATGTAATAGATAAATATATTTTTTTATTTGTTGATTTGTTGTAAATGTAACAAGATGAAGTAATGACCTCCTTGAAGATGGCTTAACCGTTTAAGACCATAATTCAAACCATAACTGACCACTTTTGGTTTTGGGATTAATTATAGTCTTAATGTTTTAAGTGTTGTAAGTTTCACAACATAAAGATTTGAAGTCCTTTTGCAAGCAAGAGTTGACTTGGCAAGTGAGAGCTTGAAGACATTTTGAAGTGTCCCTTAAGTCTTTTAGGAAATACTTAATAATTCTTATGATGACTCATAAAAATTATTACTAGACATAGCTTGGTTTATACACATTATAATGCATGCATGTGATGTTTATTTTTATGTTATTTTATGTTATGTTTTGTGTATGAAAATGAGTTTTACATGTCAAACAACATTTTAACATAAGATAATATCACTTCGAGTTTGAGTAAAAATTATTTAAAATATAACATAATATGTTTATAAATGGATATTTATAGAAACATTTTACCGGTTAAAACTCAATTTTTGTTGAAAATAGTTTTATTATAAAACTTATAAATACTCAACTTTAAAATATTTGAAATGGTTTAAAAGATGTTTTAACATTATATAAACTAAATTTCTTTATAATAAATAAGGATGTTTTATTAAAAAGACTAAAATTGGTTTATAACGTTCAAGGTTCTAAAAAGTTCGCCATGGCGCGCCACGACTCCAAGGCTTGCACCTGCCGCCAAGTTTTGCCAAAACGCCGCCTTAACTCATATATGTGTATAAAAATGAATAATCGTTGAAAATACAAATAAAAATATTAATTATATAGAAAAATGTCACCTTAAGTCACGCCTTACAAACGTCATGACTTGCCAAGGCTCAGAAATGCTTGAGGCTTGACATTGCCGCTAAGTCACGCCTTACGTTATTTAGAACCTTGATAACGTTATAACGACAAATAATAAAACTAGTGATTATTTTTTGCGTTGAAACTTAATATGTGATATTGATGTTTTAAACATAACGCAACATATTGATATTATATTTTATGCATGCTAAATGAGATTTAAAACATACGTATCATCACTCAAGTTTTGGTTTATCAAAATATGACTTTTATCATAAGATGCATAAATTTGAGTTTATAAAATAAAATGAGTTTATTCTACAAATTCATGAAGTCATAAGTTTTTTATTGTTAAAAGGAGATATAAAATAGTGATTTTATAACTCATCCAAAACTCCAAGTCTTAAGTATAAAATAATTTTTTATTAAGACTATTACCGGTTCTTAAAATCGACCTACGACTAAACTTTAAAATACCGGATTTTAGTTTATAATTGATCTCGGTTAATGGAAAATAAATGAAGTTTTATTTGGCACCAAAAGAACATCATAACAAGTGATAGAGTTTTACAAAAGGGTACATGAATTTTTGGATGCATGCAATATTCATGTGACCATGTTTTTATAAACTATAATTGTAAAACATATATAAAACCTTTTCTAAAAATGCAAGTTATTGTCGTCCTTTTGAAAAACACTCGTTATCATTTGAGGGTTCTAACGTCACGGGGTCACCTGGGCCTAGGATTAGATTTTGATGTTCAAGGTAGTTTTGTAGTTTATGATTTCTAAATTGTCACCTTGTTACCGGTTAGTTACAATACTACAAGTTGTTTCAAGTAGGATGACTTGATCGGAATCTAATGTGATAAAGGTCACCTAAGCATGAGAGGTCCGAGGCATATATGGGATAAACATGCTAATCTAAGGAATAGTTGTTTAGGATCCCATAATCTAGGAGTTACATATCATATTCAACTGGTAATCGCTACCTATCAAGTTTGATTAAGTTTATGAGATACAGGTCACCTAACTATTTACTTGTCTCTCGATGTGGTTCAGGTCGTCATCAATATGAATGTCCTCAAGAGGTACCACTGCTGAATCATCCACTAAGCACTTCCGCAACTGGGAGATGTGGAATGTACTGTGGATTTGGCTGAGCTCCACTAGAAGATCTACCTGATAAGCAACCCGACCCACCCGGGCCAAAACCCTAAATGGACTAATGAACCAGGGGCCTAGATTTCCCCTCTTCCGAAACCTGATAACACCCTTCTAGGGTGACACTTTAAGGAGGACCATATCGTCCATCTGAAATTCTAAGTCTGAACGTCGCTTGTCACCGTAACTCTTCTGCCGACTTTGAGCAGTTTGGAGCCTGCTCCGGACCTACTGAATCCGATCTGTAGTCTTGAGTACTACCTCCATACTCCCCATGACCCTATGACTAACCTCACCCTAATAGATTGGGGTCCTACACTTCCTCCCATAGAGCATCTCGAAGGGAGACCGGTCTATACCGGAGTGATAGCTGTTGTTATACGAAAATTCCGCTAACGGAAGATACGTATCCCAACTGCCACCGAAATCTAACACACATGCCCGAAGCATGTCCTCAAGAGTCTGAATCATCCACTCACTCAGCCCATCACTTTGAGGGTGGAAAGCGGTGCTGAAATGGATACGAGTACCCATCTCGTCGTGAAACCACTTCCTGAACCTGGAAGGGAACCGGACATCTCGGTCTGATACCACCAAGAAAGGCACTCCATGACATGCCACTACCTCTCGCACATAAATCTCGGCCAACTTATCAGCTGAGATGCTCTCCTGGATCGATATAAAATGGGCGCTCTTGGTCAACCGATCCACGATGACCCATATCGAATCCACCCCACGTGCGATCATGGGAAGCTTAGTAACAAAATTCATAGTGATATCCTCCCATTTGAACACGGGAATATCTAACGACTTCATCTTGCCGTGGGGCCTCTGGTGCTCTGCCTTGACCTTCCTACAGGTTAGGCATCTCTCCACGTACCAAGCTATGTCCCGCTTCATGTAGGGCCACCAGGAATTAGGTCGGAGATCTCTGTACATCTTCGTCGCCCCAGATGGATGGAGAACCGAGACTTATGGGCCTCATCCATCAACACCTGTCATAATCCGCCCCAGTACAGTACCCAGACCCTCCTATGAAGGGTTAACAATCCTCGACTATCGTAATCAAACGAAGCTACTCGGCCCACTATCCTCTTGCACTTATGGCACTCCTCCTTCAGGCCCTCCACCTGCACCTTCCTAATCTACTCCAACAGTGGAGTAATCACTGTCATACTCAGACAAATATCTTGGATCGGAGCCACTACCCCCTTGCTGCTCAGGGCATCGGCTACCACCTTGGCCTTGCCCGGGTGGTAAAGGATCTCACAGTCGTAATCTTTTACCACATCTAACCACCGATGGTACCTCATGTTCAGATTCAGATGATCCACAAGGTACCTTAAACTCTTTTGGTCTGTGTAAATTGTACATCAGACCCAATAGAGGTAATGCCGCCAAATCTTGAGGGCAAACACCACTGCCCCTAGCTCCAAATCATGTGTTGGGTAGTTAGCCTCGTGAGGCTTCAACTATCTAGAGGCATAAGTTATCACATGCCCCCACTGCATCAACACTACTCCCATACCTGTGATCGAAGCATTGCAGTAGACTACAAAGTCATTTACTCCCTCTCGTAGGGTAAGAATCGGTGCCTCACACAGTTGCTGCCTAAGTGTCTCAAAGGTTTTATGATGCTCAGGACCCAGCAAAACACCATTGACTTCTTGGTCAGTCAGGTGAGTTGAATTGCTATCTTCGAAAAATCTTGAATAAATCTCCTTAATACCCTGCCCAACCCAGGAAGCTCCAAATCTCGGATGGAGGCCTCGGGGCCTCCCACTACATCACGACCTTTATTTTGGCCGGATCAACTAATATACCCTTCTAGTTGATGAGGTGTCCTAAAAATTGCACCTCCCACAACCATAACTCACACTTGGAGAATTTTGCAAAATGTCTCTCCTTCCTCAAGGTCTCTAGCACCTCTCTCAGGTGCTCCCCATGCTGCTCCTGAGTCTTGGAATACACCAAGATGTCATCAATGAATACTATCATAGACCGATCCAGCATTGACCTGTAAACGCGGTTCATGAGATCCGTGAACGCAGTTGGAGTATTGGTAAGCCCGAACGGCATCACCACAAACTCATAATGAGCATAGCGGGTCCTAAAAACGGTCTTCTGCACAACATCATCTTTGACCCGCACCTGGTGATAACCGGACCATAGATCAATCTTGGAGAACCAAGATGCTCCGTGAAGCTGATCGAACAAATCTACTATCCATGGGAGTAGGTAACGGTTCTTCACCGTTACCTTATTCTGCTCCCGGTAATCTATACACATGAGATGCGACCTGTCCTTCTTATTCACAAACATGATTAGGGCTCCCTATGAAAACTGCTCGGCCTGATAAAACCATTGTCTAGCAGCTCCTGCAGCTGCATAGACAAATTCTGCATCTTTGTAGGAGCCAACCGATATGGTGCCTTGGCTATCGGAGCCGCACCAGGGACCAGGTCGATCCGTAACTCAACCAGTGTTTCCGGAGGTATCCCAGGAAAATCCTCTGTGAACACATTCGGATACTCTCATACCACAGGTACGTCATCAACTATCGACTTACCCTTATCTCGAGTATCCATGAAATATGCAACATATCTCGCACATCCCTGTTGAATGTGACGTCTCGGTCTTGCTACAAAATAGAAAACTGGTCCGCGCTGTGGCCTCTCGCCCTGAATCACTAACTCTCCCCCACTGGGAGTGCGAACTATAACCAACTGCTGCTTACAATTTATCACTGCCCCATTGGGGTTCAACCAATCCATACGTACTATAACTTTATTCCCTTGTAGGGGAATATGAACCAAATCCACTGAGAATTGCTCATCAAATAACCGTAATGTACATTCTCTATGAACTCTCATGACCCTGACGGTCTTATCTGTTGGGTTTTGAGCAATCTAACACTTCCTAAGTGTGCATGCAACCCTAATAAACCTTGGATCTATATTTATCTAAATACATGCAAAATAATAATTTTTCCAAGGTTCATAACCTATCTAACATGGCATGGGGTACTTTTAAACATAAAAGAATTAGATAAGATTACATACCTTTTGATGAGTTTGATTCCTAAAGAGTTTGAGGGCCAAGCACCAATAGTGTGAATGCCTCAAATGGAATCACAAATCACCACAAACTCTTGGAAAACTTTGAGAGAGTGTATACACACTTATAAAATCGGCCACACACAAACACACATGAGCTAGCTAGCCATTTCATGCAACATAAGCATGCTTATATAGTATGCATGGTTAGGGAGAAACCCTAATAACCCATTACCTTTCCTTTCCCAAGGATCCATGGGTTAAAAGCTCCATGGATCATCCATGGACTTCCATACAAGCCTAGCCCATTAACTAATGAGTATTATCCCACACCATATAAAACAATAGCCCACAATTTAATTAGTCTTCCTTTTAATCTCTAAATTAATTCATAATTAATCTAAGACTAACACTAATTAAATAACTTCATATTAATATATTATAACTTACAATATATTAATATACATATGTGTATAACTCTCATAAAATTATCCATAAATAGTTCGGATGAAATGCAACCCAAATGGACCATGCCGGGTCGGGTCAAGTATATACCAAATAAGTTATGGACTTAGACACCTTATCCAACAGAATCCCACATGGATAAGTCTAATAACTATATTTGCGTATGTTACTTCAGGAACCAACCAGCAATCGTAGCTCTCGAAAACTCTGTTGAACTATGAAGCGCCATTTTAGATAAGTGATCATATAATCCTCTGTTCTCATGATATCAGCTGGACAAATACATGGAACAACGTCGTACTTATTGTCCAGCATTTTGTTTCCCGATTTTCGATTTGTTTGACAAAGAACTTAATCGAACACATCAATTTAGTTCTTTCCAGCCGGTACATAGGTCACAACAAAATCACCGAGGGGCCCATATATCGCTTCTATTTCTAGAAGGAACAGATAAACTTCGACTCATATGCTTGTTCTACTACTTATTGAATTGTACACAAATGCACATTTTATAACATCAAGTTACTGATGCGTTTACGTGCAATCAATGCACAACCAACTCATAGGTAACAACTCATATCTCTAGGTTTGAAGATTTATATGATATTACCGTCTCACGATCACCCGAGATAAATTCCATGAAGTGATACAAGTGAGCGTGGGTTTATTCCAATACTCATAACTTATGAGCACTCATGAATGTTGTAGCAACCATTGCTATGACTAAACCCATTTAGCCATCTACAAACTCGATTCATGACAGTCTTGATTTATACCTACTTCCAACATATGAACGACTGTGGAGTGTTTAAATAACTTAGTCATTCGGAAAGAATAACCCAACTATTTTGGAAGTCAAAACATGCAAAGTGAAACACAATAATAATCGAATCCAATATGGTCTCAGAACCCTTTTGAATATAAATAGAACCACCTTTTATTTATCACCATATTGATTACAGATTATTCATTGTATAATGTTTCAAACAATCAACTTAAGACTTGAATAAAAACAACAGTCGTCCCAAGCTCCTAGCATGTACACTTTGTTTTTCTAAACAATAGTTATGCCATACTCCAAGTATGCACACTATGTTTGTCTATGATCCTTACATTGTGATGTAGATCAATTGAACATTATTCCAATGATACTCATTTCACAATCCCAAATCTTTATTGTAAATGTAAGAATTTCTAATTTCTACCGTTTACCAAAAATCTGTTAGACTTTAAACTTATATGCATTGATCCTCTCATAATGATTATGTGCAAGGTCACCAAATCCTTGTCATCAGTCATTACAGAGGATTCCAAAGGAGATCAACTTTATGGAAACGAAGTCTCATATGCAAAGTACATTGCTTTGAATATCCTTCTTGCATTAAGTTTTTCTAATGTTACACAGATTGAATAACTTCCTCCTATGGAGACATTTCCATAGTCCCATTTTGACTATCACTTCCGAACAAGAGTTACTTCTTTTCAGAACATGTTAATACGGTCCTTTCCGACAACTTACATCATAGTTCCAACTTTCCCTGAGCAACCAATCTTTGGCGAACCTCAGATTGTCCTCGACAATTGCTTAATCACTTTAGTCATATTCAGTTCTAGACTTTTCCCTTCTGAATGCCTTAAGCATTTGCAAAATATAGAAAAGATGAATATTATAGCACATGCAATCGATCCTATATCCGAAGCATATGGGACACGATTCATGATGTTTAACATAAAGACATGATACTAGACCAGTCTTTTGGTACAATATTTTTTATTTGCCATGTTTTCAAAATTTTAACTATGAAGAGGGATGCCGTAATCATAAACGAATTTTGAAAACGCAATATATATATATATATATATATATATATATATATATATATAGAATTTCTTCAAGTTGAACCATTCCAACACAAAATTCATATATATATATATATATATATATATATATATATATATATATATATATATATATATATATTCTTGACTAAAGATGATTAAAATCTCAATATAAGCTTTAGAATTGAAATGAAGTATAATTTCCTCTCCCTTAATTATAGCAAAACAATTTTTAACCCCTGCAACTTCACGAATTGAAACTTTTTTTTCTAGCGATTACGACTATAAAAGGCAGGAGATGAATTAAAGAATCGTACTGCAACTATTGAAGAGAGATCAGAGCTAGTACTAGAGGAAGCGATAGAGGACAAAAGAGCTCAGAGAGCAGTGCAGCTTAGCGGGAAGAGAACTTATAATCGGGGACCGACAAACTGGAAAAACAGCTATTGCTATCGATACCATATTAAACCAAAAGCAAATAAACTCAAGGAGCACCTCTGAGAGTGAGACATTGTATTGTGTCTATGTAGCGATTGGATAGAAACGCTCAACTGTGGCCCAATTCGTTCAAATTCTTTTAGAAGCGAATGCTATGGAAGGGCGTAATCGTAAGAAACACTTTTCATTTCATCCCTGTAGTTCCGCTTCTTGCTCTAAAAATTAGTAAAGACTTGTCGGAAATCGCCAGTTGGCTTGGTTCGACCAAGAAAGGCATGGGACTCTTTGGGCATTGCTTGGGTCGAGTGAAGTAAAGACTAGCTACCTATAATATAAAAATCCCTCACTGCACACTTTAGATATAATGAAAACCTTTAGTTTAGGAGTCATTCAGGCTAGATCTAAAAAAAGAACATAGCTTTCGTATGATCCCTTTCTAGTACCCTATCTTGAGCAGGAAAGTGTTCAGTAGGAAAAGACTGGAAGAAATGGGATTCGAACCCATGCATGATGCAATCTTCTTGTATGTCGATTTAGCAAACCAATGCCTTTCCCAAGCGCCCGACTTTCTTTTTGGGTTCCGAGAGGCAGAGTAGCTTCAACATTAGGGTATGGGATAGAGTTCGAGTGAGGCATCAACCATAGATTGCGGAACTTTCAAGATGCTTCCTTGCGAAAGCCAACGGAGTCTGTACTGTAACTCAACCTTCTCATCCATGGAAGGATTCCTTATTCGATGATAAATGTCAGACAATGACAGTGCGGCCTGTGATTAAGGATTGATCGACGCCCGAGGAACGCTCGACCGAATCAATGAGTCACAAGGTGTAAGCCCCAACGACAAAAGAACTTTTCGATAATTAACATTGCTGACTTGCAACACTAAACGTAATAATCATGCTCCCACTAACATGATGATTATCAACATAACACTTAAGCTCCCACTAGCTCTGACATATTTCAAGAACTCTGCTGGACTTCTGAAATTTAGATTCATACACCCTTTATTAGATAGCTCACATGTGTGCCTAAACAATTTTCAGAACTATGAAAAGGGATGTCGTAATCATAGTCTCAATTGCTTAGGCATTTGCCATTTCTCACAAGTCCATGTTAGTGTGTCGGTTAACCACACGCG
Source organism: Lactuca saligna (assembly GCF_052625555.1). NCBI lineage: Eukaryota > Viridiplantae > Streptophyta > Magnoliopsida > Asterales > Asteraceae > Lactuca > Lactuca saligna. Next base: position 97,820,200 of record NC_136421.1, read on the forward strand.
CTCCACTAACGACTTTTGAAAATGCAAATAACACAATTGATATCTACGTAAAATCTACTTAGTGAAAGCGTTTCCTCACCATCATTTTCCTGAATCGGAGAGAAACCTTATGAAATTTAGATTTTATAGTGTATGAGTTCCTATCCATGTGAATTTGTCAAAACCATAATTACAAGATGAGGTTAGTGACAAATTCAGCCTTACATGGATTAAACTTGCTCAATCTTAGTTTCTTGTCACCTTGGTAGCACAAGGCCCACCAATGCTTCCAAGTTAAACTCTTATAACTCACATGCAAATTCAACTTATTGAAGTAGGTACAGAAATAAGAATTATGTCAACACGATAGGTTGCAAACCTTAAGTCGTGTGCTAGTGATAAATTACAGGTTTTACTCTTGATTAAATCTTGAAACTCTTTCAGGATCTTTAAGGCTCCCACTGTCCCCTTAACATATAAGTTTCCCCAGTCAAGAACCATTCCTTGACAAAACAAATATTCAAGGGATAATGGGATTCTTATCAAGACTAACACTTTACACAATTGGTCTTAGTTGGTCTTTGTCTCATCCAAGACATCACAACTTACCAATCTCAAATGTACAAGAGGAGAAAACATTTTACTCTTACATTTGACTAGTGTTAATAAATCTTCCTTTATGTCACTCAAGGTTACAATCTTGGAGTATGACTCTAAGAATTGTTTTGGAACGAAGTATGACTCATCTTCTTGATTTTAACCAATCCAACAATTCATGACCTCTCTTCTTAGCCATAACAATGCACTAAGACGTCCTTAGAGTATGAATTTGTGATATGGTTTCATAATTATTAAGATGATCATGAAATATGATACTAAAGTACTCTCCCATCCTTTCAGATTTGAGAAACTTTTATCTTTCTGCCTAATTTGATTCTTCTCATTTGTTTTGTCATACATTGTAACCTTTCCAATGTTACAGAATTATACTTAACCTTATAAGTATAATCATATTTACTAATCTTTAGTAAATCATGACAAATCAATCTTTGTGGTGGACTTTGACTAGCGCACACCCAGTGTACCTAATTCATTAGTCCTTCAATTGACTCACATATACATGTGATCAAAGAATTAGTCTTAATTTTCAAAGATGAAAATTCTCATTCATCATACAATACAACTTGTATGATTCCAAGTTTCTGTCCAATTGAAACTTGGGTGATGAAAAACTTTCTTCATTTGGTAAATTCAGACACTACCACAAATGAAAGAATCAAATCCACTTTCCAATATTGCTATTACTGGAAACATATAAGCAACAATTTTCCACAGATGCCATCGTAAGGATATTTTTAAAATAAATAAATTTAAAACCCTTTTTTTTCTTTTTTTTTAAAAACTTTGCGGAAAAACTTATCCTTACAATCCACATGAAAACCTTGTTGTTATCTATTCATAAGCAATATATTATAACTCTTAAGCAACAGCTCAAAATTCTGATTACCGAACCATGCGATCGAAACCCACCTTCGCAATCAGAATCAACATATACTTACTTTAAGCTTCCTATCTTTTCTTTGATTCTTAAAACATCAACATGTGACCCATTCACATTATGTAATAAGAATCTCCAAATAGGAACTTAATAGAGTTAGTCAGTGGACTTTAACTGAAGTAGAGTCAAACTTTTTGACTTGATCAATCTTATGATCTTTCAGGTTAGTAGGGCAGCTTCGCAATCAGTGTCCCTTCCTTTGGCAACAGAACACATGGACCCTTTGGTAATGGCACATGAGACTATCTTAGACTTAGCCTTTCTCTTTACCATTTGGTCAACTGAGTTGACTATAGCCGATCCCCTTCCATTGGGAAGAGAAATCTTTTTCTAGATATCCAATGCTACCAATGTTAATGTCCATTTAAGACATGGGAAGTTGTTCTTTTAATCAAATTTGCTTTACTGGTGTTCCAAATCATTGCTGATTCCACAACACCAAGCAAATAGATAACATCATTAAGGGTCATGTCATAGTCTGCCTCATAGTAGTAATAAAGAGACTAACTATGTTACTAAGAAAGTGATTGAACATCCAACCTTCACGAGACTTTGACACCCAACTCTCCCGGCTTGTCAATACGTGACTTTATCTCCAAGATGTGAGCACACATAGACTATGCTTGCCAATAGGTATTGAGTGACTTCAAACTTTTCAAGAACTTGTGGGTGAGGGAGAATAATTGGAGGAGGTGGAGGAAGTGAAGCATGATGTTGAGGGACACCATCTTCAAGCGATTTGGGAAGATCATAGTTGTCTGAACCAGAGATCGATAATGGGAGAAAATCAAGTTAGTTGATTCAAAGTCCTTAATGTAACACCCAATATGAAATATTAAGGCTAGGGATGCCGTAATCCAAGCTGTAAAATATTTAAAGGTAGGCGAATGACGATTCACCAATTTCCACTATGAAAAATGAAATAATTTATTAGGTTTTAATTGGATTTGAAATTCCTAGATCTTTTGAGATTCATTGAACTTTTCATTGGCATGTTTCAATCTCGAGTGTGCCCTCTCAAATTTTGTGATTGGGATGCCGAGGATCACAAAACAAGGTGTGAATAACCATACCAATTCACTTGGTACCCTTAATATTATCACCTAATCAATGTGCCGGTTAACCACACACGCTCCATTGATCTATGACAAACATTAAGTCACCCTTCGTGGTCCTTACTAGTCCAAGTTAGTGTGCCGGTTAACCACACACGCTCCACCAACGACTTGGTAAGGTACAAAGTGTGAATTCCATCGGCTAGCACCAAATTCACATTTTTCCTAAAGCAACTAAGATTGGGAATTAAATAAAAAAAATATTTAGTTACTTTATAATAATCATTATACTTTTAATGAGAATTTAAAGTCATTGTCCTACCTGTTCGGCTAACGACCCTCCACCGATCAAGCAAGCGGTGGGTGAGAGTGGACACCCATTAAGTCACCATTTTATAGGCAACAACCTTATACCCACCTTATAGACCGGCTTCGTGAATGAGGCCTACTAACGGTAAAACGACTTGTTCTTATATATATATATATATATATATATATATATATATATATATATATAATTAACCATTAATGTTATAAATAGTATAAGTGTTGAATTTTAACTTTTAAAACTCTAAGTGTTGGAATTAAAGTTTATTAAAGTGTGTGAAACTTTTCCAAATTCCAAAACTTGAGGGCATGTTTTGTAACTCTTCAAAGCTTTTCATTTCATAACTTATGAATTAAAGGTTCATAAAATGAAGACTCTTCATTTTATGTAACTTATGTGTTTTTAATGTGTGTTAAAGAAAAGTGACCTTTGGATATCCATAACTTGAGGACAAATTATGGACTCCATTAAAACACATAAATGATCAAGAATTAATCCTAAGCAATTCAGCAAATAATTCCTATAATCTTCTAAATTCATAAGAACATGAACATGATTATCAAAGTTTCAAGAATTATATGAACACATACAAAGCATGAAATTTTGATATATGCTATTGTAAATGGATTAGAACAACCATTACACCAACTAAAATAAGTTTTAAAACATCAAAACAGTTTAGGGTAAAGTTTCTAGTCCATTTCCAGCAGCAAAAGTCGAAAATCTGCATTCTGAACCTTCTACTCGCCGAGTGCACGAACCTACTCGGCGAGTAGGATGAATTTTGCCTTGGACTAGGCGAGTCCCCCCATGGACTCGGCGATTCCATCATGAAGACAACAAAAATTTCGACTTTTTTCACTATTTTGCATCAAGTATCAAACAAGCAAGCCTAGGCTCTAATACCACTGTTGGGTTTTGAGCAAGCTAACACTTCCTAAGTGTGCCTGCAACCCTAATAAACCTTGGATCTATGTTTGTCTAAATACATGCAAACTAATAATTTTTCCAAGGTTCATAACCTATCTAACATCACATGGGGTACTTTTAAACATAAAAGAATTAGATGAGATTACATACCTTTTGATGATGAGTTTGATTTCTAAGGAGTTTGAGGGCCAAGCACCAATAGTGTGAATGCCTCAAATGGAATCACAAATCACCACAAACTCTTGGAAAACTTTGAGAGAGTGTATACACACTTATAAAATCGGCCACACACAAACACACATGAGCTAGCTAGCCATTTCATGCAACATAAGCATGCTTATATAGTATGCATGGTTAGGGTGAAACCCTAATAACCCATGACCTTTCCTTTCCCAAGGATCCATGGGTTAAAAGCTCCATGGATCATCCATGGACTTCCATATAAGCCTAGCCCATTAACTAATGAGTATTAGCCCACACCATATAAAACAATAGCCCACAATTTAATTAGTCTTCCTTTTAATCTCTAAATTAATTCATAATTAATCTAAGACTAACACTAATTAGATAACTTCATATTAATATATTATAACTTACAATATATTAATAGATATATGTGTATAACTCTCATAAAATTATCCATAAATAGTTCGGATGAAATGCAACCCAAAGGGACCATGCCGGGTTGGGTCAAGTATATACCAAATAAGTTATGGACTTAGACACCTTATCCAACATTATCATCAGCTATCTCAATGTCAAGTGGGCAATCCAGCTCCCCTGGAGCTCTGCTAAATTGCTTGCTAAGTGCAAGTGACACAAATGATCAAGTAGCTCCCGAATCAAACAATACCATAACTGAAATGTCATTCACTAAGAACGATCCTATAAACAACACAAAATATGAGTAATAATCAGAAATAAATAAGAGGTAATGGAGAAGATACATACCCATAACCACATCAGGAGCTGCACGTGCCTCCTCTGCTGTCAAATGGAAGGCTCTTCTCTTCGCCACTGGCGTCTCAGCCCGGCCCTGATGGCTATCTGTAATCCTCAATGTAGCAGGGGCAGGTGCCATCACCTTCCCTACTGCTGCTAAACTCGGACACTCCTCTTATGGCCCATTTGATTGCACTGAAAGAAAATCAGATCAGATAATGTGGTGGTAGTAGTAGTAGTAGAAGTAGCAGTACAATCTTTGCTCACATGTCCTGTTCGGCCACACTTGAAGTAGCCCGAATTCCCTGCCCTGGACGTCCCCTCGTGTGACCTGCAACACTTGCCGCAACGACCTCGGCCCTACTAGGCCTTCCCTCTAGAATCTTTCTTGGGCTTCTTGGCCGATCCCTCTGTGCCAAGTACCGACTCTAGCTTTCTCTTCCTCTCAATCTGCAAATCAATCTCTCTCTCTCTCTCTCTCTCTCTCTCTCTCTCTCTCTCTCCCGAGCCCTCGCTATCATATCCTCTACGTCTTGCAGTTGGATCGACTCACAAACTGGTGGATATCACTCCCCAACATCTCATGATATCATGCCTTTTTCATCTCCCGTCCGCTGCATACTGTGGAACAAGAAGAGCTCTCTCCTTAAACTTGGCAGTAATCTCCGCCATAGTCTCTGTCGTCTGTTGGAGGTCCTGAAACTCTCTAGCAAGCTAGTGCACCTCACTGACAGGTGCAAACTCGACCCTGAACCTGGTCATGAAATTGCCTTAGGTCATCGCATCCAACATACTATCATCACCAATACCTCTTCCAACCTCTTCCCACCAATCTCATGCCATGTCCTTCAGAAGACAAGATACCAATCTGACATTGCCCACCTTGAGACATCTGCTGGTGCGGAACACGTTGGCTACATATGCCAACCATCGGGTACTAGTAATGGGGTTTCGAGCCCCATGATAATCGGGAGCTCCACAGGCTCTGAACTCCCGGAAGGTGAGCGTGCGGAACCCCATCATGGCCTCCAACTCATCGCGGAACGCGCTCAATCTCTCATCCATAAGCTCCATAATACCCTCCTTGATCAAACCGAAGATCACAGGAGTCTGCTCAAGTATAGTGAGAGTGATCTCTGAGGAGAGAAACTCCCTAGTCCGCTCATCTAGCTGCTCGGATCCCGAGCCTGAACCTGATCCCTCACCTAAACTGTCAACTGCTGGTCTTGGGCGTAGAACCACCATTCTGAAAACACATTATGACAAACGTCAGAATACTAATATAACTCATTGGATCACATATACTACAAATTCTTTGGTTTTGTCTTAGCCTTCCTTGATTCGAGTAAGGATCCTCTACTTTCATTATTATGGGCCCATACTACCTTCCACATTTATCCGTACTTTCCTCAAGAACTGCCTTGACTCCACCAAGTCCCTTCTAATGCTACTGTTCTCTGCTACTCTCATCCTAAGCTCGCCCTAGGGTAATCGCCAACTCACTCTCTGCCATCAGCTACATATGAAGTGCCTATCTTCTTCCCCTAACTAGCTCGCGAATACTATTACATATTAATCATAATAGATAATTCTTCGAATGAAAGTTCTACTCTACAACAGTTGGACTCAAACAAGGGCTGCGAAATAGAGCTAGACCTAACCTTCTGAAATTATTTAGTCCTGGCAATACGTAACTTAACAGATTCATTTACTAGTTAGTGAAAGACAACTACAACTCCTAAAAGCACAAAGCAAGCAGCATTCGAGCATTGAGTACACATAATCAAGCATATACTACTTCGGCTATCACCCTAACTAATCTGTACTAGCACGCAGTTCTCATAAAATTGAAACACATATAACAGGCACATAAGACATCCTTCCTAGACCCTTAGTCCTAATCTAGCATGATGTTCTAATAAAGCTGATAATCATATCATAACATAAACTTGTATGGGTAATTTGGGAGTACTTACTTGAGCTCGGCTGATTGCATGCACCACACCCTTTTTCCCTTTTCAAAGTTCTTTTCTTTCTAAAAATTCTTTTCGCTTTTCTAAAACTCTTTTCTTTTGAAAACTTTATACCACTTATTTAGTTTGAGTTCAGACACACCCAAAAGTGTGCTCTAATCCCTCAAACCAAGGCTCTGATACCAACTTGTAGCATCCCAAAAATACAAGCCAAAAAATTTCATTTTTGAAATCATTTAACAAGCATAATATTATCATCATAAAATCAAATCATCAAACATGCATCTCAAAATCTCATAAAATCTGTCAACATATAATTGTCTCATAATAAATATCAGAGTAAGCTCCCAGGCTAATAGAAACTGTGGTATGTTCCATGCCATCAACTCGAGCCCTCCCTTTGCTTGCTGAAGTACTTGAAACCAAAACTGAAACTGTAAGCACGAAGCTTAGTGAGCTCCCCTAAACTACCACATACCATACACATGTAACATGCAACTAGGAGATACATGCCCCGCCAACACTCATGGAGATACGGTCCCCGCCCACACTCCACCAACTAGGAGATATGGGCCCCGCCCACACTCCGCTAACTCTAAGATACGGGCCCGACCCACACTTAGCTACTCGAGATACGAGCCCCGCCTACACTCGACTGCTATAAGATATGGACCCCGCCCACACTCAGTTACTAGGAAAACATACAAGTATCACACAGATAATAAGTATAACTAGATTTATCATTCAGATTATATCATAGTCAAACTCCGCTACAGGTAAATACGGGCTCCGCCCACACTCAGCTAACTGGGAGATACAGGCCCCACCCACACTCAACTACTAATCATAACACGCTACGGGCCGACCTTGGTGCCTTAGACCCATTCCTAATGAAGGGAAACTCACCTCGTGTGACTGGATACTGAAACTCTGAGTAAGAAATCCCTGTCTGCTGCTCTGGCGACTCTCGGGCTATAATTTCCATAAAGATACTTAGTCAAAAGCTGATAACTACTCTTAGGGTAAAATGATCATTTTACCCCTGGCTAAGGTCAAAATCCTGGTCAAATTCAACATCTAGTTGACTTGACTCGCCGAGTTGGTCCACCAACTCGTCGAGTCCTTATTTTTTATTTGTCCCCAACTTCGACTCTACTCGTCGAGTCTAGTAGAACTCGACGAGTTCTCCTTCAACTATAGCATCGAGACAATCTTCAACTGGCTTGCCAAGTTCATCCTTGAACTCGTTGAGTCCACCTTCATCGTATGAGTGTGTCTAGTTTTTGACTCACCAAGTTATATGAACAACTCGTCGAGTCCCTCTTCATGGGTTGGGAGATGGCATTGGACTCGTCGAGTGCATTCATACACTCGCTGAGTCCCATGGTTTCCAGGTCTATAGCTAAGTCTATTTTGTTGGGTACTTCTTCAGGACTCAACTACATCCCTTCTAAACTCAACTGGGTTCCTGTGAATCACAACAGGTTGGGGAAACCAAACCCTCGGACTCACTGAGTCCCAAGAACAAATCGTCGAGTCGGCTAGTGTCCAAGTCTATAACTCGATTTCTGATGTACAACTGTCATCCAAAAGGTAGATCTGGGGTCCTGAAGTGGATATAACACGTAAAGTCATGAACTTTACGTATGTGAATGGGACTTTTATGCTTAAAGGACCAGAAATGGGGTTTAGTTCACACATGGGGTTCTCATGGCCATAAAGATGACACCTTTATGCCATGAGGTCGCTCCAAGGTTCCAGATCTGAAGATATATTAACGTGGGACGTCCAAGTCCTAAGGATCAAGCTTCTTGGACCCAAGACTCCATAAAAATGGCCACAAGGAAATCTAAGAAACTACAAGTCAAGTATGAAGCTTGATTACCAGAAAGGGAGGAGAAAATGCCGTTGTTCCTGGATCTACAATCTTCTGTTGAAGTCCTGCTTCTTCCTCTTCTTCACATAAGCTTCAAATGACACAAGATTACTTAAAAATGGCACTCAAACATTCACAAGGCTCAAGGTGGTGAGTTAGAGTTTTCTGGACATTGAGTGAGTGATAGGGAGGCCATAAGGGTGTTATATTTATTTAAATAGGGGGACAAACCCTAAATATTAGGGTTTCCAACATAAAGCTCCTACTCGCCGAGTCAGTATTCCGACTTGTCGAGTAGGTCACTTAGTTCCTCGACCCGGAGTCGATCCTACTCGACGAGTTGAGCCTCCAAATCATCGAGACCAAGGGTAAAATATGAAGTTTAACTTGAATTAAATGTGTACCTGAGACCAGGTGTTACAAGGGGAAACCCACCCTCCAAACCCCTCCCGAAGGCCCAAATACCCTTTCCTTGTTAATGGGCCCCAAAGTCCAAGTCCAGTATCCTTAATGGCCTCTTGGCCCAATAAGGCCATACCATTGCATCCATGGCGCATACAGATAAAAAAAGCCCATAACTCACATAATACAACCAAGCCCTATAAGTAAATGAGACCCACAGGCTTAAAGGCCCAAAACAGATTAAGCTCCAACTGTGCTGCGTATGCTCGGCGTACCTTCCTTGTACATGCGGCGTACTGAGAGTTTAGGGACTATGCGCTGCGTACAACGGGCTACACCCAATGTACGACTAGATTAAGCACTTCCTCCATTAAGTGCTTAATGCTCGATTCCTTCACGTCCAAAAGTCAGATCTAGGCTTGTTAAAAAGTACTAAGGCATAAAGTTGCCAACTTTATGCCCTTTCATGCCTCATAAACTTCCAACACCTCCATTAAGACCTTTCCAAGGTCTTTAACTCATGCATGAGACTAATACATCCACCAAGACTCCATTTTTATACTTATAAATGACCAAGGGACCTCAGATTTGTCATTCCCATCTCATGGAGTTGCTTAACTCACTAAAAGAGGTTCAAAATCAACCAAAGGGAAAAAAATAGAAAACCCTAGATAGATCTAAGGATTTAGATGGAAAGGTGCAAGCTTGTTACCTCCAGAAGCCTTGCAAGATGAACACAACACAGATTCTTGAGGCACCATACCGTCCCAAGCTTGCCTAGCAACTCTCCTTCGTGAAAGGACTCCAAAATGGCTACCAAGACCTTTTTAAGCTCAAACTCTCACTCTCACACTAACTCAGCTGAAAGTTGATGAAATGGGGCTAAAGAGGCTGATAGGGTTTGGTATAAGAGGTTAAAAGGTGTTTAAATAGGGGTCAAGTCCGGATTGGGTTTTGGTCTTCAATTGCATACGCCTGGCATCCCCTTACATATGCCCCGCATACGCAAGATGTCCTCGCGATCACTAATGCAGAGTACGCTTGGGATACTCCAAGGGACCATATCTGTCAAAATTGGAAATCATCGAGGGTTTTCAAGTCATACCTGACTTAGGGCGTTACAACTCTCCCCTACCTGGACTAGACTTCATCCTCCAAGTCTGTAGCTGTAAATAGTTCAGGATAAAATTCTTGCATCTCCTCCTCTGACTCCCAAGTCTATTCAGATCCCTTTCGGTGCTGCCATTGCACCTTCACTAATTTCACCTCCTTGGTCTGAAGACTCCTAGTCTTCCTATCTAAAACGACAACTGACCTCTCAACATAATTCAGGCTCCCATCCACCTGAATGTCATCCATGGGAATAATAGCGGACTCGTCATCAACACACTTCTGAAGCTGAGACATGTGGAAGGTTTTGTGAATCTGACTAAGCGCCTCTAGTAGCTCTAAACAATATGCCACCCTACCCACTTGGGCCGTGATCCTGAATGGGCCTATGAACCGAGGCTCCAATTTGCTTCACTTCCGAAACCTGATAATCCCTTTCCAGGGCGACACCTTTAGCGGTACAAAATCCCCCACCTGAAACTCGAGATCCGAGCGCCGTTTTTCAGTATAGCTTTTCTGACGGCTCTACGCAACTCGAAATTGGTCACACACCTGCTGAATAAAGTCGGTGGTCTTGAGCACCACCTCAGTGCTCCCCATGACTCGATGCCCAACCTCGTCCCAACACACCGGGGTACTGCACCTTCGTCCATATAACATCTCGAATGGAGCCCGGTCAATACTAGCATGATAATTGTTATTGTACGAGAAATTTTCCAATGGGAGGTACATATCCCAACTCCCTCCAAAATCCAGCACGCATGTCACAGCATGTCCTCCAGTGTCTGGATAATCCTCTCACTCTGACCATCAGTTTGAGAGTGATATGCCATATTGAAATGCAGTTGAGTGCCCAATTCCTCATGGAACTTCTTCTAAAACCTGGATGTAAACCAAACATCCCTATCAGAAACCACCGACACTGGCACCCCGTGCCTTTCCACCACTTCTCGAACATAAATGTCCGCCAACTTTTCTGCGGATATACTATCAGAGATCGGAATGAAGTAGGCACCCTTTGTCAGTCTATCCACGATAAATTATATGGAATCCATGGCCCTTTCCGTCTTTGGTAGCTTCATAATGAAATCCATAGTGATCTCTTCCCACTTCCACATGGGAATGGGTAACGGATGAACCTTTCCATGAGGCCACTGATGCTCGGCCTTGACCTTCCTACATGTTAAGCACCACTCCATGAACCAGGCAATCTCCCGCTTCATGCAGGGCCACCAATAAGTCAGCCTCAAGTCCCTATACATTTTTGTTGCACGTGGATGTATAGAAAACTTGGACTTATGCACCTCCTCTAATAGCCTTTGCCTCACTCCTCCAGATACGGACACCCATACTCGGCCACACCGCGTCAAAAGACCGCGACTATCCTTAACAAACAAAGGGTACTGACCCTGAATTTTCTCCATTTTCCAATTATCTTTCTTCAACCCCTTAAATTGTGCCTCTTTGATCATGCCTAACAAGGGCAAAATTATAGTCATCCTCATACAAATGTACCTAATCATGGACCCCGCCGTCTTGCGGCTCAATGAATTGGCCACCACTTGGCCTTCCCTGGATGGTATAAGATCTCGCAATCATAATCCTTCATAACATCCAACCATCCCATCTGCTGCATATTGAGGTTCTGTTGATCCATAAAATACTTTAGACTCTTGTGCTCAGTATAAATTGTGAACTGCATACCATACAAATAGTGCCTCTAGATCTTGAGTGCAAACACCACTACCCCCAGCTCAAAGTCATGCGTGGGGTAATTCGCTTTGTGTGGCTTCACCTTCCGTGAGGCGTAAGTAATCACATGCCTTATCTGCATCAACACCGCACCCAATCATGAAATTGATGCATCACAGTACACCACTAAATCATCGAACCCCTTAGGTAGTACTAGAATCGGAACCTCGCATAACCTCCGTCTCAGGGTCTCAAACGCCATCTACTAATCCTCACCCCAATGAAAGGTCACATTCTTCTTGGTCAAACGGGTCAATGGCACAACGATCTTGGAGAAATCCTAGATAAATCTACGACATTAGACCGCTATACCCAAGAAACTACGAATCTCTAAGGCATTCCTTGGTACCTCCCATCGCATCACCGCCTCCACCTTGGTTGGGTCGACCGAAATTCCCTCCTGATTGATGACATGCCCTAAAAACTGTACTTCCCGCAGCCAGAAATCACATTTAGAGAACTTCACATAAAGTTTCTCCACCCTCAGGGTCTCCAATACCTCCCTCTAGGGCTGTAAACGAACCAAACGAATACGAACAAGGTCTTCTTCATGTTCGTTCGTTTAAATTAGTTGAACAACAAACGAACACGAACGGATAAACGAACGAGATTTTCTTGTTCGTGTTCATTCGTTTAACAAATTACTTTGTTCATGTTCGTTCATTTATGTTCGTTAATATGCTAAACGAACATAAATGAACAAACATAAACGAACAAAGATAAAAAAAACACAATTGAACATATATGAACATAAACAAACATATAATATAGCAATATAATAAAAAATAATTGAATATAGATGAATATAAATAAACTTAAACGAACGAATATAAACGAACGTAAACAATCTCATAAACGAACGTTCACGGACATAAATGAACGAACGAGACCATTGTTCATGTTCGTTCATTTAACTAAACGAACGATAATTTTTGTTCATGTTCGTTCATTTATTAAATAAACGAACATAAACGAACTTCCAGCCGAACAATTCACGAACGATTCGCCGAACGTTCAGTTCGTTTACAGCCCTACCTCCCTCAAATGCTGCTCGTGCTGCTCCCTAGTCTTAGAGTAGACCAGAATATGATCAATAAAAAACGATCACCTACCGATCCATGATCGGCCTACATATCCAGTTCATGAGATCCATGAACGCTGCTGGGGCATTGGTGAGCCCAAACGGCATCTCCACAAACTCATAATGCCCATATCTAGTCCTGAAGGTTGTCTTCAGTATATCCTCCTCACGAATCCTCATCTGATGATATCTGGACCGAAGATCAGTCTTGCAGAACTAAGATGCACCCTGTAGCTAATCAAATATGTCATCGATCCTTGTCAAGGGATAACAGCTCTTCACTGTCAGTTTATTCAGCTCCCTATAATCAATGCACCTCCTGTGCAATCCATCCTGCTTTTCCACGAAGAGGATCAGTGCTCCCCATGGAGAAGTGCTCGGACGGATAAACCCTTGGTCTAGCAGTTCCTGGAGCTACGTAGATAACTCTTGTATCTCAGGTGGTGCCAACCGATATGGTGCCTTGGCTATCAGAGCCACACCCGACACTAAATCAACACAAAACTCCACCTGCCTCTCCGGAGACAGTCCCGATAACTCTTCGGGAAAAACAACCCGGAAATCCCATATAACTGGTACACAGCCCACATCCTACACGGTCCCCACTCTTGTGTCCGAAACATAAGCCAGAAATCTCGTGCAACCCTGGTGCAAAAAACTCCTAGCCCTCACAGCCGAACAGAGGGTCGGTACTTGCGAGACCCTCTCACCATGAATAATTAGTTCTTCCCCCTTGGGGTTCAAACCCGGACCAACTGACTCTAACAATCAATCCTAGCCTCGTTGGCCCCCAACTAGTCCATCCCAACAATCACCTTTAATCCTCGCAACGGTATGTGGACTAATGCACACTCAGGACAAAGTCCCGATATACCCTCGCAGCACTCACAATGCGATCATCTGCAAAATCCACCTTGAGCGGGGAATCCAAAGTCCGTGGCGTGTCCTGGAATTTCTTGCTGAGTGCAAGAGACACGAAAGATCGGGTAGCACCTGAATCAAACAAAACATGTGCCGACATACCATTGACCAAAAAGGTCCCTAAACAACATAATACATCCATATATATATATATATATATATATATATATATATATATATATATATATATATATATATATATATATATATATATATAAGCACTTCAAATAAATAAATATAAAGTGAGAAGAATGCACACGTACCAGCCACAACGTCCGATGCTGCCCGAGCCTCCTCGGTAGTTAGCTGAAATGCACGGATCTTCACCGCTGGAGCTTCCGCCTTGACAGGGAGGTGATCAATAATCCTTATAGTGGTGGGCGCGGGCACCGCCACGACTCCCCCCCCCCCCCCTCCCTGCCACCTAGGACAATCGGCCCGCTTGTGGCCGGTCTGGTTGCAATGATAACATATCAAACCCTTATTAGGGCAGTCCCTGCTCACGTGACCTGTCTGACCACAGGTGTAACACACCATGCCCTGACCCCTAAATGCTCCTCCATGCGACCTCCCACACTTGGCACACCATCCCTAGCCCTGCTAGCCGTTACCCGAAGAATCATAGGTCTTAGGCTTCTTAGCCTGATCCCCTATAGCTTGTCCTGGAATTTCTTGCTAAGCGAAAGAGACACAAAAGATCGGGTAGCACCTGAATCAAACAAAATATGTGCCGACATACCATTGACCAAAAAGGTCCCTAAACAACATAATACATATATATATATATATATATATACATATATATATATATATATATATATATATATATATATAAGTACTTCAAATAAATAAATATAAAGCTGAGAAGAATGCACACGTACCAGCCACAACGTCCGATGATGCTCGAGCCTCCTCGGTAGTTAGCTGAAATGCACGAATCTTCACCCCTGGAGCTTCCGCCTTGACAGGGAGGTGATCAATAATCCTTATAATGGTGGGCGCGGGCACCGCCACGACTCCTCCCCCTCCTTGCCACCTAGGACAATCGACCTGCTTGTGGCCGGTCTGGTTGCAATGATAACATATCAAACCCTTCTTGGGGCAGTCCCTGCTCACGTGACCCATCTGACCATAGGTGTAACACACCATGCCCTAACCCCTAAAAAACTTGACCCATGACATCTTGACCACTCCGGCTGCCCCCTCCTGCCTAGTAACCTCGCCCTACCAATCTCGGGCCCTATCTCGCAGTATACAAGAAGAAAACCCAACATTTGTCGCATCCGGCCAGGAACTCGTGCAATGGGCATTCTCAATATCCGTTATCCAGCATCGACTGACTATGGCGTCCCTATCCACGAAATACTCCGGCGCCCCGCACGCCTTGAACTCCCTGAACGAGGGAGTTTGGACCCCAACCTGGCCCGCAACAATCTCAGCCGTGAATGATCTGAGTCTCTCCTCCATGAGATCCATAATACCCTTCTTAACCGTCCCAAAGATGATTGGGGTTGCGTCAAGGATGCCCCTGGTAACCTCGGGTGCAATGAGCTCGCGCAGCCTCTCATCAATGACATCAGTAGTGTCTGCTGATCCCGCCCTGGATCTAGATCTCGATCCTAATCCCCTAGCTCCAAATCGTGTCACCACCATGCTGAACTAAAATGTAATAAATTGCAGTGATTAGGATTACTATATAAGGGATCTTCCCACACCGGTCCTCCTTAGAGTCGTCAGATCCAACATTGGTTCAGGTGCAAGTCATGTGCTTCCAGTAGTACGGACCCAATACTACCTTCCACACCTACCTATACCTTTCCCCACTGTTCTACCTGATAACTCCAGATCGTCCCTCAACTAAACCGTATTCCACAACTACCCCGCATACTAATCTTAGGCTGGCCTAAGATTTGCCTTATTCATATCAATTAGACCAATCATAACAGGTTTCCTTAATGCATGTAAATTATACACATAAAAGGGTCAAATAGACTTTCGAATAAAAGACTGTACCCCAGGACCCCAACCATACAAGGAACAGGAAGTAAGGCCAAATCAATCATTATGAAGCTATAAGATCTTAACCGTATACAGTTTTAAAAGCATACGCATACCAAGTTTCCACATAATCAATTAGGCTCGAACATCAGTATAACATGGATAACACATTGGGGAACTACTTACTAATGGGCCCTAAAGCAATAAGGCCCAACCATTGAATCCATGGCCCATACAGATGAAATAGCCCATAACTCACAGAATACAACCAAGCCCTATAACTAAATGAGATCTGCGGGCTAAAAGGCCCAAAACAGATTAAGGCCCAACTGTGTTGTGTACGCTCGGTGTACCTTCCTAGTACGTGCAATGTACTAAGGTTTTGGGAACTACACGCTGCATACAACGGGCTACGCCCAATGTATGACTAGATTAAGAACTTCCTCTATTAAGTGCTTAATGCTCAATTCTTTCACATCCAAAAGTCATATCTAGGCTTATTAAAACGTCCTAAGGCATATAGTTGCCAACTTTATGCCCTTGCATGTCTCATAATCTTCCAACACCTCCATTAAGAGCTTTCCAAGGTCTTTAACCCATGCATGAGACTAATACATCCACCAAGCCTCCATTTTATGCTTCTAAATGACCAAGGGACCTCAGATCTATCATTCTCATCTCATGGAGTTGCTTAACTCACCAAAAGAGGTCCAAAATCAACCAAATGGACAAAACTAGAAAACCCTAGCTAGATCTAAGGATTTAGATCGAAAGGTGCAGATATCGCTAGAATATGTAAATATGATTTCGTATTTGGTTGATTAGTCCACATACCGTAGAATATGTAAACAAAAGCGTGCATGAAAAGAACATCTAAATATGATTTCGTATGAGGAAGTTATGATTTTTCTAAGTTTCAGCTTAGCAGTATGCAGCCCGAAGTTCGATTTTGAGATCGAGTGAGTTATAGCCCAAACAATCTTAACGGGAATCGAAGATCTCGTCGATAGTAGTCCAATAGAAAAAAGATAGACAAAAACAAAGTTCAGATGAAGGAGTTATGAATTTCTAGCAGATTTTTCCTGTCCCGGCCTACTAAAAATAATATAATAAAAACAATGTCAAAATTAGCCGACAGATTTTAAATGAAAGTTGTAGATTTTAGTCTCACCTACACGTCGATATAGAGAACATCGAAAACGGAGTTCGTATGCGAACGTTATGAGTTTCTGAAGTTCGGGGCGCAAAACCCCAAAACTGTTAGAGACCACGACGTGAAAACAATGTTCACGATGTAAACTTACTTCTGACGCCTTCTGGAGCCCACGACGTGAAAACACTATTCACGATGTCAAGATCGAGAAAACAACCCTATAAATAGAATTCTAGGGGTGACCGTTTGTGGTTGCCAAATCTCATCTCTCTCACTCCCGATACCCTCTATAAGCTATTCCGAAGTATCCTTGAAGCCCCGGTATCATCCCGAGACCCAAAGCAAGTCCCGAAGCCCGAAGATCCTAAGAAGAAAAGAGATTCCAAGATGAAGCTCTGCTTGCAAGAAGCCCAGTGTGTGAAGATCTTCCAGTTTCACCGAAGAATACTACATCTACAAGCCGTAGTGTTGCCTAATCATCTTCTAATCAAGTGAGTGTATATTCCCTTTCATCTAATACATAGATATGAAGTATCTACTTTAGAATACATGTTAGGTGTGTAAAATATACATGTATGTATATATATATATATATATATATATATATATATATATATATATATATATATATATATGTTATCTGTTTATTTGGAATGAGTATCATATCAGTTTTTAAGTTCCATATGAATGAATATGTATGGTATTATCTACTAAAATTTTGGTTAGAACTTGGGTAGATAGTTGATGTGCGATAAACTGATGAGAGGCCTCGATGTGATTGTGATCTAGTTGTCCAGCAGAATATGGATGACGACCACGGAGTTTTCAAGACAATTTAGTGGAACATTGGCAGTTTCATAACATGTAGGTGTAGTGAACTTGGGTGTTCATTTGCTGTATTCTATCCCCCTCATGGTTGCCTTTAGGACATTTATTTTTGAGGAAGCCCCTTTGCAATAATCTCCGTGCCGATGAAATTCCTAGACCAAGTCCCTTGTGATAGTTGTTGTTTTAGGGACGTAAAGTGAGGATAACGAGAATGCATAATCAGGTTATTCTTGGTTGGTGAAATTAAATATAATTATTTATTGTCGGTTGAAAATCCTATATGCTCACCAGGCTCCCATGTAACATCCCCAAATCCGTACCAAAATTTTTTCTTTAAATCATTATCAAATCCATATTCATAACATAAATTGAGAGTATAAATTCCCAAAACATATTTCATTATCAGAGTAACACATCCCAGGCTGACTAATCAATGGTGTGTTCCATGCGATCACCCCGAGCTATCCCCTCCACTACCGGAAGTACCTGAAACCAAAACTGAAAATCATAAGCACGAAGCTTAGTGAGTTCCCCAACCTACCACATACCCTGCACAAATACATACATCATATACTGGGCCATGCCCGCTATTTTGGGCCTCACCCCCTACCTAGGGCCTCGCCCGCTTCAACGGCCCCGCCGCTCCAGGCCCCGCCTGGCTTCAAGCCCCGCTCGGATACAAATCTGTTTCTTTTAGGCCCCGCCTGTCTCTGGGCCCTGCCCGGTAACCACATTTAGTACAAAATAGCATATAACACATAACTAAACATACCCTACTGCATTCTTGTCCTTAGGTCTCACCTGTCTTGAGCCTCGCCCCTATCCTGTCACTAGTGAGTCATGGAACCCCGTCCAAGCTCCTACGATAAGTGAGATACGGGCTCACGTCCACACTCACTCCATGCTTATCTTGGGCCTCGCCCATGCTATGCTACTAATGAGATATGGAACACCGTCCATACTCTGCTCTTGGTGAGATACGGGACCTCGCCCACACTCACCTTCATACCAGGCACATACATGCATCACACAGAAAACAAGTATACTCTATCATGCAAACCATTCCTTGGGTACCCACCCGACATAGGACCTTGGTCCACAATATCATACTAGCAAACACTGCCTAGGGCTAACCCCCGGGTCTTCCTACTAATAACTACATGGGCCGACATTGTGGCCGTAGACCCATTCACACAAAGGGATACTCACCTGCACTACTGAACTTGCTAATAACCCTCTTGTTGCTGACCGATAATTTTCTGAACCGCTGCTCCACTAGCTCCTTGAGCTACCAATATCAATATACATATATCACTTAGTTCCAAACTGAACTCTAGAAGCCAAACTAAGTCAACTTTGGTCAAAGTCAATCTTTCTGGTTGACTCTACTCATCGAGTCAGTCCTTTGACTCGTTGAGTACATATACTAAGAACTTCTCATAATGCAACCCAACTCCCCAAGTCACCCCACGACTCATCGAGTTCAACGATCTCTGAGTCCCATCCTGTCCAACTCACTGGGTCACCATTCAACTCACTAATTTGAGCCTTAACTAGAAGGGGTTAGTGTTTCACGACCTGACTCGCCGAGTCCAAGAACAAACTCGCCGAGTCCAAGACGATCTTCAACAGACTAGCCGAGTTGTTCTTCCAACTCGTCGAGTCCATGCCCATCTTCATCCAACTCTCCGAGTCCACCCATGTGACTCTACGAGTCGCTTCAGTTCTTAATCCACACAGTGGCTTTTCGAGCCATGCACTGGCTCCAACTCATAGATCCATTCTTCCCAAGTCTATTCCCATGTAAAGTTGCAAACTTTACATGAAACCAAAGAGACATGGGCTTAAAACACTCTAGGGCTAGGGTTTGTGAAGAAGGGGCTTTACCAACAACTTATTGGCAGAAACTTTATGGCTTTCCGGATCCTTAATAGCCTAGATCTGAGGTAGCAACCTCAGATCTACTCCAAACTCGAAAAAAACCTCCTCCATACTCAAAATGCCTACATCTCAACCATAAGATAGATGTAAATGCAATAAGGTCAGCTTATTACCTCCAAGGATCTGAAAAGTCACACCAACTATGTATCCAAGGCTTCCTCTTGCACCACTATGAACCTCCTTCCCTTCCAAGCTTCAAATCACTTCACCAAGGCTAGATTTTTCTCAAAATGGATATGGTGGCTAGGGTTTGGTATTCTGGGTGAGAGAAACTGTATATGAACCCTAGGGAAGAGAATGAGACGTTTAAATAGGGCACCAAGTCTTGAACTTAGGGTTTCCCAATCCAAACCGGAATTGTCGAGCCCACTTTCCGACTCGTTGAGTCGGTCACTTACTCTTCGACTCGGATCCTACTCTGACTCATTGAGTTCCACCCTGGACTCAACGAGTTGACCCCTTTGACTTTGGGTTTCCTTTCCTTTCTTGGTTTTTCTGATTATGGGTGTTACATCCCAAGCCTAACCCACCTAGTTTCTTTGTATTACAGGTAGTGGCGCGAGAGCATAAGTTGGTGAACTTGTGAAGATGTTTTTGTTTATAGACTAGTATTTGTATGTAACCATGTAAGGTCTATGTTTTATTGTTTATGCTTTTGTGTCTGTATCAGAACATGACATCCCGAGTTTTGATAAATAATGAAAATACATTTCTTTAAGAAATGCTTTGATAAAACTTATTTTGTCATGTTTTATTTTGGGGACAAATTGTGCAACTCTTTTAATCAAAGGATTACTCTAAAATTATTTTGAAAGCATAAATTGAACCGGTCTTTTCTGGCTGTTATTTTGGGGATGTCACATGAAAGGACTCCAAAATGGCCACTGAAAGCTTCTTTTTAAGCTCAAACTCTCGCTCTCACACTAACTCAGCTGAAAGTAGACAAAATGGGGCTAAAGAGGCTGATAGGGTTTGGTCTAAGAGGTTAAAAGGTGTTTAAATAGGGGTCAAGTCCGGATTTAGCGTATGCTCGACGTCCCTTTATGTACGCCCCACGTATGCAAAATGTCCCCGCGATCACTTATAAGTGTACCTATAAGTACGTCTGGTGTACTCCAAGGGACCATTTCTGCCAAAGTTAGAAATCTTCAAGGGTTTTCAAGTCATACCTGATTTAGGGTGTTACAACTGATATTCCATGGAAGATTTAAATGGTTGATGTCTATGACTCGGTCCTTCTCCCCCTCTTGCATTGGTGAATCTCGGAACCAGTGCATGTAAAGCAGATTCCTTCAGGTCCGAAAATTTATCAAACACCTTTTGAAAACTGTTATTGAGTTTAAGAGTAAGAGCATCGTAGGATTCAGTAGTGGGAGCTTGAGCTTTGAGGTGATCAAACTGTTGGGAGAGAATAGAGAGCACCTCATCGAACTTGTGGTTGGGAACATCCACAATGTTCCAACGTACTCTAAGAAGCTTGATTAGGACCTGTTGCATTATGAGATTCATCTCATCCTTTTTCGGAATCTCCTTCTCCAATCACTGGATCTGTTTCTCATGATGAATATAAGTTTGCCTAATAAGTTCGTTAGAAGCATTGAGCATATCATCGTGGACCTTTAAGATCTTGGTGATGGTGTCAAGATAGTGATCAACACTTTCATCATATTTCTACTTAACTTCCTCAATGGTGTGATTAAGCCTTAAGGAGATAAGTTGATCCAGCTGAGCCTCTCATTCCGCAATGGTAGGAATAGATGATGTAGTTACAGACAAGGTGTTCAGGATTGCATCCAGTTTGGAATCTAGTATGGAAACCTTGTTGTTGAGTCTTGTGTTGAGTCTAGCCATGGAAGCTTCTATAGCATTAACTTTCTTCACAGTATCAGAAATAGAGTCTCGGATTCAAGGAGGGCAAACAAATCAATGTTCTGCCTGTGGAAGATCCTGTATTCAAAGTAGAATCCAGGGACTTGTTCTTGTTAGCTTCTTTAATGGCTTGCTATTCAGGAGAACTAGGAGGAGTAGTATTAGCAGTGGTGTTCTTGGGAGTGGAATCAGTTTCACCTTCAGGATTGGCTTGGACATCCTTTTGTGCATTAATTTCTTCATCAACTGATTCCAAAGAGGATGATGAGAGTTCGAAGTCCAAATCTGCCTGTGGAAGATACTGTATTCAAAGTGGAATCCAGGGACTTATTCTTGTCAGCTTCTTTAATGGCTTTCTATTTAGGAGAACTAGGAGGAGTAGTATTAGCAGCGGTGTTCTTGGGAGTGGAATCAGTTTCACCTTCAGGATTGGCTTGGACATCCTTTTGTGCATTAATTTCTTCATCAACTGATTCCAAAGAGGATGATGAGAGTTCGAAGTCCAAATCTGTCTTTGACGAGAGAGGCTTTGAATGAAAAATGAGTGATGTGAACAACTGGGGAATAGCAATGGAGGCACCTTCATATGAAAACATAACCTCATCAGAGTGCTCTTCATTGGTATCTAAGTGCATTGAATCGTGAAATGGAGGTTTGGGAGTTCTCCTGAAGCAAACTCCAGATCAGCTACTTCATCGAAAAGAACAACAAAAGGCAAGTTGCTCTGAATGGCCCTGATCCTCATGAAGATGAGTGTCCCTAAAACTTGGGATCTTGTGAGCTTCGGATGCCTGGAGTGAGCCTTGTCAACAAAATATTCCCAAAGTGGTTCGTTAATGCCAGGTCGTCCTGTACTCTTTCCGGGTATCACACCAGTTGAGGCATCTGAAGTAGGAGGGACAACTCCACCTTCGGAATATTTGGGGTCCGGAACAAGGGTTCCGGACCGTGCATGTGTAGAAGAAATAGGGAAATCAAAAGTGGCATGTGGGTGCGTTCCAAAGGGGCAATGAACTTTGTTCAACACCAACATCACCTTGTTGGGAAGGTGTGGGTGGATTATTAGCAGACTCCCCGTGAGTGTGTGTAGGTGATTTTAAAACTCTGAGCGGTACCTTAGAAGAGTGGGTAGGTGAGGTAGAAGGATGGCCATAGTCAGCCTGATTATCCTTGACTCCTTACTATTGAGAGGAAGGGTCGACTTTAGATCTCTTTTTGTCTTTAGTCTTAGATAGGGAAGGTTTGCGCTTGGCCGATTACTTTTTCTTACCTCCGGAAGAACATGCCTTGCCCTTTTCCAAGATGGGCTCAACACAGACAGGGGTGGATTTTTCTGGGTCGAACACAATCGAAGTCTCTAAATTTTGTTTCAAATAAGGGGACTTGGATAGAACAAGGGCTAGCATGTGTTTTGGTAAGTGTCTGACAGGTCCGAAGGACTTTTGGTCTGGAAGATGATAGGATTTAATAGTTTTGAATGAGAGATATACCTCTTCCAGAATGATGTTCACAACAATTGGTTCACTGTGTTCCTTGTATAATTGTTCAATAGTGAGAGCCCAAAATCTAGGGCTTGAAATCTCATGAGGCTTACGCTTGATGGCGAATTTTCTGCAATCTTGCCATAACACTTCCGTAAGATGAACAACATTCGTTCTTTCAGAGTAAATGTTGTATACAACGTATAGCCAATCCTTGCTTAACGAGTCAGTACCACCATCTTTTCCCGACAGACCTCGAACAATAAAATGCATCGAACAGTCCATAATCCTAAAACCTTCGATTTCTTTAAGTTCTTTGCATTATACACTTCAATGTATCTAATGTGATTCAGAAACGTCTGAAACTCTTCAGTCGTTGGCTCTTGATAGAGAAGCCTTCTGGGTTTTTTTCCACCCTATCGCCTTCAAGAAAGTTGATTTATGAATAGACACGATCCTATCTCTAGTTATTTTTGTTTCAAGAGTCCCATTGTAAATCTTGATGCGTTCAAACGTTGTGTGCAGTAGAGAAAGTGGGATTGGACGATCTGGAATCTTCGTAAGTGGCATAAAGATTGGGTGATGAGTGAGGAACTCGATCATCACTGGAATCGACTCATCGTAGTCGTTGGGATCCAATGAAAATAGTTGAGTTGTATCCCTTAAGAAAGGTTTGGTTGACATTAAAAAAGATGAACCTTTAGAAGATTTCTTTTTCATGGTGGATTTCGAGATTTTGGGAGTAGTTTGTACATTTTCAGTGGGAGAAGAAGACGCCATTGATGAACAAGTTGATAACTTGAAGAACAGTTTTAACACTTGAGGAAGATGGGTTTGAGGGTTTTATGCGCGCAAAGAGGTGAAAGGGGTTTTAGAGGATTTATATAGGTGATGGAAATGGGCCGGGTTAAGAAGGGTAATGATGATATCCAAAAAGGAAATGGGTCGCATTTAATGTTTTACCCTTATTGGAATTAAGTTACCAGTAATGACGAAGGGCTGCGATGGATGGAAGATGGAATTGGATACGACAAACATGGCACGGATTTCAAGGAGGACACGATAGGGATTCCTGAAAGTTACCGTTAGAAAACGTTTCACCTAAAAAACCTTTGGACTTCACAATGTTTGATTTCAGAACCAGTGAGTTCCGGATGGTATGAAGCATGTTCCGGAGTGAAGTGAGTTTCAAAGACAAATTCTGAAAACTTGAAAAATTCCAGAACAAGGTTTACGGAAAGCAAGTTTGAAAAGAGTCCGGAGTGAAATTTTGAAATTTTGGAATAATCACTGAGATGTTCCAGGGTGCGTTTTGATCGAAATTCTAGAGCATAATTTTGAAAACATCTCGAAGTAATATTTGAGAAATTTATGGAGTGACATTTGAAAAACTTCTAGAGTGAATTTTGAAAAAGTCTGGAATGGATTCTGAAAGTTCCGGAGTAAGATTTAAGAGACTTCCGGAGTTCAGAATATAATACCTTTTCGGATTTGAATTCCGGGATGACATTATGAAGTAAGTTCCGAAATATATTGTTACCAATGTCACTATATTGGTCTTTGACTGTCAAAAGACTTAGGAGCTATATAACTTCTAGTGAGATTGAAGGTTAGATAAAAAGACACATAAAATGATCCTGATTATTCCGAGAGATGATAGTTCCAAGATGTGAAATTATTTTGCATAGAAACCAACTCTACGTCCTGATGTTTCCATCAGAGATTACATACCTCTTGAAAGAATTCAGGATCACACATCCTCATACCGATTTTCTAAAATCATTGAATTTGGTTTTATCTAATGCCTAAGTAAAGACATCAGCAATTTTATCGTCAGATGGAACAAAAATAAGTTCAATATTGTCATTTGAAACATGATCTTTTATGAAATGATACCTTATTTCATCGTGCTTCTTAAGACTGTAATTGGCTTGCTAGTCTTTTCCCTTGCGCTTGATAACTCTTCTGACAAGGAGTCCGCAATTGGAGGAGGGGCGAATGGAAGTACTTCACACTGAACACTCGCTTACGAAATGGTCATTTTCAAATATAGTTGGGAGACTTTACCCAAGAAATGGGTAAAAAAAATGGAAAGATCGGAACATGGGAATAGCTCTGATACCAATACGGACTGCCCATTTCAATTGTTGTGCTTTCTTAAATTGCATACCTATACAAGGGTTCCCAATCGGCCTGCATCGGCGGAAAATGGAACTATCGAATCACGGGTGACTCCCTTTATCGGGATGGGAGGAATTACTTAATCGGCATTTCTGTCAATCGGCGGAAGACTCATGCATCCTGGGAGGGTACGACTTCAAGGTCATTAAGTGCTGAATTGGATTGTGCGAGAGTGCAATTGCACTTTGAGAATCACAATATATTGGAATGTGTTGAAAGCAGTAGCAATATTCCAAAAGTTGAGATTTCATCTAGAGAACTTGAGAGGTACAGCTAGCAGCAGTAATGAATTCTGCTTCGACTGTTGAGAGAGCAATGCAATTCTACTTCTTGGATGACCAACTAACCAATCGACCTCTCAAAAATTGATAACTACCATAAGTGATTTTCTTATCCAATTAAATACCGCAATAGTTCGAATCTGAGTAAGCTTGAAGAAAAAAGCTCACATTTGTTGGGTACCAGATTTCGAGACTCTTTGTTCCTTGGAGGTATTGGAATGTTTGTTTTACAACCAAAATATGTGACATTTTTAGATTGACTTGAAATTTCGCACAATGACGAGTAGCAAACATGATGTTCGCATGACTTGTTGTAAGATAGAGTAATGATCCAATCATTCCTCTTTACTTCTTTTCATCAACTACTACACTTGATGGGTCCGAGAAGATTTTGTGACCAAAACGCATGGGTACCTTGGCTGAGGCATATGTGTCCATTGAGTACTTTTGGAGGAGTTCAGAAATGTACTTCTCTTGAAGAATAAAGATTCCTCGGTTGGTCTATTTGACTTGGAGACCAAGGAAGAAGCACAATTCATGATTCATATGCATTTGAAATCTACTGACCATTAATTTAGCAAAGTCAGCAACCATTAATGAATCGGTGGATCCAAAAAATGATGTCATCAACATAAATTTGGACAAGCATGAGAAGTTTTCCCTTTGATCTTTGGAACAGGTTTGGATCGAGAATTCCTCTTTGGAAATTAGAGCATTTGAGAAAGTCAGTGAGCTTTTCGTACCATGCGCAAGGAGCTTGCTTGAGGCCATGTACATATTTTTGGAGCTTGTAGCAATAATTTGAAAATGAGAGATTGACAAAACCAGGAGGCTATTGAAGATATACTTCAATATCCAGATCACCATTAAGAAAAACACTCTTAATGTCCATTTGGTAACCGTGAAAGCCTTTGTGAGCAGCATTAGCAAGAAAAATTATGATTACTTCAAGACGGGTAATAGGAGCAAATGTCTCATCGTAATCAAGTCCTTCGATCTGTGTGAATCCTTTGGCAACCAGTCTTGTTGTATTACGAATAATAACTCCATTGTCATCTAGCTTGTTTCGGAATACCTATTTTGTACCAACAATTGGATGATCGAAGGAGGAGCGACGAGAGTCCACACTTCGTTTCTATCAAACATTGCCAATTCTTCTTGCATGGTTGTGATCCAATCAGCATGTTCTAATGCCTTTTTAACAGATTTGGGTTCAACCATAGAAATAAATTCCGAAAAATGACATTCATTTTGAACACTTGTAGCTGAGCGACTTTGAACACCAACATTTGGATTTCTAATTCTTGGTTTGGAGGATGATCTCGAGTCCAGCTATGAAGTCTCAGTATCTCTTGATCAAGAGATGATCCTATATCAATAATGGGGTTGTGTTTCTCCCCCAAAATAGTTTGAACTTGTGGATGATGCTCCATTTGAAATTTTGAACCGGATAGCTTGACATCATCATCAGGTGGGAAGTCAAAGAAATTTATATCATCACCATTATTGATCGGATCAGAATCAAATTCAGCAGCTACATCAAGGAATCCATCCACATTTTATTCAAGGGAGGGTTGGCCATTATCCCCCTCAACCTAAGAAGGTTGAAATGGTTCATAATCAAATGGAGGAAAAGTAGGTGTAGGACCGGAGACATTTTGAGAAACAGGGGCTTCAGGAGATGAGATTTGCCTTGTTCAAGACTCCGAATCAAGGGCTATTTTAGAGGGTCTAAAGAGAGTTTCAAAGTCTACTTCATGAATTACTTGAAGGTTCAAAGATTCCGGAGGAGGAGCATCGGACTCCAGAATGTCAGTGCTGACATGAGTGGGACCAGAATTCCGAACAAAATTGTCATCAAAGGTAACATCAAAGCTTTCTTCTAGAACTCGAGTACAATGATTAAGTACTAGATAAACCTTTGATTTTGCAGAATAACCAATAAAAATTGCTTCATTAGCTTTGGGTTAAACTTTATAAGCTGATCACGATTGTTTTTGATAAAGCAACGACATCCGAAAACATGAAGAAAGGAAATGCTTGGCTTTCAACCATTCATGGCTTCATACGAGGTAATGTTGAGGCATCGATTGATGATGCTCCGATTCTGAGTGAAGAAAGAAGTTGATACGGCTTCGGCCCAGAGGTAAGGTGGAGGATTTGCAAAGTTGAGCATAGATTGAACAGCTTCAAAAAACGTTATGTTGCGTCCTTCAACAAAACCATTATGTTGTAGAGTGTAAGGAGCAGAGAAGTTGTGATCAATTACTTTCTTGGTGAGGAATTTCTCAAAGGTGTCATTGGTAAATTCCGAGCAATTATCACTTCGATTCTTCTTACAGGAAGCTTGATGAGAACTTCTATTCCTTTGATGAGTTCAGAGGCTATTTCAGGCTTTAGCCTAAGGAAGAAGACCCAGGTGAACCTTTCAAAGTCATCAACAATCACAAGAATATATATATATATATATATATATATATATATATATATATATATATATATATATATATATATATTGTGATGAAGACTCTCTACAACTGAGGTTCCACATAAATCAATATGTAGAAGTTCCAATGGATCCAAGATAGATTTTTCGACAATGACAGGATGACCCTTCTTAGACTGCTTTCCACACTCACATGTATCACACAAATGATCATTTTCAAACTTGAGGAGCGGTAGTCCTCTTACCATTTCACCGGATACAAGATCATTAATGTACCGAAAGTTCAGATGAGAAAGCCTTTGGTGCCATAACCAACTGATGTCAGGAACAGCTTTGGAAAGAAGGCAAAGTTGAGGTTTGCCAATGATCATGTTGATGTCGAGTGGGTACATGTTCTTGTTGCGATTTGAGTTGATCAGACTTTCTTTTCTATCTTCAGTCATCAAGTACCTATGTTTCTTGCAAAATTTAACGTGTCGATTCGAGTCAGTAAGTTGAGCTACACTTATCAAGTTACGCCTTTAGGTTTGCTACGTAAGCCACATTTTACATAAAGAAATTTCCAGTGGTGAGGATGCCATAATCGTGAATCTGAGAGTTGGAGTTATTGACATATGTCACGTAACCAGCATTTGGAGAAAGTTTGAGATCTCGCAGAAAGGCATCCTACCCCGTCATGTGCATGGATCAAGCATTATCAATATACCATATTGTATCTTGGTTCGAAGCACAAAGTCCCTGCAAACTTAGTGAGTGACGGAGTTTTTAGGCTTCGAGTTAGGTTTTGGGACAGTACAATAGCCTTTGGACTTGGGTTGTGACTTCCGGACATCAGTGTATTTCTTATAGTTATTACGTAGACTTTTTGGAAACAAAAAAATGGTCATGGTTTTCTCATCTATCCAATAATCATACTCAACAACATGGTGGTTTGGAATGACCTTCCGCAAATATGTTACCTCGGGAGCAGTGGGTGCGCACAAAGTCAAAGGAATATTTACTTTAAAAACAAGTTTTTTTTTGAAGACTTTTGAGAATTTGATTTATTTGAAAAACTTTCTTTGTTAGATGGTACAGTTGATTTTGAAAAGGACTGAGGTTTAAAAATTATACCATCTGCTTTGGCTATAAAAACGGATTTAGTATTCCGAGAAGAGCCATTTCGGACAGGTTGAGTACTTGTGTCACACCCCAAAACCATGAATGGCGGAAACGTTTTGGGGTGGAGGACGTCATGTAAAGCATCACAACACAGTATAACAGTAAATAAGCAAATAACATCATCCATTGCATTAAATATATAATTTTAATACAAGCGTGTTCTGTATAGTTATAGACACCAAAAATAAGGTAAATCAAAAGAAGATGAGTCTTGGATGCGCTCCATCTTCTCAAAAGCTGGCCTCGGTACCTGTCTACTGATGACCTAAGAATGCAAGTTATTTTGAAAGAGTTTATCAACATTAAGCTGGTGAGTTCATAAGTATTTTAGTGTTGGTGGCTGTATCAAATTGTTTGAACGTAGTTATAAATATGAATTTGTAAACGTTTGTAAGTGTTTGTAAATGTTTGAATCTCCTAGAAAAACCTATATTTTCTATTTAAAAGTAGCCTTCTACCAAGGCTTAACTGTTTTGTATGTTCGTTTACTGTAAAAGTGTGTAATTTACTCAAGTGTAACTATTATTCTCAAAATATAGTTTGTACATTAATGTTTAAGTGAAAAGATCACTAAATGTGTAAAGAGTAAATTAATGTAGTACTGTAGTGTTGTATTATAGGAACTACTGCTATACTAACTACCTTAAACGGGATTTATATTAAGGTATCATGTGATTAGTTGTACCATACTATCGACTGGATAAACAACGACAAATGTAGGTCATAAAATGATATGACGTTTGGCACCCGCAGACCTGCAGGTCCGGCTGTAGCTAGCAGCAAGGTGTAGGATAGTCAATCCAGTATAGATCTATACGCAAACTCACGCTCTTCTTCCAAGAGACTCTGGCAAAAACTCGGGCCATGACATTTAAGGCATGCTCCGATACAGTGGATCACAATTTTGTCAATGTATATATGTGTCTGTAATGTATTGTTACTCATTCTAGTATTGTTGTATATGTTCTCGTAATATAGTTGTATATGTTCTCTTTCTAGTATATTTGTATATGTTCTCATAGTATAGTTGTATATGTTCTCTTTCTAGTATAGTTGTATATGTTCTCATAGTATAGGTGTATATGTTCTCGTTCTAGTATAGTTGTATATGTTCTCATAGTATAGTTGTATATGTTCTCTTTCTAGTATAGTTGTATATGTTCTCTTAGTATAGCTGTATATATTTTCATAGTAATAAGTATTGACTCATGAATGAACTGACTCATTGATCTAACAATAGTATGTGTATGATCCTGTGTTACCCCGATGGTTACTTACAAATGATGTAACTAGTAGGTATTAACATGGAAGAACTTTTATGACCATACATGTACACATGATATATAATTAATATTGAAACGACCTTCGGACGGCTACCCGATATCCCACCAGACCACATCTAAATCGAGGAAAAGGAAATAGGGTGTGCGGCCTTCCTAAGCCTTTTAAACATTCATTATATAAATATACATATACGAGCATGCAATTTATAATAAGCATAACAAAGTTTAAGTAAAAGTGTTTGATAAGTAAAATAGTTTGTAAAACATTTTGAAGTAAAGCAGTTTGAACAGTGATAAAATCATTGATTTTATAGTTATTAATCACATGTGATTGATGTAATAACTATAAGTATTTAACTTGTATTCCCACCCATAAAAGTATTTAAAACATTTAAAAGTATTTTAAAGGTTAATTAAAGGGGTATGAACTCACTTGTGGTGAGTGAATTTGATTGAAGTGTCGGCTACTGTGCTAGGTTGCAAACGGAGACTTGTTCACACGTACGAGCCTAGTTATCATATAATGAGCATATATATAACTAATTAGCCAAATAATAACTAATGAAATAAGTTGGGACACTCTAGAACATGTAAACACTTTGTATACGTGTTATAAGTCCTAATGGTTGCATCTAAGTGGTTGTGGGACAAGGCAAAAGGGGTTTAATGTACCAAAGGGCCTTGTATATGTGTTTACTCTTAATATACCAACACACATGGAGTTTACGGTTGTAAACTCTTGAGTTTACGGCCGTAAACTCCCAACCATCGGGTTATTGTGTGTTTTGAAGTTCCAAATGATTCCTAGAATTATTCCAACTTGGTGGTTAAATTCTTGGAAGGGTTTAAGACCTAGAAACACTCCTTTGAGGAGTTTACGTCCCAAAGACCAATTTCCTTAGAGTTTACATTTGTAAACTCTTAAGGGTGTTTGTTTCTAATGTTTTACAATTCTCATGCAAAAGTAGGATAACTTCTAGTCATTTGTTTGAGGCTAAAGAGGACCCTAGGCACACTTTGGTGCTCTTATTTGGTGTTTACAACCTAAGATCATTCCTTGGCCGTAAACTCCCTTTAAGGGGGTGTTTTTGATGTCTTAAAGTCCACAAATTAGCTAGAAGTAATTGAGGGTTAATGTATAAAGCCTTAGGAGTGATTAGGGCACATTATGGCCCTTGAGTTTGGAGTTTACGGCCTAAGACATTCTTGGGTCGTGAACTCCCTAAGCTATGTGTTTTTGGTTGTTTTCTAGTCTCTAATGTACATACATATTATCCTAAGCTAGTTACCTAACAAGGAAATGGGACTAGATAGCCTTTAAGCTTCGTTTTGGAGTTTACTCCCCAAGAACGTTCTTGGGCGGTAAACTCCCGAATCTCACATATTTGACATGTAATCTATGTTATCAAGCATATAACAAGCATTCAATAACAACTAGAGAAGTGTACTCATGATTTGGGATGAAAAGCCAAAGATCCGTGAGAGAGAAAATGGCTTTTCTCTAGTTTAAAATGTGAATAATGAATGAATTTGGTTCAGAAATCTATTTATAGTCCTGAGATATTTTCGACAGAAAATATTTTTATTCCTGAAATGATTTCTAATATAGCAGGGTGTTGGAATAACAGTGTTGCACAAAACCATAGTGCATCCACTTTCCTGATATTTACTAAAGTGTAAACCCTAAATTACTCCAACTTATATGAAAAGTCGAAAATCGACTATGACTGTTATAACTTCTATTGAAGTGATACTGTTTGTATAGAATGGAAATTTCGGGTTGTCACAACTGGATACTTTCACATCAGGAGTGTGTTGGACAACATTATTAGGTTCTGACTGACTGGGATGATTTTATTGTCTTTTGAGAATCTTAACTGGAGTAAGAGTGTTATAAGTCTGTGAAGATGATTTGGTATTACTCTTAGACACATTCATTTTGGAATTTTCAAGAAATTTAGAGTTTTGTCTAGACCTGACTTCCTTCTTAAGAGTATTTTTGGCCTCATTCTTAGAACTAGTGACATCATTTTTGTTCAAAGAGGGTTTCTTCCTTTGGTCAGATGTTGATTTAGACGATTGACCACTTGAAGAGTTTTCAAACATGGGATTGATGGGTACCAAGGTTGTTTTGGAAGTGACTAAGGAATTTGATTCACAAGAATCAGAGGAGACATTGCTTGAGGTTTCAATGTTATCATACAAGGATGCCCATGAAAACTCAGAAGTAACAATTTCAGTTGTCATAAGAATTATTTCCTCAATAACACAGTTATTAGGAGGATTGTGTTTGGAACATAATCTATGCAATTTGAAACACTATGGTGGAATTTCGTGGTCCGATTCAGGTCTAGGTTTGCCAGAGGTGGAAGTGGTGTGGAATCAGGACACTTGACAACAGTTGGTTTAAATTCAGGAATCAATGATGCAAAATTGGCAGTCGTCTCATGAAAGGGTGACAAAGGAGAAATAGGAGTATCTGAATGTTGATGGTTCAGAATATCTCCCATTAAAGTTAGGTTCTGTAACTCCTTCAATGGACTAGCTATAGATTTTCGAAACTCACTTCCAAGACCAGGAGATTTTGACCAAGGATGACGAAATTTGTGAGTCCTTATTTGATTTGTGTGGCAACCCGAAATTTTTATTCGGACAAACTCTAAAGTCCATCACTTCAATTAATAGTCAATTATATTTCTAATAATTGTTAGCCAATTTAAAAGTCCGTTTGAGTGCTTTTAGTGTTTATTCTTCAAACGAACGAAGGAAAGGAAGTACCGTCTCGAATCTTTAAGTAGCAAACCCACCCAATGCACCCTAATAAAGAGTTCACGGCCAAACTTTTGGAGTTTGGGCTGTAAACTCTCCCATGGTCGTGAACTCATGCCTTATGCATGATTTTACTCCCCAAACTCTTCATTTCTCACTTCCACCCTCAAGTTTACTCCCAATTCTCTCTCAACTACCAGCCCGGTCTTCACCCGATCTTCCGAAAACATAAGTGTTTCTCAACTTGATTTGTTTTATAACCTAACATTTAGTATTTATACATCATTTCATCCATTCATTATTGCTTTTAACTAGATCTTCAAGTGTTCTTCAAAACACCAAGAACACCACGAACACACACTAGTGTTCTTGGACCTTAAACACCAAATCAAGCTTCTATCTTGTAAGTAAACTTTCCCTAGCTTCTTGTGTGCTTAATATGAACTTGATAACACTTTAAAATCATCAAATATCATAAGTACAAAGGATTTTACGTCCAAGGATGTTCTTGGGCCGTAAACCCTTCTTAAGGTGGTTAAATGGACCTTAGTCCCTTCCTAAGCCTTGGATGCCAACCTTGATCCTTCCTAGAAGTGTTTAAGACCTTAAAAAAATAATCAAAACAAGTACCCATGAGATTTTACGGCCGTGAACACCTAAGAATATGGTCCTTTGGCTGTAAACTCGACAAAGTGGTCTTAATGTGCCACTAATGCATTCCTAAGGCTTGGACTTGATTATTGGATGTGCAATCATGACTTGTAAGACCTCAAAACAGAATATGGCACTTAGTACCATGAGTTTATGTCCATAAACTCATGGGTAAATGGTCATGGTCTGTAAACTCCATAAGGAGTGTTCCTTGGGCCATAAACTCCAATGTCATACCCTACAACCCTTAGATGCAACCCTTTCGTACCTATATCACTTGAATCAAAGTGTCTTCATGTCCTAGGGTGCCTTAACTTGATTAATTAGTTGTTAATTGACTAATTAGATACATATATGTTTATTATATGATAACTAGGATCATTGTGTATGTTCAAGTCTTTACTTGACACCTACCACCTTATCCAACACTTCCGACACTTCCGAACAAACCACTCACTACAGGTGAGTTCATACCCCTTAATTAACCTTTGAAATGATTTTAAATGTTTTTAAATTCTTTATGGGGGGATACAAGTTGAACCATGTTAGTTATTAGATCAATCACATGTGATTAATAACTAGCATACAAATGGCTTTTTCATACTTTAAACTGTTTTACCAAAAAAATGACTTCAAACTGTTTATCAAACTATTTTACGTATCAAACTCTTTATCAAATTCACTTTTGTATACTAAACCTTTCTTGTACAGTTTTCAAACTAATATATTGTTAATACCATGTGTACTACATATATAGTTATATAAATAAGGTTTGAAGGACTTAAGAGAGATAACCCACTTTACTTCCTGTCCTTCTTTGGTTGTGGTCTTAAAGTACCCGGCTGTTTGTCTGAGTATCGTTGAATCCTTAGTTATATATTATGTATATATGTATAGAAATAAAGACTTTTATCTCAGTTCAGTACATTCAGTCATACAAACAAGTTTACTAATAAACTATAATAGGTATAGTTTAGAGTTATACTACTTACTACTTCTAGTTCAATGAAGCATACAAGAGTCAGTTCATTCAAGAGTCATTACTTATTACTATGAGAACATATACAACTTTACTAGGATGAGAACATATACAACTATACTATGATGAGAACATATGCAACTATACTATGATGAGAACATATACAACTATACTAGGATGAGAACATATACAACGATACTATGATGATAACATCTACAAGTATACTTTAACATAAATGTGATCCACTGTATCGGAGCATGCCTTCATTGTCACGACCCGAGTTGTAACTAGAATCTCCTGGAGGGAGAGCGTGAGTTTGCGTATAGATCTATACTGGATTGACTGTCCTACACCTTGTTGCTAGCTACAGCGGGACCTGCAGGTCTTCGGGTGCCAAATATCATACCTTTTGATGACTTACATTGTCATGTTTTCCAGTCGATAGTATGGTACAATTAATCACATAATACCTTGATATAAATCCAGTTTAAGGTAGTTAATACAACAGTAGTTCGTATAATACAACACTACAGTACTACATTAATTTACCCTTTACAATTATTTGATGATTACTTCACTTAAATATTAATGTACAAACTATATTTTGATAATGATAGTTACACTTGGGAAAATTACACACTTTTACAAGAAACAAACATACAAAACAGTTGTGCCTTGGTAGAAGGCTACTTTTAGTAGAAAATATAGGATTTTCTAGGAGTTACAAAGTTTTACAAACACTTACAAACATTCACATACTATTACTACAAACATTTACAAACTCGTACTTCAAACAACGATTCAAACATTTTGATACAAACATAGACACTAAATACTTATGAACTCACCAGCTTTAATGCTGATAAACTCTTTCAAAATAACTTGTATTCTTATATCATCAGTAGACAGGTACCGATGCCAGCTTTTGAGAAGATGGAGCGCATTCAAGACTCATCTTATATTTTGATTTATGTTTTGGTGTCTTATATACTACAAAACACACTTGTATTAAAATGATATATTTAATGCAATGGATGATGTTGTTTACTTGTTTACTATTATACTGTGTTGTGATACTTTACATGACGTCCTCCGCCCCAGAACGTTTCCGCCATTCTCGGTTTTGGGGTGTGACAATTTGCTTAAAGCAAGTCAATGGAATTATGCAAAGCATCAATTTTGGCATTGAGACATTTGTTATCAAAAATCAAAACATTTCTTTCAGAATAATTGATTTCACATTTGTCTTTAAGAATGATACATTCATCTTGTGACATTACAAGTTCTCGTTCTAAAGTCTCTATTTTTAATTTCTTATTCTCGAAACGTAACCTAAGACGACTCAAATCACTATCCTTCTTCTCACTGGCTTCTATGGCTAACTCATAGGCTCTATAGATGGTGTTGAAACTTGTTTGGATATGGGTCAGATAAGACTCACATAGAGACATATCAAAATTATTATCAGTAATGATAGATTTTACCTTTTGAACGATGCTTCGACCGGGTGGATCGTTGGTGGCCATGTAGTAGTAGTTTGGTACACAACATCATCATCATATTCTGACCCTGTTGACAAATAGCCTTCATCACAATCAAATGTTTGTCTTGCCAGTAGACACATGTTTCTTCCATTAATCACACATCATCATCATCTCCAGATGGCCAATATCCTTCCACATCCCCAGGCACAGTTGTGAAAAATGCCTTTTCACTTTCAACCATCTGTTGTGCTCTTCGGGCATAGTAAGCAAAATCCTTGATTTTTGGTTTTTGTGGAATATCAACCGGACAATCTTTTGCAAAATGGTTTGCATGTCCACACTTAAGACACACAATATTTGGTTTGTCAGATTTTGGAGCGTGTTGAGGTTCCGAAGTGGAATTAGGTTTAACAATGTTTGGTTTGTAGGTTGATGGTATTTTCAGAGTGGATCGTGGTTCTGGTCCAGAGTATGGTTGGGGATTGTTTTGATGACGAGCATGAAAACGATTGTGATATGGTTTGTGAGAGGGATTAAATGGACATTTGTATTTCATGGAGTGCAGTGAAATAACTAGTTGGAAACAGAGTTCAGAGTCCATGGCATCTGAGTCAGGATTACCATCAACAAGATAGTTAGTGGTGGAGGGTTGAACATATGGAACAACTGATTTGAAGGGGTCCGAAGTGGATGGGTTAGGAATAGAAGGTTCAAAGGAACTGCCGAGAGCAAGAGGACCTCCAGAGAGTTCTCTTAAGGTCTAAGCAACATTTGATTCATGACCTTGAATGTGACAACTGTCAATTCAGGTCATTCTCGGACTCATGCATCTTTATAAAAACCATTCATGCACAACGTGCCATGGCCTAGTAGTATAAATTAGGTCAAAATCTTGCATAAACTAGGATCCATCTAAGATCTAGGACTAATATACTTGATACTTACGATTCTAGTAAGTTGCTTAACTACAATAGGAAATGCCAATGCTATAATTTGAATGAAACTTTCAAGATTTGTTGCTAGGTTAAAATCCTAATTGAGATTTGATGAACAAGATGCGGAAAATAAGAACAAACACAAATATGAAGATTCGGTCGAATGATCACTCGATTTATTCAAATAAGAGGAATAAATTACGCTTTCAGCATAGACTAAAGAATCTATCACTACACAAGAAACATCACGTGGCGGCTACATTTTGCCTAACTCTTAACCCTAATAATGAATAATACATCACTAATTATAAGGAAAAGACAAGTCTTGGGCTTTTAACCTACAATTCATCAAAGGGGCCCATTGCCATCATCCATGGAGTGCTTTGAAACCCTACAATCTCCCCCTCAAAGTATGGAATGGATGGCAATGCTTTAACTTCCAAAACAAGCATCTAGCGAATAAAGAGAACTTGCAACGAGGAATAGATGAAGCAATCCATAAATCTTGATTCTTCAATTGTCTTCAAACACGGGCTCTAGGATATATAAATCAAGCACTGAAGTAATGTCTTTAAACTTCATTTTTGAATGTAATCCCAAAAAAATCTTCATCAAAACCAAACCCGCCATAAAAACCCATTTCAGAACAAAGAAACCGAATCACTTCTTGTCTTTGAAGAGCTCCCCCTCCAAGTCACAAAGATCTTCAAATAAGCTAATGATATAAGCCATCAAAAAATATCATGTAACAACCCAAACTTTAAGATTCGTAATGCCACTTGATCGACAATACTAGAAGTCGGAGATATAAAAAGTCCTTAGCAGAGCTCGATAAAGAACTTGCCACTGTAAAGGATACTTCTCTGTAAAAGATTTAGTAGAGCTCGATGAAGAACTTCCACTGTAAAATCCACCTTTATAATTCTGCCACAAGCTTTATAAAAAAATCTTCAACTTTGAAAAGTCACAAATCCAATTTTGAATGACCATACCAAATTCTCCCACGATTTATAATCAAAAACATGATTATAAAGCCTTCAAATGGTCATGAGAATGATCCTGAATGGATAAAAATTTACTAAGCTCCCCCGTGACAAAATGATATTAACGATGAAGTATAAAATCCGAAAAAGTCGTGAAAATTTGACGTTATCGCAAAACGACTTTCCGAACCGCCAAGACTTGATGGAATCTTTATTTTTCTGTTCACGAAAAAATATGTGCGTTAAAAAATCCAAAACTGTTTACCGGCCCTTAAAATTGTAAACTTTTTCGAAAAATTGGCCGAAATTGTCACTTTCCAGAAACCCAGGGGCTGGAATTGTAATCATGCATCAATAAACACCTTTATTTGTAACAAAATTTGGAATTTGTCCAAAAGTGCCAAGGCATGAAACACATAGGGACCAAAGGAGTCAATTCGCCAATGTTTAAGGGACTAATAGTGTAACACGTTTATCTTCTTCCCCATTTATTTGACTGAATGAACGGACAAAGCTACTAGAAGTCGGGAATGGTGAAGTTACGCATACGAACCCACACAAAACATTTCAATTAATGCCTTTCGTTCCGAGCACCCTGATGCGACCGAATCTAAGTTTGTTCCAGGTTCATTGAACCGAAACCATGTTCGGTTCGAGCACAGGTTCGCTTTTCTGATGTTTCGTTCTAGGGCAAGCAAACAAAATTATGTTCAGTCCATGTTCATTGATTCAAAACCAAAACCATGTTCGGTTCGAGCATCTTGATGAGAACAAAAGGGAAACTATAGCTAAACTGAATCACAGGTTTGCTTTAAAACCAGTTGCAGGATCGTTACTTCTCGCTCTGATTCAATTGATCAAGTACAGAAAGCTAATAACGACCAAAAGCGAATTGCAGATTCACTTTAACTTCATACTTAAACCGAAATAAACCGAACCTTTGGTTCCATTCGGTTCCAATTTTTGAATTTAAGGTATGACCATACATCCGATTTAAACCCCAACATTTCAACCATAGGCTCGTTTCACTGACATCACGAACTTTCGCAGAATGATCCATTCACAAATTTGATCAACGAACATACCAGATGAGATCGATTCCATTCGCAGGTAAGGACATTCATTCCAAATTAGTCATTCATGACCCTGATGCGAATCACAATCAAATTTTGACTTTTTGCTTGACCTGTGTTCTTATAGTTTAGTCCCGATTTGATTCACGGGAAGGATATTCAAATTCAATATTGTTAGCAGCAAAACCTTCCAACCCAAATTGACGATTTGAAGTACCCAAAATCCCAATCATGATTCCATTGCCTGAACATCACTGCCAGATACATGCCCAATTCCAAGACTCATTACACTGTAAAAAATTAAGAACCGCGAAGCATCATATTGTGAAACAGTTAATTTGAAATTTGGAGAAGCCAATTGAAACTTCAATATCGTTTTACATTCATAAACAAAATCCAACTGCTTTCCAATCACATTCACAGATGAGAACACCGTTCTCAGATTCCAATTTTGAATTTTCTGATTTTGACTATTAAAAAAGCAAACTGAGTTCTGTCCATCCAATATTCATCTGATTATCACACTACATAATCTGTATTCTTGATTTCATTCGTTCACAGGTAAGGTTGCGAATTCAACATCATTCTTTATGGTTGTATTAAGCGCCTGTTAAGAGATCTACTTGGCGATGCGAACAGGACGTCAAGACAAATCCGAATGCAATTACCAAATTGTGATTGGTAAACTAACAAGTGATTGCGAACAGAAACACTGAATACTTCCACAATGATTACATCATCCAAATTTTAGATGTTTTTGAATTTTGGCTTTTCAATTTTGACCATCCAAATTGACACACATCGTTGTTCATCCGTTCGTTAACAGTTCGTCACATGACTTTAAAGATTTGCATTCTATAAACTTAAAATCGATTCTCCAAATATTGATTTCACTCAAGGATCATCATCAATTTCCAAGTTCGACATGAATCAAATGAAATCAAATTGACGATAAGAACAGGACCGAGAAAATTGATGAAAAAGAAGATCTTGGATTAAGACAAACAAAAATTGATTCTTGAGAATTTATGTTTACTCGTTGAAACCATTAACCAAAGACGATTAACAAAAAAATCATCAATTGTAGATTTAGAATCGAATACTAAAGGAATGAAATCAATTGCAAGTGGCGCATACAAGAGCTTGAGATAAGATTGGATATGCGGATCATGAACAGTGGAATGGCCATGATTTTGGGCCACAATATGCATGGATCAATTAGGTAAAAACAAATAACTAAAATCGATTGATTTTTGGATTAAGTGACCAAACAGATCCAATATGAACAGAAGAACGAATCAGAAATAATACCAGATGAACTACATAAATTTACATGAACAGTAACTTGAACAGAATTTTTATTCGATACCGTAAAAACACCAATAATCTTCAATATATGTGCAGAAAATCACCAAATAAAGAACCAATACTTCAAAAACCAATAGATCTTCAAAGACCCGCTCTGATACCACTTGCTAGGTTAAAACCCTAATTGAGATTTGATGAACAAGATGCGGACAATAAGAACAAACACAAATATGAAGATTCGGTCGAATGATCACTCGATTTATTCAAATAAGAGGAATAAATTACACTTTCAGCATAGACTAAAGAATCTATCACTACACAAGAAACATCACGTGGCGGCTACATTTTGCCTCACTCTTAACCCTAATAATGAATAATACATCACTAATTATAAGGAAAAGACAAGTCTTGGGCTTTTAACCTACAATTTATCAAAGGGGCCCATTGCCATCATCCATGGAGTGCTTTAAAACCCTACATTTGTTATTATTGAAAAAGGGTATAAAACCCTAAAAATAAATTAAAATATTCTAATTATACTTCATTATGATGACGAACATCAAACAATATTCCAAAAACCCTAAAGAGCCCAAAATCCAAATTTATAAATCTTAAAGCTTAAAAACTTTATAAAATTTGGCTATAAACTTCCAAATATCAAATTTTATTAATCAAATTATGGATTATATCAATGAAATAGAAATATAAATTATCATGCATTAATCATAATTAATTAGTTAAAAACAAGATTTTTAAATAAATCAAAAATTGCTTAAAGAATCACTTTTATAAAAATTAGATTTTTATAAAAATTAAGAATGGATTTTTATAAAATTTGAATTGAGGAGAGAGGACTTTAATGCCTCAAAAATTTGGCCATCTCCTCTCTCCCCATGCTCCCTCTTCCCAAA
This sequence comes from Lactuca saligna, assembly GCF_052625555.1. NCBI lineage: Eukaryota > Viridiplantae > Streptophyta > Magnoliopsida > Asterales > Asteraceae > Lactuca > Lactuca saligna. The sequence goes on from NC_136421.1 coordinate 97,861,822, forward strand.
AACTTCAATCATTAACTCATTTCCTACACTCTACCTCTTCTCTCTTCACTCTCTCACACTCCACCCTCCTAACACACACAAACTCTCTTCCTCTATCTCTCTAACTCACGAAATTCTCCCCATTCCTCTGCCAAATTTCGATATTTTGAAGACTTTGAAGTGTTCTTACTTCCCTCAAGATCATAACCAAGGTAAACAACATCATCTTCTTCCATAGTTTCATGATTCTACTTCCTTTTCTTCTTAGTTTTCTCTTCTTTTCGGATTCTATGCCTTTCCATTGCTAGAAATCTTTATTTTTCCCTTGTGGTTTGTAGATTCTCACCATAACACAATGCATGTGTTTGAAATGGTGAAAATCCGGGATCAAACCCATGCAAGGAGTGAAAATGATGCACATATGTTCATGTGACTTCAAAAACAAGTATTACATCTTCTTCTCCATTTCTTTTGTGTTCTTGCATGATCAAAAGCATTTAAACCATTTCTAGTACATCTTGGATGCTCATTCACTCCATGCATGTGCTAGAAATTGGACCTTATCAAAGACATGCATGATGTTCTTGTCAAAATGTCCTAAGGATGCACTCAAAGCAAACATGTAATCTACCAGATTACTTTATTCAGCTTTGAACGACCATATCTTGGTCATTTCTTAACCAAATCATGATATTCGTTTTGTATTGGATAATTCCATGAGTTAAATTTCAAACCCAACTGGTCTCACTGTAAAATATTAAATATCCGATTTTTGGCAATTTTTACAAAATTGTTGCGCAAACAGATCTTTTTCTATGATCACCATTTTTTCCTTGCATGATCAACGGTCTTAAACCCAACCATAAATCTGGGGAAAAATACTTTAGAAACTTAACATATCCAGTGAATGATGACTAAAATTTCGTGGTTTAAAACCCCACTGAATGGGCTACACAAATTCATGTAGTTCAGCCATATTTACATCTCATGCACCATTGCATGCAACATTTCTTAACTTGTTTGGGTTCAATACCCCTATTTCCCTTCTGAATAAAATTTGAACATTTTTTCTTTTGAAAGCCCTCACATACATGTGATAATCTGTAAAATACCAAAAGGTTTTATTGTATCTTCGATTTATTAAAATTATTGTTAGAAACCAAGGGCATAAATCACATAAAATACTTCTAGAGGTCTATAAATCCGGAATAAATTCATGGATGACCCTTATGATGAATAATAACACCTCACAAAATTTCATTAATTTTTGTTGTTGTTTGGTGTGATTTCCGATTTTCTTTTTTTTAGGATATAATAAATCACAAAACCACTTTAGAGAGTGTGAAAAATTTATCTAACATTTTTTGCAAACCTCACATGTGATGGATGACTCAGAAAAATAATTTCAACATTTTTCATCATGGCTTGCTATTTTTCCCAATTTTTGGTAATTATAATGGTTTAAAAATAGTAAAAATAGTTCTGATTATCCAAAATTCATGAAAATTTACCAGAACATCATGTTGTACAGTAGGAGGTTACATAAAATTTTTGAGGATTTGTCTCCACTGTAAATTATTTTTCTCTTAATTTTTAAAGTTAATTCCACTTAAATTCACATAAATACCCAAAACCGAATTATGCAATATGAAAACCACTTTTGGCATTTTTCTCAGGTTATTTATACTGTGAATGATGTTAAAAAAAAATTTGGTAATTTATTTTAACTGTTTAATATTATTTCTTCAATTAATGATTATTTAAAGGAATAAAACAAGGAAAAATAGAAATACCCACTGAAAAATATCTTTTATATTTTTCCCATCCTATTTATGTACAATAACAGTTAAATAAAAAGTTTGGGTAATTTTGAAAATTGTTTTCTATTTATTTCAGTTTTTATTGGAATAAATGCTCAAAAATCATAAAATATAATTAAACACATTGGAAATCCATTTTTATATTTTTCCCAGCTTAGTATTGTGTAATAACAGTAAACTAAAAAGTTTGAGAATTTTTATCCTTTGAATGCTATTTTTCATGAATTTATGTTGTAATAAGGACTTAAAAATTTGGAAAATTTATATTCCAATGTTGTAATTAATCGCACGATTTGTAGAATTTCATTAATTCAGAAAAAGTGTAACCAATTAATATAAAATCAAATACTAAATCATAAATTGGCATTTCACTATATGTAGAATTTAGTATATTAGCATTAGATGTCGACATGGAAACTCACTAGTGTGTGTTTGATGTCGTAGGATCCCGGTAGGAAGACGTTGGTGCATTCCGAGGTACAACTTGTACCTACTCGAAACATTGTGAGTATTTACGCACTCCCCTATTTTCAGTTTTATGTTTTGGGTGGAAAAGCATGTCTAGAAAAACTATTATTTGTATGTTGTATTTAAATTGATTTGTATCAAACATGATTGCTATTGTATTGCTATATTTCTCTATGTATGTCTATGCAACACGGAACATGAGAACTTATCGTACTAAGGCCCTTCTCTTATCTCTAACCATTAACTCTTTGAGCCAATGGTCATTATGGATAGCGCTATTAGGAATTGACAACTCCTCACTCGCCTGAATCGCTGGAGTGCATGATACCGTATTCATCTATGGAACGATAAGCATAGATCTCGATAGGGCTTCAGTCATAGGTTTGGTTGAGACTCATTGTTTGCTCATACACATACAAAAACTTGTTTCTCGTTATCGCATTAAACTTGTACTCATTAATAGCAATCAACTTTGTTTATCAATAAAGCAATGTACTTGTATTTACGAAAAGCCTTATCTCAAGCTCGATTTTATAAACTTGTGAACTCACCAACTATTTTCATAGTTGACGCTCGTTTTACATGCTTTTTCAGGAAATAATTAGTAAGTGAATGTAAAGATTCATCATCATAGAGCATGATGCATCGTGTTGAAGCTATTATGAAGTTATCTTTGAACAATGTTATTTTGGAAAAACTTGTATTTTGTTTCTTTTAAAGCTATGGGTTGTAAACTTTTAAATACTGCTATGGTGACGTATCTTTATCTTTTGCAATGAAACCGTTATCGCTGTCATATCTTGTGTTTCCGCTTTAGTGGGGTGTGACAGAAGTGGTATCAGAGCTAAAGTTATAGAGAACATCGGTTTTTCTTTAAGAAAACACAACCTATAACTAAAACTTATTACTAGTATAATTAGCTCGGGAGTTATACCGTTGGACCTCGATTAAACATAGCCTGATCACCTATGTTTAATTAAGGAAAGGTTTATACAAAGCCAGAGCTAATTATAATGGTAATATGTTCAACAAAAATATTTGAGAAAACTTTATTTCAAAAATTCAAAAGGTTAATTTTGGTGTGTGTAAGCATTGCATATTATAGGCATGCATTGTCATTTATTTCATATCTCATTGAAACTATGTCACAGTCCACTATGTCAACATCGTCATCTTCCCGAGCTACCGCCTCAGCCGATGAGTCCAGCTACGTCACTGTTATCCCTAGACGTAATCCCCCCGCCTCGATAGAAGAAGACCCATCAGAGGATACAGAAGATACAGGGAACTCGGTGGAGATCAGCAATGACAACGCCCCAAGTCAACGACGCGAGGCATCGCCTTCATCGGTGTTGCCACAGCCACCGCTTTATGGGCTTCGCATTCGGAGGATAGCAAGGAAGAGTGTTCCCATTCCAGGAAGGATAGCCACCAGCACAGCAGGACTTGGCACGGCAGGACCTAGCGAGGTAGGACCTAACGTTGCAGGACCGAGAGCACCACCACCACAGCGAGTCATAGGGATACCTGTCAGGCAGCCAGGTATGACCCCGGAGGAGTCCTAGAGGATGTATTCGATGGCAGCAGATCTGCGCCACAGCCTCATTGTAATAGTCGGGCAACAGGAGGTATTGAACGAAGTGATGACAGGGATGGAAATCCTGTATCAGCATTCGATGGAGACTGCTAACATTGCTAGTGCTGCTAAACGAGAGGTAGGTCATGCGATGACAGCATATTATGTGTTTGGTGGGCTGTTCCTGATTTTGGTGTTGATGCTTCTTGTTGGGATAGTGATTTGCTTTTGGTTCTGATTTCAGTATTTTACTTTATTTTGTTATGAAATGAAAACCCATGTTGGGTGTCTTTTGGGAAAAACATTTAAAACTTTATGTTGGGATTGATGTATTGGTTTGGTTTTAAGATTATCTCAAATGGTAATGAAGAATTTTATTTTATGTTCGAAAACTTTTACTATGAGGTCAAACGCTAAAATTTATTTGGTAAATGGTTGAATAAAAGAGATTTTTCTTTTCTTTTCTTTCAAAAATCTATATGCCTAGTATTAATGCAAACCAATGATTTGACAACACTTACGGTTTTTAAAATAGTAGTGAACTAAATATTATACATTATTTTATGTATTTATACGTATTTCTTCTCCTGTGTCATATAACCATGTCAGGAAGGCCTAGTCGCGGGCGCCCACAAAACGAAACACCCGATGTTGCTCAAGTTGTAGCACAACAGCTCTTGGAAGCAATTCCAAACATTGTTACTCAAGTAACTGCAGGACTTAATGCTAACCAAGGAAGTAGTGGAGGAAACCAGGGAAACAATGAAAGAGAATGCAACTACAAGTCCTTTATGGCCTGTAAACCTAACGAGTTCCATGGAAAGGAAGGTGCGGTCGGGTTGCTGAAATGGATTGACAGCATGGAGTCGGTCCTTCACATTAGCAAATGCCTTGAGCGCAACAAAGTTGAGTATGCAACTTGCCTACTCCAAGATAGGGCATTAACCTGGTGGAATACTCTAGTGTAAACCCGAGGCCGTACAACGGCATATCAGCTAACTTGGGAAGACCTAAAGAAGCTGCTGATAGAGGAGTATTGTCCCAAGGATGAACGTCAGAAGCTTGAATCTGAATTCTGGAACCATTCTATGGTTGGAACACAAATAGAGAAGTACACAGTCCGATTTCATGAACTAGCAAAACTGGTACCTCACATGGTTACTCCTGAGGAGAATAGGATAGATCATTACATCTGGGGTCTGGCACCAGAGATTCAGGGAATGGTTACCTCAGCAAACCCAACTACTATTCAAAGTGCAGTAGGTCTAGCAAATCGACTAACCAATGATGTGATAAGGATGGGAGCATCGACAAAGGAAAGCTCTAGTAGCAAGAGGAAGCTAGCAGATCAGGGAGAGAAGAAGTATGGAGGCAAGTCAGGGAGGAAGCAAAAAGTATCGAGAAACTTCATCGTAAGAGCCCAGGAGCAAGAACCAGTGAAAACTCAAGAACGGGAAGTACAGGAGCGAAAGCAGTACTCAGGGCCGCTTCCGAAGTGCAATAAGTGTAACTTCCATCACAAGGGAGCTTGCCCTGTGTGCTAAAACTGTAAACAAACAGGCCATTACTCGATGTATTGTAAGGTGAATAAGGTTCGAAAAAGGGCATGTTACGAGTGCGGGAGTACTGATCATCTCCGTAGAGCATATCCCAAACTGAACAATGGACCTGGTAACAAGGGACAAGGCCAAGCTAGGCAAAAATTTCAAGGAAATCAAGTTGGACGACCAAGAGGTGTAGCCTTTGTGATTGGTGCAGAAGAAGCTCGTCAGAACCCTGAAGTGATAACAGGTACGTTTCTCCTGAACAACCATTTTGCATCAGTAATATTCGATGCGGGAGCAGATAGGAGTTTTGTTTCTTTAGCATTTAGACCGTTAATTGGCTTGAAATCGAGAAAGATGAGGAATGCTTATGCTATTGAACTTGCTGATGGGTATGAAATTAGGGCTAGTGATATAATTCCTGGTTGTACTCTGAATTTAGCTGATAAACTCTTTAGCATTGACCTAATTCCCATAGAGCTAGGTAGTTTTGATGTGATAGTAGGAATGGATTGGTTATCCAAAAATAGAGCGGACATTGGTTGTTACGAGAGCGCATTAGAGTACCTCTCGCTAATGGAGAAACCCTTAGCATACACGGTGAGAAGCCAGGAAGAAGTTTAAACATAGTATCAAGCATGAAGATTCACAAGTACCTGAAGAAGAATTGTATTGCATTCATGGCCCACGTGCTAGAAAGAGAACTTGAAGCTAAGCAACCCAAGGAGATTCTAGTGGTTCAAAACTATCCCGAGGTGTTTCCGGAGGAATTGCCCGGTCTACCCCCTTACATGCAAGTTGAATTTCGGATAGACTTAATTCCCGGAGCGGCACCGGTAGCAAAAGCACCATATCGCCTTGCGCCATCCGAGATGCAAGAACTATCCGGACAACTTCAAGAACTTCTAGACAAAGGGTTTATTCGACCAAGTTCTTCACCGTGGGGATCCCCAGTGTTATTCTTCAAAAAGAAAGACGGGTCGTTCCGAATGTGCATTGATTACAGAGAGCTGAACAAGTTGACAATCAAGAATCGATATCCCCTTCCTCGAATAGATGACTTGTTCCATCAGTTGGCGGGCGCTTCCTACTTCTCAAAGATCGACCTTCGGTCAGGGTATCATCAACTAAGAATCCACGAAGGGGACATTCACAAAATAGCATTTAGAACCCGTTATAGACATTATGAGTTCTTAGTCATGCCTTTTGGACTAATGAACGCACCCGTTGTTTTCATGGATTTGATGAATAGGGTCTGTAGACCATACCTAGACAAGTTTGTGATTGTATTTAATGATGACATACTTGTTTACTCGAAAACGAAAGAAGATCACAATAGACATCTGAAGTTAGTGTTGGAGCTGTTGAAGGAGCAGAAATTGTATGCCAAGTTCACTAAGTGTGAATTTTGGATTCGGGAAGTACATTTCCTTGGTCATGTGATCGACGAAAGAGGAATTCATGTAGATCCAGCTAAGATTGAGGCAATCAAGAAATGGGAGGCCCCCAAAACCCCGATAGAAATATGACAGTTCCTAGGATTAGCTGGGTACTATAGGCGCTTCATTGAGAATTTCTCTAGGATTGCCCAACCATTAACATCTTTGACCCAAAAGGACAAAAAATTTCTCTGGGAAGAGAAACACGAAGAGGCGTTTCAAATCCTGAAAAACAAGTTGTGCAATGCACCAATTCTGGCTTTACCAGAAGGATCAGAGAACTTTGTGGTGTATTGTGATGCATCTCATCAAGGATTAGGATGTGTGTTAATGCAAAAAGATAAAGTCATTGCGTATGCTTCCAGACAACTCAAACCGCATGAGAAGAATTATACCACCCATGATCTAGAACTAGGAGCAATAGTTTTCGCTCTTAAGATATGGAGGCATTATTTGTACAGAACCAAGTGCACCATTTATACCGATCACAAAAGCCTTCAGCATATCCTAGATCAGAAAATGTTAAACATGCGGCAGAGAAGATGGGTAGAGTTGTTTAGTGATTGTGATTGTGAGGTACGATATCACCCAGGAAAGGCTAACGTAGTAGCCAACGGTCTTAGTAGGAAAGAAAGAGTGAAACCTTCCCGTGTGAGAGCTTTGGGAATGGTGATTCAGACAAGCTTGAAATCTCAAATCATTGATGCCCAGGAGAAAGCGTTATGCAAGGAAAATCTTCCAGGCGAGACTTTACATGGTTTGGAAGAAAGATTTGAAACCAAACCTGATGGAGTTCGTTATTTTAAGGACAGAGTCTGGATTCCGAGGGTTAACAATCTGAGAGACATGGTACTAGAGGAGTCTCATCGATCTAAGTACTCAATCCACCCTAGAGCGGATAAGATGTACAAGGATCTTAAAGAGTACTATTGGTGGCCTGGAATGAAAAAGGATATTGCCTTGTATGTTGGGAAGTGTTTAACATGCTCAATAGTCAAGGCTGAACATCAAAAACCATCCGGGTTGTTGCAACAGCCTGAAATTCCCCAATGGAAATGGGAGCAAATATCTATGGATTTCGTTACCAAACATCCTAGAACTGCTAAAGGTCACGACTCAATTTGGGTCATAGTGGATCGACTGACGAAATCTGCTCATTTTCTCCCCATTCGGGAAGATTTCAAGATGGAAAAATTGGCCCAAATCTACATCGACAAAATTGTTTCTCTGCATGGTGTACCCCTATCTATCATTTCTAATAGAGATAGTCATTTTACATCTCGATTTTGGTGGATGTTACAGAGGGCACTAGGAACCAAGATAGATTTGAGCACAGCTTACCACCCTCAGACAGATGGGCAGACGGAGATAACAATACAGAAATTGGAAGACATGCTACGAGCGTGTGTCATTGAGTTCAAAGGAAATTGGGATACTCATTTGCCTCTAATTGAGTTTTCCTACAATAATAGCTACCACACGAGTATCCAATGTGCTCCATATGAAGCATTGTATGGATGCAAGTGTCGTTCGCCCTTATGCTGGACAGAAATTGGAGACAGACAGTTGACTAGACTCGAACTTATCCAGGAAACATCTGACAAGATTTCTATCATCAAGGATAGGCTTAAAGCTGCCAGAGATCGTCAAAAAAGTTTTGCGGATAATCGTCGAAAACCATTAGAATTCCAAGTAGGAGACAAGGTACTTTTAAAAGTGTCGCCTTGGAAAGGGCTTGTACGTTTTGGTAAGAAAGGAAAAATAAGCCCAAGATATGTTGGACCCTTTGAAATCATTGAAAGGATTGGTCCGGTAGCTTATAAACTCCAGTTGCCCCAAGAGTTAAGTGCCATTCACGACACATTCCACGTCTCTAACCTTAAGAAATGTCTAGCCGACAAAGCAATGATAGTACCCTTGGAGGAAATTAAGATCAATGATAAGCTGAACTTCATTGAGGAACCGATAGAAATCCTTGACAGGAAGGTAAAACAACTTAAGCGGAGTAAGATCCAGATTGTGAAAGTTCGATGGAACTCAACATGCGGGCCAAAGTACACCTGGGAGCGCGAGGACTTCATAAAGGAAAAGTATCCACAACTTTTCCCTTGCGGCGACAAACAATGACATAGAAGGAATTTCGGGACGAAATTCTTTTTAAGTGGGGGATACTGTGACAACTGTCAATTCAGGTCATTCTCGGACTCATGCATCTTTATAAAAACCATTCATGCACAACGTGCCACGGCCTAGTAGTATAAATTAGGTCAAAATCTTGCATAAACTAGGATCCATCTAAGATCTAGGACTAATATACTTGACACTTACGATTCTAGTAAGTTGCTTAACTACAATAGGAAACACCAATGCTGTAATTTGAATGAAACTTTCAAGCTTTGTTATTATTGAAAAAGGGTATAAAACCCTAAAAATAAATTAAAATATTCTAATTGTACTTCATTATGATGATGAACATCAAACAATATTCCAAAAACCCTAAAGAGCCCAAAATCCAAAGTTATAAATCTTAAAGCTTAAAAACTTTATAAAATTTGGCTATAAACTTCCAAATATCAAATTTTATTAATCAAATTATGGATTATATCAATGAAATAGAAATATAAATTATCATGCATTAATCATAATTAATTAGTTAAAAACACGATTTTAAAATAAATCAAAAATTGCTTAAAGAATCACCTTTATAAAATTAGATTTTTATAAAAATTAAGAAGGGATTTTTATAAAATTTGAATTGAGGAGAGAGGAGGCTTTAATGCCTCAAAAATCTGGCCATCCCTCTCCCCATGCTCCATCTTCCCAAAAAATTCAATCATTAACTCATTTCCTACACTCTACCTCTTCTCTCTTCACTCTCTCACACTCCACCCTCCTAACACACACAAACTCTCTTCCTCTCTCTCTTTAACTCACGAAATTCTCTCCATTCCTCTGCTAAATTTTGAGATTTTGAAGACTTTGAAATGTTCTTACTTCCCTCAAGATTATAACCAAGGTAAACAACATCATCTTCTTCCATAGTTTCATGATTCTACATCCTTTTCTTCTTAGTTTTCTCTTCTTTTCGGATTCTATGCCTTTCCATGGCTAGAAATCTTTATTTTTCCCTTGTGGTTTGTATATTCTCACCATAACACAATGCATGTGTTTGAAATGGTGAAAATCCGGGATCAAACCCATGCAAGGAGTGAAAATGATGCACATATGTTCATGTGACTTCAAAAACAAGTATTACATCTTCTTCTCCATTTCTTTTGTCTTCTTGCATGATCAAAAGCATTTAAACCATTTCTATTACATCTTGGATGCTCATTCACTCCATGCATGTGCTAGAAATCGGACCTTATCAAAGGCATGCATGATGTTCTATTCAAAATGTCCTAAGGATGCACTCAAAGCAAACATGCAATCTGCCAGATTACTTTATTCAGCTTTGAACGACCATATCTCGGTCATTTCTTAACCAAATCATGATATTCTTTTTGTATTGGATAACTCCATGAGTTAAATTTCAAACCCAACTGGTCTCACTGTAAAATATTAAATATCCGATTTTTGGCAATTTTTACAAAATGGTTGCGCAAACAGCTGTTTTTTCTATGATCACCATTTTTGCATTGCATGATCAATGGCCTTAAACCCAACCATAAATTTGGGGAAAAATACTTTAGAAACTTAACATATCCAGTGAATGATGGCTGAAACTTCGTGGCTTAAAACCCCACTGAATGGGCTATACAAATTCATGTACTTCAGCCATATTTACATCTCATGCACCATTGCATGCAACATTTCTTAACTTGTTTGGGTTCAATACCCCTATTTCCCTTCTGAATAAAATTTGAACATTTTTCCTTTTGAAAGCCCTAACATGCATGTGATAATATGTAACATACCAAAAGCTTTTATTATTTCTTCGATTTATTAAAATTATTGTTAGAAACCAAGGGTATAAATCGCATAAAATACTTCCAGAGGTCTATAAATCCGGAAAAAATTCATGGATGACCCTTATGGTGAATAATAACCCCTCACTAAATTTCATTAATTTTTGTTGCTGTTTGGTATGACATCCGATTTTCTTTTTGTTAGGATATAATAAATCACAAAACCACTTTAGAGAGTGTGAAAAATTTATCTAACAACTTTCACATACCTCACATGTGATGGATGACTCAGAAAAATAATTTCAACATTTTTCATCATGGCTTGCTATTTTCCCCAATTTTTGGTAATTATAATGGTTTAAAAATAGAAAAAATAGTTCTGATTATCCAAAATTCATGAAAATTTACCAGAACATCATGTTGTACAGTAGGAGGTTACATAAAATTTTTGAGGATTTGTCTCCACTGTAAACTATTTTTCTCTTAATTTTTAAAGTTAATTCCACTTAAATTCACATTAATACCCAAACCCGGATTATGTAATATGAAAACCACTTTTGGCATTTTTCTCAGGTTATTTATACTGTGAATGATGTTAAAAAAAAATTTGGTAATTTATTTTAACTGTTTAATATTATTTCTTCAATTAATGATTATTTAAAGGAATAAAACAAGGAAAAATATAAATACCCACTGAAAAATATCTTTTATATTTTTCCCATCCTATTTATGTACAATAACAGTTAAATAAAAAGTTTGGGTAATTTTGAAAATTGTTTTCTATTTATTTCAGTTTTTATTGGAATAAAATGCTCAAAAATCATAAAATATAATTAAACACCTTGGAAATCCATTTTTATATTTTTCCCAGCTTAGTATTGTGTAATAACAGTAAACTAAAAAGTTTGAGACTTTTTATCCTTTGAATGCTATTTTTCGTGAATTTATGTTGTAATAAGGACTTAAAAATTTGGAAAATTTATATTCCAATGTTGTAATTAATCGCACGATTTGTAGAATTTCATTAATTCAGAAAAAGTGTAACCAATTAATATAAAATCAAATACTAAATCATAAATTGGCATTTCACTATATGTAGAATTTAGTATATTAGCATTAGATGTCGACATGGAAACTCACTAGTGTGTGTTTGATGTCGTAGGATCCCGGTAGGAAGACGTTGGTGCATTCCGAGGTACAACTTGTACCTACTCGAAACGTTGTGAGTATTTACCCACTCCCCTATTTTCAGTTTTATGTTTTGGGTGGAAAAGCATGTCCAGAAAAACTATTATTTGTATGTTGTATTTAAATTGATTTGTATCAAACATGATTGCTATTGTATTGCTATATTTCTCTATGTATGTCTATGCAACACGGAACATGAGAACTTATCGTACTAAGGCCCTTCCTTTATCTCTAACCATTAACTCTTTGAGCCAATGGTCATTATGGATAGCACTATTAGGAATTGACAACTCCTCACTCGCCTAATTCGCTGGAGTGCATGATACCATATTCATCTATGGAACGATAAGCATAGATCTCGATAGGGCTTCAGTCATAGGTTTGGTTGAGACTCATTGTTTGCTCATACACATACAAAAACTTGTTTCTCGTTATAGCAATAAACTTGTACTCATTAATAGCAATCAACTTTGTTTATCATTAAAGCAATGTACTTGTATTTACGAAAAGCCTTATCTCAAGCTCGATTTTATAAACTTGTGAACTCACCAACTATTTTCATAGTTGACGCTCGTTTTAAATGCTTTTTCAAGAAATAATTAGTAAGTGAATGTAAAGATTCATCATCATAGAGCATGTTGCATCGTGTTGAAGCTATTATGAAGTTATCTTTGAACAATGTTATTTTGGAAAAACTTGTATTTTGTTTCTTTTAAAGCTATGGGTTGTAAACTTTTAAATACTGCTATGGTGATGTATCTTTATCTTTTGCAATGAAACCGTTATCGCTGTCATATCTTGTGTTTCCGCTTTAGCGGGGTGTGACATTGAAGTTTATCGAATAGTTGGTAAAGCTTCAGCTTCTTCAGAGATTCATTACTTTAAAGACAAGCTTTCATGTTTCCCCATCCTTTACCAAGGCTATTTATGAACTTAAGATTGTACTCCAAGGGAGTTTGGACAATCCCATGAGCAGTCATGTTGTTGACTACGATTCGGTATCGGTTGGAGGCTGACACAACTGATTCACCAGGTGTCGTTGTAAAGGTGTCAAACTCGTTGACAACAGATACCAGATGCTTGTATTTCATATTTTCGGAACCTTCGATCAAATCTTGAAGAGTTTCCTAAATCTCTTTGGCAGATTTTCACAAATTAGTGTGTTCAAAAAGAGATGGTGGAACGCCAAACACCATTTCTGAAAAGGCGACTTGATCAACATGTAGTTTTTCGATATAAACAGCAGTAAGAGGTGATGGGCGGTTTTCATCTTGACCCGTGGGCTGATAGATAGCATCTCTCACTGTTGTTCTAATAGGAACATGAGGACCTTCTTTGATGGATCTCCAGATAGCTTCACCTTTCTTTTTAGCCAATAAAATCCTTTCCATTCCGACTTTCCAATGATGATATTATTGAACAACTAGCAGTGGGGCATGTGTAGGGCAACCCATGCTATTTTCTATTTGCAATGAATACATTTGTTGAGGATTAGAAGTAGTCATTGAAGTTAAGATATCTTCAAGAAAAAGTGGTATATAGAATAACTTTTAACCTGAACACAGAAATGGTTGAAATACCAAGGTAATTTCAAACCAACTATAATTTGATCTTATGGATTCAAAGGACAACCACTCAAGCTCTGATACCAATTGTGAATTCAAAAAATATGATGCACAGGGACAAGGTTTGAAAAATCAAACCATGAGTTAATGCTTAAGATCCATGTCTGCATCTAATGAATGTTCCATTCAAGATTGGCAATGAAACATCCCAAAAATAAAAGCCAAATTTTTTTTTTTGAAAATAATATAGAAACTATAATCATCCATACTCCATAAGAAAACCAAGTGTCATGTGTCTCAAAATATCATGAAAATACTGTATCAAAAACAAATGATATAAAATCAGAGTCTCAAACAAATCCCAGGCTGAATATTGTGGTGTGTGCCATGTGATCACCCCGAGCTCTTCCCCATGCTACCGGAAGTACCTGAAACCAAAACTAAAAACTGTAAGTACGAAGCTTATTGAGCTCCCCTAAACTACCACGTACCATACAATAGCACATACAAAAAATATTGGGCTTTGGCCACTGCATCCGGCCCCGCCCGGCATCGAACCGAAGTTCGGAATAACTTGGGCCCCGCCCGACATCGGACCGATGTCCGGAATAACTTGGGCCCCGCCCACTGCATTGGGCCTCGCCCGACATCGGACCGAATTCCGAAATAGATTGTACATAACATAAACATATAAAATATTCACATAAACTGTGTTGGGCTTGCCCGAAATAGGACCGGAGTTCGAAACATATAAAACATAACATAAACATGCATGAATCACAAAGACATCAAGCATACATAACTACTTCTCGGGACCACCCCAGCATCGGAATGAAGTCCAGAAACATATAAATCGCATCGGGCTAACCCCGACATACTACAATATATAAACGGGCCAACATTGGTGCCTTAGATTCGTTCCTACTGGAGGAAAACTCACCTCGTAAAGCTGACTATCTGCTGAAAACCTGAACGATAAATTCTTGCCTGCTGTAGCAGTGACTCCCCGACTATGAATTTCATAGGGATACTTAGTCAAAAACTGGTGACTATTCCTTGGGTAAAATAACCATTTTACCCCTGGCCAAAGTCAACATCCTGGTCAAAGTCAAGCCCCAATTGACTTGACTCGCCGAGTTAGTCCTTATACTTTCAAAATGACACCATCCCCGACTGTACTCATTGATTCTAGCAAGAACTCAACGTGTTCTCCTTCAACCATAACATCGGGACTATCTTCAACTGACTCATCGAGTTCATCCTTGAACTCGTCGAGTTCATCTTCATCATATGAATGTGTCTAGTCTGTGACTCGCCGAGTTATATGAACAACTCTTCGAGTCCGTCTTCATGGGTTGGGAGATTGCCTTGGACTCGCCGAGTCTGTTCATACACTCGCCGAGTCCCCTGATTTCCAGGTCCCTATTCACATCCATTTTGTTGAGTCCCCCTTCTAGACTCAACCAGATTCCTCAGAACAGCAAATGTTGGGGAACCAATCCCCGACTCTCCGAGTCCCAAGAATGACTTGCTGAGTCCCCTAAAGTCCTTGTCCATAAAATCGATTTTCGTGGAGCTCATCCTATCCGAAGGGTAGATATGACCTCTTAGGGTTGATATAACACGTAAAGTTAAGAATTTTACATCCATGCATGGGTCCTTAAGCTCTAAAGACCCAAAAATGAGGTCTACAAGATGCATGGGGCTACCATGGCTATAAGGTTTTATCTTTATGCCATGTAACCCTCCCTAGAACCTAGATCTGAGATATGAACCACTTGGGACGTCCCAACACCAAGTACCAAGGTTTTTGAGCCAGAACCTTCTTAATATGGGCACAAATAGATCTAAGAGAAAGAAGAGCAAGTTGGAAGCTTGATTACTAGAAAAGATGGAAAATGGGGTGTAGTTCCTAGATCTACTCCTTCTCCCTTGACTCTTCTATCTTCCACTTCTTCTACTAGCTTCAAGATACACCAAATAACACTTAAAATAACCAAAAAAGCTCAAGTTCACTTATGGAGGATTAGTGTTTCGTGATTAATGCTCTAGAAGTGATGGAGACTGGAATAGAGGCCCATAATGATGCTTAAATAGGGTACAAACCCTAAATATTAGGGTTTCATCCAACCCAGCCTACTCACCGAGTCTAAGATTCGACTCATCGAGTAGCCTCATTAAAACCCGCGCTTTTTCTGGCCTCTACTCGATGAGTTAGGGCTACCAACTTGTCGGATAGCTCCTATAAAATGAACATTTAACGAATTAAATACGTACCAGGAGCGGGGTGTTACAGGCAAGACCAGTCAAATCTAAGTTAATGCATTCAACAAAGTATTCAAAATATTAATGAAGAGAGAAGATAATGATCAAGGTAAAGACAATAAATGAAGAACAAGAAGAATGTTTGTGAAAAATGACTTGTAAGAGAATAGAAAGCCAAGTGAACCAGAATATTGCTATGTTTTTTTGAACAATTTGTCACATGATTTAACATTGAAATCTCATTTAAATAGGAGAACTGATTACATCATATTAAACAAATACATTAATAGGACTATATAATAGAGTTAATTTTGACACTCTGATTATCTAGTTTTAACAAAAGGGACTCAGTCCTATGATAAGTTAAATCAAGCAAAATGACAAAAACAATTAATATAGACGAGAGAGTAACTTCGAACATTCACCAATCTTTACTGCAGACACCATAGAGTCTTTGGGATTGAGTTGACATGGGAACAAGGACTGACTTCAAAATTTTTTTGACTCCGAAAGATACAAAGAATAGTGATTGCTATAGGTTCACTTTCAGGTTCCAACACTTTAGGATGTCATTTTGGCCTTTTAAGTTCCAAAAGGCAATGCATGGAGAGAAAGTCTAAGACTTTACATGTTCATGTAGTGTCTAGGGTCTAGATTTCAGTTTGAATGCCTTAGCTTGAATTATTATGGATTTTGGAGTAAGATCTAGGTCTTAAAGAGTTAGGGTTTGAGCTAAACCCATTAAGGAAGAGTATTAACGGGTAAAGGTGGAAACTTCATCCTTAAAAGGATATTTTCAGTATGTAGTGGAAGTTTGGAGCTTGGATCAGAAGGATAGGAGCTTAATCTATTAAGATGGCTCAGCATACTAAAGAACTCATCGAGTCCATAAAGGAACTCAACGAGTTGGTTTGAAGTGTCCCGATTCTATAAAGGGCAAAACTCGACGAGTTCAAGGATGACTTGACGAGTTGACTAGAGAAGTCCTGTTTTTGTGGATAGGAGGAACTTGATGAGTTGGATGGTGATTTTAGGGCTATGATTCATGGAACTCGACGAGTTGAGGGACCAACTAGGCGAGTTGAGTCAACCCAGGATGTTGACTTTGACTAGAAGGCTGACTTTCACCAGGGTTTTGACTGTGACATTGACGTTGACCAAATTTGACCCATAAGGGGTTATGAGTTTGAAAAGGGATAACTAAAGGTGATCTTTTATATGTAGGACTTTGAATGGAGTTGATTTCAGAGCCGAGGACAGTTCAACTACTTCTCGACAATTGAATTGAGTTATCTTCCAGTAGCAGTGGATCGAAGGTACCAATGTTGGCCCACTAGTAGTTTATTATAGTTGAGAGGAATGTCTTTGTAATAATTGTCTGGTATGCCACTATCTGTGATGCTTTATATACTAGTATGCCACGATATTATGTGATAGTGGTAAGAGGGGTGGGTTAGACCCCATAGCCAGTTGAGATAAAATGGAGGGCAGTTCGGGCACCCAGATATGCCTGACGGTAGGTTTATGCTATGTATTATGTGGTAGTAGTAGGGGTGAGATAGTTCCTGTAGCCGGTTGCGATAAACTGGAGGGTAGGTCAGGCACCCAGATATGCCTGACATGGTAGGTCGAGCACCTAGATATGCTTGGTAGGGTAGGTCAAGCAGCCATATAAGCTTGGCAGGGTAGGTCGAGCACCCAAATACATTTGACAGGTAGGTCGGGCACCCAGATATGCGTGATAGGGTAGGCCAAGCATCCAAATATGTCTGATAGTATGTTATTGTATGGTATGTGGCATAATGGGGGAACTCACTAAGGTTTATGCTTATAGTTTTCAGTTTTAGTTTCAGGTACTTCCTCTTCAAAGGGAAAGGAGCCGGCATGATCGCAATGCATAACACTACAGTTTTTGCACCTGAGGTCTTTGGGATTTATACTCTGATGATGTTTTATCATGACATGTTTTGATTATCGATACATTGGCTTTTGATATGAGTTAATATTATAATTGTTTTCAGACAAATGGTTTTATTATTAGTGTATTAAAAATGAAATTTTTGGTTGTACATTTTGGGATGTTATATGTTGATATCAGAGCTTTGTTTTGAGGGATTCAGACACACCTTCGGGGGTTTCTTGACTCAAATCGAGGGTTTGGAAATTTTTTACAAAGAAAACAACTTTTGAAATTTAAAATTAAGAATTTTGATAAAGAACAAGGTGTGTGACGTGTGCAATCGGCCGAGCTCAAGTAAGTTTTTCCAAGATACCTATACATGTTCACTATGATATATTGATATGTGTGAAACGAACTAGTTTTAATCCTACTAACTTAAACACAAAGACAAACACACGAAAGGCAGTGTACCTATCGATTCGTAATATAGTTCAAGCAAGTAGGGTATCGAACACAGGGAACGGTAAACAATTAAAATAAATGCTAATATTATCTAAATAAAACAAGTAAAAAAAAGAGTTTTCTCTAGTTTTGCAAGACTAGAAACTTAAATACTTTACTAACACGCAAACTAAGCAACTAATAACTAAGAAAACAAAGATCAACTAAATTCAATGATTAAAAAGGCCTTCTGTTTAGGTTCGAATCATTTGTTCCCATGGATGATTTTATGGTAAATATATCGGATTAATTCTTCATTGGTTACCGACTAAAGTGATTAGATTCACATTCGCTATAGCTTATCCTTAGAAAACATATTAATTCAAGCAATGGCCAGTTGTCTAAATTAATGAATTTCCTAGTTTGTTGATTCAGGTTTAGAAAGACTTGGAATTAGCTAATCAAATTGGTGATTCAATTAACCTCTTGTTGATGGCGTATCACACAAGCTCACACATTAACTTACCTATCTTCAAGTTAATTCTAGTTTCACATTCGTTATTCCTAGACATACAACTATGTGGTCACGTAAATCATATGAAATTAGCAACTAAGAGATGTTCATACAACTTAATTACTGATTTATTAACATAAGAATAGTTATTGTCAACACATAAGGTTCTTTAACAAGCTTAATAAAACATAATCACCAATTAAAATTAATCCTAATCAAATAATCAATCCATGTTCACAAATTCATCTACCTAAATAGAAGTTATGAGTTTTTAGCTCATGATTACAGTAGAAACAAGAACAAAAACGAAATCAATTGGTAAAAACATAGTTCACACAAGAGATTAGGTAAGAGTAAACTTGATTTTGACTTGATTCTCCTTAAAATTGAATGTGGGGTTGATTCCCTTGCTTCCCACGCTCCAACAGCACCTTTAGTCGAAAATTGGCCTCCAAGGGTTCATCTACATGCTATGATATCGATCTGAAAGTCCCTTTCTATAGATTTTCACAAAACAGAGGCTACTCGGCGAGTCCAGTGACCTACTCGGCGAGTCCATCACTTAAAACCCGTGTACGGCAAGTCAGCGCGTTCAGAATCGCGAAACTTCTGACCAACTCGGCGTGTAATCGGACCTACTCGCCGAGTACGTTTCGAATTAGCATTTTCTCAAAACATGAAAGTCGTCCAAAATTGTGTCTACTTTTCAGAACATTTTGAATCTTGTCAATCGGAGTTACGGTTCATGAGATATGGACAAATCACTGAAGAGGGGTCAAGCTGTCCAACAACGTCCTTCTTTCTTCAAAATCCGATATCCAAACGTCCAATCGCCAATTCTGCTTCCTTTTCCACCCGCGCATGTCATCATTGCTGAAAAATGAAATTCTAAACTAATTAAGCATCTTTTGTTCATTAAATGAGACAAAAACAACATAAAGTATTTAGATAATGCATGAAGTTTATAACTAAATATGCTCATATCAAAATACCCCACACTTGACTTTTGCTTGCCCCCAAGCAAAACTGAATTTTAGTACACTAATATTACATAAGACAATCCCAATCAAACCCATCCATTATGCCAAGACCGCAACGCATGCATTTGTGTCTAAAATTTTCCTAATAACCCCCCATACTCCAAATACTCACAATCCCATAAACATTCGCCCACTTTTTCCGAACAATGCTCATTTTATGCATCCCTCCGAATTCATCCTCAGAAAACCTCTTAACCTCAAGGTATTTTTGGTTGAGCAACCCAATCATACATAATCTAGACAATTACAATTTATGATACCACATTGGAGCTCTTTAGAAGTCTTCACTTCTTTGACATTTGATCTTTAATTTCTTTGAATTCACCACCTTGTTGTTTGATTTTTGGTATCTTCAACTTTTTGAAGTTCTTCGGAATTTTCGATCTTCTAATTTCATACTTAACTTTGATGCTCCAAAAATTCTTCAAACTTTTTCTTGTAATTCTCTCTCTTTTTTTTTTAACATGTAACTGACTTTTTTTTCACTCAAAACCCTACATGCTTAAGCAGGGGCGCTCAACTTCAACCTTTATTGGTTAGCGATAATAATTTTCCTGGATACATTTCTGGTACACGATGCTAAACATATTGCATCCTTCAAACTAAGCGAGGTCGTGTTTTTGTCCCATGATTTCACTGGAATAAGGAAGCCACAAATGCACTAGAACGTATATAGGCTCAACTAAACATTTGG
This sequence comes from Lactuca saligna, assembly GCF_052625555.1. Taxonomy (NCBI): domain Eukaryota; kingdom Viridiplantae; phylum Streptophyta; class Magnoliopsida; order Asterales; family Asteraceae; genus Lactuca; species Lactuca saligna. The sequence continues at coordinate 97,882,163 of NC_136421.1, forward strand.
GTTTTCATGCAATCATCAAATATAATACTAGCATGATCCCTAATTGCTTTACCAAAATTTTCTAAATTAATCCTAACAAATTTAATGCAAAAATTTCAAAATTAACTAAAATTTTACTAATATAACCAACCCCCTACCCCACACTTAATTTATGCAATGTCCCCATTGCATATTATGCATGATAAAGAACAATAAAATAAATAGGGAATTGGAACTAACTCCCCTGGGATAGTAGTTGCGAGGTTGATCTTCTTTATTTAAAGCTCCATCTTCAGCTGACTTTAGACATGGGAATAACTCATCCATGCCTTGGGTGTCATTCGTTTCGTGTGGTTGACAGCTCCAAAATATCGAGGAAAAAGCTTCTTGGAAATGCTCGGAAATGATCTTCAACAATATAGAATTTGTTGCCTTGAATTGAATCAAATCGTTGACTCAAAGATAAAAGAATGAGCAACTCATCGAGTTTTATGTGGAGACTCGCCGAGTTGAATTGTTATACTCGCAGAAATCGTGATTTTTTTTCTTGGACTCGTTGAGTTAGTATTATGCACTCAACGAGTTCTTGACTCTGATCAGGTCTTTTCTTCTTTCTGGCTCAGCTTTAATTTTGTATTAAAGGAGAGTATCAAGGTAATACAACTCCTCATTTTCTTCAGGGACGAGACTCTTTTTAATCAAATATAAACATTGGACTTAACATATCGCTCAAAATCTTCTAATCTTCTCGTAAACGACTCGACCCCTCACTTTAATTCCCTCACGCTTTAAGAATTCGCTCTAATATCACCCTAGCTTTTGAAAAGATCAAAAACAAATACCAAGTAATAATAAAAATAAATCAAAATAAAAATCCTAAATTATCCCTAAATACTAGAAGTTTAAAAGAAAAAGAAAAACAAACTCTAATAACGGGCTGCCTCCCGCAAGCGCTTCTTTTTTTGCGAGTCTTTAGCTGGACTCCCAACTTAATAAACTTCTAATAAATTTGATGCCCATCCATCCATTGCATTAAATATTTTCTTTGGACCAATTTGTAAAATTCGACTCTTTGCTTCAAAAATTGGCCAAACGAGCTTGAATTCATAAAACCCAAGAATATTGACAACGGTTGGATACTAATCATAAATGGATCGTAATTTAGAACTTTCTCCAAAGTTGGAATCGTCACCCCATGTTTCGAATCACAAACCAGAAGAACAGGGGACCGTGTCGTGGTAATAGTCAAACCACAGCTTTAATTTTGTATTAAAGGAGAGTATCAAGGTAATACAACTCCTCATTTTCTTCAGGGACAAGACTCTTTTTAATCAAATATAAACATTGGACTTAACATATCGCTCAAAATCTTCTAATCTTCTCGTAAACGACTCGACCCCTCACTTTAATTCCCTCACGCTTTAAGAATTCGCTCTAATATCACCCTAGCTTTTGAAAAGATCAAAAACAAATACCAGGTAATAATAAAAATAAATCAAAATAAAAATCCTAAATTATCCCTAAATACTAGAAGTTTAAAAGAAAAGGAAAAACAAACTCTAATGACGGGCTGCCTCCCGCAAGCGCTTCTTTTTTTGCGAGTCTTTAGCTGGACTCCCAACTTAATAAACTTCTAATAAATTTGATGCCCATCCATCCATTGCATTAAATATTTTCTTTGGACCAATTTGTAAAATTCGACTCTTTGCTTCAAAAATTGGCCAAACGAGCTTGAATTCATAAAACCCAAGAATATTGACAACGGTTGGATACTAATCATAAATGGATCGTAATTTAGAACTTTCTCCAAAGTTGGAATCGTCACCCCATGTTTTGAATCACAAACCAGAAGAACAGGGGACCGTGTCGTGGTAATAGTCAAACCACAGCTTGGTTCCTGCAATTCAGCTTGTTCTTGTTCTTCATCTGACCCCTCTGCTAGCAATCTTTCTAGTTCCTCCAAATCTCTTTCTGGATTAAATTCTTCATCTTGTAACTCAGATGTCTCTTCTGTGTTGGGCAAGTGTTATCTAACCATCTTCCAAATTTCTTCAAATCTTCATCTGAGTCATACTCCTCATCTCCTTGCTCAATTTCCTGTACTACTTCCTCAAGAAAAGCACCAAAAGCAGCGAGATTTGGAAAATACATAATAAATAAAAATAAAAATAAAAAATTAAACTAAATAAAAAAAATTAATCAACAAATAAAATAAAAAAATGATAACAATTAGCAAATAAAACTACCTATTTAGAACCGTTCCCCGGCAACGGCGCAAAAACTTGATGTGTGTGAAACGAACTAGTTTTAATCCTACTAACTTAAACACAAATACAAACACACGAAAGACAGTGTACCTATCGATTCGTAATATAGTTCAAGCAAGTACAGTATCGAACACAGGGAACGGTAAACAATTAAAATAAATGCTAATATTATATAAATAAAACAAGTAAACAAAAGAGTTTTCTCTAGTTTTGCAAGACTAGAAACTTAAATACTTTACTAACACGCAAACTAAGCAACTAATAACTAAGAAAACAAAGATCAACTAAATTCAATGATTAAAAAGGCCTTCTGTTTAGGTTCGAATCATTTGTTCCCATGGATGATTTTATGGTAAATATATCGGATTAATTCTTCATTGGTTACCGACTAAAGTGATTAGATTCACATTCGCTATAGCTTATCCTTAGAAAACATATTAATTCAAGCAATGGTCAGTTGTCTAAATTAATGAATTTCCTAGTTTGTTGATTCGGGTTTAGAAAGACTTGGAATTAGCTAATCAAATTGGTGATTCAATTAACCTCTTGTTGATGGTGTATCACACAAGCTCAAACATTAACTTACCTATCTTCAAGTTAATTCTAGTTTCACATTCGTTATTCCTAGACATACAACTATGTGGTCACGTAAATCATATGAAATTAGCAACTAAGAGATGTTCATACAACTTAATTACTGATTTATTAACAGAATAATAGTTATTGTCAACACATAAGGTTCTTTAACAAGCTTAATAAAACATAATCACCAATTAAAATTAATCTTAATCAAATAATCAATCCATGTTCACAAATTCATCTACCTAAACAGAAGTTATGAGTTTTTAGCTCATGATTACAATAGAAACAAGAACAAAAACGAAATCAATTGGTAAAAACATAGTTCAAACAAGAGATTAGGTAAGAGTAAATTTGATTTTGACTTGATTCTCCTTAAAATTGAATGTGGGGTGGATTCCCTTGCTTCCCATGCTCCAACAGCACCTTTAGTCGAAAATTGGCCTCCAAGGGTTCATCTACATGCTATGATATCGATCTGAAAGTCCCCTTCTATAGATTTTCACAAAACAGAGGCTACTCGGCGAGTCCAGTGACCTACTCGGCGAGTCCATCACTTAAAACCCGTGTACGGCAAGTCAGCGCGTCTAGAATCGCGAAACTTCTGACCAACTCGGCGAGTAATCGGCTCTACTCGCCGAGTACGTTTCGAATCAGCATTTTCTCAAAACATGAAAGTCGTCCGAAATTGTGTCTACTTTTCAGAACATTTTGAATCTTGTCAATCGGAGTTACGGTTCATGAGATATGGACAAAACACTGACGATGGGTCAAGCTGTCCAGCAACGTCCTTCTTTCTTCAAAATCCAAGATCCAAACGTCCAATCGCCAATTCCGCTTCCTTTTCCACCCGCGCATGTCATCATTGCTGAAAAATGAAATTCTAAACTAATTAAGCACCTTTTGTTCATTAAATGAGACAAAAACAACATAAAGTATTAAGATAATGCATGAAGTTTATAACTAAATATGCTCATATATATATATATATATATATATATATATATATATATATATATATATATATATATATATATATATATATATATATATATATATATATATGAGTATGAGAACTGCATACTAGATTAGGGCTAAGGTTTTAGGAAGGATGCCTTATATGCCTATTGTATATGTATGAGAACTGCATGTTAGATTTGGGCTAAGGATCTCGGAAGATGCCTTATGTGTTTGTTTTGTGTGCTTATTAACTAGTCAATGATATGATAGCCTGATTAGGATATGCTTGGTTTTGGTTACTCAATGCCCAAATAATACTGGCTTTGTGCTTTTATGAGTCCTAGTTATCTTTAACTAACTAGTAAACGAATATGTTAAGTTACATATTATGACGACTAGATAATTTCATAAGGCTAGGTTTATCTGTATTTCGTAGCTCTCGTCTGAGTCTAACTATCATAGGGAGAGACCTCTCATTTAAAGAATTATCTAGTCTTAGTAATATGTAACGGTATTCATGAGCTAGTTAGGGAAAGGTAGCATGGACTTCTTATGTAGCTGATGGTGGATAGTGGGTCGGAGATTAGCCTTTGGTAAGCCTAGGATGAGTTTAGTGTAGAGAGCAGTAGTAGTGAAAGGGACTTGGTGGAGTCAATGCAATTTTTTAGGAAAGTAAAGATAGATGTGGAAGGATCCGTACTCGAATCAAGTAGAGCTGAGATTAAACCAGGGAACTTGTAGTGCGCTTGAGGTTTCTCGATATTATGTATGACTCTGATGATTGTGTGGTTTGTTTCATAATGGTGATGACATGTCACAGAGTAGGAGGTTCAGGGTCTGGGTCAGGTTCGGGTACAGGTTCCGAGCCAGTTAATGATGGATAACGTGAGTTCATAGCATCCGAGATTACGAGAGGCATCATTGACGCGACCCCGATGATTCACGGATCGATCAAGGAAGCGATTATCAAGCTGATGGAGGATCGCCTTAGGGCATTCAAGAGTGTCATTGCACCTGTCTAGTCAGGGACTCGCACGCTATCCTTCAAGGATTTCAGGGGATGCGGGGAGCTAGACTTCAGTGGGGTGAAGGAACCCATTGTGGCAAGAGGATTGATTGTGGATATTGAGTCTACGTAGGTGATGAGCTTCTTCCCTGAGGTGTCGAAGGTCAGGTTTGTTGCTGGTTGTTTCAAGGAGAGGGATAGAGACTGGTGGGAGGCAGTCAGTGGTGTGTTGGGAGCTACATCTATTGAGGCCATGACCTGGTCGAACTTTGTGACTAGATTTTGTGATGAGTTTGCGCCAGCTGTGGAGATCCAACAGCTAGCCAAGGAGTTATTGGATATGCGGTAGACTACTGAGTCAGTGGCAGAGATTACCGCGAAGTTCAGGGAGAGGGCCTTACTAGTTCCTTAGTATGCGGGTAACGAGGAGATGAAGAAAACCCGGTACCATGACATGTTGATAGCTAAGATTCGGAAACATGTCAGCTACTTAGCATGCCCGACTTTGGATGACATGATAGAGAGGGAGAGGTAGAGGGAGATTGATATAGAGCATATCAGGAAGAGGAAGGCAGAGACAGGGCAGAAAACTAGGGTTTCATGGAAGAAACCTAAGGGATTAGATTCGAGGTCGAAGGGTCAGCAGGGCCGGAGCCGCTGTGGGAAATGCAGCAGGCCATACGAGGGAGTTTTCAGAGTTGGGGGATCGCACTGCTACAAGTGCGGAAAGACTGGAAACTTTAGCAAGGATTGTATAGCCCTTACCCCCACCATTCATACGTCAGACCTGATTTTCTTTAATTACAACTAGAGGGGGCATAAAAATGCTAATTTCCTGAGATTGACAACAGCGGCACCAGTGATGGCGCCAGCTCCAACGACCCTGCGGATCATGGATGGCCGACAGGCAAGACAGATGCTCCAGTGGTGAGGAGCCGAGCCTTCTAACTGACCACCGAGGAGGCGCGTGCCGCAATAGATGAGGTGACGAGTATGTTTTCTTCTCCCTAACTCTTATTACATTTCAGTTTTGATATTTATATTTTATGTGTTTTGTTTAGGATCGTTTCATGTGAACGGCATCCTAGTACAGGTGTTACTTGACTCGAGGGCTACCCGATCATTCGTATCTCTAGCACTTAGCAAGAGGTTTCTTGAGTCTTTAGGCTTGTTGGATTTTCCTCTAGAGGTCGAGATTATTGACAACTAATCTGTCTGGGCATCTGAGGTTTATAGAGATTGTGTTTTAAGGATGTATGATGAGTGTTACCTCGTGGATTTGGTACCCATTCCTTTGCGTGGGAACAAGGTTATTATAGGCATGGATTGGTTGAGCCCCACTGGGGCGGTGATCGACTGTGAGCAGCAGTTGGTTCGTGTCAGAATCCCAAGTGGGGAAGAGTTGGTGATTCAAGGAGAGAGGCCGTCGTGTGGGCCAACTTTGTGTTCAACAGCAAGGGCTAAGTGCTACCTTCAGCACGGTTGCGCAGACTATTTTGCCTACGTTATGGAAACCCGGGAGATGGGTAAGGCGACCGTGAGCGATTCGCCATTTGTACGGGAGTACCTGGATGTGTTTCCGGAGGAGTTGTTTGGGATACCTCCAGAGAGACGGGGGGACTTCAGCATTGACCTAGTTTCGAGTGTGGCTCTTATAGCTAAGGCACCATATCGGTTGGATCCTCCTAAAATGTAGGAGTAGTCTACACAGTTGTAGGAGTAGTCTACACAATTGTAGGAGCTGTTAGACAAAGGATTTATCAGGCCGAGTAGTTCGCCTTGGGGAGCCCAGATCATGTTTGTGAAGAAGAAGGATGGGTCACATCGGATGTGTATATACTACCAGGAGTTGAAGAAGGTAATAGTGAAGAGCTGTAACATCCTGTTGTTCCGAGTCAATAAAAGTCAATGAAATTCACACTAGTTCAAATAGAGATACGCTAGTTTAAATAAGGGTTGCAATTCTTCACTCTAGAACCTAATACTTAGTGTAAATCATGAAAATGTAAAGGGTATAAGTAGATTTCAGTCAAGGGAATGTAATCCCAAAGAGAAAACCGAAATCACCCCCTTGGATTAAAGCTTGGCCGAATTCCTTTTTTCTATTTGACTTGAAATAGAATTCCCTTCTCCATTGGCACCAAAACCGAATTCCCTCTTCTCCATTTAACTTAGGGCCGAATTCTCCATGAAACCCCATTATGTATGACCGAGAACACATCTTTAGAAGCCCATTAAGAATGAACACCTCCCTTATATATATAGTTACAACCGAACACTCAATTCATTTCCCACTTTTCTCACCGAATACACACCCATTTTGCTCTCAAAAGTCATCCAAAAACACTCTTAATCTTCAAGTGTTTTTGTCCTGATCTACTTATTTACACCTAGAACTTCAAGAAGACGAAGAACATTCATCCAAATCTCCAAATCTTCAAGCAATTATCAAGATCCAACCGAAAACTCCATTGTCCAATCGAAAACTCCATTTGTTCAACAGAAAACCCTTTTTCAACACTTCAAATAATTCCAATTAAATTTGTAAGTATTCCTTACAAAACTAAGGTGTTGTCTAACACTTTAGTTATTATTTAATTCATTACTTAACACATTATTTAAATTAATATATTATTAATTTAAATATGATGTTGAATATAATTATTTTTAGGATAACGTTATTCGCGTGTACGTTAGTCTGAGGATCGTTTCTACAACTCGATATTCAAACTTGAACGCACATACGAGGCGAGTACAACTAAAACACAAAGACTTTTGTGCTGTTATACAAACATTGTCAAACAACTTCAAAACCTTTGCAATTGATTCAAACCGAGTATTGAATGTTCTTAAGGGAGGCGGGGGGGGGGGGGGGGGGGGGATACAAGTAAAACACAAAGACTTTTGTGTTTTTATACAAACATTTTTAAACAACTTCAAAACCTTTGCAATTGATTCAAACCGAGTATTCATTACAATTTATAAAAATATTCATATATTTTTAACCCTTTTGTAGAATGTCGAGCATAAGAGTATTTTTTCCTTCATACAACTAAATTGCCAAAGTTTTCAGTACATTACAGAGCATTGCATTTAAACTATAATTGGTATAATTTGTGAACTACTACACTGTTTTACTAAGTACAAGAACATATATTCAAATTATAATAGGTATAATTTGGGAAGCACTACTTTATTTTACAAATTCAAGAACATTATTTAGAAACAAGTATATAAACTATAGTTGGTATAGTTTATGGAACACTACTCTAATACATTAATTCAACGATACACTACTAAATAATTATTGAAGTATAATAATTTTACATTACAAAGTACATTACTACAAGGTTGCACATACAGTTTCAAGTACAAGAGAACACTACAACAATACATGTAAACTAGTTAATATAGGGATGTGAGGAGCTACTTCAATTATATCCATCAGGGTACATAACTAAATCCTGTAGAGTATAACCAAAGTCTCCTAGAGGGAGATCATGAGATTTGTGTACAGATCTATATGGGATTTACAATCCCACACCTGAACTGCTAGCTACAGTTAGGCTGGCAGGCCTGGGGTGACAAATGTCATAACATTCAGACGCCTGAAGAACGTCGTAGAGGTAACTAGGTCATATCAAGTATGGTTATATGAAACTCACAACAGTATAAGCTAAAACATTTGTTTATGGGATTAACACTACTTCAAGGGTTTTATTTTAAATAATGAAACTACAATACACTACTTACACTACAGCTAGTAGTAACCAGGCACTCATACAAAGGTGTTGGGGTTAATAGATTATATCATGGGCTCGGTCCTTAGCCCAATTTTGATTGCCGGTATTGGGCCTGTCAAACCGTGCATGTTTTGTACTAGGGTTTAGTATATAAGTTGCATGCATGCAGTCTTAGTAATCATTGCTTTCATTATTGTATTTACTCTAAGTTTTGTAAACCCTAGCTCGCCTCTATAGTGGAAGTTCTTTTTCGAGCTCTGCTTAGGCGTGACTTTATTTTTGAATCATAAGCATACATTTGATTCCATCCTATGTTTACTTTCATACTATTTTTGACTTGTTCGATTTATATAATCATACTTGTGAAAGATCTAATCGATCTAGAGTTTTTGTTCTCATCAATTGGTATCAGAGCAGGAGACTGTGTGATTCATACACATCTCTTCTGTCGAAGATATTATTAGGGGTTTTAATTCCACATTGATTGATATTAATTGAGCCGTCATTCCATATTGACGTATCTCATTAATTGTTAATCTAACCCTAACGATATAGTCTGATCTTTTACAGGTTATCGATCGAAAGTCATTACAATGTCCATGGAAGATTCACAAGCCAATCCAATCAACATCTCTAACAGCATTGGTTCGATGACAAGGATACCAATCTTTTATACACAAGACTATGAAGTCTGGACGCATCACTTCTAAGATTATGTGATTGGATCGGAGGACAATAGATACTTGATCTGGAAAGCGATCACCGTTGGCCCATTTGCTCACTCAAGCACCTATAAGATTGTTAAAACTCAAAAGGAATACAACCAGCTTGTTAACGACATCAAAGATATTCCTCAAGATGAGAAGGAAAAGTTTCAATGCAATATAAAAGCTCTGAGGATGATTAGGTTTGCGCTGCAGTCAGATACGTTCCGTTTGGTAAGTTCTTTTGCCACGGCTAAAGAGATATGGGATAGATTAAAAGAATTGTATTCCACTGATGAAGATTTGGAGCATTCAATTCAAACTCTCTTGATGTCTGAATTTTGAGACTTTAAGCAGAAGCCTGAAGAGAAACTTGTTCAAGCCTTTGATCGTTTCAATAATCTTCTAAGTAAGATGATAAAAAATGGGATCGAAAGGAAGGTTATCAAACAAAAGGTTACTTTTATGAACGGTATCAGATCCGAATGGATGGTTGTTGTGTCTACAGTTAAAGCGCATGAACAGTTCAAGTAATATTCTTTGGCGAAACTAGTGGGTATTTTGATATCTCATGAAAGCGCTCTGTCTAAGGAAACGAACGTGGTTTCCAGTCTGGGTTCTTTAGCTCTTATCTCTAAAGGAAAAAGCTTAATTGAAGAAGAAGAGGAATTGGATCTTGCCAATTATGATCTAACCAGTGATGAATATGCCTTGATGCTGTCTAACCCTAGAAAATTTATTAAGAAGAAATTCCCAGCCAACAAGAACCGAAACTGGCAGGGCAGTTACAACACCAAAAAGATCAAGGAGGAACCGAAGATGGGGTCAAAGTCTGAGGAGTCAAAGAAGGAAGCAAAAGTTGGAGGAGACTCAGGATTTGACTGCTAGTACTGTGGAGGCAAGAATCATTTTGCAAAAGATTGCATGCTGAGAAAGAAGGAAGATAAGACAAATGAAGAAGATGAGGAAGCGAGCCTCCTGAGAAGATTGGAGGAAATCAAGAAAAGAAAGTCTGCAACTAACAATACAACAATGAATGCTTTAATTGTGCAGGGTACAGACAACTGTGATGAATTCGGTGGTGTGGAAGTTTGGTCCACAGATTCCGAGGATGATGAAGTCCGAAATCCCACTCACGAGAAGGCTATGATGGCAAAAGAAGAACGTGTTACAGGAAGGTGCTTTGTGGTAACTGAAGGCGTGTCTCAACTAAGAGGATACAAACCGACGGGAGAGTTGAAGACGAAAAGGAGCGAGAGGACAGGTGTTTCGCTGCCAAACCTATCAGTGCACAGATCAACGAATGTGATGAGTTGATCAAGAAGGTACAAAATATTTTGGTCTCTCTAAAAATACTTGTTACTAACTATGAAAAGGAATTAAATAGCTTAAAATCTAAATTTTCAAGTATAAGTAGCAGTCTCACCCAAACCCGTGTCACAAATTCTAACCTAACTGATCAAATCAGCAGGATTTCATCAAAGAGTGAGGAAAGGAGAATGTGGATCGAGCAGAAAAAGGAGTTAATTAGATCTAAGGATGAATCGATTTATTTACAAAGCGACAATCTCAAACTTCTTAAACAATGAAATGTGTTTTGTTTAATTTCTAAAAGAATCTATTTTAACATCACTTAGTTGCATCTTGATTGTGAAATAGGGAAGAAGATAGATCGCGTGATTTTACCCTTCCTTGAGTTAAAGGAGGATGAAATCGATGTTGAAGCCTACAATTATGAAAGCGTTGTATCTTCTGACGGGGTTTCTCCAGCATATAAAATAGGCCTGGACAAAATTGAATCCTACATAAAGTTTAAGGACCACAAGGACATGCTAAAAAATTTGTTAGACGGAAATGATTTGAAATTAAGAACCAAAACTTTACAGAAATTTGACTCGTTAAATGCCAATTAAGTTCAGAAAATAAAATTAATGTTGAAAATGCATCTAAACTTAATGAGGATGATGATCTGAGTGAAATCTTTGTAGAGGATGTCGTGGACTGTTCAAAATTTATCAAAAGCGAACCTAAGTCACGCAAAAACCTAATTTCTGAAAACTCTGTTGAGTTCGCTCGCTCGTCTAATGACAAAACCAAAGTTCTCAAAGCTAAAGTTGTAGTGTACCAGAAGGTACAAACCACTCCAAATCAAGTCTACACAGTCCCAGGTGTCACTCCACAACAAACTACAGAGTTAACAACTATGGTAGAAGAAGACAATGATGGCAGATGTGACGAATTTTTCTGGTCGGCCCCAATAGACAACGCTGATGAGATGAAGGGTCTATCTAAGAAAACTTCATGGAGAGTGAAAGGTAGATACATACCCGAACCACTTAATGAGCCAACAAGATATGATGTGCCGAGCACAAGTGGAACCAAAACTTCAACGAGCAAACCTGTGCAAACCACTAGTGAAAATCCTCAACAAATAGTAACTATGCTCCTACTTCAAGGAAAAAGGCTAATATCCACAGGAATCCAAAACAGGTGGCTGATCATAAGCACAAACGAAATCTGAGATACAAGAAGAATCTCTCAGAAAGGAAAAAGTTTTGGAGGTTGCAAAATCCACATATGAAAGGATTGAAAAGAACCACAAATCCCAAGAGGAATCAAGGAACGGAAAGGGTTATTTCGGTTCCACACCCGAAAGGAACCGAAAGGATAGTTTCGATCCTCATGACAATATCAACCGAAAGGGTGGTTTCAGTCCTTCGACCGAAAGGAACCGAAAGGGTGGTTTCGGTATTTTGTCTGACATGAACCGAAAGGAAGGTTTCGGTCTGATGACCAACAGGAACCGAAAGATGATTTTGGTCCTCCACCCAACAACAACCGAAAGAGCGGTTTTGGTCCTCCACCCAACAATAACTGAAAGAGCGGTTTCAGTCCTCATCCCTCCAAGTTCAGTCAGACTCTCAGAAGATCCAATGACACTTCTAAAACCAACACCTCTATTTCTAGTTTTCCTTCGTCAAAAGATCTAAAGGGAAAAGGAAAGCTCTTTCAAGAAGATAACAAACGTCCAAAAGAGATCCAAAAGGATGCTGACGGCAACACCACGAATCCCAAACGCACTGAATCTAAACCAACCAAAATTAAAGTTTTCACCATAAAAAGAAAAGATGAAACAACTTTAATTAAACGTACTTACTTAGTTGATATTTCTCTTACAATACCCTATTCTGTAAAAGGCTCGCGTGCACCCAAGAAACTTTAGGTTCCTAAATCTGCTTAAAATTTTTGCAGGTAATACATGACGAGCAGTTCGATGAAGAATGGTACATTGATAGTGGCTGCTCTCATCACATGGCAGGGAGGAAGGAAGAATTAATGGAGTTTCGGTCTCTAAAGGATGGTGGCATTGTAAAGTACGGAAACAACTCATTTGGTACTATCAAAGGTTATGGAATGATCACTAATGGCAAGTTCTTTATAAGAAAAGTGGCTTATGTTGAAGGGCTCCAACATAACCTTATCAGCATATTACAGTTGGTAGTTGGCACTGTATTGAAAGTATCATTTGATGATGAAGGTTCAGAGATTGTCGAGAAGAGATCTAATAATGTTCTGCTGAAGTCCAAGCGAAAGGGGGAAATGTACCCTTTGAACCTAAACCCCATTCGGGGCAAACCAGCAGTTTGCTTGCTCGCTAAAGCTCACTCCGATGAAAGCTGGTTATGGCATCTAAGACTCTCTCATCTAAATTTCAAGGATATCAACAAGTTAGTTTTCGGCGATCATGTTCGAGGACTTCCGGTTCTAAAATTTGAGAAAGAACATCTTTTGTGCAACATGTGAAATGGGAAAGTAGAGTAGGAAAAGTCATACTTCTATTATCAATACTAAGGTAATAGAACCATTGTAGCTGTTACATATTGATTTATGTGGACCCTCATCCATTGAAAGCATTAGGGAAACAAATACATTCTGGTTATAGTGGACGATTTCTCTCGTTTCACTTGGGTGTTCTTCTTAAAGAAAAAATCTGAAGCTACTCCAAGGCTCAAGCTCTTCATAAAACAGGTTAAGACTCAACTAAGGAAAGTTGTTCACAACGTCAGAAGTGACAACGTCCTAGAATTCAAGAACAAAGACTTTGAAGACTTTCTCGCTGAAAAGGGAACAACTCACAACTTCTCGGCCCCATACACTCCACAACAGAATGGTATCGTTGAAAGACAGAACCAATCTCTATGTGAAGCAGCTTGCACAATGCTATGCTTCACTTCCTTGCCGCTGTATTTTTCGGCCGATGCAATTGCTGCTGCTTGTTATACCCAAAACAGATTGGTTTTGAACAAACAATTCTTTATCACTCCCTATGAGATCTTGAAAAATCGTAAACCAAATGTGAAATTCTTTCATGTGTTCGGTTCAAGATGCTTCGTGTTCAACTCAAGAAAGAATTGGAACAAGTTTGATGCAAAGGCTGATGAAGGAATTATCTTAGGCTACTCCCTAAACTCCAAGGCATATCGAGTTCTCAATAAGCACTCAAAGAAGATCGAAGAAACATACTATGTCACCTTTGATGATAGTTATGTTAAGAAGGCAAAATCAACAAATGGTGCAATGCAAGAGATCTTTCCATAGAAAGGTCAAGTTACAGCCTCTCATTCAAATCTTTTCGAACAATACTTGCTTTTGTTTGACGAGCCTCAAAAGGCAATTGACTCTGAATCTACGGCAAAAGACAACAAAGTTGATAGTCTAAAACAAATTATTGACGATGCTGCTCAAAAGATGGCTAACGATCAATCTAAAGAATTCGAAAGTCCAGAAGCAAGCGAACCTGTAAGTGGTCGTCCTGATGTTGAGGGGGAGGGTCCATCTCTTTTTCATGATCAAGGTTCATCGTTACAGGGGGAGAGCTTATCGCCTCGTTCTTCAAACTCTTCTGAGAGTCCACTCAAAGAAGGGAACACCAATTTAGATAACGAACAGGCGTCAGTATTCGAGGGGGAGAACACCAACGCCGGTGATGATGACACTCAGTCCGAGCTAGAGGAAGAAATAAATGTTGAATTGAATCCAATCTATGATCCAAATTTCCCTCCACTTATCAAATGGACCAAAGATCACCCTCAAAGTCAAATTATCGGGGAATCTTTGGAATATGTGTTAACTCGTTCTCAAATCAAAGCGAAACAGGCTGCACTCTTTTCTAAAGTCGACTTTTGCATGTTCAACTCCTTTGTTTCCAAAGTTGAACCAAAGACTGTTAACTCAGTGCTTGATCATTCAGATTAGGTTCAAGACATGCAAGATGAATTAAACGAGTTTGAAAGAAACAAAGTATGGCGTCTTATTCCAACTCCAAAGGATGCTTCAGTTGTCAGTCTCAAATGGGTTTTTAGGAACAAGATGGACAAGGAGGGGAATGTCATTAATAACAAAGAGAGGCTGGTGGTCAAAGGATAATGTCAGGAAGAGGGAATCGATTATGAAGATACCTTCGCTCCAGTTGCAAGATTAGAATTTGTTCGTATCTTTCTTTCTTGTGCAGGTCACAAGAACTTTGAAGTCTATCAGATGGACGTCAAATGTGCCTTCCTCAACGGTGAACTTGAAGAAACCGTACATGTTGAGCAACCACCAGGCTTCGTGAACGAGAAGTATCCAGATCATCGTTATGTCCTTGACAAAGCTGTATATGGCCTCAAATAGGCTCCCAGAGCATGGTATGAAACTCTCACTTGTTTCTTAAAAATGTCTAAATACAAACAAGGTTCGGTTGACGCAACCTTCTTTCGTAAGCGAGAAGGTAACCACCATATGATAGTCCAAATTTATGTTGATGACATCATCTTTGGCTCCACGAATCCTAGCTTAACAGCTGAATTCAGAAAGTTGATGGAAACTAAATTTGAAATGAGCTCAATAGGTCCAATTAACTTTTTTCTTGTATTGAACATTAGACAGGGACCCGAAGGCATTTTTATTAATCAGGAGGCATAGACCAAGATTTTATTAGCTAAATTTGGGATGATGGGAGACTCCAAAGTGAAAGTGCCTATGGCCTTTGGAACTAAGCTTACACCCTCATTGGAGAAACCAGTAGCTGACGTGACACTCTATCGACAAATGATTGGGTCTCTGATGTATCTTATAGCCAGTAGACCTGACATCATGTTTTCAGTTTGTTACTGTGCAAGATTTAAAGCCAACCCACACGAACCTCATTTACAAGCTGTGAAAAACATTTTTCGCTATCTGAAGCAAACCTCCTCTCTCGGTCTGTGGTATCCAGCCAACTCAGGATTCTTTGTTCAAGCATACTCAGATGCTGACTTAGGTGGCTGTGGATTAGATCGTAAAATCACAATTGGAGGATGTCAATTTCTAGATGGTAAATTGGTTAGTTGGCAATCAAAGAAACAAACTTGCATTTCTGTATCCACTGCAAAAGTTGAATACATTGCTGCAGCATCCTGCACATCTCAATTCGTTTGAAAGTCAACTCAGGGATTATGGGCTAAACATGAAGAAAATCCCACTATATTGCGACTCTGAAAGCGCAATTAGGATATGTCACAACCTAGTGCAACATTCGAAGACTAAGCATATAGCACTGAGGTACCATTTCATCAAGGATCATATCGAAGATGGTAACATAGAAATTCACTTTGTCAGAACGACTAATCAACTGGCAGACATATTCACAAAGGCTTTACCTGAAGTGAGCTTCAATAAGATTCTACAAGGCCTAGGAATGATGCAAGCTGAATCTGTACCAAAAACGCCTTCACTTTCATAAAGGTAACAAGCGAAATACAGCGAACCGAAATGAACCGAACGTTCGGTCTATTTTGGGTTCGGTCTATTTCGGGTGAAGTTCGACCAAGAACCGAAATGAACCGAACGTTCGGTCTATTTCGGGTTCGGTCCTTCTGAACTCGTTCGCTTCGTCTTCTTAACAAGGCATTTTAACTATATTCCTTTGTAATATTTTTCATTCCTTCTTTTCCACATATAAAATTCCAAAAATATTTTTCACTTTTATTCTCATGAAAATACCTATAAAATCCAAAAAATATTTTTCTCTTTCGATTCAATTGGTCAATTCTCACAAAATACAAAAATATTTTCTTTCATTTCTTTCTAACACTTTTATTTGTCTAAGTGTATTTCTCGATGGTGGAGCTCAAGCAGGTATATTTATTTCATTTTACTCCATTAGTTAGGTGTCCCTAGAAGCATGTTGTTGTATGTTGACTTAAGCCTCGAAAGATTTTGAGTGAAGCCTTAATAACATGATATATACAAATCATGTTTTCCCAATTCAGGCTATAATATTCACTCTTATCATGAGCGACCTTACTCTACTCATATTGAGTTTAGAGTTTTCTACTTGGTCACTCTTTTCTTTAAAGCAGAGGTACATTCGCTTCATATACCATCTCCAATATTTTTCTCCATTATACTTCGTATCACCAACATAACCCCTGAGACTCTCAGCATTTACCACTGAGGTTTATGGTTATACAAAATCTATGTTAATGATCTTAGTCTCATGCCACTATGTACTAAGTGAAACCTACAATTCAATACCTTAAATGAATTGACGGTGAATTCACATATTCAAGTGTTTACTTGTTACCAAAAAAATCTCTTTTTATTTTTGCGTGATCTTTTATGAATTTGTCTAAAACCAAGGCTTTTCTTCCCTTAAAGATCCAGTTTTTTTTTTTTTTTTTTTTTTTTTTTTTTTTTTTTTTTTTTTTTTGAGATTTCTATCTTTCCTCTTATCACTACAAAATTTATCTTACCTACTTGTTCAACAGATCACAATGATCTCACAAGTACTTCATTCAATTTCGGTCTCATGTCGAGTATCGACTTCATGAATTGAATCCAGAGCCACCCTTTATAACCTTTAAAAGATGCCTTTCAATACTTCTTAAAAAGTAATTCATTGTTGTTTAATGAGAAACCATGCAAGCACTTCGATGTCTCTCTTGACTTTGAAGGAAGTGATTCATGCCCAAAGTCTATTGTTTTTTGTCTATTTAAGGCATCACAAATTATCCCAAAAAATTTGCTTTATTTCTTTATCTTTCACACTCTACGCACGAAAATTTTAATTTTCCACACTCTGGTTCTATTAATAGTGTTCAATAAAGCATCACAGGCAGTGACGATTCAAATGTTAAAGGAGTGACGGTTGGGATAAAGTGGAAGCTGACTCATCGTTTATCCAATCGGTTTGGTAATTTGAAAAAAGCGCAAATTATGGAATGGCGTGCCAAAAAGGAAAAGACCTTTCACTTTCCTGTGTCATCCTTGGTATGCCAACTGTTCACACGTCAAGTCTGGCACTATTTTTGAAATAATCCATGATCTCAGCTGGATTTTTCTCTCTCCTACTTATATGTATAAAAGGGATTCGAACGGTACTCTTTACCCTTTACCACTTCCCAAATTCTCTCAAAGAACAATGACGATCTCTCCTACTATTCATCATCTTCTTCAAGCAACTATAATGGCAGATTCTTCATTAGTTCACGATACTTCCTTTCGTCAACCATTACTCACCATCAAACCACAACAGAACCTGATCATCGACCTCACTCCGTTTGTTTATGAGCCTTACATGGTGTATGTCGTTGATTGTCTCAAATACTCACCTCTCGTCAAAGCACTCAACAAGGTCGAAGTCGTTCCAATGTCGTGCCTTTCACTAGTTTACTCCACTGCCTACTACGACAAGATTCATGAAAGGATTCACTTCGAAATCCACAATGAGAAGACCTCTATCTCCAAGCACCGCTTCTGTGCCCTAATTGGTCTTTCTCAAGATCAATCTCTGGTAGATCCTGAATCCATTACCACTGGTCAACTGTTGTCTATGTGTTATCATATGGGATATACCGAAACCCTTACCACCATCACAAAGTTCAAGAAGTCCTGCCTTCCTCCTCAATGGAATGGCCTTTTCACGCTGCTTTTCAAAGGACTCTCTGTGCGAAGCGCTGGCTCCAATGGTGCGAGCAAGTCTTTCATGACTGTGCTTTATGGGTTGTACCATGGGATCAACTTAGATTTTGGGACTATAATCTGGCAAAAGTTGGTACAAAGCTTGGTCTCTTCCTCCAGACACTCTGAGATCTCGTATGGGAGATTTTGGATGATCATCACCAACTGGGCAATGGACCGCCTTCATGTTCCAATCATGGCGGATTCTCTTCTCTCCTCCATTGCTACCTTTCATACTACGAAGATTATTGTCACCGATCCAACCAAGTACTCGTTTATTGGATCTATTCTGAAGGCTATGCTCGCTCCTATCTCTGCCTCGAGCAACGTTCTCCAACAATACAGGAAGCATCCATCTTCAGGTCCGAGGGAGCTTACCCCAGCCATGGTTCATCTATTGATGAGGCTGACAAACCTGCAAAATGGTGTAAGAAAGTGGAAACCCAAAAAGAAGCACAAGTTTCCAAACCCACTAAGGCGAAAAACCCTCTGAAGCGAAAGTCTGATCGAGCTGTTACCTCACCTCCCAAACCGAAGAAGATGAAGAAGCCCGCTAGGAGGCTAATACTAAAATATTCGAGTGACTCAGATTCTGAGTATGTTCCTCCCCAACACAAGATTGCTTCTCCTTCAGCATCTGAGAGCGAAAGCTCTGATGATGAGGCTTCGGGCCGAGGTGATACTCCGCCTCGCTCCCCTACCCAATAAATTCTAGTTCTCTCTCACCCTCCTTCACCTCCACCTGTAACCATCCCTGTATCTATCCCTCCCATTTTTCCCATTCCAACCACTCAAGCATTCACTACAATTCCCATCCCTACTCCCATATTCACATACACAACCACTACTACAACAGGTGCTCGTTCTACCGCCCCCACTCCACTAATAACAATCGAACCCCCTGTCACAACTGAACCTCCACCTACTTCAAAACCCTTATCTCCGACACAATCCACAGAAACAACCCCTATTCTAGGCGGTGAGGACTTGGAATTTGATTCCATGTATTTTAGTCCCTACCGAGTGCAAAGCGATGATGATGACGATGAGCCTGTTACGAAACGTCATCTCAAGGCAGTAACTGAAAAGCCTGATCAACTACTCTCATCCTCTACCTCCGACACTTATTCTAAAGTTGCATTTGTCACACCCCGAAAACCAAAGGCGGAAACATTTCTGGGGTTGACTCCACGTTGAGTATCAAATCCAATGCACATAGTAATCAAAGTAAACAACCATTACATTACATATATATGAAAGTTTACATTTGTTTCAAAAGTAAATTGTACAAGTGTAATACATAGTATAAACGAACAAAACGAGACGAGTCTTGTACGCACTCCGTCTTCACCAAAAGAGATCACTGGGTACCTGTCTAATGCGGACCTGAGAATACAAGCAGTTTGAAAATCAACATAAAGCTGTTGAGTTCATAAGATGTTTGTTTTCTGAAAATGTACCAGTTTCCTTTAGTTTTCCGAAAAGGTTTGTTATCCAAGAAAATCCCATATTTTCTTATATAAAGTTAGGCCCCATTTGATAGTTGCTGATCGAGAAAGTGCTGACTGAGAAAGGTCCGTCTCAGTAAGAAATTCTGACTGAGTAAGAAATCATGTTGTTTGATTGAAAATCTGACTGAATGTGCTGACTGGTGCAAAATGACCATTTTACCCCGATACTCTACACGTTTCTATGTAATATGAAGATAATAATAATAATAATAATAATAATAATAATAATAATAATAATAATAATAATAATAATAATTATTATTATTATTATTATTATTATTATTATTATAATAATAGACATTGATAATAATAATAATAATAATAATAATAATAATAATAATAATAATAATAATAATAATAATAATAATAAGGATTGAAAACCATGGGACTCCCATCCCGGACTAGATACAAGATAGTTTGATATACATGAAAATATGGATTGAAACCATGGAACTACTATCCCGGACTAGATACAAGATTTCCTAACCATGGGATTATCATCCTGTATTAGATATAGTTTCAAAACCATGGGATTAGCATCCCGTATAAGATATAAGTTGAAATCATGGGACTATCATCCCGTACTAGATATAAGATCAATAGACTGAGAACCATGGGACTAACCTCCCGTACTAGATACAGAAACTAATAACAGAAGTAGATTTGAAATGGAATCAAATTCAAAACCAAACCCAAGCCGTGAATAAACTTATATTTATATGTATTGTGAGTCGGGTAACCATGCTGATACGACAACGAGACCTCCTTGACGCTTGTCAGACGTCGGACGATATCCAGAATTTGTCACCCCAGGCGTGCCCGCCTAACTGTAGCTAGCAGTTAAGGTGTGGCATTGTCAGTCCTGAATAGATCTATTCACAAATACTACGCTCTCCCTCCAGGAGACTTTGGTTACACTTCCGAGAGGAATTACTGATGACCCAGAGGGTAATGACAAAACTCACAAGCTAGTACGAAATAATTCACATGGTTCTCATACGATATCAAACATACAAAAGATTATGAAACATAATACAGGGAATATAGATACATAAAATGAAACTATCTGGCAATACATTCAAAATGAAATGGAGATAAATTGAACCGGACATAGTTTATCTAATAACTTTGTATACATATCGATATGTGATGAAACAAGAACTAAAGAACCCCAAATTATTCCCATAATAATTTGATTAGTTTGGTTATTTCCTTAACTGAAATTCATATAGTTGTAGTTCATAAATCATCCCTTACGCTCAGTATAATACATAAGGGGTAAAGGTATTTATAAGTTTGCCAGATATTATTTGAAACACATCAATGTTATGTATTGAAAACATTTATAGTTTGCTTGTATTCCCCCCCTGAAAACATTGAAAAACCATTGAAAAAGGGTAGGGGTATGAACTCACCGGTTGAGAAACGCGTCAGTTTGGATCCTAAACGTCAGTTCTAGGTTCGCGAACGCATAAGATTCTTATGGATTATGAAATGATACACATTTCTATCTAATTAGGACTTGATTAATTTATTTGTTAGGGACATACACTTCTAGTTGCGGAAACACCCCATTACAAGTGTTTGGAAGGACCCGGGTGGCATTTAAGGACTTGTATGACTAGGGAATGGAGTTTACTCTTCAAGAGTAAACTACTTAAGGAGTTTACTACCCTAAACACCTCATCCATATGAGTTCACGACCGTGAACTCATGGAGGTTGATTTTGGGTGCAAAATGGCTTCATAACACTCGGGAATAATTGCTAGACTTGGGTTTTTGGCTTTGGAATGGATTATAACACACATAGGGACCATTTATTGGAGTTTACGGCAGTAAACATGGAGTTTACGGCCGTAAACTCCCCCTCACTTCAAATCCTTAGTGTTTTGGTCCTTAAACAATCACATGTGATTCCAATAATTTTTCCCAAGCTTTGTATGGATTTCTAGGGGACTTTTGGCATGCTTTTAAGAGTTTACGGCCCATGAACACCCTCATGGCCGTGAACTCTTATGAAAGGGTGATTTTATATGTTTTAAGGTCCAATACTTGTTTGTAAACAATTCTAGAATTTATCACAAGGCTTTAGGTGTGTTAATGTGGCATTTTAACACATTTAGAGGAGTTTACTCCCCAAGAATATGAGTTTACGGCCCAAGCATGTTCTTGGGCAGTAAACTCAAGTTTAATCCTCTAAATTTATGTTCAAGGTGTTCCAAGGCCAATTCGATAATTCTACAAGTCGTATCTAAGCCTTATTTGTGTTTTGGAAGGGTTTAAGGGCTTAACCCCTCCCCCCCCCCCTGAATATGTGTTTACTCTCCATGATATGGAGTTTATGGCCCAAGCATGATCTTAGGAAGTAAACTCATGTTTACTCTCCAAAAATTAAGTTCAAGGTGTTCTAAGTCCGGCCCATTAAGCCATTAAGCCATATCTAAGCTCCAAAGGTCAATTGGAAGGGTTTTTGGGCTCCAAAACCCATTTTATGTGAGTTCACGGCCTAGGACTGTTCTAGGGCCATAAACTCATGAATATGGTCCTATTTCATGATTTGAACTCGAATTTGAAGGCCTAAGATGTTATACTAGGAGTTAGGGTAGTTACCTTAGTGATTTGGAGCTTAAATTTGATGATTTTGGAGCTAATTCTTGAGTTTGAGGAGAGAGGTTAGAGAGAGAGAGTAGAGAGAGGAAGAAAA
The DNA here is from genome assembly GCF_052625555.1 of Lactuca saligna. Taxonomy (NCBI): domain Eukaryota; kingdom Viridiplantae; phylum Streptophyta; class Magnoliopsida; order Asterales; family Asteraceae; genus Lactuca; species Lactuca saligna. Next base: position 97,904,598 of record NC_136421.1, read on the forward strand.
AGCTTCAAATGGAAGCTTGAACATGTTTAAATAGGTCTCAAAACTTGGACACGGTGGAATTCTACCCGATACCGGCATTAAACGGGGCTTTTGGTCGCACCCGATTAAGTTTCCGTAACCCGGCAGGGACGTTTCTATAATTTCTGAAATAAACATTTTGGGCTAATTTTATGAGTTCCTAAGGGGTTTGGACACTCATTAGATTATAATAAACATATGATTTTAAATAATTTAACCCAAAATGAAATCAGAACGAATTGATAAACGGTGAATTTTTACGGGTAGAACGGGTTTTCGATGATGGAAAACTTCAGGTTGTTACAGCATTGAATACCTTGTTCTCTTCCATTCTTACTGAACACAGTGCTGCTTTATCTTCTGCAGCCAAAGAAATAGAAGCCTCCAATTCCCAATGTCAACAAGCTTCAATTGCTGTTGATGCTTCGACTAAAGAATGCAAGGAAGCAACCACAAAAGTCGATAAACTAGTTTTAGACGCTCAAGTGTTTTTAGATTCCTTGCTGGCTCCTGCTCAAAAGAATGCTCAAACTGTCAACGCTTTAGTAGAGAACGTTCAACGGTCTCTTCAATCTGAACGATCAAACCTTGAAGCGGCACGAAAAGTCATTGAAGCAGCCAATGCATCTCTACATGCTAACGTCAATGATCGTCTCACTCAGCTTGAGGTCGAATTGGCTGTAGAGAATCGCATTATGGATGAGCTTGATAGCCGCACCTCCCAACTGAAAATGCAAAACCTCAAGCTGCGTACTGCCACTACTGAGCTCAATGATCTCAAGTCAGAGAAGGAGGTCGTTCGGAGTTCGGTGGCTGATGTTCACTCCATCCTCCTTCATCTCGTTGAAGCACATGATCCAATCATCACAGTTACCACCAGGTTTCATCTGGCTGATAAACTTAGGCCAGCATTGGACATCCTTAGTCGTATCGAGGGTGTCCTGGTGACTGATGTTGAGCCAAATCAAAGGGGAGAAAATCAAACTCGAGACAAGCCAACTCAACCTCCTACTGAACCAAAACCATCATCTGAACCGAAGGGTAATGAAGCTTCCGTCAGTCACAAAGGGAAGAAAAAGAAGAAAATTGGAGAAGATGACACAGATGATGAGGATGATGTATATGCTGAAAATCCTAAGAATCCATTTCAGAAGACAAAGCTCTCCGAAAAAGAGTTGGAAGAAAATCTTAAGAAACAACAGGCGGAGATGGAGTGAAAGAACAAGGAGTCAGAGATCCTAGAGAAGAAAAAGTCCATGTTTCCCGTGTAGACTGCGGTTTCGCTCTAGAGATGCACAATTGATGAGCCAAACATTCTTTGGCTTGAGCCAATTATGTCTTTTGAGCTCGAGAACTCCAAGGATGCAGATTTTGATATGCCAATCACCCGAAAGGAATTTATCTTCCATTGCTTTAATTCAACTGCTGCTGTTCCTTCCCCAGACCCGAAGGTAGATAGGGATATGTTGGAGTTTTACCTGGAGTTTGCTCAACCCCAGTACTTGACCTAGAGTTTGAAAAAGATCACAACTGTCAAGGTTTTAAAGCCTTACTCGGCGGGGAAGTTTGTCAATGTTTAATTCAAAGTGACTCGAGTCTCCGAAGGCTCGGTTCACAGCTTCACCCTCGCTGATCTGCCGAACCTGAATCCCCATGACTGGATACTCCTCAACAACATTCTTCTGTCAAATCCTAAGGAGTACCAGCCAATAATTGATCATATCAAGCATATGCTTGTTTGCTACATACACGAAGTGGCGAAGATGGACCTGGAGATTGCCTCAGCCATTCACAAACGAACTACAATCAAAGCAACGGGCAAGGTTGGCAATGTCAACACTATGGTCAAGGGGAAGATTGATACAATTTACCAAACTGTTATGTTCCTCAGGGGAGAAGGTCAGAAATGTCTGTTCGCTCTTGTTGACAAACACCTCTTCAAAACATCATGCCTGGAACATATTTTAGAAATTATCCAGAGGTGTGATCAGAACAGTGCTGCTGATAAGAAATTATTCATGTTGAGGTGGTACTTACAGTTTCGACAGACACTTCTTGCAATAATTCCATGTATGTTTAAAGTTGTAAAGACAGTGAAGCCCATACAGAAGAAATGATCTCTCGCCTCATTTGACGCAAAGGGGGAGATTGTTGGGGTTAATAGATTGCATCATGGGCTTGGTCTTTAGCCCAATTTTGATTGCCGGTATTGGGCCTGTCCAACCGTTCATGTTTTGTACTAGGGTTTAGTATATAAGTTGCATGTATGCAGTCTTAGTAATCATTGCTTTCATTATTGTATTTACTCTATGTTTTGTAAACCCTAGCTCGCCTCTACATCAGAAGTTCTTTGTCGAGCTCTGCTGAGGCGGACTTTATTTTGAATCATAAGCATACATTTGATTCCATCTTGTGTTTAATTTCATATTGTTTTTGACTTGTTCGATTTATATAATCATACATGTGAAAGATCTAATCGATCTAGAGTTTTTGTTCTCATTAAAAGGTTTTTATACAAACACTATTACAGTGCACTACTTTACGTTACAGCTGGTGGTATCCAGGCATTCATACAGAGGTTTCATACAAATATAGTTACAATACACTACCTTCTAGTACTGATTACACTAATACAATATACATTTACAAGGAACATACATAGCGTATTTATTTACAATACTACATTACATTCACTAAAGAAAATATTGGATTTTCTGTAGATACACTATAACATTTTCAAGTAACAAAGAGAAGTATTTTCCATCATAGAAACATACTTATGAACTCACCGACTTAAATGTTGATACACTTTCAAAACCACTTGTATTCTTAGGGAACCGGTAAGACAGTTACACCGATAGGTTTGAGAAGACGGAGCTTTAAGAGTCGCGTCTTTTTTACTTTTGTTATACATTTTGATGTCATACAAACCATGTAGCGAATAGATGTAAATACTTTACTTATCAATGTAATGGCTGGGTTTGCTTTGATTCCTATTATACAATTGTTGTGATACTATATATGACGTCCTCCACCCCAGAACATTTCCGCCATTCCGGGTTGGTGGTGTGCAAATAGGTATTAGAGCATTGTTTATAGTGAACTAAGTATATCAAACCTTACAGGATATACAACTATAAAAACTATGGGGCCGAAGCACTCTGAATTAAAGTATACTTTTAAAATCTAAGTATTTTATAAGAAGTATATAAGCATACATACATACCAGGAACAGTATCACAGTAAGAAACTACATAAAAGTATTTGGACGAACTGGACTCTACGGTTAAACCTAGACAGTTATGTAGTCGTATTTGGGATAAAATAGCTTGATCAACTATATTTATTTGAGATACGACCAACATGTATTTAGGAGTGATTGTGGTGTTTAAACAAGTCTAAAACTTACCAAAGCACTATACAAAGAAAACACTAGAACTAAACATACAGTTAAAATAGTATAGGAGTATTTTATAGCACTACAATACTAGAGCCAATCACGTGAAAACTAAGAACTCTTACTGATAGATCTATAATTGCTAAGTGTATACATATAAGTTATATATAAGTAAGATTTTATAGACTTAGAATAGGTGATTTAACTTTACTTCCTGTTCCTTGTTTGGTTGTGGACTTAGAGTAGGATCACTTAATGAAGGTCGATTTGGGTTAAGTTATATATAATTTGTGTACACTATGTGATTATAGGGGGGGTCAGACACAAATCACATCATACATATTCATTCCAAGTATTGCTATAAATTTCATGACGATTGTTTAGTTGTATTAGTAGACATACACTGTAAATCGCTTAATAGAACACTATAATTATCAAGATAAGATATACCCTATTAAATATCACCTGACTCATGACCACGACATAGAACTTATCATCATTTTCTCTTAAATCATTATAGATAAAGATGCCTCCAAAGAAGTCCAATAGAAAGAACAACAATCCACCACCGTCACCACCTCTTCAGTACCACCCTGTTGTGTTCCAAGCAGCAGTAACCATTGCAGTGGGAGCAACTATGATACAAATAAACGCGAGTGGCACTAGCAGGGCCGGTAGTGGCGCCTACCCTTCTAATTAGGGAGACAATCATGGATACTTGATAGAGTGTTCATACAAGGACTTTGCCAACGCCAAACCTCGATCCTTCGATTGCACTGGAGGTGTCATTGCCTTAACACGTTGGTTCGAGAAGATCAAATCAATATTCGAGATCTGTGCTTGCCCCGAGTCTAGCAAAGTAAAATTTACAGCATGCAGCTTCACCGACAGAGTTCTAACTTGGTGGAATAGCCACGTCAAATCATTGACTATCCCGATAGCCAATGTTATGAGTTAGGACGATTTGAAGGAACTAATGTTAGCTGAATACCGACCATGGGGTGAAATGCAAAAACTAGAGCAGTAAATCAGGAGTCTGAAGATGAAGGGCTCCGATATCGCTGCTTACACTGCTAGGTTCAGTAGCCTGGCTCTTCTGTATCCCGGGAGGGTCACCCCGGAAAGTAAGAAGGTGTAAAGATACATATGAGGATTGACTCCCCTGACTCAAGGAAATGTATTAGATTCCAATCCACTTACTTTTGATAGTGCCAAGCGTCTGGCACATACATAAATAGATCATGGAGATCGCCAAGACTCCGTGACAGTCATACCCGAACGGCCCCAGGAGAATGGCAGTCCACACTGCTACCATTTCTGCTGTTGTTCCCACTACTCAAGTGTAACGCCCCGTTTATTTAAATAAATTAGTAAATGTAATCCCCGAACTAATTTGTGAAGAATTTTAGAAGTCGTAGGTTAAAAGAGTAAGTTCATGATTAAATTGAAAAAGAGTAGAAGGCTTAAGGGTTTATTGGTAATATAGGGATCTATTACGAAAGGAATTTATGGGATCAGGGTTTAAAAGGTAAATTTTGGATTTATGCTGAAAATAATATGGGGAGGAGGGACCAAAAGTGTATTTTTGGCAGTTTAGTTTTTTTAGAGCTACGGGATATATCTGATCCCTCATCCTCTCGTCAAAAGGGGTTCAAGAAAAGAACCCTAACTCTAGATCGTGATTTTCCCCCTGCCGCCACTACCCTTTGTGGCTCCTTCATTTGTCGCTGCTTCGCTAGGGATTGCCGCCATTCCAGCTCCACTACCGGAACCAACGTGTACAGTCGAGATGGCCGCCAAGATCGACGACCGAGCTGAAAATGTTGTTGCGAGATTCGTGAGTGACCGAAAACACTAGAAAGCCTATCTGCCACCTCTACCTATCTTCTCATTCATTGTTCTCAGTGAATCAATGTTGTGTATGTCAAATGATGTCGCTAGCAGCCCTGTGGTTGCCGTTGTGGGCCACCGTCGTTGTTGGTCACCGTCTGTAGGGTTCCAGTTGTCGTTTGCCACACGTAGTGGCTGAGTTAGAGATGTCTCGGTCTTCAGATCATGTTTTCGAATGTGTACATACGTTTACTTGATTGGGAATCAAGAGTAACCGCCAGCTGTCATTGCGAACCACCACCACTGCCGCCTCTCCGTGATTCTGCCATCATCAACGCCACCAAGAGGGTGGATGTGTTCCTGCTCTAGGAAAAACAAGTGTGTGGTTGTATTTTCTTTTGTTGTGTGTGTTTTGTCTAGCTGTAATTCCTAAGAACAGCCACTGCCACCACCTTGAGGTGGTGGCTGCCAACTTGTACCACTGTCGGCCACCACTAGGGTGGTTGTGTGTGTGTTAGTTAGTTAATGTGTGTGTATAAAGCATTGTAATTGTAATTTCCAAAAGATTAATGAAAAGAAATGGAAAACCACCACCTTAGGGTGGTGGCTGCCACCGTGAGCCGCCATCGACCACCACTACCCGAGGTGGTAGTGGGTGGTACCCCGCTAGCAAACCCTAATGGGCTTAGATATTGGTTTTGGGCCTATTGGGCCATGTTTGGGTGGAAAACCCTAATTATGAGTTTTGGGCCTTAGACTTATTGGGCCCACTTGTAAGCTATTGGGATTTGATTGTGAATTAAGCCCAAACTATTCCATGCCATTTATCTAGTAGAGTAAAGGAATTAATGGATCAAGTCCTTAATGGACTAATTGAGAAAATCCTAATATTTGAGAATTTATCAGGACACACACGAGACTTATTTAATAAGTGAAATATTAAATAACAATCATTGGCAAAAATTAATCTAAGCAATAATGGACTTAATGGATTAAGTCCTTAGTGGGTTAAGCCCTTAATGGGTTAAGTGAGAAACACTTAAGCCTAATTATCATTTTATTTGAAACCCTAATTTCACTTGGACTTGGTGTTGGGCCATCCAAGAATAATCAAATGGACTATAGTAATTAGTTGGGATCTAGGGTAAGGCCCATATGAAGGATTGGGCCCAATTTGGAAAATTAGGCCATAGATGGGCCTAGATGGTTGTATGATATTGGGCCCTTAGAATGAGACATGTTGGACTGGATTGGACAATTGGGCCTTAAGGGAGTCCATGTAGAGGTTTAATCCCAATTTGGAAAATTGGGCCATATGTTGGGCTTTGATCCCTAGTTAACTTTGGGCCTATGGATTGGGCCTTGGGCTTGGGTAAGCCAAGCTAGGGGTAATGTAGTAATTACCCAAAGTATGTATTTATAGTTATGTGTTAGAACCCAATTATTAATTGGGTGTTATTTTGGTGTTGACAGTTCGGGAATCTGTCATCCAGCAGCGAAGGTTGAGTCTGCGGGACTTCAGCAGTATGAGATTGTGTCTACGGGACGTCGGCAGTGTGAGGTGAGTTTCCTTCCAGTAGGAACGGGTCTAAGGCCACAATTCCGGCCTGTTTAGCTATCAGTTGTTTCCGGACTTCGGTCCGATGCAGTAGTTAGTATGTTTGATGCCTTCGGGGCTCAGACAGGATTTACGTGTTATGTGTTCCGGGTTTCGGTCCGATGCAGTATGTGGTATATGTGTTCATGATAGTTGATATGTTTATGTTATGTTATGTTCAGTCAGTTCTGTACTTCAGTCCGATGCAGGGGACAAGGTCCCAATTAGTTCCAAACTTCGGTCCGAGGTAGAGGGAAAGGCCTTGGTTAGTTCTGGACTTCGGTCCGATGCAGTTTCCGGACATTGGTCTGATGCAGAGGGCAAGGCCCTGGTTAGTTTCCGGACTTCGGTCCGATGCAGTGGGCAAGGCCCAGTAGATGATTTATATGTTATTGTATGGTATGTGGTAGTTTGGGGGAGCTCACTAAGCTTCGGGCTTACGGTTTTCAGTTTTGGTTTCAGGTACTCAGTTTTCAAAATAGGAGCTCGGGAAGATTACAATGCACACACCATTTGTTCAGCCTGGGATGTTTATACTTTGATATACTTGACAGTTGTTACAATATTTTGAGATAAATTGCTTATGATTTTCAAATGAGGTTTATTGACTATGGTTTTTATTATTAAATTAAATGAAATTTTCAGACTGCGTTTTTGGGATGTTTCAATTTGGTATCACAACCTTGGTTTGAGGGATTCGGGTGCACTCCTGAGTGGGTCTGAACTCAAACTAGGGAAGTGGTATAAAGTTTTCAAGAGAAAACCCATGGTTACAAAAGAATTTTGAGAAAAGAAAACAATTTTAGAAAAAAATATAAAGAAAAGATTTTTAGAAAAAGCAAAAAGAGTTTTCAAAAGAGAAAAGGGTGTGGTGCATGCAATCTGCCGAACTCATGTACTCCCAACTTACCCATACAAGTTTATGTTATGATTGTCAGTTTCAGTTTCATTTGAACAGCATGCTAGAATAGGACTACGGATCTAGGAGGATGCCTTATATGCCTGCTATATGTGTTTCAACTTTATGAGAATTGCATGCTAGTATTGAGTAGACAATAGTAGGATAGCCTGTTTAGGTTATGCCTGATAGTATGAGCTTACCATTGTATGCTATCATAGTTTCTCGTTATGAGAATAGATTTGCTTGAGTAGTTTCTTGTTTCCGAATGCTACTTGCTTTGTGCTTTGTAGGACTCTGAGTGATGGTAGTTAGCCGTTAGGTGAATACATCACGTCACATGTGATCAGGGTTGAATAATCTCATAGTGTTGGATTTGGCCCTATTACACAGCTCTTGTTTAAGTCTAACCGTTTTAGGGATGAGTCTTTTACTCGAAGGATTATCTGAGCCTCGTCACATGTGATGGTATTCAAGTGATGGCTAATTAGGATTTCAGGGAGGCCTTCAGCAGCTGAGGACTAGATTTAGTGGAGGCAGAGATTTCCATAGGGCAAGCCTAGGATGAGAGTAGCGGAGATCAGGAGAAGTAGAAGTGACTTGGTGGAGTCGAGGTAGTACTTGAGGAAAGTACGGATAGATGTGGAAGGTAGTATGGGCCCGTACTACTGAAAGCAGAGGATACGTACTCGAATCAAGGAAGGCTGAGATGAATCCAGGAAACTTGTAGTGTGTGAGATCCCTCGAGTTTTGATGAGCATTGTGATGTTAGTGGTGGTATATTACCGAGTATAGTGATGCTACGTGGTAGACCAGATGGTAGTTATGGCATCGACGAGGGATCAGGCTCATACTTTGGAGCCGGGTAGATTGATGATCAGATAAGGGAGTTCATTCCATCCGAGAATTTCGTGCAATATCATTGACCATACTCCTGTGATCCTTAGTGATCGAGGAGAGCATTATAGAGAATTGTGATCAGAGGCCGAGTGCATTCTGTACTGAGATAACAGTCATGATAGAGACCCGTACGTTGATGTTTCGGGAATTCAGAGTTTGTGAGGCTTCAGATTGACAGGGGGTTAGGGACCCCGTTGTTAGCAGCAAATGGTTGGAATATTTTGCCAACACTTTTCGTACTAGACGTTGTCTTGAAAGGAGACAAGATCTGACTTACTTCCTGTCTCCTGAGGGATAGAGCACGAGATTGATAGGGAGAAGTCAGTAGTGAGTTGTGTGATGATGCGGTTAATGCTAGGTCATGGGATGACTTTTAGACCAGATTCTGGGCAGAGTGTGCCTAGGAGATAGAGTTGCAGCAGTTGGCACAATTGTTGTTAGATCTCCACTAGACGACTGAGACCGTTGCAGAGATCACTGCCAACTCTCAGGAAAGAGCTTATATGGTACCACATTATGCAGCAGATGAGGAAATGAAGAAGGAAAGTTATCAGAACATATTGTAGAATGATAGCAGGGAGATCATGAGTATCTCGGAGTGCAAGACCCTGAATGATATGGCTTCTTGAGCCTGAGAACGAGATATGGACTTGGAGCACATTAGGAAAAGGGAACCAGATCAGTTGTTTATATAGAAGGGTCTCGAGAGGAGACCCAGGATTTCAGATTAGCTTTCGAGAGACCAGCAGGACCAGATTCGGTGCAGCACTTGCGGGAGTAGGAGATTACAACGTCATCTTGGTTTATTCCAAGACTAAGGAGTAGCACAAGAAGCACCTGAGGGAGGTGCTAGAGACTTTGAGGAGGGAGAGAATTTTCGCAAGGTTCTCTAACTGTGAGTTCTGGTTGCGCGGGGTGCAATTTCTTGGGCACCTTGTCAATCAGAAAAATATTCTAGTCGATCCGACCAAGATAGAGGTCATGATGCAGTGGGAGATTCCAAGGTCTCCAATTGAGATTCGGAACTTCCTGGGTCTAGCGGGTTATTACCGGAGATTTATTTAGATTTTTTAGAAGTTGTGTGATCTTTTGGATTAGCTGGTGTTGAAACCCTAGCATGGATAAGCGTGAGTTCTAGCAGATTGGTCATGGGTTGTGAGAAGGATTGGGAATTCTTCCAGTCTGGTGTGCTGTAAGGCATTAGTTGAATCAAAGTAGGGGAGAATCGCCCGAGGATTCAGAAGTAGGAGCAGTTTTGAAACTGCGATAAGTTTCGCATCCTTATCAGGAAGGAAGACAACCCAGGCAGTTGTATGGTTTGAGGATAGTGTGAGATGGAAGTTCGGAAAAACATGTCAATGATGAGATCGAGTTCTCGGAATGTTTCTAGCAAGCCTTAGGGAATCAAGTTAGGGATTCCAGTTAGGACACGAGTTCAGTTAAGTACAGGTGTTGTCGTAGCACTCACTAGCAGCCATACAATATTAGATTTTTGTAAGTCTGTGGGTGTAGTCAGATGTCATTAGGTTTGAATAATCTCAGAGTGCTGGATTTGGTCGTATTGCGCAGCTCTTGTTTGAGTCTAACCGTTGTAGGGATGAGTCTTTTACTCGAAGGATTATCTGAGCCTCGTCACATGTGATGGTATTCACGTGATGGCTAATTAGCATTACAGGGAGGCCTTCAGCAGCTGAGGACTAGATTTGGTGGAGGCAGAGATTTCCATAGGGCAAGCCTAGGATGAGAGTAGCAGAGATCAGTAGAAGTAGAAGTGACTTAGTGGAGTCGAGGCAGTACTTGAGGAAAGTACGGATAGATGTGGAAGGTAGTATGTGATCAGGTTTGAATTGTTGGATAAGGTGTCTAAGTCCATAACTTATTTGGTATATACTTGACCCGACCGGCATGGTCCATTTGGGTTGCATCTCATCCAAACTATTATGGATAATTTTATGAGAGTTATACACATATGTTTATTAATATATTATGGGTTATAATATATTAATATAAAGTTACGTTATTTAATTAGTTTTTAGTCTTAAATTAATTATGGATTAATTTAGAGATTAAAAGGAATACTAATTAAATTGTGGGCTATTTGTTTTATATAGTGTGGGCTAATACTCATTTGTTAATGGGCTAGGCTTATGTGGAAGTCCATGGATGATCCATGGAGCTTTTAACCCATGGATCCTTGGAAAAGGAAAAGACATGGGTTATTAGGGTTTCACCCTAATATGCATACTATATAAGCATGCTTATGGAGCATGAAAAAGAGCCTAAGGTAAGTCTAAGAGACACTAAGAGAAAGCTAGTGATCTAGTGTATGTGTGCATGTGTGTGGCCGAAATATACAAGGTGTATATACTCTCATCAAAGTTTTCCAAGAGTTTGTGGTGTTTGTGATTCCATTTGAGGCATTCACACTATTGGTGCTTGGCCCTCAAACTCCTAAGAACCCAACACAACAAAAGGTATGTAATCTCTTCTAACTCTTTATGTTGAAATGTTCCCCATGCCATGTTAGATAGGTTATAAACCTTGGAAAATTATTATTTTGCATGTATTTAGACAAACATAGATCCAAGGTTTATTAGGGTTGCATGCACACTTAGGAAGTGTTAGATTGCTCAAAACCCAACAGTGGTATCAGAGCCTAGGCTTGCTTGTTTGATACTTGATGCAAAATAGTGAAAAAAGTCGAAATCGTTGCTGTCTGCATGCTAGACTCGCCGAGTCCATTGGGGGGACTCGCCGAGTCCAAGGCAAACTTCAACCTACTCGACGAGTCCGTTCGTGCACTCGGCGAGTAGGATCGAAAGAATGCAGAATCTCGACTTTTGCTGCTGGAAATGGACTAGAAACGTTACCCTAAATTGTTTTGGTGTTGTAAAACTTATTTAGTTGGTGTAATGGTTGTTCTAATCCATTTACAATAGCATATATCAAAATTCCATGATTTTATGTGTTCATATATTTCTTGAATTTTGATGATCATGTTCATGTTCTTATGAATTTAGAAAATGATAGGAATTATTTGCTGAATTGTTTAGGATTAATTCTTTATCATTTATGTGTTTTAATGGAGTCCATAATTTGTCCTCAAGTTATGGATTAACAAAGGTCACTCTCATTTAACACACACTTAAAACACATAAGTTACATGAAAATGAAGAGTCTTCATTTTTATGAACCTTTAATTCATAAGTTATGAAATGAAGAGTTTTGCAAAGTTACAAAACTTGCCCTCAAGTTTTGGAATTTGTAAAGTTTCACACACTTTAATAAACTTTAATTCCAAACCTTAGAATTTTAAAAGAGTTAAAATTCAACCCTTATACTATTTATAACATTAATGGTTAATTATTATATATATGTATAAGAATAAGTCGTTTTACCGTTAGTAGGCCTCATTCACGAAACCGGTCTATAAGGTGGGTATAAGGTTGTTGCCTATAAAATGGCGACTTAATGGGTGTTTACTCTCACCCACCGCTTGCTTGATCGGTGGAGGGTCGTTAGCCGAACGGGTAGGACAATGACTTTAAATTCTCCCTTCATTAAAAGTATTAATGATAAATACTAAAGTAACTAAAATCTTAATAATTCCCAATCTTAGTTACTTTAGGAAAAATGTGAATTTGGTGCTAATCCATGGAATTCACACTTTGTACCTTACCAAGTCGTTAGTGGAGCGTGTGTGGTTAACCGGCACACTAATTAGACTAGTAAGGATCACGAAGGGTAACTTAATGTTGTCATAGATCAATGGAGCGTGTGTGGTTAACCGGCACATTGATTAGGTGATAATATTAAGGATACCAAGTGAATTGGTATGGTTATTCACACCTTGTTTTGTGATCCTCGGCATCCCAGTCACAAAATTTGAGAGGGCACACTCGAGATTGAAACATGCCATTGAAAAGTTCAATGAATCTCAAAAGATCTAGGAATTTCAAATCCAATTAAAACCTAATAAATCATTTCGTTTTTCATGGTGGAAATTGGTGAATCGTCATTCGCCTACCTTCAAATATTTTATAGCTTGGATTACGGCATCCCTCTTCTAAGTTATAAAATAGTTTGTTGGGTCCTAGCCTTAATATTTCATATTGGGTGTCATATTAAGGACTTTAAATCAACTATCTTGAATATCTCCCAAAACATGTCTGGTTTAGACATTTATGATCTTCCCAAATCTCTTGAAGATGATGTTCCTCAACATCATGCTTCACTTCCTTTATCTCCTCCAATTATTCTCCCTCACCCACAAGTTCTTGAAAAGTTTAAAGTCACTCAAGCCCTATTGGCAAGTTAAGGTCTTGGTATGGTCACATCTTGGAGATGTAGTCACATATTGACAAGACGGGAGAGTTGGGTGTCAAAGTCTTGTGAAAGTTGGATGTTCAATCACTTTCTTAGTAACATAGCGGGTCACTTTGGGACTACTATGAGACAGACTATGACACGAGCCTTAATGATCTTATCTATTTGCTTTGTGCTGTGGAATCAGCAATGATTTGGAACACTAGTAAAGCAAATTTTGTTAGAAGATCAACTTCCCAAACCTTAAATGGACATTCGCAATGGTAGCATTGGATATCTAGAAAAGCATTTCTCTTCCCAATGGAAAGGGATCGGCCATAGTCAACTCGGTTGACCAAATGGTAAAGAGAAAGGCTAAGTCTAAGATAGTCTCATGTGCCATTACCAAAGGGTCCATGTGTTTTTGTTGCCAAAGAAAGGGGCATTGGTTGCGAAGCTGCCCTATTCACCTGAAAGGTCATAAGGTTGATCAAGTCAAGAGGTTTGACTCTACTTCGGGTTAAATACACTGTATAACTCTATTAAGTTTCTATTATGAGATTCTTGATACATGATGTGACTGGGTCACATGGTGATGTTTTAAGATTCAAAAGAAAAGATAGGAAGCTTAAAGAAGTATATGCTGATTTTGATTGCGAAGATGGGTGTCGATCGCATGGTTCGGTAATCAGAATTTTGAGCTGTTGCTTAAGAGTTATAAAATATATTGCTTGTGAATAGATAACAACAAGTTTTTCATGTGGATTGTAAGGATAAGTTTTTCCGCAAAGTTTTAAAATAAAAGAAAAAAAAGGTTTTAATTTTATTTATTTTAAAAAATATCCTTACAATGGCATCGGTGGAAAATTGTTGCTTATATGTTTCCAGTAATAGCAATATTGGAAAGTGGATTCGATTCTTTCATTTGTGGTAGTGTCTGAATTTACCAAATGAAGAAGGTTTTTCATCACCCAAGTTTCAATTGGACAGAAACTTGGAATCATACAAGTTGTATTGTATGATGAATGAGAGTTTTCATCTTTGAAAAAATTAAGACTAATTCTTTGATCACATGTATATGTGAGTCAATTAAAGGACTAAGGAATTAGGTACACTGGGTGTGCGCTGGTCAAGGTCCACCACAAAGATTGATTTGTCATGATTTACTAAAGATTAGTAAATATGATTATACTTATAAGGTTAAGTATAATTCAGTAACATTGGAAAGGTTACAATGTATGGCAAAGCAAATAAGAAGAATCAAATTAGGCAGAAGGATAAAAGTTTCTCAAATCTGAAAAGATGGGAGAGTACTTTAGTATCAGTTTTATGATCATCTTAATGATTTAGAAACCATATCACAAATTCATACTCTATGGACGTCTTAGTGCATTGTTATGGCTAAGAAGAGAGGTCATGAATTGTTTGAAATGGTTAAATCAAGAAGATGAATCATACTTCGTTCCAATACAAGTCTTGGAGTCATACTCCAAGATTGTAATTTGAGTGACATGACATAAAGTAAGGTATAAAACACTTATCAAATGTAAGAGTAAAATGTTTTCTACTCTTGTACATTTGAGATTGGTAAGTTGTGATGTCTTGGATGAGACAAAGACCAACTAAGACCAATTGAGTGAAGTGTTAGTCTTGATAAGAATCCGCACTATCCCTTGAATATTTGTTTTATCAAGGAATGGTTCTTGACTAGAAAAACTTAGATGTCAAGAGGACAGTGGGAGCCTTAAAGATCCTGAAAGAGTTTTAAGATTTAATCAAGAGTGAAACCTGTAATTTATCACTAGCACACGACTTAAGGTTTGCAACCTATCGTGTTGACACAATTCTTATTTCTGTACCTACTTCAAATAAGTTGAATTTACATGTGAGTTATCAGAGTTCAACTTGGAAGCATTGGTGGGCCTTGTGTTACCAAGGTGACAAGAAACTAAGATTGAATAAGTTTAATCCATGTAGGGCTGAATTTGTCACTAACCTTATCTTGTGATTATGGTTTTGGCAAATTCGCATGGATAGGAACTCATACACTATAAAATCTAAGTGTCATAAGGTTTCTCTCCGATTCATGAAAATGATGGTGAGGAAACGCTTTCACTAAATAGATTTTAAGTAGATATCAATTGTGTCATTTGCATTTTCAAAAGTCATTAGTGGAGCGCGTGTGGTTAACCGGCACACTAACATGGACTTGTGAGAAATGGCAAATGCCTAAGCAATTGAGACTATGATTACGGCATCCCTTTTCATAGTTCTTGAAATTGCTTAGACACACAGCTGAGCTATCTACGAAAAGGTGTATGAATCTAAATTTCAGAAGTCCAGTAGATTTCTGGAAATATGTCAGGGCTAGTGGGAGCATAAGTGTTATGCTGATAATCATCATGTTAGTGGGAGCATGATTATAATGATTAGTATTGCAAGCTAGCAATGTTAATTATAGAAAACAAAGTTTCAATTCGTGAAGTTGCAGGGGTTGAAAAGTTGTTTTGCTATAATTAAGGGAGAGGAAATTATACTTCATTTCAATTCTAAAGCTTAGATTGAGATTTTAATCATCCTTAGTCAAGAATATATATATGAATTTTATGTCTGAATGGTTCGAATTAAGGAAATTCTATATATAATGCGTTTTCAAAATTCGATTATGATTACGGCATCCCTCTTCATAGTTAAATTTTGAAAACATGGCAAATAAAAAATATTGTAGCAAAAGACTGGTCTAGTATCATGTCTTTATGTCAAACATCATGAATCGTGTCCCATATGCTTCGGATATAGGATCGATTTCACGTGCTATAATATTCATCCTTTCTAAATTTTCCAAATGCTTAAGGCATATAGAAGGGAAAAGTCTAGAACTGGATATGACTAAAGTGATTAAGCAATTATCGAGGACAATCTGAGGTTCGCTAAAGATTGGTTGCTCAGGGACATTTGGAAGTCTAGTGTTAATTTTGGTAGGACCATATTGACATTTTCTGAAAAGAGGTAACTCTTGTTCGGAAGTGATAGTCAAATGGGACTATGGAAATGTCTCCATAGGTGGAAGTTATTAAATCTATGTAAGATTAGGAAACTTAATGCAAAAAGGATGTTCCCAAGGAGCTGATCTCCTTTGGAATGCTCTGTAATGGTTGTTGTCAAGTCTTTCTGACTTTGTGCATAATCATTACAAGAGGATCAATGCATATAAGTTTAGAATCTAACAGTTTTCAGTAAAAGACATGAATTTGGAATTCTTGCATTTACAATAAGGATTTGGGATTGTGAAATGAGTATCATTGGAATTATGTTCAATTGATCTACATCACAATGTAAGGATCATAGACAAACATAGTGTGCATACTTGGGGTATGGCATAACTATTGTTTAGAAAAACAAAGTGTACATGCTGGGAGCATGGGACGACTGTTGTTTTTTATTCAAGTCTTAAGTTGATTATTTGAAACATTGAATAATGTGTAATCAATATGGTGATAAATAAAAGGTGGTTTTATTTATATTCAAAAGGGTTCTGAGACCATATTAGATTCAATTATTATCGTGTTTCACTTTGCATGTTTTGACTTCCAAAATAGCTAGGTTATTCTTTCCGAATGACTAAGTTATTTAAACACTCCACAGTCGTTCATATGTTGGAAGTAGGTATGAATCAAGACTGTCATGAATCGGGTTTGTAGATGGCTAAATGAGTTTAGACATGGCAATGGTTGCTACAACATTCATGAGTGCTCATAAGTTATGAGTATTGGAATAAACCCACGCTCACTTGTATCACTTCATGGAATTTATCTCGAGTGATCGTGAGACGATAATATCATATAAATCTTCAAACCTAGAGATATGAGTTGTTACCTATGAGTTGGTTGTGCATTGATTGCACGTAAACGCATCAGTAACTTGATGTTATAAAACGTGCCTTTGTGTACAATTCAACAAGTAGTAGAACAAGCATATGAGTCGAAGTTTATCTATTCCTTCTAGAAATAGAAGCGATATCTGGGCCCCTCGATGATTTTGTTGTGACCCATGTACCGGCCGGTCAGAACTGAATTGATGTGTTCGATTAAGTTCTTTGTCAAACAAATCGAAAATCGGGAAACAAACTGCTGGACAATAAGTACGACGTTGTTCCATGTATTTGTCCGGCTGATATCATGAGAACAGAGGATTATGTGATCACTTATCTAAAATGGCGCTTCATAGTTCGACAGAGTCTTCATTGTTCGAGGGAGTTTTCGAGAGCTACGATTGTTGGTTGGTTCCTGAAGTTATAGGCAAATATAGTTATTAGACTTATCCAAGTGGGAGTCTGTTGGATAAGGTGTCTAAGTCCATAACTTATTTGGTATATACTTGACCCGACCGGCATGGTCCATTTGGGTTGCATCTCATCCAAACTATTATGGATAATTTTATGAGAGTTATACACATATGTTTATTAATATATTATGGGTTATAATATATTAATATAAAGTTACGTTATTTAATTAGTTTTTAGTCTTAAATTAATTATGGATTAATTTAGAGATTAAAAGGAATACTAATTAAATTGTGGGCTATTTGTTTTATATAGTGTGGGCTAATACTCATTTGTTAATGGGCTAGGCTTATGTGGAAGTCCATGGATGATCCATGGAGCTTTTAACCCATGGATCCTTGGAAAAGGAAAAGACATGGGTTATTAGGGTTTCACCCTAATATGCATACTATATAAGCATGCTTATGGAGCATGAAAAAGAGCCTAAGGTAAGTCTAAGAGACACTAAGAGAAAGCTAGTGATCTAGTGTATGTGTGCATGTGTGTGGCCGAAATATACAAGGTGTATATACTCTCATCAAAGTTTTCCAAGAGTTTGTGGTGTTTGTGATTCCATTTGAGGCATTCACACTATTGGTGCTTGGCCCTCAAACTCCTAAGAACCCAACACAACAAAAGGTATGTAATCTCTTCTAACTCTTTATGTTGAAATGTTCCCCATGCCATGTTAGATAGGTTATAAACCTTGGAAAATTATTATTTTGCATGTATTTAGACAAACATAGATCCAAGGTTTATTAGGGTTGCATGCACACTTAGGAAGTGTTAGATTGCTCAAAACCCAACATGAATAATCTCAGAGTGCTGGATTTGGCCGTATTGCGCAGCTCTTGTTTGAGTCTAACCGTTGTAGGGATGAGTCTTTTACTCGAAGGATTATCTGAGCCTCGTCACATGTGATGGTATTCAGGTGATGGCTAATTAGCATTACAGGGAGGCCTTCAGCAGCTGAGGACTAGATTTGGTGGAGGCAGAGATTTCCATAGTGCAAGCCTAGAATGAGAGTAACAGAGATCAGTAGAAGTAGAAGTGACTTAGTGGAGTCGAGGCAGTACTTGAGGATAGTACGGATAGATGTGGAAGGTAGTATGGGCCCGTACTACTAAAAGTAGAGGATCCGTACTCGAATCAAGGAAGGTTGAGATGAATCCAGGAAACTTGTAGTGTGTGAGATTCCTCGAGTTTTGATGAGCATTGTGATGTTAGTGGTGGTATATTACCGAGTATAGTGACGCTACGTGGTAGACCAGATGGTAGTTCTGGCATCATCGAGGGATCAGGCTCAGACTCTGGAGCCGGGCAGATTGATGATCAGACGAGGGAGTTCATTCCATCCGAGAATTTCGCACAGTATCATTGACTAGACTCCTGTGATCCTCAGTGATCAAGGAGAGCATTATAGAGAATTGTGATCAGAGGCTGAGTGCATTCTGCACTGAGATAATAGTCATGATAGAGACCCGTACGTTGATGTTTCGGGAATTCAGAGTTTGTGAGGCTTCAGATTGACATGGGGGTTAGGGACATTGTTGTTAGCAGCAGATGGCTGGCATATGTTGCCAACACTTTTCGTACCAGACGTTGTCTTGAAAGGAGACAAGATCTGACTTACTTCCTGTCTCCTGAGGGATAGAGCACGTGATTGATAGGAAGAGGTCGGTAGTGAGTTGTGTGATGATGCGGTTAATGCTAGGTCATGGGATGACTTTTAGACCAGATTCTGGATAGAGTGTGCCTAGGAGATTGAGTTGCAGCAGTTGGCACAATGGTTGTTAGATCTCCACTAGATGACTGAGACCGTGGCAGAGATCACTACCAAGTCTCAGGAAAGAGCTTATATGGTACCTGTAAAACTGTAAATTTCCAAAACAATTTTTCGCATTTATAAAAACATAATTCATTTGTAAATCATAAAAACATCATTGTTTGAAACTCAAT
The DNA here is from genome assembly GCF_052625555.1 of Lactuca saligna. Lineage (NCBI taxonomy): Eukaryota > Viridiplantae > Streptophyta > Magnoliopsida > Asterales > Asteraceae > Lactuca > Lactuca saligna. Next base: position 97,923,823 of record NC_136421.1, read on the forward strand.
TTATAACATATAACAATCCCAAGATCTCATAGCATAAAAATGCCGTGTGTGTATTGATCAAGCCGGCGCCTTCCCGCGATCCTCACTAGTACCTGAAACACATAACACAAAACACTCTAAATACAAAGCTTAGTGAATTCCCCAAAATACCACACATAACACATATTAGCCACTCGAGGCTATAACTCTGTGGGTCCGTGGACCCTACTCTGTGAACCCTCTGGTTCTAACTCTGTGAACCTTCCGGTTCTAACTCTATAAACATGCACGACATAAATCACATAGAAATAATGCAGTACAACACATATCATAAATATATATATATATATATATATATATATATATATATATATATATATATACAAATACTCTAGCACATAACTCTGGTTACCTACTCAAGGTAAAGTATAGTGAGAAGACTCACCTCGCGTATCTCAGTAACTCGTAAATCCCTGAAATCACTAGTGCTCGATCTCTTGAGCTATAGTCCTCCTATAACACAATACATTTCTAATTAACACTTTCCCAACTAAGGTTGACTAACCCTATCAAGTCAACACTGGTCAACTCTGGTCAATGGTGAACGGTCAACCCAACTCGCCGAGTCTGGCGTGGACTCGCCGAGTCTCTACGGGGACCCGATTCCTCTGAGTCCCTTCCGACTCACCGAGTCACTCACCCAACTCGATTACTCAACCCCTGGTTCGAAATACCGGAACAACCCGCACCAACTCATCGAGTCTGCCAATGGACTCGACGAGTGCATTCCATGCACAACCCCAAACGACCTTCTAAGGTCAGATCTGTTCCACTAACTCATAGATCCAGTCCTTCCAAGCTTATTTATCACGTAAAGTTCATGTCTTGGCGCTCATATCACACCTAATGACTCAAAAATGGTGTTTTGACCTCAAGCACAAAGATCCCAAACCAAAACCTCCATGGATTTATAAAAAGCTTGGACAAAGGGACACTATGGACCTCGAAGGGTCCAGATCCAGAACCTAACTCGCTTAAGGGACCAAAGGAGCACTAGATCTAGCCACAAGATGGCTCAATAAGCCCTAAATCAACATGAACATCACCTCAAAAGAAAATGGTTCGAAAATGGTACCTCAAACGTGATGTTCTGGACCTCAGATCTTCAGGAAGTTAACCCTCTTGCTTCCTCTTGGCTATAGCCTCCTTTCCCTTGCTAGACAACACCACCAAGGTTAACAATGGCTCCTTCTCTCACTCCAAACGCTCAAGCTCACTAGGGTTTCGCTCTGGGGACTGGTGAGCACAAATGACTCGCCGAGTCCACCAATGCGGCTCGTCGAGTCCAGTCATTAACCCGGATGAGAAAGCGCGTCCCTACTCAGAGAGTCTATGCACCAACTCGTTGAGTTCTTCCACAAAACTCAAAATAAAATGAATAAATATAATACCTGAAATTCTGGATGTTACAATTCTCCCCCACTTGAGTCTGACTTCGCCCTCGAAGTCTCATCCCTGAAATAGGTCCTGATGTTGTTCCCGCATCTCACGTTCTGGCTCCCAGGTCAACTCGGATCCTTTCCGATGTTGCCACTGAACCTGTACCAGAGGCACCTCCTTGTTCCTCAGAACCTTGATCTTCCGATCCACAATCGCAACTGGTCTCTCCGCGTAGTTCATGCTCGTATCCACCTGAATGTCGTCTAATGGCACTACTGCAGACTCGTTGGCTATACACTTCCTCAACTAAGACACATGGAAGGTATTATGAATCCGCTCCAATTCTGCAGGTAGCTCCAAGCGATACGCTACCTTTCCCACCCTCGCGATCACTCTGAATGGTCCAATATACCGGTGCCCTAGCTTGCCCCTCTTCCTGAATTGAATCACTCCTTTCCAAGGAGATACCTTCAGGAGAACATAATCACCGACCTAGAACTCGAGCTCGGATCGTCGTCTATCCGCATAACTCTTCTGGCGGCTCTGGGCGGTCAACAATCTTTGCCTGAGCCGCTGTATCTGCTCCGTCATCTGCAGCACAATCTCCATACTACCCATAACACGCTGCCCGACCTCTCCCCAACAAATGGGGGTCCGACACCTCCTCCCATACAACAGCTCAAGGGGTGGCATACCAATGCTCGAATGATGGTTGTTGTTGTAGGAAAACTCTGCCAATGGCAAATACATGTCCCAACTCCCTCCGAAATCCAACACACATGCCCGGAGCATATCCTAGAGCGTCTGAATCGTCCGCTCGCTCTGTCCGTTAGTTTGGGGGTGGTATGCGGTGCTAAAATGCAGTCTAGTACCCAATTCCTCATGAAATTTCTTCCAAAATCTGGAAGTGAAACGCACATCTCGGTCAGAGACAATCGAGATCGGCACCCCATGCCGCGATACCACCTCCCTCACGTACACCTCGGCCAACTTCTCTGCGGAAGAGTTCTCGCTGATAGCAAGGAAGTGGGCGCTCTTTGTCAACCTGTCCACAATCACCCAAATTGCATTGACTCCCTTAGCAGTCCTTGGCAATTTGGTGATAAAATCCATGGTAATCTGTTCCCACTTCCATTCGGGAACCTCCAACGGCTGCAACTTACCATGCGGTCTCTGGTGCTCGACCTTAACCCTACAAAGGTTAAGCACCTCTCAACAAACCACGCAACATCCCTCTTCATACAGGGCCACCAATACTCTCTCCCCAGGTCTAAATACATCTTAGTGGCCCCATGATGGATAGAGAATTTTGATCGATGAGCCTCTTCCATCAAAATGGTACGCGTCCCTCCCACAAAAGGTACTCGTATATGCCCCTGAAATGTTATAAGCCCCCAACCATCAGTAACGAACTCTGATACCATCCCAACAACTCGCTCTCTCTTCTGGTTCTCCGACCTCACGGCCTCAGCCTGTGCTCCACGAATGGTGTCCAACACCAGAGCCATCACGGTCAATCGCAAACATACATCTCGCAATGGGGCGCTCTCCGCCCTACGACTCAGTGCATCGGCTACGACATTAGCCTTGCCTGGATGGTATAGGATCTCACAATCATAATCCTTGACCACATCCAACCACCTCCTCTACCCCATATTTAGGTTAGGCTTATCCATCAAATACTTCAGGCTCTTATGGTCTGTGTATATCGTACAACGAACCCCATATAGATAGTGACGCCAAATTTTGAGGGCGAACACCACTGCCCCCAACTATAGATCATGGGTGGGATACCTCGTCTCATGAGGCTTCAGCTACCTCGATCCGTATGCTATCACATGCCTTTTCTGCATCAGCACCGCTCCCAACCCCAAGATCGACGCATCATAGTATACCACAAAGTCCTCAATTCCCTCCGGGAGGGCTAACACCGGGGCTTCACATAACCTTTGGTGAAGTGTCTCAAAGGAAGCCTGTTGCTCAGGACCCCATGAAAAAGCGACACCCTTCCGGGTCAACCTGCTGAGTGGCACTACAATCTTAGAGAAATCCCTGATAAATCTCCGATAATAACCTGCCAATCCTAAGAAACTCCTGATCTCGGAGGGTAACCTCGGCACCTCCCAACTCATCACTGCCTCAACTTTGGCCAGGTCGACCAATATCCCTTTCTGGTTAACGAGATGCCCTAGGAACTGGACCTCTCGCAACCAGAAATCACACTTGGAGAATTTGGCATAAAGCCTCTCCGATCTGAGAACTCCGAGGATCTACCTCAAATGCTCCTCATGCTGCTCTCTAGATCTCGAATATACCCAAATGTCATCGATGAATACGATCACCGAATGATCCAACATCGTCCTGCACACTCGGTTCATGAGATCCATGAACCCTGCTCGGGCATTGGTGAGCCCGAAAGGCATCACCACAAACTCGTAATGCCCATAACGCGTCCTGAACGCTATCTTCTGGATGTCCTCATCTCGCACCCTTACCTGATGATATCCAGTCCTCAAATCGATCTTGGAGAACCAAGATGTTCCCTGTAACTGATCAAACAAATCATCGATCCTCGGCAATGGGTAACGGTTCTTGACCGTCAGCTTGTTCAACTCCCGGTAATCAATGCACATCCGGTGTGAACCATCCTTCTTCTTGACAAAAAGGATAGGCGCTCCCCACGGCGAGCTGCTCGGCCGAATAAATCCCTTTCCTAGCAGCTCCTGAAGCTGCGAGGATAACTCTTGCATCTCTGGAGGTGCAAGGCGATAAGGCACCTTGGCGATAGGCACGGCGCCCGGAACCAAATCGATATTGAAATCTAATTGCCTCAGGGGAGGCACACCCGAAAACTCCTCTGGAAATACATCCGGGAACTCATGCACTATCGGAACCTCCTCAACTGACCTCGGCGTCTCTGAATCAACCCGCGTATCCATTACATACGCCACAAAGCCCTTACAGCCCTGCTGTAGACACTGCCTCACTCTAGCGGCCGAACAAAACGCTGACCCAGAACGTGTACCCTCGCCGTACACCGTAAGAACTCCCCCGCTAGGGTCTCATATGGTCACCAGCTGCCGCTCGTAGTAGATAACCACTCCAAATTTGCTCAACCAATCCATGCGTACGATGACACAGACGTCCCCCATCGCAATCGGGACCAAATCAATAGGAAACTCTACACCGAAAATCTCAAGTACACATCCTCGAATCACCTCCATGGCATATACTGCTCTCTCGTCGGCGATGGAAACTCTGAGAGGTCGACTCAACGCCTCTCAACTAATGCTGATGTGCCAACTAAAAGCCAACGATACAAAAGATCGACTCGCACCCGAGTCAAATAACACCAAAGCAGGTACATAATTCACAAGAAATGTACCTACGCATATCATAATATAAGCATAAAATCTTAAACATTAAATAATTACATGAAAGAATACATACCAGCCACAACATCGGGCACTGCGCGGACCTCCTCCGCGGTCAACTGGAAGGGTCTCCCTCGCGCCTTCGGCGCCTCGGCCTTCACTGGCCGACTCTCGGTAGCTCTGATGGCGGCAGGGGCAGATCCCTGAGGTGCTCCCTGAGCAGATCCCCGCAACTACGGACACTCTACCTTCCGGTGTCCGGTCTGGTTGCAATCAAAACACACTGCAAACCCCTTGGGGCAGTCCTTGGCCATATGCCCCTCCTAGCCACAGTTGTTGCAGGATCCAGCTCTATAAACTCCATTATGACCCTTGCCACAATTTCCACAAGTGCGGCCCTTCTGGCTCCTTGATTTGGGATCAGCAGGCTTGGCCCGCTTGGCTGCCGGCTGGGACTGTGCCGGTCGCCGATCCCTCCCTTGAGACTCCGCCTCCTCCCTAGCCTGAGTCTCTAGCTTAATCTCCCTCTTCCGGGAATTTTCCTGAAGCTCAGAAAATGTCCGGTATGAGGATTTCGCCACGAACTCCCGAATATCTCTCCGCAAAATACTCAAATAATAGCTCATACGTGCCTGCTCAGAAGACACGTGCTTAGGGCAGAACATCACCATCTCATGAAACATCCTTGTGATAACCGTAACGGACTCTGTACCCTACTTGTGTGTCAAAAACTCCTATGCCAAACGATCCCGTTCCACTGGAGGAACGTACTCATAAGGAAACATGGTGGTAACCCTCTCCCACGTCACCGTAGCAAGCTCTGCTGGAGAATACTGTGCTATCGTGAATTTCCACCAGTCCTTCGCACCCAGGCAAAGTTGGTTTAGTGCAAACCGAACCCTCAAGTGCTCCGGGCACGAGCATGTGTAGAAACAACCCTCAATGTCAGACACCCATCTCATCGCTGCAATCGGATCCTGCGTCCCATCAAACTATGGTGGCTTAGTGTTGCTGAACTCTCGGAACAGCAACGCATCACCACCCTGCGGCCTCGCAGTTGCAATAGTTGCGGTGGCCACTGCAACAGCAGCCTCAGAAAGAGCAGCATAACGCTCGTCAAAAGTCTCAATCAAAGTGGTCTTAATAGACCCGAACATCTCTGGTATCTCTACCCTGATGGCCGCAGCTACCTCCTCATGGATGATCCGGTGGATCTCCTCATCACTAGTCCCACTGCTCTCTGGCATAAGGCGTGTCCTCACCATGATCTACCTCTAAAATACAACATACGATATATTAGAAATTCACTCGAGTATATACTCGCACTTGATAACTCATCCTTCCTTGATCCCTGGCATCCCAAAGATTCTTACTTGGACTGTACACCGCCCCGGTTTTTTCAATAGTATGGGCCCAATACTATTGTCCGCACCGTATTAGTATACACCCCAAGTCCTCCTCTTCGGATCCCAAATCCCAAGTACCCTACTATGCATAATCCACTCTCTAATAGATCTCTCATAACCTCCTCGCTGCTACCTATTCACTCTCAAGCATCTCATAGCAGCTCACCTCTCCCTAGGCTAAGGCATCACAAATCAGGCCACTCTAGTCCTAATAGGAGTACCTAGCCTACTCTAGCATGAGAATACATCATATCAATATCATAACATATAATATAAAGTATCTTGGGAAATCACCGTTCATTTGCTGACTGATCGTACACACAACTCTGCTCTGCATTTTGCAAAAATCTTTTACTCTTTTTGAAAATATGTCTCAAATCCTCAGTTTGAGTTCAAATACGCCCGAAGGTGTACTCGAATCCCTCAAACCAAGGCTCTGATACCAACTTGTAACACTGTAAATTTCCAAAACAATTTTTCACATTTATAAAAACATAATTCATCTGTAAAGCATAAAATCATCATTGTTTGAAACTCAATTTATAACATATAACAATCCCAAGATCTCATAGCATAAAAATCCCGTGTGTGTACTGATCAAGCCGGCGCCTTCCCGCGATCCTCACTAGTACCTGAAACACATAACACAAAACACTGTAAGCACAAAGCTTAGTGAGTTCCCCAAAATACCACATATAACACATATTAGCCACTCGAGGCTATAACTTTGTGGGTCCGTGGACCCTAGTCTGTGAACCCTCTAGTTCTAACTCTGTGAACCTTCCGGTTCTAACTCTATAAACATGCACGACATAAATCACATAGAAATAATGCAGTACAACACATATCATATATATATATATATATATATATATATATATATATATATATATATATATATATACATACAAATACTTTGGCACATAACTCTGGTTACTTACTCAAGGTAAAGTATAGTGAGAAGACTCACCTCGCGTATCTCGGTAACTCGTAAATCCCTGAAATCACTAGTGCTCGATCTCCCGAGTTATAGTCCTCATATAACACAATACATTTCTAATTAACACTTTCCTATCTAAGGTTGACTAACCCTATCAAGTCAACACCAGTCAACTTTGGTAAATAGTCAACGGTCAACCCAACTCGCCGAGTCTCTACGGGGACCCGATTCCTCTGAGTCCCTTCCAACTCACCGAGTCACTCACCCAACTCGGTTACTCAACCCCTGGTTCGAAATCCCCGTACAACCCGCACCAACTCGTTGATTCTGCCAATGGACTCGGTGAGTGCATTCCATGCACAACCCCAAACGACCTTCTAAGGTCAGATCTGTTCCACTAACTCATAGATCCAGTCCTTCCAAGCTAATTTATCACGTAAAGTTCATGTCTTGGCGCTCATATCACACCTAATGACTCACAAATGGTGTTTTGACCTCAAGCAAAAAGATCCCAAACCAAAACCTCCATGGATTCATAAAACGCTTGGACAAAGGGACACTATGGATCTCCAAGGGTCCAGATCCAGAACCTAACTCGCTTAAGGGACCAAAGGAGCACTAGATCTAGCCACAAAAGGGCTCAATAAGCCCTAAATCAACATGAACGTCACCTCAACAGAAAAGGGTTCTAAAATGGTACCTCAAACGTCATGTTCTGGACCTCAGATCTTCAGGAAGTTAACCATCTTGCTTCCTCTTGGCTATAGCTTCCTTTCCCTTGCTAGAAAACACCACCAAGGTTAGCAATGGCTCCTTCTCTCACTCTAAACGCTCAAGCTCACTAGGGTTTTGCTCTGGGGACTGGTGAGCACAAATGACGGCCATAAGGCCCTTTAAATAGGCCCTAAACCCGAGAAATTAGGGTTTCATTAAATAGCGCGGACTTACTGAGTCCAACAATGCGACTCGTCAAGTCCGGTCATTAATCCGGATGAGAAATTGCATCTCTACTCGGCGAGTCTACGCACCAACTCGCCGAGTTCTTCCACAAAACTCAAAATAAAATGAATAAATATAATACCTGAAATTCCGGATGTTACAGTACCACATTATGCAGCATATGAGGAAATGAAGAAGGAAAGTTATCAGAACATACTGTAGAATGATAGTAGGGAGATCATGAGTATCTCAGGGTACAAGACCCTGAATGATATGGCTTCCTGAGCCTGAGAATGAGATATGGACTTGGAGCACATTAGGAAAAGGGAACCAAATCAGTTGTTTATATAGAAGGGTCTCGAGAGGAGACCCAGGATTTCAGATTAGCTTTCGAGAGACCAGCAGGACCAGATTTGGTGCAGCACTTGCGGGAGTAGGAGAGTACAACGTCATCTTGGTTTATTCCAAGACTAAGGAGTAGCACGAGAAGCACCTGAGGCAGGTGCTAGAGACTTTGAGGTGGGAGAGAATTTTCGCAAGGTTCTCTAACTATGAGTTCTGGTTGCACGGGGTGCAATTTCTTGGGCACCTTGTCAATCAGAAAAATATTCTAGTCGATCCGACCAAGATAGAGGCCGTGATGTAGTGGGAGATTCCAAGGTATCCAATTGAGATTCGGAGCTTCCTGGGTCTAGCGGGTTATTATCGGAGATTTATTTGGATTTTTTAGAAGTTGTGTGATCTTTTGGATTAGCTGGTGTTGAAACCCTAGCATGGATAAGCGTGAGTTCTAGCAGATTGGTCATGGGTTGTGAGAAGGATTGGTAATTCTTCCAGTCTGGTGTGCTGTAAGGCATTAGTTGAATCAAAGTAGGAGCAGTTTTGAAACTGCGATAAGTTTCACATCCTTATCGGGAAGGAAGACAGCCCAGCAACTGTATGGTTTGAGGATAGTGCGAGATGGAAGTTCGGAAAAACTTGTCAATGATGAGATCGAGTTCTCAGAATGTTTCTAGCAAGCCTTAGGGAATCAAGTTAGGGATTCCAGTTAGGACACGAGTTCAGTTAAGTGTGGGTGTAGTCGTAGCACTCACTAGCAGCCATACAATATTAGAGTGTTGTAAGTCTGCGGGTGTAGTTGTTGATGGGTTTTGAGCATTCTAACACTTCCTAAGTGTACATGCAACCCTAATAACCTTGGATCCATGTTTGTCTAATTATCATGCAAAGTTGATTTCCAAGGCTATGATCCTATCTAGCATACATGCGGAACAATTTCAACTTAAATAATAGATAGAATTACATACCTTGTTGTTGCGAGTGTTCCTTGAAACCTTGTGAGCCTAGCACCCCAAGTGTGATACCTCAAATGCTTCACACAACACCAAATGCTATGGAGTAAACTTGGAGAGAATGTATAACACTCAAAATCGGCTCTAGCCCTCTTGTTTCTTGTCTAACCGATTTTGGGGAGGACACATGAGCTTTATATAGTGTTGACACATCTAGGGTTACACCCTAATGTGTCATGACTCTTCATTTCCATGACCCATGGGTTTGTAACTCCCATGGAGCCTCCATGGACCATCCAATGGGTATAACCCATCTTGATTATCCATGGAGCCTCTTATCCCACTATATAAGTGATGGATGATTTACATAATCAATCCATACATTTAATTAGTTGTCTTTTGATCACTTAATTAATTCTAAATTAATTCTTGATCAAACTAATTAAATAATATTATTAATATATTAGAACTTATAATATATTAATAAACCATATGCGTTATTTCTCTCATTTAGTTTATCCAATTGCATGGTGCCATGCAACCCAAATGGACCATGTCGGGTCGGGTCAAGTATTTACCAGAAATAGTTATGGACTTAGACATCATATCCAACAGTCTGCCACTTGGATAAGTCTAATAACTATAACTGCAATACTTCTGGAAACGATCGGCAATCGTAGCTCTTTCAAGGTCTCTCGGAACTGAGAAGATGATGGTACGCCATTTTAGATAAGGGATCATATAATCCTCTGTTCTAAATATCAACTGGACAAACACATGGAACATGGTCTTGCTTATTGTCCAACAATTTGTTTCCCCGATTTCTGATTTGTTTGACAAAGAACTTAATTGAACACATCAACTTAGTTCTGACCGGGCCCGGTACATAAGTCAAAACAAAAACATCAAGGGGCCCAGATATCAGCCTCTAATCCAAGAAGGAACAGATAAACTTCGACTCATATGATTGTTCTACTACTTGTTAAATTACACACAAACGCACATTTTGTAACATCGAGTTACCAATGCAGTTTCGCACGTTTAATGCATAACTTACTCATAGTTAACAAGTCATATCTCTAGGTTTGAAGACTTATATGATATTACTGTCTCGCGATCACTCGAGATAAATTCCATGAAGTGATGCCAGCGAACGTGGGTTGAATCCAATACTCAGAACTTATGAGCACTCATGAGTGTTGAGGCCATGTCCAACATCTTAGACCTCTACAACCAACTCATGACAGTCATATTTCATATCTACTTCCAACTTATGACCGACTGTGGATAATTTGAATAATATGTAAAACAACATAAATATTCTGGAAGTCAAAACATGCAAAAGAAATAATAGTAAACGATTGACAAGTGATAGCAACACTTTACTCATAAATAAACACAACTTTTATTCATCATCAAATGTCAATTACATTTTACAAATTTCAAAATTATCTAACTACTAAAACTAATATCATCCTTCAGCGCTATGCTCCTAGCATGTTGGAGATGCTTAACCCTACCCAGTCCCTTCGTGAGGGGATCTATCGGGTTCTCATCCGATGATACTCTCTTTGCCACGAGAAGTCCTTCTTCTATACGATGCCTGATGAAATGATATTTTATGTCGATGTGTCTGGATCTCCCATGATCCCTTGGTTCCTTTGCTAAGGCAACTGCACTTTCACTATCACAGAAAATCTCTATAGGCTCTGATATAGTTGGTACAACTCCAAGGTCTCTAATGAAGTTCTTTAGCCACGTAGCCTCTTTTGCCGCCTCGCTTGCTGCTATATACTCTGATTCGCAAGTTGAATAAGCCACTGTCTCCTGCTTGGAACTTTTCCAACAGATTGCTCCTCCATTTAAGGTAAAGACACAGCCTGACTGAGAGCGGAAATTATCCCTAGTCCTACAACTCTCAAGTCATCACTCCCACCAAGGGTAAGGACGTAGTCCTTAGTTCTCCGCAGGTACTTGAGAATGTTCTTTACCGCTGTCCAGTGAGCCTTACCAGGATTCCCCTGATACCTGCTAACCATGCTTAAAACAAAGGCTACATCAGGACGAGTACAGCTCATAGCATACATGATCGAGCCTACTACTGAAGCATAGGGTATCCGACTCATTTATGCTATCTCATCCTCAGTACTCGGGCTCTAAGTCTTACTCAGTCTAGTGTTACTCTGGATGGGTAACTCTCTATTCTTGGAATCTTTCATGCTGAATCTATTCAACACCTTGTCCAAGTAGGTACTCTGACTAAGTCCAATTAGTCTTTTACTCCGGTTTCTCAAGATCCTTATCCCTAGAATATAGGCAGCTTCTCCTAGGTCCTTCATAGCAAAACTCTTCCCAAGCCAGGACTTAACTTCCTGCAGAGTTGGGATGTCATTTCCTATGAGTAGTATGTCATCCACATACAGTACCAAAAAGCTAACTATACTCTCACTAGCCTTGAGATATATACAAGATTCATCTTCACTCCTAGATAAGCCAAACTCTTTGACCTTCTCATCAAAGCAAAGATTCCATCTGTGAGGTGCTTGCTTTAATCCATAGATGGATTTATCAAGCTTACACACTATATTAGGGTACTCTGTGCTGACAAAACCCTCTGGCTGATTCATGTAAACATCCTTAGCCAACTTTCCATTAAGGAAAGCGGTTTTGACATCCATTTGCCGTATTTCATAGTCATGAAATGCAGTTATGGCTAACAATACCCTAATAGACTTAATATTGGCTACTGGAGAAAAGGTCTCATCATAATCCACTCCAGGAGTTTGAGAGAAGTCCTTTGCAACCAGTAGTGCCTTATAAGTGTGTAGATTACCATCCATGTTGTTCTTCTTCTTGAAGATCCATTTTCACCCTATACTTACGACCTGGCACATTGTCAACCAAGTTCCAAACTTGATTGTCATACATGGATTGTATCTCGCTATCCATTGCCTCTTTCCATTTAGCAGACTCAGGGCCTGCCATGGCTTCTGCATAGTTGTTAGGTTCATCCAGACCTACTAGTGTTTCATCACTAATAAGTGTCTCACCTTCCGCAGTAATATGGAAACCATAGTAATGCTCAGGTACATTCCTAACCCTTGTGGAACGCTTCAGAGGTACAACTGGAGGTATAGTTGGGTCAACAGGAGATTCCTCCTCTAGTTGACTGCTAGGGTTTGAGGTTCCTTCACCACTTAACTCTTAAAGTTCTTCAAGGTCAATTAGCCTCCCACTGTCTCCTTGGCTTATGAACTCTCTTTCTCTTTCTCTCTCTCTCGAAAGACAACCCTCCTTGCTACAAAGACCACATTCTCACTAGGTCTGTAGAAGAGGTAACCAAAGGATTTTTGTGGGTAGCCGATGAAAATACACTTCTCGCTTCGAGGTTCAAGCTTGTCATGAGTCTCGCGTCTCACGAAAGCCTCGCAACCCCAAATCTTGATGTGGGCTAGATTATGAACTTTTCCAGTCCACATCTCGTGAGGTGTTTTGGCAACCTTATTTGTAGGGACCAGATTAAGGATATGGGTGGCAGTCTCTAAGGCATAACCCCAAAATAAGATTGGTAGCGTAGCTCGACTCATCATGGAACGAACCATGTCCAACAACGTTTGATTACGCCTCTCAGCGACACCATTCAACTGTGGTGTCCTAGGAGGTGTCAATTGTGAGACAATCCCACATTCCCTTAGATAGTCGAGGAACTCAGTACTAAGATACTCACCACCACGATCGGATCGAAGCATCTTAATGTTCTTGCCCAATTGATTCTCGACTTCTTGTTTAAACTCTTTAAACCTTTCAAAAGTCTCTGACTTATGCTTGATTAAGTAGACATATCCATATCTACTATAATCATCTATAAAAGTCACATAATAATGATTAGCATCCCTTGTGGCATGTTTGAAGGGTCCACACGCATCCGTGTGTATAAGGTCCAACAAACCTTCACCCCTCTCACAAGAACCAGTGAAGGGTGACTTTGTCATTTTCCCAAGTAAGCATGATTTGCAACTATCATCTGACTTTAGGTCAAATGACTCCAAGACTCCATCCTTTTGGAGTTGGCCTATGCGTTTCTTACTTACATGTCCAAGATGACAATGCCATAATGATGCTTTATCCAAATTATTATTATTAGTAGAATCAATACACAATACATTATTTTCTAAGTTATCTACAACAGACACAGTTTCATACACACCATCACAAGGTAATGCTTTAAAATAAAACACATTATTAAAGAAAGCATTTATTCCATCAGTTTCATTATCAAAAGAAAAGGTAAAACCTTGTTTATACAAAGCATGAAAGGAAATAACATTTCTTGCCATTTCTGGCGAATAACAACATTTATTCAAATCTAAAGTACATCCACTACTAAGCAATAAAGTATAAACTCCAATCTTGGTGACAGGTGAAACTTTCCTATTCGTCATGATCAAGTTTATCTTTCCATGCTCCACATTCTCACTTCTTCTTAGTCACTGCAATTCAGAACAAATATGAATACCGCAACCAGTATCAAGGAATCAAGAGTTAGAATAGAGTAAATTATTAGATGAGATAGTGTAAGTACCTGCATGGTTGGGTTTAACCTTCCCATCCTTCACGTCTTGCTGGTACTTTGGGCAGTTACGCTTCCAGTGCACCTTTTCGTGGCAGTAGAAGCATTCAGCCTCTTTGGGATCAGAAGAAGGTATAACGAAACCTTTCTTGGTTCCGCTAGAAGAGGAGCCATCAAGGGTCTTACCCTTGGTACCATTCGAAGGGTTCTTTCTCTTCTTCCCTCTACCTTTCCCGATTCCTAGGACAGGTGTTGAGTTTGGAGTAGTAGCAGGAGTGGTCACAATCGACTTTCCTTTAAGACCTGATTCTGCGGTCTATAGGAGTCCCTGAAGTTTGCTAAGTGTAACTTTCTCCTTATTCATGTGGTATGTCATGCGGAATTGATCATAACACGAAGTTAAGGAATGCAAAATAATATCTACTGCTAACTCCTCAGGGAAGTTCACATTCAACTTCATCAATCTATCCACATACCTTTGCATTTTATGCGTGTGGTTTGTGATGGGTTCACCATCTTTCATACGGGTTGTGATTATAGAGGAGATGATTTCATATCACTCTTGACGAGCACTCTGATGGTAGCGGTCCATCAAATCTTGGTGCATCTCAAAAGGATAGTAGTCCTCATAGGACTTTTGGAGCTCGGCTGTCATGGTGGCCATCATGATGCATGCCACTTTGGTAGCATCTCTTTCATGTGCCTCATATTCAGCAAACTCCTCAGGAGTAGCGGTTGGCTCAGGCACCTTGAACTCCTTATCAAGAACATATTCCTTGTTCTCATAACGAGTGACCATCTTGATATTTCTGATCCAGTCAGTAAAGTTGGATCCATCAAAGATGACTCTCCCACAAAGGTTCATGAGAGAGAAGGAGCCAGTAGGGTTTGAGCCAGGAGTAACATTGTTGGAAGACATCTGAAAGGAAGAAAGTAAGTTTAGTTTAGATATATGGATAGTCCTTAATAAAACACTCAAATGTAGTATTAAGGCTACAATCACAATATATTATAACCTAGAAGAGGGCTACCATAATCCAAGTTATAACATATTTGAAAGGTAGGTGAATGACGATTCACCAATTTCCACCATGAAAACAAAATATAAATTATTAGGTTTTATTTGGCTTTTAGAAATTCCTAGATTCTTTGAGATTCATTGAACTTTTCAATGGCATGTTTCAATCTCGAGTGTGCGCTTCATGTTTTGTGACTGGGATACCGAGGATCACAAAACAAGGTGTGAAGTAACCATGCAAATTACTGGGTACCCTTAATGTTTTTCACTTAATCGTTGTGCCGGTAAACCACACGCGCTCCTTCCGACCTCATGAAAAACCTTAAGTCACCCTTTGCGTTCCTTGTTAAGTAAAAGTTAGTGTGCCGGTAAACCACACACGCTCCACCAACGACTTAAACAAGGTGCAAAGTGTAATTTCATGGATTAGCACCTTATTCACATTTTTTTCCTAAAGTAACTAAGATTGGGAATTTATAAAACATTTAGTTACTTTATAATAATCATTATACTTTTAATGATTATTTATATGTCCTTGTCTTACCCGTTCGACTAACGACCCTCCACCAGTCAAGCAAGCGGTGGGTGAGAGTAGACACCCATTAAGTTGCCATTTTATAGGCAACAACCTTATACCCACCTTATAGACCGGCTTCGTGAATGAGGCGTACTAGCGGTAAGACGACTTTATTCTTATACATATATATATATATATATATATATATATAATTATTAAATCATAATATTATAAGTATAAGGGTTGACTTTTAATTTTTTTAAAATTCTAAGGGTTGGAACTAAAGTTTTAATCAAGACTTTACTTGTTCCAAAACTTGAGGGCAAGTTTTGTGAACTTTCAAAACTTTTCATTTCTAGTAACTTATGAGTTTATTAGGGTATTTAAAAATGAAGACTCTTCATTTTATAACCCATGAGTTCTTTTAATGGTTTTAAAGCAATGTGATTTTTTTGTTTTCCATAACTTGAGGACAAGTTATGGACTCCATGAAAACACATAAAGATCATGAATTAATCTACCACATAGGTTACAAATAATTCCTATGATCATCTAAACATCATAAGATCAAGAACATGAATATGAATACTTTCATGAATCAAAAATTACACTTAAAAACTTGTAATTTTGATAACTTGTTGTTGTAAATGGATTAGCATAAACATTACACCATCTAAATCATGTTTACACAAACCAAAACAATTTAGGGTAATGTTTCTAGTCCATTTCCAGCAACTAAAATCGAAATTCTGAAACTGCAGCTTCTACTCGTCAAGTGCATGAACTAACTCGGTGAGTAGCTTGCATTTGGTCATGGACTCGACGACTCCCCCCATGGACTCGGCGAGTTCATACGGGCAAAACGCAGAAAACTCGATTTTTTCAAGCAGTTTGCATAAAAATCAAACAAGCAAGCCTAGGCTCTGATACCACTGATGGGTTTTGAGCATTCTAACACTTCCTAAGTGTACATGCAACCCTAATAACCTTGGATCTATGTTTGTCTAATTATCATGCAAAGTTGATTTCCAAGGCTATGATCCTATCTAGCATACATGGGGAACAATTTTAACTTAAATAATAGATAGAATTACATACTTTGTTGTTGTGGGTGTTCCTTGAAACCTTGTGAGCCTAGCACCCCAAGTGTGATGCCTCAAATGCTTCACACAACACCAAATGCTATGGAGTAAACTTGGAGAGAATGTATAACACTCAAAATCGGCTCTAGCCCTCTTGTTTCTTGTCTAACCGATTTTGGGGAGAACACATGAGCTTTATATAGTGTTGACACATCTAGGGTTACACCCTAATGTGTCATGACTCTTCATTTCCATGACCCATGGGTTTGTAACTCCCATGGAGCCTCCATGGACCATCCAATGGGTATAACCCATCTTGATTATCCATGGAGCCTCTTAGCCCACTATATAAGTTATGGATGATTTACATAATCAATCCATACATTTAATTAGTTGTCTTTTGATCACTTAATTAATTCTAAATTAATTCTTGATCAAACTAATTAAATAATATTATTAATATATTAGAACTTATAATATATTAATAAACCATATTTGTTATTTCTCTCATTTAGTTTATCCAATTGCATGGTGCCATGCAACCCAAATGGACCATGCCGGGTCGGGTCAAGTATTTACCAGAAATAGTTATGGACTTAGACACCTTATCCAATAGCTGTAGCATTCACTAGCAGCCAGATAGTGATAGAGTGCTCTAAGTCTGCGGGTGTAGCCGTAGCATTCACTACCAGCTAGATAATATTTGAGTGTTGTAAGTCTGCGGGTGTAGCCGTAGCATTCACTACCAGCTAGATAGTGTTAGAGTGTTGTAAGTTTGCGGGTGTAGCCGTAGCATTCACTAGGTTGGTAGATAGCATGAGTGCGTTGTTAAGACGCAAAGGAACAATAGTACCCACGAGTTGGGGTGTAGCAGTGAGGATATGGAAATCCACGGATTGGATTTTAGAATTACCTATACAGATTAGACCTGGTTAAGCTAGTGATAAGACTATAGAAGCATCACTCCAACTATGAGAGCAAGGAAGCAGTAGACTACTTAAGGTCATTTATGACATAAGGCTACCAATGGTCATTTAGCAATCACTTTTAACCATGGTTTTGGTGACGTCAGGATTCGACGTATCAAGGCAATCGGTTAGATCAGAAAGTTATTAGAGCCTCAGTGGCAACTAGTTCCAGAGAAGGATTTCGCTCAGAAGTTGTGTGAGGAGACTAAGTGGGAACCCTTTGCCTTCGCAGCCGGGTCGAAACCCAGTATTTTAGAAGATTAGCGAAAAATTGAGACCTGGTAGGTCTCGGTAGATGTTGGAAAGTAGCCATGTGGTAACATACAGTTTCAGGAAGTTTAGTGTTTCAGGCAGTTCAGTGTTTCAGACAGTTCAGTGTTCAGGCAGTTCAGTGTTTCAGGCAGTCAGTTTTTCAGCTAGTTTTGTATATTTCAGGCATATCAGTGTTTCAGATAGTTTTGGGGCTCCAGCAGTAATGGTATTTGAGGATCTCATGTAGGATAAGCATTACAGATTGTTGAGTAATGCTTAGTCACCCACCGCAGGGTTCATCTATAATGATTCGGTATGAGTGGTCTGTCAGGGAATCAGACCATCTCAAGACAGCAGATATCAGACAGAGTAGATGTGGACTGTTACGAGTAATCTGTTCACTAGTGAATTTAAGGCTTTGCAAAGATTGGTCATGGCTACCCTAAGAAGGCTAGGGTGTGCCCAGGATGGTGACCATATCAATATAGTGGTTAGGTGTATAAGGAATGGTAAGAAATGATTTTGAGGATGAAATCTAATTTAAGTGAGGGAGAGTTGTAACGCACCATTTATTTAAATAAATTAGTAAATGTAAGCACTGGACTCATTTGTGAAGAATTTTAGAAGTCGTGGGTTAAAAGAGTAAGTTCAGGTAAATTTTGGATTGATGCTGAAAATAATATGGGGAGGAGGGACCAAAAGTGTATTTTTGGCAGTTTAGTTTTGGTTGTAGCTACGGGATATATCTGATCCCTCATCCTCTCATCAAAAGGGGTGCAAGAAAAGAACCCTAACTGTAGATCGTGATTTCCCCCCAGCCGCCACTACCCTTTGAGGCTCCTTCATCCGTCGCTGCTTCGCTGGGGATTGCCGCCGTTCCAGCTCCACTACCGGAACCGATGTGTACAGTCGAGATGGCCGCCAAGATCGACGACCGAGCTGAAAATGTTGCTACGAGATTTGTGAGCCACCGGAAACCTAGAAATCCTATCTTCCACTCTACCTCTCTTCTCCTTCGTTGTTCTCAGTGAATCAAGATTGTGTATGTCGAATGCTGTCGCTAGCAGCCCTGTGGTTGCCGTTTTGGGCCGCCGTTGCTGTTGGTCGCCGTCTCTAGGGTTCCAATTGTCGTTTGCCACCGGTAGTGGCTCATTTGGAGATCTCTCGGTCTTCAGATCTTGTTTTCGAGTGTACACATATGTTTACTTGATTGGGAATCAAGAGGAACTACCGGTTGTCATCGCGAACCACCACCACTACCGCCTCTCCATGATTCTGCCGTCATCAACGCCACCAAGAGGGTGGATGTGTTCCTGCTCCGGGCAAAACAAGCGTGTGGGTGTATTTTCTTTTGTTGTGTATGTTTTGTCTAGCTGGAATTCCTAAGAACAGCCACCGCCACCACCTTGAGGTGGTGGCTGCCGCCTTGTACCACCGTGGGCCACCAATAGGGTGGTTGTGTGTGTTAGTTAGTTAGTTAATGTGTGTGTATAAAGCATTGTAATTGTAATTTCCAAAAGATTAATGAAAAGAAATGGAAAACCACCACCTTAGGGTGGTGGCCGCCGCCGTGAGCCGCCACCGACCACCACTATCCGAGGTGGTAGTGGGTGGTGCCCTGCTAGCAAACCCTAATGGGCTTAGATATTGGTTTTGGGCCTATTGGGCCATGTTTGGGTGGAAAACCCTAATTATGAGCTTTGGGCCTTAGACTTATTGGGTTCACTTGTGGGCCATTGGGATTGGATTGTGAATTAAGCTTAAACTATTCCATGCCATTTATCTAGTAGAGTAAAGGAATTAATGGATCAAGTCCTTAATGGATTAATTGAGAAAATCCTAATATTTGTGAATTTATCAGGACACACACGAGACTTATTTAATAAGTGAAATATTAAATAACAATCATTGGCAAAAATTAATCTAAGCAATAATGGATTTAATGGATTAAGTTCTTAATGGATTAAGTCTTTAGTGGGTTAAGCCCTTAATGGGTTAAGTGAGAAACACTTAACCCTAATTATCATTTTATGTGAAACCTTAATTTCACTCGGGCTTGGTGTTGGGCCATCCAAGAATAATCAAATGGACTATAGTAATTAGTTGGGTTCTAGGGTAAGGCCCATATGAAAGATTGGGCCCAATTTGGAAAATTGAGCCATAGTTGTGCCTTGATGGTTGTATGATATTGGGCCCTTAGAATGAGACATGTTGGATTGGATTGGACAATTGGGCCTTAGTGAATTAAATAAATTGATACAACATAATATTATGCCATATATATATATATATATATATATATATATATATATATATATATATATATATATATATATATATATATATATATATATATATATATATATATATATATCACTGAAGCAAAAAGGAACAAGAACAACAATAACATATGTGTATCATATGAAAGGCTTTTAATATCAACTCAAGATTTGATTCAAAGATTTACGATCAATGAGACATAACGATTTCAATACTTGATATACATCAATAAAGTTTTGGTCCAAATGGTACAGAAGACACACAATTTTTTATTAAACAATTTGGTAGATTTCAGGAATTTAGCCCTATCTAACCTTCTGCCAATGCCATAGAATATAAGTTATTCTCATACGAGACGTGCTCTACATGGCCAGATGCTACATACCAGCACTATCTAACATTTGCCAATGCCATAGAATAGAAGTCATTTTCTTACGACACATGCTCTACATGGCCAGAGGCTACATACCAGTACCATCATGAATCTAAGTCCTTTCACTGATCACATGGTCAAAGGTATAACTTTGCTACAAATATAGCATGAAATAACAAAACAAGATAATAACACGGAAAAATCACACAGAACATATAACACAAACATACAATTGTACCTATATATTGAACTCACCTTGAATTTACTGGGGGTAAAATAGTAACTTGGGCAGCACTTCGGCTTTAAATATGACTTTCTATGTTGAAAATTAGGAGCTTTATTGAAAACCGGGCCCTGCGAGGGTTAGGCTTCAAACCGAAAAGATAAATTTCTCGGGCTTCTCGGGCACTTCGGGATGTGTTTCGAGTGTTAAAAATAATACCGGCTTCGGGGGAAGTGGAAATAGCCAAAATATGGAATAAGGGGTGAAAAAATGGCAAAAATCCAAACTTATCCGAGAGATGTCGCATGCCATTTATAAGGGTGAGAGGGCTCGGATCCGATGGCTAAGAAGGTTACATGCGGCAGCAAATGTGAGAGCCAGGTGGCTCATGCGAGGCTCGGACACGCGAAGGGAAGGAGGACAGCGAGGCTCGAATCTGGCACGCGTCAGAACCAGATTGGTCCAGCGCTTCGGACACGGGGCGGAGTAAGATGCGAGGCGTGTCGCAAGGCCATTGGACCACCTCTTCGGTCAAATCAGCAGGCGGCTCGCTTCGGACACGAGGCTGATCGCGAGAGTGGTGACGTGGCCGACACTATTCATGCGAAAATTCTCGAAAATTGTGCCAAAATCTTCTAAAATCCATAACTTTGGCATACTAGCTCCGTTTTTGACGTTCTTTATATGCACGCGTAGGTAAAATTATGCTCTACAACTTTATTTTAGACTTCATCGGCTAATTTTAACCTTAATTTTAATATTATTATTTTTAACAGACTGATACAGGAAAATCCGTTAAAAATTCATAACTTCTTCATCTGACGTCCGTTTTTGTCAGACTTTTTACCGTTGTATTACTATTGACGAGACCTTGAATTCTCGTTTAGGTTGTGTCGGCTAAATATCGCTTCATTTTCATTTCGAGTTTTTAGCTATCTACTACTATTCCGAAACTTAGAAAAATCATAACTTCCTTGTACGAAGTCAAATTTAAAAGTTCTTTATATGAAAGTTTATTATTTTAATGAATTCTACAACTTTCATTTAGATAACTAAGGTTAAAAAGTAGTTTATTGGAAACTCACTTTTTATGCGACATAGTGTTTGCTAGTTTTATCGCGGATCTTTGATTGGTCACAACTTATTCATTATAACTCAGATTTCGACGAGATTTTTGCCTAAACTTTTATAACGAGATTCTTTACAACTTTAAATAATAAAATTTTACTTATTTAAAATTTTTTATTTTTGCTAAATTTCACTATTTGACATTTTATTGGAATCTTATAAGACTTCCAATACTTTCTGAGTGATCCTATACATAGTTTTACTTCATTTCTTAGTAAAAACTATCCGTTAGAACTCAAAACTCAATTTCACATAATATTTCGTAATATTATTCACTTTTATAATTTACAATACACGATAATTTAACGCCTATGTTACAAATACCTCCTGCTTTTGAGGATTTCATCCCCGAAATTACATCGATTAGAATAAATGGGGATATTTTGCTCTTATCTCAATCTTATTCTTCCAAGTGTAATTTGGGCCTCGATGGTGCTTCCACTTGACAAGCACCAACTCCACTTCTTTATTATGTAGATTAGTCGCTCTTTCGTTTACGATTTTTTACAGGTTTTGCTACATATCTTAACTTATTATCCAATTTCACTTAGGATAATGGAATCGTTTCATCATATACGCTCAAGCATTTACTTAGATATTATATCATGTATATCTACTAAATCTTTAGGCAATTCCAAGCGATATGTTTGTTGACCAATTCTCTAGATAATTTTGAAAAGTCCAACAAATCTAGGACTCAATCTCCTTTTCTTCTCAAATTTCATAATACCTTTCCATGGGGATACCTTCAGTATCACCCACTTGGAATTTTATGGGTCATCTTCTCCATTTCTACACAGGACTTTTGTCGCTCTTGGGTTTCTTTCATTCTTTCTCGTACAATTTGATTCTTATCAGTGGTGTCTTGAATCATTTCAGAGCTTCCAAAGCTTTTCTGGCCTATATCACACCAACATAATGGAGTGCGGCATCAGTGCCCATATAATGCTTCATATGGTAGCATTTTCATTGAAGTGTGGTAATTGCTATTATACTAAAATTTGACAATAGAAAATACTTGTCCCAGTTACCGCCGAACTCCAAGACATATGCACGAAGCATATCTTCTACTGCTTGGATCGTTCTCTTCGTCTGACCATTTGTCTAGGGATGATAAGCTGTGTCGAGAGCAACTTAAAATCCCAATTCACGTTGCATACTCGCCCAAAAGTGAGAAGTGAAACGAGTATCACAATCGGAAATAATCTTTAGTGGCGCACCATGTCTCGCCATAATTCCGTCCAAGTATACTTGCACGTATTTCTCTATTGAAGCATCTTTTTGTAGCACAAGAGTTCTGCGTGGTTCTTTGATAACCAGTCCATACAGAGAATAATATCAAAGTTGGGCAAGGAGATATTAGCAAGAATATTATTACTTTCAATTCTTATAAAATAATCTCTATAAACTTTATCATCAAGTAATGTATACTTCCTATGGTATCTATATTAAATGATTTGCCAAATGCGTAACAAGCAATTTGAAAGGAATGTGCGAATTTACATGGCACAAAAGAATCTGAGACATCAAAATCAAATAAGACGTGAGCAGATTTAGAGTTTACGAGAAAAAGTACAAGTCACAACATTTGGGTCCTAACGTACCTCCTTTGTGATATTTTAAAATGTACGATCTTTAACTTTTGATTTGCCAAACTATTGTCAAACTCTTCAAACTTCTTAGTTAGTAGTGGTGCTCAACCTGCATCCACTCTTCATTCTCTATTGGGACTTTGATCCTAATCTTTGAGTTAAAACTCAATTCTCATTGCAGACTCATGCTCCTTCTTGGTTTATAGACTAAACCCATGATAAGGTCTTTACTTTTTGCTACAAAAACAACTCGAATGGTTATATTCTAATGACCTTTGATTTTATAACGCACAAGTCACATAACGAAGCAAACTCTTGTATTAGAATCAAATTGAATAAATCGAGCTGATGGAATAGAGAAAACAAAGAGAGTTTGATCCACACGTGGATGCTTTAAAATAGAAATAATAGCACCACATATTTCTAATTCGTGTTCGTGCTTTCGGGTATACAAATCAGTTTTGTCAAATGACAAAATATTCCGATTGATTACGAAATCACGGATTTCATACTGTAATCCTTCCATGAATAACTAAATTCTCCACTGCCTTCATAACAGGTAACATTTCTAGTTAATGTTTGCTTAATTCTTTAATGAAGATCGTTATATTTATCTCGACCATCTCCTTCTTGATTGAAGTTTCGTCATTACTCAATACATGGCTTTCTAAACCAATCAACTTTATATTTGTAGATTTATATTAATCGAACTCCATTCTTTATGACATTAATATTTGAACAATAATTATCTTCGCAGTCATTACCGAAATGAAGGTAACAACATACATGAATAAAACAAAATCATTTACTAGCTTTTGGTAACCTATTGACTTTCCTTGATCCAAGCGTGAGTGTTGTGCTTTCGATAGTATATGCCTCTACTACCATTCACAGCTACTCATACTCATCCCAACTATTGTCTCGCAGTTTTCCAAGTCACCATTCAAAATCACAAAACAACTTATCACACATGAATGTGTTCAAACAAATACATACAACAATTTCTTCTAGACTCAACTAGGGTTTTCGCGTTTCTATCAAACATATCTTGGATTACTTATACTCGTCTTCTAAGATTCTTCTCATGCATATGCTCAATCTAGTATATTCTAATACTTTTTCATAGGTCGATAGAATTTTACTTCCAATTCTTCATATAAATTCTTTCTCGGGTAGTGTCTACTCTGCAAGACATACTACACCCAAAATTTATTCTAGCAGTGTAGAGGCAAACGGTTTCCAACAACTTGCATCATCTTCTAACTCATGTAATTCACCATATACATATGTTCATTCCATTAATGTGACAACCTTCAAATTCGAGCCAAAGTCAAAGTAAACAAGTCAAAGTCAAAGTCAACAAGTCAAACCGGTCAACCTCATATAGTACTTGTATGATTAAAAGTTATTCTATGAAAATGTACATTTGTATTTCAAGAATTCGAGTGTCTCGGTGAATCTAGGTGTTTATCAATGTGAAACCCTAAGAAGGGAGTTAAATGCATCAAAACACGACTATGGACCCTTTTAGGGACTTCAAACAATCATAAACGAAGTATAACTGGGGTTCACGGACCTTGCATTGCAACATTATTCGATGATAATTGCTAAAAATGAATCTCTACCAAATCTCTCTCAACTTTTTATAGTCATCTGGGTCATCCCGACCACTTGAAACGGAAGGTTATATCGAAAAACAGCAAATTTGGGCCGAAACCCTTCTTAGGAGCTGAACCTCTTAGGAGCCGAACCTCTTAGGAACCGAACCTCTTAGAGCCGAACACTTTCAGAACCGAGCTTGTCAGAAACAAGTCTGTCAAAACCGAACATCCGAACCGAAGCCTGCAGCCGAACTGAGCCTCCTACAGCCGAAATAGACTGAGCCCTCGGTTTATTTCGCTTCCGTAGCCATTTCGGACCGAACATCGCAGACAACAGATTACGAGCGTCGCACCTTCGGTTCCTCCGCTTTGCACTTTTGGTCCCTTATCTCTTCTCTCGGTTCCTTCTCTTTTCCTCTCGGTTCTCACCTTCTAAGAGCTGAATCGCGCAGGTTCGGTCCATATTGTCTGGTTTTCGACTACTTTCGCCTCCTAAGCCCGTTTTTGACGGGGGTTTTTCACCAAATTCATATTTTTACCATTTAAAACCCCCAAAACTCATATTTTATTTATTTCTCAAGGATTTTTTAATTAAAAATCATTATTTTATATTAAGAGGATATTTACCCCACAAGTAGGTCAAGTGTGCCCACTTGCCTTCCATGTGTCATCCTCTCATTAGTCCAACCTTATCCACATCACACAAACCAATGCACACATAACTTCAAACTCATAAGTTGCTCTAGCAACCTTCTATATAAAGAAATCACTGGAGGATTTCTTGATTTACTTGCTCATTTCAAACATACACACTCCTCATATCACTTCAAGAAAGCTTCTTTCTCTCTACTTACCACCACCTTGTGCAAGTGTTCTTGAGTTGCTAATACACTTTTTGGTAAGTAATCCATCTAAAATCAAGTTTTATTCCATAATTTCATAACACTCTTTGAGCATTGACTCATATCTTAATGCCAAAAATCGTTCTTAGGATCATCCAAACTTTCACGTGTTCATCAAGTGTTCTTGACTTAATACTCCTCGCCTTCGACCTTCCACTCTTCAAAGAATCACTCAAGGTGATTTCATAACCCTACATTGTGTAGTTTTCTTTAGTTTTCAAGGGGTGAATACAAGTTAAAACACCAAAACATATTTGAAACTTAACTTGACATCTTATAACAGAAAAGTTGTGACCTGTTCACGAACCGTTTTACCCAAATAAAACTTAATATTTTTCAAAACTGTTCAATATTAAAATACTTCTGGTTTATACCTTCAAAATGACTACTTGCACATCTCCATACAATTTTTCTACAATTTTTGGTGATTTCTACAAAACTGCCTATCACTGCAGCAACGAAATCGGACCAGGTTGTGGAAATGAACATTTTCACACGGGTTTAAGGCCACCAAAAATTATAAGAAATTTTTTGAACACAATAGACTCTTTTTCCAAACTCTCCGAGTTTACGGACTCAGTTTTAGACTTACGCTGATTTTTCTATAAATAATCTAAAACAGTGACAATTAAGAGTTAAATTGTGAAAACGAGTCTAAGAGTTATGCACACCTTGTAACATGCTGAGCAAGGTGTGGGAGACTTTATACTTAGCATTTTCAATATCATTTTATTGAAATACAGGGTCATGCATAACAAGGTTTCAGTTACAACATAAAACATTTTGATAAAACTATAATAGGTATAGTTTGGACGCCTCATTTAACAAATAAATGGTTATACAATCGATTTATAAAGCGAGTATTTTATTACAAACTACGGGAACATGTTAATGAATAAGTTTGTGAGACATTCATCTTTGGTGTACTCTTTAGTACAACAGAAAAGTCCTGTAGTTATAGCCAGAATCTCTTGTAGGGAGAGCGTGATGGTTGTGTATAGATCTATATTGGGTCTGACAAACCCGCACCTAAGTTGCTTGCAACAGCTAGACCGGTAGGTCGAGGGTGACAAGTGTCATAACATTCCGATGCTTGAATAATGTCGAGTACGAGGTCTTCGAGTCTTAGCATGATTATAACAACTCACATGGGAAATTAACAAAACTCATAGTTCACGGGAATTTAATGATTTCACAAAAAGGATTTTTATTAAATATAAACCACACATATGTATGACAATTTACTTACATACACTAAGTCTTGGTTCAGTTAAGACTAAAATAAACCTTTTAGAAAATATTGGATTTTCTGGAAACAAACTTGTAACAAACTTTAAGGAACAACATTCATTTTTCATTCATAAATTGCTTATGAACTCACCAACTTTAATGTTGATACTGTTTCAAAAACAACTTGAATTCTCAAGTATTTAGTAATACAGGTAACAACAATATTTTGAAGGGAAGACGCTAAGGTGCACATTTCTTTTGAACTATTTTCACATCATATGTAATTTATTTGGAAACATGTATTTTTGCAACGATGTAACCTTTTAAATTATATTTTTGATGGTTGTGTTTACTTTCTTCACTATGATTATGATACTGAACATGACGTCCTCTTCTCCCGAACGGTTCCGCCGTTCCGGTTTGGGGGTGTAACAGATGGGTATCAGAGCCTTGTTTATAGTGAACTAAGTACATCGAACCACGTAAGATATACAAACTATAAATACAACTGGACAAAGTTCTCTGACGTAACTTTTCAAAAATACTTTTAAGAATAAAAAATTGTATTTTTATAAAAGTATTCGTACAATCGCACTCACTAGTTAAGTATCACAATGACAATAAACTTAAAAGTATTGAGACAAGTTGGACACCATGATCGAGCTTCGGGGTATGTAGTTAGATCTTAGATGAATATAGCCTGATCAACAATATTTAGCCAAGGTATGACCAACGTATGCCGAAGAAGGATCATGATGAGCAACAAGTCATCAACTTACCAAAAACCTTGAGAATCAAACGTAAAAATACTATAAGAGTATTTTAACACAAAAACCGTAATAAGCACATTATAAATTGCGATAACTAACTTCTTATACCAAATTTGTGCTTTTACGACCCAAATAATTTAAGCTAAATGAAACGCGGTTTAGGTGTAAAAACGTTTTGTCAGAGAGTTTTAGTCCCAATGCATTTATAGTTTGCATATCTTATGTGGTTCGATATACTTAGTTCACTATAAATAATGCTCTGATACCAATCTGTCACACCCCCAAACCAGAACGGCAGAATCGTTCGAGGGGGGACGACTTCATGTAGTATCATAACAATTGAATACATAGTAAAGAAAGTAAATGAGTAAATTACATGAATAGTCCCTATGGTTTGGGGTAATTTGAATGTTTGGTCCCTAACTTCTTTTTTTAACTCGAAAGGTCCCTATGGTTTGTTTTTTTACGCATTTGGTCCCTACTGTTTATTTTTGTTACGTGTTTGGTCCCTGTTTTATCTAAAAAGACTATTATTTTAAAAAAGGAAAAAATGATAGGGTAGGTGAGGTAAGGTGAGAGGGTGGGATTAGGGGTGTGTTTATTTAAATAAATTAAAAAATCAAGGGTATAATAGTCTTTTTAGGTAAGATAGGGACCAAGCGCGTAACAAAAACAAACAGTAGGGACCTTCCGAGTTAAAAAAATAAGTTAGGGACCAAACGTGCAAATTACCCTAAACCATAGGGACCATTTGTGTAATTTATTCAAAGTAAAACAACCATCATATATATATATATATATATATATATATATATATATATATATATATATATATATATATATATATATATATATATATATATATATAATTTAAAAGTTACATTGTTGAATGATAACTGTTCAAAACAAATTACAATATGATGATGAAATGAGTTTTAAACTAACAACTTAGTGTCACTTCTCCAAAAGCTGAAGTCTACCTGTATTACTGAATCCATGAGAAATACAAGTAGGTTTGAAAGAGTGTCAACAATTAAGTTGGTGTGTTCATAAGAGTTTATGTATAAAGTTTTTAAGTTTGGTATAAAATCACTGAGTTCCTTCTGAAAAATCCAATATTTTTCCATGAGTGTGTGGTAGTTTAAAAGTTCCAAAACTGTAAGGCATTAGTAGTTTTCATGCCTAGAATAATAGATTTATTTATGTATAAATCCACTAAGACATTTGATAACCCTATAAATCATTTTGTTTTTAATACTCCATGTGACTTTTATAACCATGCTATTGACTTAGGCTGCATGTAACTGATGGGTTTTGAGCATTCTAACACTCCTAAGTGTACATGCAACCCTAAATACCTTGGATCTATGTTTTCTCTATTATACATACAAGTATGAACATCCAAGGTATTATCCTAATCTAGCATACAAAACAATGAATATAACAAGATAGAATACATACCTCTTTGATGTAGAATGTCTTCATGAAGCTTGAGTGCCTAGTGCCTCAAGCGTGACACCTCAAATGGTTCACACAACACCAAATACACTTGGAATAACTTGAGAGAAATCACCAACTCATGAAATCGGCTAGCCCTTCTTTTACACACACTAGTGGCCGATTTTGGTGAATAATATGATGCTTATATAGTGTGTTACAATTAGGGTTACACCATGTAAACCCAAATTGTCATGACCTTTCATTTCCATGACCCATGGGTTATGTAACCTCCATGGTGCATCCATGGAGCATCCTATGGGTTTAACCCAACTTGATTATCCATGGAGCTTTGGCCCACTATATAAGTTATGGATGATTTGCATAATCAACCCATATATTTAATTAGTCTTCTTTTGATCACATAATTAATTCTAAATTAATTCTTGATCAATACTAATTAAATATTATTATTCTTATGATTAATATACTAGAACTTATAATATATTAATAACCATAAGTGTCTTATTTCTCTCATTTAGTCTATCCAAGTGCATGATGCCATGCAACCTAAATGGATCATGCCGGGTCGGGTCAAGTCTTACCAATTATAGTTATGGACTTAGACATTAATACAACAGTCTCCCACTTGGATAAGTCTAAAACTATTATTGCGTATGACTTCAAGAACCGACTGATAGTCATAGCTCTCAAAAGCTTCCGTCGAACTCTGACCTTGTAGATGAACTCTGAACTTTGTCAATGACACGTCCATTAGATAAGTGATCATACATTCCTCCATTCTAGATATCATATGGACTGCGACATGGATTATAATCATTCTCTCTGCCCATTTGTTGTTTCTTGATTTCCGATTTATGACGACTGACTAATTGAACAAATCAAATCAGTCCTGGCCCGACCGAGCACTTCCATTTGTCATCATCAAATCATCGAGGGGCCCACAGATATCGCTTTTATCCCGAAGGTAAAAGGAATGGATAAACTTCGACTCATATGGCTTATTCTACTACTTGTTGAATCATACACAAATGCGCGTTTTATAACATCGAGTTACCAATGCGTTTTCGTGTAATCAATGTACTATCAACTCATAGTCACAACTCATATCTCTAGGTTTGAAGAATATAAGATATTATTGTCTCATGATCACTCGTGATAAAATCCATGAAGTGATTCCAATGAGTGTGGGTTGAATCCAATACTCAGAACTTATGAGCACTCATGAGTGTTATAGCCCTTTGTCCAACATCTTAGACCTCTACAAGCCAATGCATGACAGTCTTGATTCATATCTACTTCCAACATATGACTGACTGTGGATAGTTTGAATAACTTAGTCAATCAGGAATAACGATCTAGTTATTCTGGAAGTCAAAACATGCAAAATGAAACACAATAATAATATAATCTAATATGGTGTCAGAACTTATGAATATAAATAAAACACCTTTTATTTATCACCATATGATTACACATTATTCATTGTATACTGTTTCAGCTATCAACTTTATTCTTGAATTAAAACAATAGTTGTCCCATACTCCAAGCATGTACACTATGTTTTTCTAAACACTAGTCATGCCACACACCAAGTATGCATACTATGTTTGTCTATGATCTTTACTTTGTGAAATAGGTCAACTGAACATAACTCCAATGATTCTCATTCACAGTCCCAAATTCTTACTGCAACTGCAAGAATTCCAAATTCATGCCATTTACTGAAATCTGTTAGATTCTAAACTTATATGCACTGACCCTCTTGTAATGATTATGCATAACGTCAGAAAGACTTGACACCAACCATTACAGAGCATTCCAAAGGATATCAGCTCCTTTGAAGCATCCTTCTTGCGTTAAGTTTCCTAATCTTACACAGATTGAATAATTTCTAACTTTGAAACATTTCCAGATTCCATTTTGACTATCACTTCTGAACAAGAGTTGCCTCCTTGCATATTATGTCAATATGGTCCTTCCAGAATTATCACTATACTTCTAACTGTCCTTGAGCAACCAATCTTTGGTAAACTTTAGATTGTCCTCAACAATTGATTAATCCTTTTAGTCATATCCAATTCTAGACCTTTTCCCTTCTTAATGCCCCAGACATTTGGAAAATTATAGAACAGATGAATATAGCAAATGTAATTGATCCTGTATCCGAAGCATATGGGACACGATTCATGATGTCTCACATAAAGACTAAACAATCTTTTTCTATAATATTTCCATTTCAATTTGCCAAGTTCTCATAATTCAGATTATGAAAACGGATGGCGTAATCATAATCGAATTTTAGAACGCAAATAATGGACCCATATACATAATTTCCTTATGTTGAGCCATTCCAACATGAAATTCATATATATATATATATATATATATATATATATATATATATATATATATATATATATATCCTTGACTAAATGATTAAAACCTCACGATATAAGCTTATAGATTTGAGATGAAGTATAATCTCCTCTCGCTTAATTATAGTAAAACAACTTTTTCCCAGTTGAGACCTTTTGTTTTCTATAATTAACATTGTTAACTTGAAATACTTATCATAATTATCATACTCCCACTAACATGATGATTACTAGCATAACACTTATGCTCCCACTAGCTTTGACATGTACTCAGAAATCACCTGGACTTCTAGAAATCAATACTTTATCGACTTTCTTACCAAAGTTCAGATTTCTGATACTAGATTACTTTGATAAAACTTTATCAATATCATACATCTTATCTTAGATAGCTCACAGGTGTGTCTAAACAATTTAAGAACTATGAAAAGGGATGTCGTAATCATAGTCTCGATTATTTAGACCTTTGCAACTTCTCACAAGTCCATGTTAGTGTGCTGGTTAACCACACACGCTCCACTAACATGATGATTACTAGCATAACACTTATGCTCCCACTAGCTTTGACATGTACTCAGAAATCAGCTGGACTTCTAGAAATCAATACTTTATTGACTTTCTTACCAAAGTTCAGATTTCTAATACTAGATTGTTTTGATAGAACTTTATCAAAATCATACACCTTCCCTTAGATAGCACACTTGTGTGTCTAAACAATTATGAAGAGGGATGCTGTAATCATAATGCTTAGACGTTTTTGCCACTTCTCACAAGTCCAGGTTAGTGTACCGGTAAACCACACACGCTCCACTAACGACTTTGAGAATGCAAATATCACAATTGCTATCTATCTAAAATCTACTTAGTGAAAGTGTTTCCTCACCATCATTTTCATGAATCGGAGAGAAACCTTATGAAACTTAGATTTAATGGTGTATGTGTTCTTATCCATGTGAATTGTTAAAACCATAGTCACAAGACAAGGATAATGACAAATCCAAACTCATATGGACTGAACTCAATCTTAATTTCTTGCCACCTAGCAGCTCAAGGGCCTGCCATTGCTTTCAAGTTGTTGTGCAACCAATTGAGAACTCTAACAACTCATATTCAAAGCCAACTTTAATTTGAATAGGCATAGAATATGTCAACACAATAGGTTATGAACCTCAAGTCGTGTGCTAGTGAAGAACTTCAAGTTTTATTCTTGATTAGTTCTTGAGACTTTCAAGACCTTTAAGACTCCCACTGTCCTCTTGACATATAAAACTTTCTTGTCAGATATTCAATAGATAATGTGGACTCTAATCAAGACAAACACTTCGCACAATTGGTCTTAGTTGGTCTTTGTTTTATCCAAAACATCACAACTTACCAATTTCAAATGTACGAGAGTAGAAAACTTTTACTCTTACATTTGACATGTGTTTTAAACCTTCTTTACGACATGTCACTCAAATTACAATCTTGGAGTATGACTCGAAGACTTGTATTGGAACAAAGTATGACTCATCTTCTTGATTTAACCATTTCAAGAATTCATAGCTCCTCTTCTTAGCTATCAGAATGCACTTAGAGGATGAATTGTGATAAGGTCTCTAAATCATTAAGATCATCATATAACATGATACTAAAGTACTCTCCCATCTTTTTAGATTTGAGAAAATTTTATCCTTCTGCCTAATTTGATTCTTCTTATTCGCTCTGCCATACATTGGAACCTTTTTCCGATGTCTCAGAATTACACTTAAGCTTGTAAGCATAACCATATTTACTGAGCTTTAGTAAATCATGACAAATAATCTTATCGATCATTTGTGGTGGACTTAACCAGTGCACACGAATGTGTGCTCGATCCCTTAGTCCTTCACTTGAATCACATATACATGTGAACAAGGACTACACTTAATTTTTCCAAAGTTGAAAGTTCTCATTCATCATACTGTACGACTTGTATTATTCCAAGTTCCGGTACACTTGAAACTTGGGTGACGAGAATCTTTCCTTATTTGGTAAATTTAGACACTACCACAACTGAAAGAATCAAATCCATTTTTCCAATATTTCTATCAATGGAATCTTATAAGAAACAAATTTTCACAAATGCCATTGTAAGGATACTTAAAATAAATAAAACTCAAAACCTTTTCTTTTTATTTTAAAACTTTGCGGAAAAACTTATCCTTAGAATCCATATGAAAATCTTGTTGTTATCTATTCCTAAGAAATATAAATATCATAACTCTTAAGTAATAGCCCAAGAATCCAATCTTCAAACTATGTGACAGAAAACTATTTGCGCGATCAGATTCAGCATACTCTTTCTTTAAGTTTTCTTCAGTTCTCTTTGATTCTTAAAACATCAACATGTGACCCAGTCACATCATGTATCAAGAATCTCAGAATAGAAACTTATTAAAGTTAGATAGTAGACATTACCTAAAGTAGAGTCAAACTTATTAACTTTAACATCCTTAGGTAAATTGACAGCTTCGCAACCAATGCCCCTTCCTTTGGCAATTTAACATATGGACACTTTGGTAATGGAACATGGGACTATCACAGACTTAGCCTTCCTCTTTACCATTTGGTCAACCAAGTTGACTATGGCCGATCCCTTTCCACTAGGAAGAGAGAGATTTACTAGGTATCCAATGTCATCATTGTCAATGTACATAAAGTTTTAGGAAGTTGATCTTAGCAAATAGATAAGATCATTAAGGGTCTTGTCATAGTCGATTTCATAGATGTTCCAAAAGAACTCACTATGTGACTTAGAAAGTAGTTGTATGTGACAACCTGAAATTCCCCATTCTAATCAAACCATTTCAATCCAATAGAAGTAGAGCAGTTACAATGAAAATTCAGACTTAGAATATAAGTTTGGCAGTTTTAGGGTTTTACACCAAAAAGGGGTATTAGGAGAGTGGTTGCACTAGGATTTTGTGCAACACTGTAAATTCCATTACCCTAGAATCATTAGAATCCATTCCGAGAATAGAAATATTTTCTACCAAAAATCTCAGGACTATAAATAGAATTCTGAACCAAATTGGTTCATTAGTTGATTTCCATTTAGAGAAAAGCCCATTTCTCTCTCACGGATCTTCGGGTTTTCATCCCAGATTGTGAGTCTACTTCCCTAGATGTGTTTTAATACTTGTTATATGCTTAATAACATTATTTACATGTCCAAAACACAAGATCCGGGAGTTTACCGCCCAAGAACGTTCTTGGGGAGTAAACTCCAAAATCAAGCGTAAAGGCCACCTAGTCCCATTTCCGTGTTAGGCATCTAACTAAGGACCTTATGTATGAGCATTACAGGCTAGAAACAAATCAAAACCAAGTAGTTTGAGGAGTTTACGGCCATGGAACACCTCTTGGGCCGTAAACTCCAAGTAAAGGGCACAAATGAGTGCCTTGTGATCCCTAGCCTTAGAACAAAAACCTAGAAGCTTTAAACTCATGATTTATGCCATCAAAACCCTTAGAAATCATTTCTATAAGGGAGTTTACGGCCAAGAAGCTCCTTGGGCCGTAAACTCCAAGTTTTCTGTTCATAAGTGCCTTCAAACTTGTCCTAAGGCTTAGACTTTATTTTGGCATGTACCCCTAAACGATTAGAACCTAGAAAACTCATGGAAACTCAAGTGTGGAAGAGTTTACGGCCAAGAGTATTTCTTGGGCCGTAAACTCCTATTAAGGGGTCAAAGGACACCCTAAACACTTCCTAAGGCCAAGAGACTTTTAGGGCAAGTACCTAGATGAGTTTTGGACTAGTTAAAATTCTTAGAACCTCATGTGTGAGGGAGTTTACGGCCCAAAGAGTTCTATGGCCGTAAACTCCATCAAATGGTCCCATTTAGTGCCATAAACCTGTTGGGTTTTGAGCAATCTAACACTTCCTAAGTGTGCATGCAACCCTAATAAACCTTGGATCTATGTTTGTCTAAATACATGCAAAATAATAATTTTCCAAGGTTTATAACCTATCTAACATGGCATGGGGAACATTTCAACATAAAGAGTTAGAAGAGATTACATACCTTTTGTTGTGTTGGGTTCTTAGGAGTTTGAGGGCCAAGCACCAATAGTGTGAATGCCTCAAATGGAATCACAAACACCACAAACTCTTGGAAAACTTTGATGAGAGTATATACACCTTGTATATTTCGGCCACACACATGCACACATACACTAGATCACTAGCTTTCTCTTAGTGTCTCTTAGACTTACCTTAGGCTCTTTTTCATGCTCCATAAGCATGCTTATATAGTATGCATATTAGGGTGAAACCCTAGTAACCCATGTCTTTTCCTTTTCCAAGGATCCATGGGTTAAAAGCTCCATGGATCATCCATGGACTTCCACATAAGCCTAGCCCATTAACAAATGAGTATTAGCCCACACTATATAAAACAAATAGCCCACAATTTAATTAGTATTCCTTTTAATCTCTAAATTAATCCATAATTAATTTAAGACTAAAAACTAATTAAATAACGTAACTTTATATTAATATATTATAACCCATAATATATTAATAAACATATGTGTATAACTCTCATAAAATTATCCATAATAGTTTGGATGAGATGCAACCCAAATGGACCATGCCGGTCGGGTCAAGTATATACCAAATAAGTTATGGACTTAGACACCTTATCCAACAGACTCCCACTTGGATAAGTCTAATAACTATATTTGCCTATAACTTCAAGAACCAACCAACAATCGTAGCTCTCGAAAACTCCCTCGAACAATGAAGACTTTGTCGAACTATGAAGCGCCATTTTAGATAAGTGATCACATAATCCTCTGTTCTCATGATATCAGCCGGACAAATACATGGAACAACGTCGTACTTATTGTCCAGCAGTTTGTTTCCCGATTTTCGATTTGTTTGACAAAGAACTTAATCGAACACATCAATTCAGTTCTGACCGGCCGGTACATGGGTCACAACAAAATCATCGAGGGGCCCAGATATCGCTTCTATTTCTAGAAGGAACAGATAAACTTCGACTCATATGCTTGTTCTACTACTTGTTGAATTGTACACAAAGGCACGTTTTATAACATCAAGTTACTGATGCGTTTACGTGCAATCAATGCACAACCAACTCATAGGTAACAACTCATATCTCTAGGTTTGAAGATTTATATGATATTATCGTCTCACGATCACTCGAGATAAATTCCATGAAGTGATACAAGTGAGCGTGGGTTTATTCCAATACTCATAACTTATGAGCACTCATGAATGTTGTAGCAACAATTGCCATGTCTAAACTCATTTAGCCATCTACAAACCCGATTCATGACAATCTTGATTCATACCTACTTCCAACATATGAACGACTGTGGAGTGTTTAAATAACTTAGTCATTCGGAAAGAATAACCTAGCTATTTTGGAAGTCAAAACATGCAAAGTGAAACACGATAATAATTGAATCTAATATGGTCTCAGAACCCTTTTGAATATAAATAAAACCACCTTTTATTTATCACCATATTGATTACACATTATTCAATGTTTCAAATAATCAACTTAAGACTTGAATAAAAAACAACAGTCGTCCCATGCTCCCAGCATGTACACTTTGTTTTTCTAAACAATAGTTATGCCATACCCCAAGTATGCACACTATGTTTGTCTATGATCCTTACATTGTGATGTAGATCAATTGAACATAATTCCAATGATACTCATTTCACAATCCCAAATCCTTATTGTAAATGCAAGAATTCCAAATTCATGTCTTTTACTGAAAACTGTTAGATTCTAAACTTATATGCATTGATCCTCTTGTAATGATTATGCACAAAGTCAGAAAGACTTGACAACAACCATTACAGAGCATTCCAAAGGAGATCAGCTCCTTGGGAACATCCTTTTTGCATTAAGTTTCCTAATCTTACATAGATTTAATAACTTCCACCTATGGAGACATTTCCATAGTCCCATTTGACTATCACTTCCGAACAAGAGTTACCTCTTTTCAGAAAATGTCAATATGGTCCTACCAAAATTAACACTAGACTTCCAAATGTCCCTGAGCAACCAATCTTTAGCGAACCTCAGATTGTCCTCGACAATTGCTTAATCACTTTAGTCATATCCAGTTCTAGACTTTTCCCTTCTATATGCCTTAAGCATTTGGAAAATTTAGAAAGGATGAATATTATAGCACGTGAAATCGATCCTATATCCGAAGCATATGGGACACGATTCATGATGTTTGACATAAAGACATGATACTAGACCAGTCTTTTGCTACAATATTTTTTATTTGCCATGTTTTCAAAATTTAACTATGAAGAGGGATGCCGTAATCATAATCGAATTTTGAAAACGCATTATATATAGAATTTCCTTAAGTCGAACCATTCAGACATAAAATTCATATATATATTCTTGACTAAGGATGATTAAAATCTCAGATTCATGACAGTCTTGATTCATACCTACTTCCAACATATGAACGACTGTGGAGTGTTTAAATAACTTAGTCATTCGGAAAGAATAACCTAGCTATTTTGGAAGTCAAAACATGCAAAGTGAAACACGATAATAATTGAATCTAATATGGTCTCAGAACCCTTTTGAATATAAATAAAACCACCTTTTATTTATCACCATATTGATTACACATTATTCAATGTTTCAAATAATCAACTTAAGACTTGAATAAAAAACAACAGTCGTCCCATGCTCCCAGCATGTACACTTTGTTTTTCTAAACAATAGTTATGCCATACCCCAAGTATGCACACTATGTTTGTCTATGATCCTTACATTGTGATGTAGATCAATTGAACATAATTCCAATGATACTCATTTCACAATCCCAAATCCTTATTGTAAATGCAAGAATTCCAAATTCATGTCTTTTACTGAAAACTGTTAGATTCTAAACTTATATGCATTGATCCTCTTGTAATGATTATGCACAAAGTCAGAAAGACTTGACAACAACCATTACAGAGCATTCCAAAGGAGATCAGCTCCTTGGGAACATCCTTTTTGCATTAAGTTTCCTAATCTTACATAGATTTAATAACTTCCACCTATGGAGACATTTCCATAGTCCCATTTGACTATCACTTCCGAACAAGAGTTACCTCTTTTCAGAAAATGTCAATATGGTCCTACCAAAATTAACACTAGACTTCCAAATGTCCCTGAGCAACCAATCTTTAGCGAACCTCAGATTGTCCTCGACAATTGCTTAATCACTTTAGTCATATCCAGTTCTAGACTTTTCCCTTCTATATGCCTTAAGCATTTGGAAAATTTAGAAAGGATGAATATTATAGCACGTGAAATCGATCCTATATCCGAAGCATATGGGACACGATTCATGATGTTTGACATAAAGACATGATACTAGACCAGTCTTTTGCTACAATATTTTTTATTTGCCATGTTTTCAAAATTTAACTATGAAGAGGGATGCCGTAATCATAATCGAATTTTGAAAACGCATTATATATAGAATTTCCTTAAGTCGAACCATTCAGACATAAAATTCATATATATATTCTTGACTAAGGATGATTAAAATCTCAGATTCATGACAGTCTTGATTCATACCTACTTCCAACATATGAACGACTGTGGAGTGTTTAAATAACTTAGTCATTCGGAAAGAATAACCTAGCTATTTTGGAAGTCAAAACATGCAAAGTGAAACACGATAATAATTGAATCTAATATGGTCTCAGAACCCTTTTGAATATAAATAAAACCACCTTTTATTTATCACCATATTGATTACACATTATTCAATGTTTCAAATAATCAACTTAAGACTTGAATAAAAAACAACAGTCGTCCCATGCTCCCAGCATGTACACTTTGTTTTTCTAAACAATAGTTATGCCATACCCCAAGTATGCACACTATGTTTGTCTATGATCCTTACATTGTGATGTAGATCAATTGAACATAATTCCAATGATACTCATTTCACAATCCCAAATCCTTATTGTAAATGCAAGAATTCCAAATTCATGTCTTTTACTGAAAACTGTTAGATTCTAAACTTATATGCATTGATCCTCTTGTAATGATTATGCACAAAGTCAGAAAGACTTGACAACAACCATTACAGAGCATTCCAAAGGAGATCAGCTCCTTGGGAACATCCTTTTTGCATTAAGTTTCCTAATCTTACATAGATTTAATAACTTCCACCTATGGAGACATTTCCATAGTCCCATTTGACTATCACTTCCGAACAAGAGTTACCTCTTTTCAGAAAATGTCAATATGGTCCTACCAAAATTAACACTAGACTTCCAAATGTCCCTGAGCAACCAATCTTTAGCGAACCTCAGATTGTCCTCGACAATTGCTTAATCACTTTAGTCATATCCAGTTCTAGACTTTTCCCTTCTATATGCCTTAAGCATTTGGAAAATTTAGAAAGGATGAATATTATAGCACGTGAAATCGATCCTATATCCGAAGCATATGGGACACGATTCATGATGTTTGACATAAAGACATGATACTAGACCAGTCTTTTGCTACAATATTTTTTATTTGCCATGTTTTCAAAATTTAACTATGAAGAGGGATGCCGTAATCATAATCGAATTTTGAAAACGCATTATATATAGAATTTCCTTAAGTCGAACCATTCAGACATAAAATTCATATATATATTCTTGACTAAGGATGATTAAAATCTCAGATTCATGACAGTCTTGATTCATACCTACTTCCAACATATGAACGACTGTGGAGTGTTTAAATAACTTAGTCATTCGGAAAGAATAACCTAGCTATTTTGGAAGTCAAAACATGCAAAGTGAAACACGATAATAATTGAATCTAATATGGTCTCAGAACCCTTTTGAATATAAATAAAACCACCTTTTATTTATCACCATATTGATTACACATTATTCAATGTTTCAAATAATCAACTTAAGACTTGAATAAAAAACAACAGTCGTCCCATGCTCCCAGCATGTACACTTTGTTTTTCTAAACAATAGTTATGCCATACCCCAAGTATGCACACTATGTTTGTCTATGATCCTTACATTGTGATGTAGATCAATTGAACATAATTCCAATGATACTCATTTCACAATCCCAAATCCTTATTGTAAATGCAAGAATTCCAAATTCATGTCTTTTACTGAAAACTGTTAGATTCTAAACTTATATGCATTGATCCTCTTGTAATGATTATGCACAAAGTCAGAAAGACTTGACAACAACCATTACAGAGCATTCCAAAGGAGATCAGCTCCTTGGGAACATCCTTTTTGCATTAAGTTTCCTAATCTTACATAGATTTAATAACTTCCACCTATGGAGACATTTCCATAGTCCCATTTGACTATCACTTCCGAACAAGAGTTACCTCTTTTCAGAAAATGTCAATATGGTCCTACCAAAATTAACACTAGACTTCCAAATGTCCCTGAGCAACCAATCTTTAGCGAACCTCAGATTGTCCTCGACAATTGCTTAATCACTTTAGTCATATCCAGTTCTAGACTTTTCCCTTCTATATGCCTTAAGCATTTGGAAAATTTAGAAAGGATGAATATTATAGCACGTGAAATCGATCCTATATCCGAAGCATATGGGACACGATTCATGATGTTTGACATAAAGACATGATACTAGACCAGTCTTTTGCTACAATATTTTTTATTTGCCATGTTTTCAAAATTTAACTATGAAGAGGGATGCCGTAATCATAATCAAATTTTGAAAACGCATTATATATAGAATTTCCTTAAGTCGAACCATTCAGACATAAAATTCATATATATATTCTTGACTAAGGATGATTAAAATCTCAATCTAAGCTTTAGAATTGAAATGAAGTATAATTTCCTCTCCCTTAATTATAGCAAAACAACTTTTCAACCCCTGCAACTTCACGAATTGAAACTTTGTTTTCTATAATTAACATTGCTAGCTTGCAATACTAATCATTATAATCATGCTCCCACTAACATGATGATTATCAGCATAACACTTATGCTCCCACTAGCCCTGACATATTTCCAGAAATCTACTGGACTTCTGAAAT
This sequence comes from Lactuca saligna, assembly GCF_052625555.1. NCBI lineage: Eukaryota > Viridiplantae > Streptophyta > Magnoliopsida > Asterales > Asteraceae > Lactuca > Lactuca saligna. Next base: position 97,965,603 of record NC_136421.1, read on the forward strand.
TTAGATTCATACACCTTTCCGTAGATAGCTCAGCTGTGTGTCTAAGCAATTTCAAGAACTATGAAAAGGGATGCCGTGATCATAGTCTCAATTGCTTAGGCATTTGCCATTTCTCACAAGTCCATGTTAGTGTGCCGGTTAACCACACGCGCTCCACTAATGACTTTTGAAAATGCAAATGACACAATTGATATCTACTTAAAATCTATTTAGTGAAAGCGTTTCCTCACCATCATTTTCATGAATCGGAGAGAAACCTTATGACACTTAGATTTTATAGTGTATGAGTTCCTATCCATGCGAATTTGCCAAAACCATAATCACAAGATAAGGTTAGTGACAAATTCAGCCCTACATGGATTAAACTTATTCAATCTTAGTTTCTTGTCACCTTGGTAACACAAGGCCCACCAATGCTTCCAAGTTGAACTCTGATAACTCACATGTAAATTCAACTTATTTGAAGTAGGTACAGAAATAAGAATTGTGTCAACACGATAGGTTGCAAACCTTAAGTCGTGTGCTAGTGATAAATTACAGGTTTCACTCTTGATTAAATCTTAAAACTCTTTCAGGATCTTTAAGGCTCCCACTGTCCTCTTGACATATAAGTTTTTCTAGTCAAGAACCATTCCTTGATAAAACAAATATTCAAGGGATAGTGCGGATTCTTATCAAGACTAACACTTCACTCAATTGGTCTTAGTTGGTCTTTGTCTCATCCAAGACATCACAACTTACCAATCTCAAATGTACAAGAGTAGAAAACATTTTACTCTTACATTTGATAAGTGTTTTATACCTTACTTTATGTCATGTCACTCAAATTACAATCTTGGAGTATGACTCCAAGACTTGTATTGGAACGAAGTATGATTCATCTTCTTGATTTAACCATTTCAAACAATTCATGACCTCTCTTCTTAGCCATAACAATGCACTAAGACGTCCATAGAGTATGAATTTGTGATATGGTTTCTAAATCATTAAGATGATCATAAAACTGATACTAAAGTACTCTCCCATCTTTTCAGATTTGAGAAACTTTTATCCTTCTGCCTAATTTGATTCTTCTTATTTGCTTTGCCATACATTGTAACCTTTCCAATGTTACTGAATTATACTTAACCTTATAAGTATAATCATATTTACTAATCTTTAGTAAATCATGACAAATCAATCTTTGTGGTGGACCTTGACCAGCGCACACCCAGTGTACCTAATTCCTTAGTCCTTTAATTGACTCACATATACATGTGATCAAAGAATTAGTCTTAATTTTTTCAAAGATGAAAACTCTCATTCATCATACAATACAACTTGTATGATTCCAAGTTTCTGTCCAATTGAAACTTGGGTGATGAAAAACCTTCTTCATTTGGTAAATTCAGACACTACCACAAATGAAAGAATCGAATCCACTTTCCAATATTGCTATTACTGGAAACATATAAGCAACAATTTTCCACCGATGCCATTGTAAGGATATTTTTTAAAATAAATAAAATTAAAACCTTTTTTTTCTTTTATTTTAAAACTTTGCGGAAAAACTTATCCTTACAATCCACATGAAAAACTTGTTGTTATCTATTCACAAGCAATATATTTTATAACTCTTAAGCAACAGCTCAAAATTCTGATTACCGAACCATGCGATCGACACCCATCTTCGCAATCAAAATCAGCATATACTTCTTTAAGCTTCCTATCTTTTCTTTTGAATCTTAAAGCATCACCATGTGACCCAGTCACATCATGTATCAAGAATCTCATAATAGAAACTTAATAGAGTTATACAGTGTATTTTACCCGAAGTAGAGTCAAACCTCTTGACTTGATCAACCTTATGACCTTTCAGGTGAATAGGGCAGCTTCGCAACCAATGCCCCTTTCTTTGGCAACAAAAACACATGGACCCTTTGGTAATGGCACATGAGACTATCTTAGACTTAGCCTTTCTCTTTACCATTTGGTCAACCGAGTTGACTATGGCCGATCCCTTTCCATTGGGAAGAGAAATGCTTTTCTAGATATCCAATGCTACCATTGCCAATGTCCATTTAAGGTTTGGGAAGTTGATCTTCTAACAAAATTTGCTTTACTAGTGTTCCAAATCATTGCTGATTCCACAGCACAAAGCAAATAGATAAGATCATTAAGGCTCGTGTCATAGTCTGTCTCATAGTAGTCCCAAAGTGACCCGCTATGTTACTAAGAAAGTGATTGAACATCCAACTTTCACAAGACTTTGACACCCAACTCTCCCGTCTTGTCAATATGTGACTACATCTCCAAGATGTGACCATACCAAGACCTTAACTTGCCAATAGGGCTTGAGTGACTTTAAACTTTTCAAGAACTTGTGGGTGAGGGAGAATAATTGGAGGAGATAAAGGAAGTGAAGCATGATGTTGAGGAACATCATCTTCAAGAGATTTGGGAAGATCATAAATGTCTAAACCAGACATGTTTAGGGAGATATTCAAGATAGTTGATTTAAAGTCCTTAATATGACACCCAATATGAAATATTAAGGCTAGGACCCAACAAACTATTTTATAACTTAGAAGAGGGATGCCGTAATCCAAGCTATAAAATATTTGAAGGTAGGCGAATGACGATTCACCAATTTCCACCATGAAAAACGAAATGATTTATTAGGTTTTAATTGGATTTGAAATTCCTAGATCTTTTGAGATTCATTGAACTTTTCAATGGCATGTTTCAATCTCGAGTGTGCCCTCTCAAATTTTGTGACTGGGATGCCGAGGATCACAAAACAAGGTGTGAATAACCATACCAATTCACTTGGTATCCTTAATATTATCACCTAATCAATGTGCCGGTTAACCACACACGCTCCATTGATCTATGACAACATTAAGTTACCCTTCGTGATCCTTACTAGTCTAATTAGTGTGCCGGTTAACCACACACGCTCCACTAACGACTTGGTAAGGTACAAAGTGTGAATTCCATGGATTAGCACCAAATTCACATTTTTCCTAAAGTAACTAAGATTGGGAATTATTAAGATTTTAGTTACTTTAGTATTTATCATTAATACTTTTAATGAAGGGAGAATTTAAAGTCATTGTCCTACCCGTTCGGCTAACGACCCTCCACCGATCAAGCAAGCGGTGGGTGAGAGTATACACCCATTAAGTCGCCATTTTATAGGCAACAACCTTATACCCACCTTATAGACCGGTTTCGTGAATGAGGCCTACTAACGGTAAAATGACTTATTCTTATACATATATATAATAATTAACCATTAATGTTATAAATAGTATAAGGGTTGAATTTTAACTCTTTTAAAATTCTAAGGTTTGGAATTAAAGTTTATTAAAGTGTGTGAAACTTTACAAATTCCAAAACTTGAGGGCAAGTTTTGTAACTTTGCAAAACTCTTCATTTCATAACTTATGAATTAAAGGTTCATAAAAATGAAGACTCTTCATTTTCATGTAACTTATGTGTTTTAAGTGTGTGTTAAATGAGAGTGACCTTTGGTAATCCATAACTTGAGGACAAATTATGGACTCCATTAAAACACATAAATGATAAAGAATTAATCCTAAACAATTCAGCAAATAATTCCTATCATTTTCTAAATTCATAAGAACATGAACATGATCATCAAAATTCAAGAAATATATGAACACATAAAATCATGGAATTTTGATATATGCTATTGTAAATGGATTAGAACAACCATTACACCAACTAAATAAGTTTTACAACACCAAAACAATTTAGGGTAACGTTTCTAGTCCATTTCCAGCAGCAAAAGTCGAGATTCTGCATTATTTCGATCCTACTCGCCGAGTGCACGAACGGACTCGTCGAGTAGGTTGAAGTTTGCCTTGGACTCGGCGAGTCCCCCCAATGGACTCGGCGAGTCTAGCATGCAGACAGCAACGATTTCGACTTTTTTCACTATTTTGCATCAAGTATCAAACAAGCAAGCCTAGGCTCTGATACCACTGTTGGGTTTTGAGCAATCTAACACTTCCTAAGTGTGCATGCAACCCTAATAAACCTTGGATCTATGTTTGTCTAAATACATGCAAAATAATAATTTTCCAAGGTTTATAACCTATCTAACATGGCATGGGGAACATTTCAACATAAAGAGTTAGAAGAGATTACATACCTTTTGTTGTGTTGGGTTCTTAGGAGTTTGAGGGCCAAGCACCAATAGTGTGAATGCCTCAAATGGAATCACAAACACCACAAACTCTTGGAAAACTTTGATGAGAGTATATACACCTTGTATATTTCGGCCACACACATGCACACATACACTAGATCACTAGCTTTCTCTTAGTGTCTCTTAGACTTACCTTAGGCTCTTTTTCATGCTCCATAAGCATGCTTATATAGTATGCATATTAGGGTGAAACCCTAATAACCCATGTCTTTTCCTTTTCCAAGGATCCATGGGTTAAAAGCTCCATGGATCATCCATGGACTTCCACATAAGCCTAGCCCATTAACAAATGAGTATTAGCCCACACTATATAAAACAAATAGCCCACAATTTAATTAGTATTCCTTTTAATCTCTAAATTAATCCATAATTAATTTAAGACTAAAAACTAATTAAATAACGTAACTTTATATTAATATATTATAACCCATAATATATTAATAAACATATGTGTATAACTCTCATAAAATTATCCATAATAGTTTGGATGAGATGCAACCCAAATGGACCATGCCGGTCGGGTCAAGTATATACCAAATAAGTTATGGACTTAGACACCTTATCCAACAAAACCTTCCTTAATCCAATGGTTGAAGCCTAGACTTGTTCCTAGAAATGTTGGAGACTTGAAAGGACAATAAGAACCCTCCCAAGGGAGTTTACGGCCGTAAACTCCAAGGGAAAAGGGGTCTTTGGGCTCTAAACTCCCTAAAGGAGTCAATATGGTGCCCAAACACTTGTATATGGCTTGAAACAATTCCCACTAAGGTTGTAGTAATTGAAAGTACCATCCCAAGACTTGGTTGGGAGTTTACGGCCAGGAACTTACTTCCTTGGGCCGTAAACTCTAATGAATATGGTCTTTTGACCTTAAACTCACATTAGGGGCATTGCACTCCTTTGTTGCAACCCTTTAGCCTCCTAGCACTTGACCAAAAGTGTTATCCTCGCGCTTGAATGTTATTACTTGTATAATTAGTGTTATAATCACTAATTATTTATATACATATGTTTTCATATGTAATTAGGATCATTGTGTGTGTCTAAGTCTCCACTTGACACCAAGCACTTGTCTGATCCTTCCGTACGATAACAGTCCGTTCAATTCCAGTCACTTACCGCAGGTGAGTTCATACCCCTTAACTAATGTTTTAAACTCTTTTTAAATGTTTTATGGGGGGGGGGGGGGATACAAGTAGAATCATGCTACTTATTAAGTCAATCACATGTGATTAGCAAGTAGGATTATATTACTTATTACATCAATCACATGTGATTAATATACAACAATCAAATGATTTGGCTACTCATTAGCCGTTTTACCAAACAGTTTCCTTCAAATGACTTTTTATAACATTTTATATGTTTTAAACTCCTTTTTACACTGTACAGCTTACTCCGTACATTTCCTTTCAAACTTATTTACAACCGTGTTTCAAACAAATGCTTCCTTATACTTAAACTGTTTTATTAAACTTATGCCTTCAAATTGTTTTATAGATTGACACCAAGTCGATCTTTTCTTAAAATAATACTTATATTTCAAATGTCTTACAAATCTTATTTATGCTTTTATATTATAAATTGCATGCCTCTATATGTATACTTATATAAGAAATGTTTAAAAGACTTAGGAAGGCTATCCACCCTATTTCCTTTTCGCGCCTTGAGATGTGGTCTGGTGGGATTTTGGGTATTCGTCTGAAGGTCGTTTAAATATTAGTCATATATCATGTACACATATATAGTCATAAAAGTTCCTTTCAGTTCATCCTATGCCCTTGGGTAGCAAGGGTATACATCCATGTCCATACATACACTTAGATTACTAGAAAGCTACCATATGGGTAGTTCAGGAAGATACTAGAACCATTGCTAGAACACGATATCATTCAATGAGTCAGTTCATTCATGAGTCAATACTTTCTAGAACTTTTCAGTACATTACATATACAGCTATACTAGGACGAGAACATATACAACTATACTAGAATGATTACATTACTATACTTGCTAGATAGAGAGAACACACATTACAGCTAGCACACGTAGAACATTACAATACACTACTGTACTATTACATGATCGCTCTTACTTGAGTACAATTACATGATCACACTTACATATACATAGAACAGACGTCATTAGGTTCTATAGCACGGAAGCAGTTCAGGATCTAACTATACTGATGAATCACACCACAATTGTGATAGTTATATCGAGTATACATGATCATTCGGTAATGTGGATGCTCACGGCTTGCGTTCATGCAGGGGTCGTGGGTAGGTCCCAAAATCCCTTTGATAGGGGAGCGTATAGTCTGGGATCTAGACATCACATTATACCTTATCCCTCAAATAAGGCAGTTGAGTACCGATGTAGTTATTTTTATTAAATACTACAGTACTTGGAAGTATTACCCTCGATTTAAGGTAATAAGTACGGTTGTAGTTGGACACTACACCATAGTACTACATTGATTTTCCATTACATATTTTTAGTGATAACCTCACTTAAACATTATTGTACAAACTATATTTTTGAATAATGATAGTTATACTTTGGAAAATACATCCTCTTACAAGAGACACACACATTCAGAACAGTTAGGTCTTGGTAGAAGACTACATTCAGAACAGTTAGGTCTTGGTAGAAGACGACATTCAGAACAGTTAGGTCTTGGTAGAAGACTCCTTTTGTTATTAATAGGAATCATAGGGATTCTAGGGTTTTTCAAACACTTATAGTTCATATACACTTTCAATACTTTTAAGTACATATACTTACATTTTCTCACATACAAATTAAGACACTAAATACTTATGATCTCACTAGCTTTAAAGCTGATACTCGCTTTCAAAATTACTTGTATCCTCAGGTCATCATAGACAGGTACCGATGCAAGGAGAAAGGAAGATGGAGCTTGTTCAAGACTTATCTTTCATTTTGATTTATGCTTTAGTGTTTATCAAAATTTGACAGAACACATTTGTATAATAATTATATTATTAATGCAATGGATGATGTTGTTGCTTGTTTACTACTTTACATTGTTGTTGATATTATACATGACGTCCTCCGCCCCAGAACGTTTCCGCCGTTCCTGGTTTTGGGGTGTGACAGATTGGTATCAGAGCATTGTTTATAGTGAATTAAGTATATCAACCCATAAAAGATATACTAACTATAAATACATAAGGGATTAAAAATACTCTGACCAAGATTTTATACTTTAAATAGTCAAATATTTAAGTAGGTATACGTGCTGCATTCATACTAAAATCAGTGTCACTAGGACAGTACAAAAGAATTACGATTGTTGGACAACACAAGTGGGCTTAGAGACATATGGTCAAAACTGGGAAGATATAGCCTGATCGCCTATATTATCCGAGGGTTGACTAGCATGTGCCTAAGTTTAAGTGTGTGGTTGCAACAATGCTAAAATCTTACCAACCCTACCACAATGAGAACAATAGAACATAACATTAAAATTTAAATACTATAGGTGTATTTGGTGTTACTATAAGTACTTTATACTTGAGAATTAAAACGGGATCTTCATTACTAAGTTGATAGTTGGTAAGTGGATACACTAAGGCTACATGTAATTAGGATGTTATAGACTTAGAATCAGTGATAATTTTGCCTTACCCTATTCTGTGTGAATTTGGAATTAAGGTCACTTATTCGAAGGTCTATCCTGTTTAGATTACACATAGCTGGTATGCACTTCACAAATAGCGATGTAACTAATGAAGATTGTCTAATAATTATTCTCTTACCCTAAATTCTCGCAAAGAAATCATAACTGGACTCCATCCCCTTGACAAACAGTATCTTCCGAATGAAGTCATAGCTGCTTGGTTATGATGAAGACCTTTCGTCTGATGCTAACTCCGAACCAGAGTTTGAAAACCTACCCCGAGCAGCTCCCTTTCCAATTCCTGACCCTCGTCCGGCTTTTCATGGCCCGACCCTGAGAGAGTGGAATGCTTGGAAATATGGAGCCAAGGACAAGATCAGCCTATGCTATTTGATGGCGACCGAAGTTTTTACGACTTGAGCAATGAGGGCTTAGCAGATATAGTCTTGCCAATCTTGGTCCGCAGAGTGGCCCGAAATGATATTCAAGGCAGGACAGCCCTACATCAGATTACAGAAGTTGTCGCCTATGCTAGAATGCATACCCTCCACACCATTCGTCTAGAAGATGCACACGAGAGATCAGAGAGAAACCAGGAAACCCTGCTGCAAGCACTGGCCGAATCACGAGCCGCAGTCATAGAGCTCCGGGTACGCTAGATGATGCGTGAAAGACACCTACTTGACATGGAACGTCAATTAGTTGAACTACGAGTTCACCAGAGGGATGACCGTCGCCAGTAGTAGACCCATTACTTTAATTTTTCCTTATAAAGAGGAATCGTATTTTTCTGTCTATGCCGGATGTGGCATTTTCTATGAAATTATCTTGTACCGTAAGTACTTTAGTTAGGTCTTTATGCTGTCAGGAACTATCTTTAGTGGATATGATGTAAGACCTTTACAAGGTCATTTTCCAGAATCTTTACATCGTGAATATCACAGATATTGACAGCCAGCTAACTTCTGTGTCATTCTTCATTCAAGTACTCTTGTCATTCATTCATAAGAGTCTATCTGAATCATGCTTTAGTCAAATCATTGGACTATAGCGATTTATCTCCGAAGACACTTCCAAGTCTCTTTCAGTGGTTGGATCTTGTTATTCACCAACCCACGATACCTCAGCTCGAACGACAACCATCTTGAGACCATTCTACGAACTTACTTCCACCCGTGACTAGGACTGCATCATGGGGATGTAGGTCCAACTTTCGAGAACATACTTCTACTCTTTACATGAACAATCTAAGTACATCAGGGTCAACCAGAATCGCTCATGAAATCTTTATTCTTTCATGTTAACAGAATCATGTCGTCATCCGGAAACAACCAGCCAAGCAACGAGACCTCTACTTTTTCGATGGACGCCGCTACCTTTCAAACAACATTAACAGCTGCTGTAGTGGCTGCCATAACCGCGGTCATTGCGCACCGTAGCGCTAGCAGCACAGTCGATACTGCCGATGGGAATGAATTTCCCAATCGTGATATCCATCCAGGAAGTCACCAAACAGTAACAGTCATAGGCTCGCAAAGCCAGAAAGTAGAGAACAAGAAACGAAAGCGTCAAGCCCGGAAGGAACGTAAGAGAGCCCAAAAGCTGGCTATACAACAGCAACAAGTGGAAACCCCTGCCGTTCCCGTACCGAGCAGGACATATGAGGGAAAACTCCCTAAGTGTGATAAATGTAGTTTCCATCATCATGGGACTTGCCATGAGATGCAATGTTGCAATTGCCTAAACATAGGGCATCATGCTCGTGACTGTGGAGCACCGAAACGACCCATCACTCAAGTCCCTTTCATCGAGACTAACCCTGCGCGCAAGACGAGTTATAGCGCAGAACGATTTAAGAAGCAATTTTCAAAGTGGAGTAACGAGGAGGGCACTCGTGTCCACATAACACTAGCTAAGCACCGTAATTCCGTCACCAAAACTAGTCCTAGCCAGACATGCCACCAATGTGGTGAGACAGGGCACTTCAAGAAAGATTGCCCGATAACGCAGAATTCTGGCGCAGATGGGAAGATTCTCAGGATCACAGCTACAGGAAAGCCTGCTACGGAACCACATTAATGTAAATTAGGTGTTTCGTTGTAACAGACTTATAAACTATCTATAACTAGTGCAACTAGAGTCTTACCTTTTGCGAGATCCTATCTGTATAAGGACTCTCGTGCTGCGTATACTTGCCTTTTGTAGTATAGCTTATTCGCAGCAATAGTCTTGTGGTAAACCTAAAGTACTGTAACTCTGTTCATGGTTGCACGGTTGTGTTTTGTCTGTAAACGTCTTATGTTCAAATCTAATGTCTTTAAGTTTCGGTATGATTTCGACATTATCATACGACTCGATTCAATTTGATCCTCACGAAAACAGCTTCATACGTACACCCCTTTCTTCTAGATCACTTTTCCAGCGAAACCGTCACATCAGAACGCCGAAGTACTCATGCCAGGAGTACCTATTAGTTATTTTCTTTCCGAAGAAATCCCCGAAGTACCACTCGTGCAGTACGTCAAGTTTAATCCAGGGATTCATGCGGTTGATCTATCGCTGAAGAATGTATGCATAAGAGTGATATATAATCAAGGTTTTACAGTTTTAGAATTGATGATTCCACTTTAAATTCTTTTTCCCTGATGGGATGTGAACTTAAAGAAGAACCAGTTATTCGACTACCTTTTCAACCTTAATTATATATGACTCGTATACACGAAAGGTTGACTGTGAAACTAGGTATGAATTCTAATATGAACTTCAGGACGGAGAACTGCCTAAGTACGAGTAATCACATCATCATGAGAACAAGCATAGAACCCGGTACGACTCCCGAAAACAGGTCGCCCTATAGCTTAAACACCCACGGAGATACAAGAACAGTTTTGACAACTTAGCGAACTACACATAAATAGAATTAGAAGACTAGGTTTCTCACCCTAGAGAACCTCGGTCATATTCTTCCAGAGATCGACGGATCGCATTGCATGTACCTCGGTTATTGAGGACTCCGTCGAGATTTTTCATTAGAAATCGTTATCTCTGCCGCGCGTAGACAAAATGGTTGAGCAAACGCAAAGAAAGAAACTACTTCCAGGAATGGATCCGGGATTCGAATATCACCAATTCGAGTGTTAGGGAAAGATGTCCGGAAGACTATCTCCTGAACTCGATACGGACACTTCAAGTCCGTAGTGATACCCTTTGGATAGGACCAATGCGCCCATAGCTTTTATAAGCTAAACGAGTAGGGTACGTCTTTCTTACCTGGATCAGTTCGTTATTTCTCCTTGTAATGACTTACTTATCTACCCCTGTAGTAAGAAGGAACCCATGGGAAAACATCTCCTCCAGAGAAACTTTAAACGATGTTCTCAAAGCACGAGTTTTGAAATTGAAGAGTCAAATTTCTAAGACCCACTATTAGTAGTGTGGGAAATTTTGAGTACTCTTTCGATTTTTCAAAACCGCTGAGCATTTATCGACATCAGAGACGCCGACATTCCTTCGCCAAACTCTAGGTCTTACCGACCTACCGTCTTAGTTCATTCAGAACTCCTCGCGAACTACAGAAACTCGTACGACTTTGACCCAGCAAGGGGTGGCCTTGACTGGGAAGTTACTCAAGAAAAGGAACCTTTGAGATTCCAAGTGAGTGACCAAGTTCTTTAGAATAACTCATTCTGGGAATGGTTTTATACGCTTCGTAAAGCGTGGAAAGCTAAATCCAAGTTAGACAGGACCTCCGAGATTCTTATCAGAATCGGTCCTGTGCCTCGCACAAACTAGATCTACTCCGCGAACTCAGTAACATACTTTCTACTCTTCGCATCTCGATCGTGAAACTATACCTTTCCGTTAGGACTCTTGCAAGTCCACTCGTCGAGATCCTCGCCTTCGTATTAGAACCGTGGTGACCCTCGACCGGGAGGTTAAGCGGAAGAAGCAACATCGTCGCCAGTTAGTGAAGGTTCGTTGGAATGCCAACCGAGAGCCCGATTGCACTTAAGTGCGCTAGTACCAATCAATTAGGAAGTTTTCTCCTCACGTCTCGATCATTCGCGCATACTTCCTTGCCTAAATTCTAATTTCGGGACGAAATTCCCTTTAACAGGGGGATGATGTGACAACCTGAAATTCCCCATTCTAATCAAACCATTTCAATCCAATAGAAGTAGAGCAGTTACAATGAAAATTCAGACTTAGAATATAAGTTTGGCAGTTTTAGGGTTTTACACCAAAAAGGGGTATTAGGAGAGTGGTTGCACTAGGATTTTGTGCAACACTGTAAATTCCATTACCCTAGAATCATTAGAATCCATTCCGAGAATAGAAATATTTTCTGCCAAAAATCTCAGGACTATAAATAGAATTCTGAACCAAATTGGTTCATTAGTTGAATTCCATTTAGAGAAAAGCCCATTTCTCTCTCACGGATCTTCGGGTTTTCATCCCAGATTGTGAGTCTACTTCCCTAGATGTGTTTTAATACTTGTTATATGCTTAATAACATTATTTACATGTCCAAAACACAAGATCCGGGAGTTTACCGCCCAAGAACGTTCTTGGGGAGTAAACTCCAAAATCAAGCCTAAAGGCCACCTAGTCCCATTTCCGTGTTAGGCATCTAACTAAGGACCTTATGTATGAGCATTAGAGGCTAGAAACAAATCAAAACCAAGTAGTTTGAGGAATTTACGGCCAAGGAATACCTCTTGGGCCGTAAACTCCAAGTAAAGGGCACAAATGAGTGCCTTGTGATCCCTAGCCTTAGAACAAAAACCTAGAAGCTTTAAACTCATGATTTATGCCATCAAAACCCTTAGAAATCATTTCTATAAGGGAGTTTACGGCCAAGAAGCTCCTTGGGCTGTAAACTCCAAGTTTTGTGTTCATAAGTGCCTTCAAACTTGTCCTAAGGCTTAGACTTTATTTTGGCATGTACCCCTAAAAGATTAGAACCTCGAAAACTCATGGAAACTCAAGTGTGGAAGAGTTTACGGCCAAGAGTATTTCTTGGGCCATAAACTCCTATTAAGGGGTCAAAGGACACCCTAAACACTTCCTAAGGCCAAGAGACTTTTAGGGCAAGTACCTAGATGAGTTTTGGACTAGTTAAAATTCTTAGAACCTCATGTGTGAGGGAGTTTACGGACCAAAGAGTTCTATGGCTGTAAACTCCATCAAATGGTCCCATTTAGTGCCATAAACCTTCCTTAATCCAATGGTTGAAGCCTAGACTTGTTCCTAGAAATATTGGAGACTTGAAAGGACAATAAGAACCCTCCCAAGGGAGTTTACGTCCGTAAACTCCAAGGGAAAAGGGGTCTTTGGGCCGTAAACTCCCCAAAGGAGTCAATATGGTGCCCAAACACTTGTATATGCCTTGAAACAATTCCCACTAAGGTTGTAGTAATTGAAAGTACCATCCCAAGCCTTGGTTGGGAGTTTACGGCCAGGAACCTACTTCCTTGGGCCGTAAACTCTAATGAATATGGTCTTTTGACCTTAAACTCACATTAGGGGCATTGCACTCCTTTGTTGCAACCCTTTAGCCTCCTAGCACTTGACCAAAACTGTTATCCTCGCACATAAATGTTATTACTTGTATAATTAGTGTTACAATCACTAATTATTTATATACATATGTTTTCATATGTAATTAGGATCATTGTGTGTGTCTAAGTCTCCACTTGACACCAAGCACTTGTCCGATCCTTCCGTACGATAACAGTCCGTTCAATTCCAGTCATTTACCGCAGGTGAGTTCATACCCCTTAACTAATGTTTTAAACTCTTTTTAAATGTTTTATGGGGGGGGGGGGGATACAAGTAGAATCATGCTACTTATTATGTCAATCACATGTGATTAGCAAGTAGGATTATATTACTTATTACATCAATCACATGTGATTAATATACAGCAATCAAATGATTTGGCTACTCATTAGCCGTTTTACCAAACAGTTTCCTTCAAATGAATTTTTATAACATTTTATATGTTTTAAACTCCTTTTTACACTGTACAGCTTACTCCGTACATTTCCTTTCAAACTTATTTACAACCGCGTTTCAAACAAATGTTTCCTTATACTTAAACTGTTTTATTAAACTTATGCCTTCAAATTGTTTTATAGATTGACACCAAGTCGATCTTTTCTTAAAATAATACTTATATTTCAAATGTCTTACAAATCTTATTTATGCTTTTATATTATAAATTGCATGCCTCTATATGTTTACTTATATAAGAAATGTTTAAAAGACTTAGGAAGGTTATCCACCCTATTTCCTTTTCGCGCCTTGAAGTGTGGTCTGGTGGGATTTTGGGTATTCGTCCGAAGGTCGTTTAAATATTAGTTATATATCATGTACACATATATAGTCATAAAAGGTCCTTCCAGTTCATCCTATGCCCTTGGGTAGCAAGGGTATACATCCATGTCCATACGTACACTTAGATTACTAGAAAGCTACCATATGGGTAGTTCAGGAAGATACTAGAACCATTGCTAGAACGCGATATCATTCAATGAGTCAGTTCATTCATGAGTCAATACTTTCTAGAACTTTTCAGTACATTACATATACAACTATACTAGGACGAGAACGTATACAACTATACTAGAATGATTACATTACTATAGTTGCTAGATAGAGAGAACACACATTACCGCTCGCACACGTAGAACATTACAGTACACTACTGTACTATTACATGATCGCTCTTACTTGAGTACAATTACATGATCACACTTACACATACACAGGACAGACGTCATTAGGTGCTATAGCACGAAACCAGTTCAGGATCTAACTATACTGATGAATCACACCACAATTGTGATAGTTATATCGAGTATACATGATCATTCGGTAATGTGGATGCTCACGGCTTGCGTTCATGCAGGGGTCGTGGGTAGGTCCCAAAATACCTTTGATAGGGGAGCGTATAGTCTGGGATCTAGACATCACATTATACCTTATCCCTCAAATAAGGCAGTTGAGTACCGATGTAGTTATTTTTATTATATACTACAGTACTTGGAAGTATTACCCTCGATTTAAGGTAATAAGTACGGTTGTAGTTGGACACTACACCATAGTACTACATTGATTTTCCATTACATATTTTTAGTGATAACCTCACTTAAACATTATTGTACAAACTATATTTTTGAATAATGATAGTTATATTTTGGAAAATACATCCTCTTACAAGAGACACACACATTCAGAACAGTTAGGTCTTGGTAGAAGACTACATTCGGAACAATTAGGTCTTGGTAGAAGACTACATTCAGAACAGTTAGGTCTTGGTAGAAGACTCCTTTTGTTATTAATAGGAATCATAGGGATTCTAGGGTTTTTCAAACACTTACAGTTCATATACACTTTCAATACTTTTAAGTACATATACTTACATTTTCTCACATACAAATTAAGACACTAAATACTTATGGTCTCACCAGCTTTAAAGCTGATACTCGCTTTCAAAATTACTTGTATCCTCAGGTCATCATAGACAGGTACCGATGCAAGGAGAAAGGAAGATGGAGCTTGTTCAAGACTTATCTTTCATTTTGATTTATGCTTTAGTGTTTATCAAAATTTGACAGAACACATTTGTATAATAATTATATTATTAATGCAATGGATGATGTTGTTGCTTGTTTACTACTTTACATTGTTGTTGATATTATACATGACGTCCTCCGCCCCAGAACGTTTCCGCCGTTCCTGGTTTTGGGGTGTGACTATTTACGCGATCAGATTCAGCATATTCTTTCTTTAAGTTTTCTTCAGTTCTCTTTGATTCTTAAAACATCAACATGTGACCCAGTCACATCATGTATCAAGAATCTCAGAATAGAAACTTAGCAGAGTTAGATAGTAGACGTTACCTAAAGTAGAGTCAAACTTATTAACTTTAACATCCTTAGGTAAATTGACAGCTTCGCAACCAATGCCCCTTCCTTTGGCAATTTAACATATGGACACTTTGGTAATGGAACATGGGACTATCACAGACTTAGCCTTCCTCTTTACCATTTGGTCAACCAAGTTGACTATGGCCGATCCCTTTCCACTAGGAAGAGAGAGCTTTACTAGATATCCAATGTCATCATTGTCAATGTACATAAAGTTTTAGGAAGTTGATCTTAGCAAATAGATAAGATCATTAAGGGTCTTGTCATAGTCGATTTCATAGGTGTTCCAAAAGAACTCACTATGTGACTTAGAAAGTAGTTGTACCACCAACTTTCCCAAGACTTTGACACCCAACTCTCCCGGCTTGTCAATATGTGACTACATCTCCAAGATGTGACCGCACCTAGACCTTTACTTGCCAATAGGGCTTGAGTGACCTTAAACTTTTCAAGAACTTGTGGGTTAGAGAGAATAATTGGAGAAAGTGAAAGAAGTATGATTTCCATGGGACATCATCTTCATTTAGGAAAGCTTGTTTCAAGAGATTTGGGAACATCATAAATGTCTAAACCAGACATCTTTTGGGATTCAAGATAGTTGATTAAAAGTCCTTAATATAACACCCAATATGAGATATTAAGGCTAGGACCCTACAAACTATTTTATAACTCGGAAGAGGGATGCCGTAATCTAAGCTATAAAATATTTGAAGGTACTTAGTATTTATCATTAATACTTTTAATGAAAGGAGAATTCTAGTCCTTGTCCTACCCATTCGGCTAACGACCCTCCACCAGTCAAGGAAGCGGTGGGTGAGAGTGGACACCCATTAAGTTGCCATTTTATAGGCAACAACCTTATACCCCCCTTATAGACCAGCTTCGTGAATGAGGCCTACTAACGGCAAGACTGACTTTACTCTTATACATATATATATATATATATATATATATATATATATATATATATATATATTATTAACTTATAATATTATAAAGTAAAAGAGTTGAATTTTAACTCTTTAAAATTCTAAGGCTTAACTTGGAATTAAAGTATTCATAAGAGAAAACTTTTTCAAATTCCAAAACTTGAGGGCAAGTTTGGAAACTATTCAAAACTAATTAATTCCATAACTTATGAGTTTAAAGTAGTTTTAATTAAAAACTCTTCAAGTTCCATAACTTGAGGACAAGTTATGGAAGACTTTAAACTAATTAATAAAAAATAACTTTTTTTTTATTGTAACTTATGGAACTAATTAAGGTTACACTTTTTATTTATTTATTATTTAATGAAGAGACTCTTGAACCTCCATAACTTGAGGACAAGTTATGGAGTCATAAAACCATTTAATTAGAACTAGACTCTTCATTTTGTAACCTTTGCCAACTTTTATGAGTTTTATGATTCTTAAATGTGACTTTTCATATAACTTGAGGATAAGTTCCAAAAACACACTTTGGAATTAACTCTTAGATTAAAATGGATTGAAATCAACTATTTCACACAACTTTTCTATTAATCTAAGAACAAGATAATTCAAATCATCAATCTTCAAGAAATTAGCATGAACATACAAACTAATACAAATCTTGAAATTATGACAATTATCTTAGAAATTGGATTAGCATGAACATTACTACCTCAAAAACAAGTTTATAAGATCAAAAACATCTTAGGGTAATGTTCCTAGTCCAATTCCAGCTAAAACAATCGAATATATGTTGTCAGGGGGTCCAACTCGTAGAGTGCACGAACCAACTCGGTGAGTTGGATGCATTTTGCCTTGGACTTGGTGAGTCCATTGATGGACTCGGCGAGTCTGCTGGGTAGACAGCATCAAAACTCGATTTTTCAGCTACCTTTGCAAGTATAACAAGAAAACAAGCCTAGGACCTGATACCACTGATGAGTTTTGAGCATTCTAACACTCCTAAGTGTACATGCAACCCTAAATACCTTGGATCTATGTTTTCTCTATTATACATACAAATATGAACATCCATGGTATTATCCTAATCTAGCATACAAAACAATGAATATAACAAGATAGAATACATACCTCTTTGATGTAGAATGTCTTCATGAAGCTTGAGTGCCTAGTGCCTTAAACGTGACACCTCAAATGGTTCACACAACACCAAATACACTTGGAATAACTTGAGAGAAATCACAAACTCATGAAATCGGCTAGCCCTTCTTTTACACACACTAGTGGCCGATTTTGGTGAATAATATGATGCTTATATAGTGTGTTACAATTAGGGTTACACCATGTAAACCCAAATTGTCATGACCTTTCATTTCCATGACCCATGGGTTATGTAACCTTCATGGTGCATCCATGGAGCATCCTATGGGTTTAACCCAACTTGATTATCCATGGAGCTTTGGCCCACTATATAAGTTATGGATGATTTGCATAATAAACCCATATATTTAATTAGTCTTCTTTTGATCACATAATTAATTCTAAATTAATTCTTGATCAATACTAATTAAATATTATTATTCTTACTATTAATATACTAGAACTTATAATATATTAATAACCATAAGTTTCTTATTTCTCTCATTTAGTCTATCCAAGTGCATGATGCCATGCAACCAAAATTGACCATTCCGGGTTGGGTCAAGTCTTACCAATTATAGTTATGGACTTAGACATTAATACAACAGTAACAACGTTCTTCAGGCGTTGGAATGTTATGATGTTTGTCACCCAGACCTGGCGGTCTAACTGTAGCAAACAATTTAGGTGCGGGATTGTCAATCCCGTATAGATCTATACACAAGTATCACACTCTCCCTACAAGAGATTATGGTATATAATATAGGACTTTAACGACATACTTGAAAGTACGTGAAGTGGAATGTCTTACAAAACTTAGTATCAAATAGATTTACGGATGAAAAGTCCATTTGTTCTTGTATATGAAAGTTTTTCCTTGATATAGTACCTATAGTAAGTAAAATCTCATGATTTCCCTGTAAACTATACCTATTATATTTTTTCCAAAAGTTTATTTCGTTTGTATGGTAAACCCTAGTGTAGTGTCGACTTTGTATGTAAAGTATAGCATTTGTAATGGCATCATGGAACATTTATACTCAAAATATAAATAAAGTGTTTGACATTTATAAAACAACATGTTTCATTTTGAAAATGGACAAAGTGTTATCGTGATATGTTGCATTAGAATGTTTATGTATGATAGTTATAAATCACATATGATTGATTATAACAACAAGTATAGCAAAAGATTAATGTTATTCACACGAGGATAATCATGTGTTTACTTGTATTCCCCCTTAAAAGTGTATAAAAGCATTTACAAAGCATTTGAAAACGTAGTTGTAGGGGTATGAACACAGTTGTTAGTTCGAAGAAGGTGAAAGGAAAACCGAGTAGAACTTCAATAGGAGAAAACAGATTTCTCGAGATTCTTGGGAATCCCGGGAGTGTGAAACCTTCCTTCAGGACTTGGATGTGAAGACTAGGGCTTCAGGATGGCTTCAGAGGTTAAAACGCAGAGCTTTGGCACTAGAGAGAAGAGAATTGAGCACCTAAACCCTAAACCATCGGTTTCTATTTATAGGGGTGAAATCTAAGGTTCACGTTGTGAGTTTGGGTGGCTCACATCGTGAGCTCGACCTGGCTCCTCTTGTAGACTTGACAACTTTTTGATAGGATCTGGAACCCATCAGTCACAGGTTCACGTCATGAGTATGGGTGGCTCATATCATGAGCTGCCTGACAGCCTTGAGTTTTGTGTCCTGAAATTGTAAAATCCATAACTTCCGCGTACGAGCTCCATTTTTGACGTTCTTTATATCCACGTGTGGGCGAGATTATGCTCTACAACTCTCATTTAGACTCCGTCGGCTAATTTTGAATTTATTTTTAATATTATATTTTTAACAGGCCTGGATAGGAAAAGTCCGTTAAAAATCCATAACTTCTTCATACGGTGTCCGTTTTCGTCAGACTTTTTACTGTAGCGCTACTATTGTCAAGATCTTCGATTCTCATTTAGGTTGTTTCAGCTAAAAATCCCTCGATCTCTATTTCGAGTTTTTAGCTGTCTACCGTGATCCCGAAACTTAGAAAAATCATAACTTCCTCATACGAAGTCGGATTTTGATGTTCTTTTTATGCATGCTCACAATTTAGTATAATATACGACTTTCATTTAGATACCTAAGGCTAAAAAGTATTTTATTGAAATTTCACTTTTTACGTTTGCCAGTGTTTTATTGGTTTTGACACGAATTTTCTGTTGGTCATGTCTTCTTCGTTATAACTCAGATTTTAGTGTTCTTTATATTTCCGAAAACCTTGACACGATTACTATCATTTTAGGCAACCCAATAGAGACTTTTGAACATTTTATTTTTGACACTAATTTCATTATATCAAAAGAGATTACTATTCTTTACTTTTTAGGCCATTACATTGATTCGAAATACCGGGTTGTCACATCATCCTCCCGTTAGAGGGAATTTCGTCTCGAAATTTAATACAAGGAAAATATTTCTTGATTAGGGAAAGAGATGCGAATACTTTTGCTTCATCTGATCTTCGTGCTCCCAAGTGTATTTAGGTCCCCGTTTTGCATTCCAGCGGACCTTCACAATGTGTATGCAACTTTGTTTGGTTCTTTTAGTTTCCCTATCCATGACCTAAATTTGTTCCTCTATAAAGTGGAGAATCTCTTTGATTTCGATTTCGTCTAGAGGGACAATGAGGGTCTCATCTGACAAACATTTCTTCAAGTTTGACACATGAAAGGTAGGATGTACGTTATTGAGTTCCTGCGGTGGTCGGAGTTTGTAAGCTACCTGGCCAATCCTTGCAAGGATCTCGAATGGTCTGATATACCTTGGATTTAGTTTCCCATGATTTCCGAAACGTATTAAATCTTTCCAGGGTGAGACTTTCAATAGCACTCGGTCCCCGATTTGAAACTCCAAGGGCTTCTGTCTTTTGTCAGCATAACTCTTTTATCTGTCTCTTGAAGCTTTTAGTCGTTCTTGAATTTGTAAAATCTTCTCAGTTGTTTCTCTTATAATTTCTGGGCCGGTGAGAGCGTTGTCGGGTACTTCAGCCCAACACAGTGGTGATCTGCACTTGCAACCATAGAGGGCTTCGAATGGAGAAAATTTAATGCTGGAGTGATAGATATTGTTATACGAGAATTCAACTAGTGGTAAATGGGTATCCCATGCTTTACCAGAATCTATTACACAAGCTCTTACCTTCGGTTTGTGGATGGTAAGCGGTACTCATGTCTACTCTCGTTCGTGGAGATTTTTGCAGCGACTGCCAGAATCGCTAGGTGAATCTACCATCTCTGCTGGAGATAATGGATATTGGTACTCCATGTAGTCGTACAATCTCTTGGATGTATGTTCGAGCTAGCTTCTCTATCTTGTCGGTTTCCATTATTGGTAGAAAGTGTGCAGATTTTGACAATCTATCGACGATCACCCAGTCATGTCAAGCCCACCCGTTGTCTTGGGTAATTTGGTTGTGAAATCCATGGTTATCTGCTCCCACTTCCACTTGGGTATTTCAGGCTGTTGTAGTAATCCTACTGGGCTTTTGGTACTCTACCTTGACTTTGGTGCAAGTTAGACACTTGCCCACATAGGTAGTGATCTATGATTTCATGTTCGGACACCAATACAGTTTCTTGAGGTCGAGATACATCTTTTCCGAACCTGGATGCACAAAGTATTGAGTCTTATGAGCCTCATTCATGACTACATCTCCGAATCCACCAAATTTCGGCATCTAGATATGATCTATGAAGTAAGGAACTCTGTTGCCCTTGATTTCAAGATTCGTATCCATTCTCCTTAAGGCTTCACCCGTCACATTCTCTAATTTCAAGGCTTCCCTCTAAGCTTCGTTGATTTGTGTGGATAGGTGTAAATGGATCGTCATGGTTAAGGATTTCACTCGGCAGCCCGAGTATTCCTTTCAACTAAGAGCATCAGCCACTACATTCGCTTTTCTTGGATGATAACGAAATTCACATTCATAGTCATTCAACAGTTCAACACATTGTCTTTGACTCATGTTAAGTTCCTTTTGGTTGAGGATGTGTTGAAGGCTCTTGTGATCGGTAAAGATTGTGCATTTTGTGCTGTAGAGATAGAGCCTCCAAATCTTTAAGGCAAAAATGGATGCTCCTAGTTCGAGGTCGTGTGTAGTGTAGTTGACCTCGTGCATCTTGAGTTATCTCGAGGCATAGGCGATGACTTTTCCTCGTTGCATTAGCACACATCCAAGACCTTGATTTGATGCTTCACAGTAGACCAAAAAGTCTTATGTTCCTTCCGGCAAGGACAATATAGGTACGCTGCATAGTGCTTGCTTTAGTGTTTGGAATGCAACATCTTGGTTTTCACCCCAATTGAAAGTTACACCCTTCTGGGTCAAGGTGGTAAGTGGCGTAGCAATCTTCGAGAAGTTTTATATAAATCTTCGGTAGCCAACAAGGCCCAAGAATTGTCGGATTTCCGTTGGGGTCCTTGGAGCTAACCAATTCTTGATTGCATTGATTTTGGAAGGGTCCACATGTATCCCGTCTTTGCTAATCACGCGACCTAGAACATCTACCTTTTGAATCCAGAATTCGCACCTTCGGAACTTTGCGTATAACTTCTCTTTTCTTAGTGTTTCCAAGATTTGCCGGAGGTGTTAACTATGTTCCTCTTTAGTGTTCAAATAGATGAGTATATCATCTATGAACACGAGCACAAATTTACCCAGGAATGAATGACACATTGGGTTCATTAAATCCATGAACACCACCGGTGCATTTGTAGTCCAAAGGGCATTACTACAAACTTGTAGTGACCATAACGAGATCAAAAGGTTGTTTTGGGAACATCTCCTTCCAAGACCCGCAGCTGATGATACCCGGATCTCAAATTTATTTTTGAAAAATAACTTGCTCCTTGGAGTTGGTCGAACAAGTCGTAAATGCGTGGTAGGGGATATCGGTTCTTGATAGTGAGCTTATTGAGTTCCCAGTAATCGATGCACATGCGAAAAGATCCATCTTTCATTTTTACGAACAGGACTGGTGCTCCCCAAGGTGAGAAGTTAGGTCTGATGAATTCTTTGTTAAGTAGTTCGTTTAATTTTCTGGATAATTCTTGCATCTCAGCTGGTGCTAGACGATATGCCGACTTAGCTACTGGGGTAGCCCCGGGAATTAAATCGATTCTGAAATCGACTTGTCGTTCTGATGGGACTCCTGGAAGATCTTCAAAGAAGACATTGGGAACTTCGCAGACTTTGGGAATGTCTTTGATGTCTTTCGTCTCTTTTTCCTTATCTACTACGTGGTCTAAGAAGGCATGGTACTCCTTATGTAGGTATTTCTGGGCTTTGACGCAAGAGATGATTTGTAAATTGGCACCGGGTTTGTCACCATAAATGACAAGAGTGCCGCCATTTGGAAAATTTAAGTGAATGGCGCTTTCGTGACAAAGTATATCAGCATGGTGTAGGCTTAACCAATCCATATCGATGATGACATCAATTCTCTTTATGGTGATCAACATTAGATCGATTTGAAATGAATGTTCGTTTAGAGTTAGCGTGCAACCTATGTACATATCATTTGTGTTTTATGTTCTACGATTTGCCATTTTTACTGTGAATATCTTATTGAGTGAACCCTCTGTTTTAGTACGTGCTTGAATTTATGACTTACGAAACTCCTCTCCGCACCACAATCAAAGAGCATGCATAAGCATTAGTGAGGAGAAACGTACCCGTAACCACTGTGGGATCAACTATTGCTTCGTTTTGCCCTATTGCCAGCACCCTTCCTATGGCTCCAGTTTTCATTGCCTTAGGGCATTCCTTCTTGTAGTTTCAAGCCTCACCGCACCCATAACACGTCTGGCCCATGCCGACTCTAGGGACTTGGGTGATTGGTCGTGCTGGTGCTCTACAAAAATGGGCAGTGTGCCCTTTCCTGTTGCAATTGTTGCAGTGCATCTCTCGACAATTTCCGTTGTGATGGAGAGTGCATTTGCTGCATTTCAGTAGGCTCCCAACATATTGTCTTGCTGGTGTAGATGTAACAAGAGCAACAACGGGGGTAGTAGCAGCATGGACTGCTAGTATTTGTTGTTTCTTGGAAGGTTCTTGTAAAAACTGACTCTTCCTCTTGTTCCAAAATTTCTTCTTGCCGTTGTTGTTGGTATTGTTGTTGTTGTTGTTGTTGTTGTTGTTGTTGTTGTTGTTGTTGTTGCTTCTGAGGGTTTGCTCTGGGGAAGTAGTTGTGAAGCCTTGGCCGACTCCATAGTCAATGAGAGCTTGTGCCAACTGTTTGGCACTATCGAAAGTGATTGTTTTGCATGCTAGTACACTTCCTCGAATCTGGGGTGACAGTCCCCACATATACCTCTCGATCTTCTTGCTCTCTAGAGCAACCATTCCTGGGCAAAGGATTTCCAAATCACTACACCTAGTGGTATAGGTTGTGATGTTCGAACCTACCATAGTATGGCCCTAAAGTTCCTGCTCCAGCTTTTGTACTATGCCCCTTGGATAGTACTCTTGCATTAACATTTTCTTTAGATTCTCCCAGCCCATAGAATTTTCGACTACCATTCCAGCACGTCAAAGCTCTCTCAAAGAATGTACAAGCAACAAACTTTACCTTTCTCCCTTCCAGACATGCACAGATCTCGAAAACTAGTTCTGTTTTCTCTATCCATTGTGATAGAGCCATTATCCCTCCGGGTCCATTAAAAGATATGGGCTTGCTATTAGTGAAGTCCTTGAAAGTGCAATCCCCTGAACGACCCTAGTGTAGGCCATTCATAGAGCTATTTACTCCACCTCCGGACCCATTATTACTCATTTGTGATATTGCTACTGTCACTGCAGCTGTTACAGCAGTTATCAAGGCGATGTTATCCGTTGATGGAGGTGGTGGTGGTAGAGGTGTTACATTGTTGTCATGGCGTGTAGATCTATGAGGCGGCATTATGATGCTAAAGAAATAACAATGAGAGACCATAAGTCTTTGATGATCTAAATTTGAATGTAAAAGGGTTAGCTATTTTCAATTATACATGATTTAGGCTCACTAACACATGGTTTTGAGTTTGATTCATATTTAGAGTCTATATGATAGTAGATAAACTCATGAAATGGAGTGATATGCAAAGGATTAATACCCAAGGGAGTATTTCATTATATATTATACATAAGCTTGGATTACATTCGAAGTTAGGAAAAATAAACCTTTCTAAAGGTCTTCGATTACAAGAAAGTTCAAGAAAAGTAATACTTTTAGCCGATAACCTATTCTACATCAATATTTGGGAGTTTGGCAAGTACTACTTGCGACGTGGGTTACACTTGGAGCTTGACTCCATTTCCGATTGCTTTGCTCCCATAAGACGTCTGTCAAAGGCGGCTTGCTGCTCCCTTATCGCTCTTATCTTAGAGAGAGCTACAGTAGATAAGCACTTTCCTGCAACATGTCCAGGCGAAAGACGTCAGTAGTGTTACCTTGAACCTCCACGTTGACTTCGTGAATCCGGTTCGCTTGAACTCCGAATTGATAAGACTGGTTGGCTAGTTTGCCCACCATGATTGGGAGTGCTCGGTCGACTGAACTTCCTCCACTGACTTCATAGAACTCCCGACACA
Source organism: Lactuca saligna (assembly GCF_052625555.1). Taxonomy (NCBI): domain Eukaryota; kingdom Viridiplantae; phylum Streptophyta; class Magnoliopsida; order Asterales; family Asteraceae; genus Lactuca; species Lactuca saligna. The sequence continues at coordinate 97,991,091 of NC_136421.1, forward strand.
TACCATATGGAGGACGTAATCCTTACTGTCGGCTCCAATGGTGAATGTGGCTTCCCCAGATAGGAGTTGGTCCTTGAAAGTTTCTCCTAATTGCTAGAGGTTGGGCGACTGGTGGGTTGATTATTTATGGCTCTGAATCTGTCCCAGAGTCTTCACCTTCCTCTTCCTCCATGGGTTCCTCATCTTCTTTGGGGTCCTCCTCTACCCATCCTCCATTGCCCTGGTTTGGGTAGTATGGATCCCCGGGTGGATGGAATCCAGCCATTTCGACTATACGAGAATAGGGTTATAAGAATTGTATACTTTTGAAACATGTAAGTCTAAATATGCAGGTCAAACTATTGCATCTACCAAATACTCCAATAGTATTTAAATTTGTATGTTTGATAGTAGTGTCATTTTCGTAAGTTTTGACTTGTTGCTCACTACGAAAATTCCCCGACATACATTAGTCTGATCTCGGATAAATATAGTTGATCAGGCTATATTCATCCCAAATCCGATCACATATTCTGAGGACTAGTCGTAGTGTCCAACTTGTCTTAATACTTCTTGTATAGTTCTAACTATAAAAATGACTCGTTGTATGCATGTATTTGTGCTTTTACAACCCAAATAATTTAAGCTAAATCAAATGCGGTTTAGGTATAAAAACGTTTTGTTAGAGAGTTTTAGTCCCAATGCATTTATAGTTTGTATATCTTATGTGGTTCGATATACTTAGTTCACTATAAACAATGCTCTAATACCAATCTGTCACACCCCCAAACCAGATCGGCGGAATCGTTTGAGGGAGGACAACATCATGTAGTATCGTAACAATTGAATACATAGTAAAGAAAGTAAAACAACCATCATATATATAATTTAAAAGTTACATTGTTGAATGATACTTGTTCAAAACAAATTACAATATGATGACGAAATGAGTTTTAAACTGACGACTTAGCGTCACTTCTCCAAAAGTTGAAGTCTACCTGTATTACTGAATCCCGGAGAAATACAAGTAGTTTTGAAAGAGTGTCAACAATTAAGTTGGTGAGTTCATAAGCATTTATGTATAAAGTTTTTAAGTTTGGTATAGCAAAAGATTTATGTTATTCACACGAGGATAATCATGTGTTTACTTGTATTCCCCCTTAAAGGTGTATAAAAGCATTTACAAAGCATTTGAAAACGTAGTTGTAGGGGTATGAATTCACTTGTTAGTTCGAAGAAGGTGCGAGGAAAACCAAGTAGAACTTCGACAGGAGAAAACAGATTTCTCGGCATTCTCAGGAATCTCGGGAGTGTAAAACCTTCCTTCGGGACATGGATGTGAAGACCCGGGCTTCGGGGGTTAAAACGCAGGGCTTTGGCACTAGAGAGAAGAGAATTGAGCACCTAAACCCTAAACCATCAGTTTCTATTTATAGGGGTTAAATATGAGGTTCACGTCGTGAGTTTGGGTGGCTCACGTCATGAGCTCGACCTGCCTCCTCTCGTAGACTTGACAACTCGTTGATAGGATCTAGAATCCATCAGTCACAGGTTCACGTCATGAGTATGGGTGGCTCACGTCGTGAGGTGCCTGATAGCCTCGAGTTTTGTGTCCCGAACTTGTAGGCGAGATTATGCTCTACAACTCTCGTTTAGACTCCTTCGGCTAATTTTGACTTTATTTTTAATATTATATTTTTAACAAGCCTGGACAGGAAAAGACCATTAAAAATCCATAACTTCTTCATCCAGTGTCCATTTTCGTTAGACTTTTTACCGTTGCACTACTATTGTTGAGATCTTCGATTCGCATTTAGGTTGTTTCAGCCAGAAATCCCTTGATCTCTATTTCAAGTTTTTAGCTGTCTACCGCTATCACGAAACTTAGAAAAAATCATAACTTCCTTATACGAAGACGGATTTTGATGTTCTGTTTATTCACACACACGGTTTAGTATAATCTACGACTTTCGTTTAGATACCTAAGGCTAAAAAGTATTTTATTGAAATTTCACTTTTTACGTTTGCCAATGTTTTATCGGTTTTGATACGATTTTTCGATTGGTCATATCCTCTTCGTTATAACTCGGATTTTAATGTTCTTCATATTTCCGAAAACCTTGACACGATTACTATCATTTTAGGCAACCCAATAGAGACTTTTGAAGTATCACCTGGTTCTTGGTATGTATTCTTTGTAATTAACTCTTTAAATATTTGCATTTTTGGTCTTGGATTCGGCGAGTTGAAGGACCAACTCGCCAAGTAAAAGCGGGATAAGACGCGGGACTTAAGTGATGGACTCAACGAGTCGAGTCTCGGACTCGGCGAGTAGGTGATGTTCGGACAAAAACCCTAACCCGAGGGTTTGCACCCTATTTAAGCAATGTTATGACGGCCATATTGTCCCTTATGCTCCCCAAAACACTTCTCATTGAAACCCTAGCCGTTTGTGCTTTGTTGAGGCCATTTTTGGTGTTCTTGTGTGGTTGTTAAGCTTGGAAGGAAGGAAGGAGCTTGGAACTTGAGTTGGGACCACTAGATCCAGGGATTTTTACTTCATTTTCAGCAGCTTCAAGGTATAATACCCTTGTCCTGACTCATCTATGTGTTTATTCATCTTTAACTTGGGATCTCTTTGGATTTCTAAGTCATATTTCGGATTAAGAAGTGTTGAGTGGGTTTTGACTTCAGATCTGGACCTTAAGAGGGGTCTCATGGCATAAAGGTGCCAACTTTAGGGCCATGAGAGCCCCATGCACATTGTAGGACACTTTATATGGATTTTTGAGCTAAAAACCCCATGCATGTGCATCATGTTTGGAAGTTTACGTATAAAGTGAGCATTAGGAGGCCATATATATGGTTTCGGTGTGATAGATCTCAGTTAAGTCGACTGCATGTAATTGGTCAAGATTGGACTCGACCAGTCCAAGGCATAAAGTCCCATATTTGTTAAGGGTCTAAAGAACTTAGTTGGGTGTTAGAAGGACTTTAGAACGCCAGAAAGGGTGACCCAATGTTCTGGACTAAGCCATTGTTCTGGATATTCCTGGGACTCGGTGAGTGCATGAGCAGACTCGGTGAGTCCAAGGCAATCTTCTTGTGGATGAAGATGAACTCGACGAGTTGTTCATATAACTCGACGAGTCAAGGACAGGACCTTGAAGATGAACTTGACGAGTCGGATGAAGATTTAGTCGATGTCCATTTAGAAGGAAAACTCGTCGAGTCATCGCAAAACTCGGTGAGTAGAGGCGAGTGTAAGAACAAATGGAAGGATAGGGACTCGGCGAGTTGGTGAGCCAACTCGGCGAGTCAGGTCAACTGGTAGTCGACTTTGACTTTGACTTGATCGGGAGTAAAATGGTCGTTTTACCCTAAGGACAGTTGGCAGTGTTTGATGGATAGTTTTGTAGGAATTACACCCGGAGGATTTCTGTAGCAGCAGCATCAGATACATAGTTCCCGTGCAGATCAGCAACTACTTCGAGGTGAGTTACCTTCCAGTAGCGGCAGGTCTACGACCACAATGCTGGCCCATTAGTAGGAGTTGTATGATTAGATGACTGTCTATGTGATATTCATCTAGGTTTGCTACTACCTGATATGTTTACGTGGTAGTATGATATGACTCTATGTGCTAGTGACAGTAGGGGAGATAGTCCCCAGTATCCGGTCGAGAGGACCGAAGGGGAGACCAGCACCCAGATATGCTAGTCAGCATCCGGTCGAGAGGACCGAAGGGTAGACCAGCACCCAGATATGCTAGCCATTATCCGATCGAGAGGACCGAAGGGGTAGGTCAGGCACCCAGATATGTCTGACAATATATGTATGTTATGTGGTTGTATGGTATGTGGTACGATAGGGGAACTCACTAAGCTTCGTGCTTACAATTTTCAGTTTTGGTTTCAGGTACCTCTTCATCGAAGGGGAAGGAGGTGGCATGGTAGCGGCACATCATACACACACACACACACTATTTTTTACTTTCCGAACTCGTTTTGGGATTTGTACTCTGATATTTGGTCGTTTTTATATTTTGGTTTCAAACACCATGTATGTTATGAAATGGCTTAATCAAACAACGTTTTATTTACAAATGTTTTCCAAAGTATTGATTTAAAAACGAAATTTCTGGACATGAAATTTGGGTCGTTACAAGTTGGTATCAGAGCCATGTTTTGAGGGATTCGGACACACCTTCGGGGGTGTCTGAACTCAAATCGAGGGATTAATGGATTTCGAAAAAGAAAAAGTTTTCTAAAAGCTTAAGTTAAGAGTTTTAAGAAAGAACGAAGTGTGTGATGTGCGCAACCGGCCGAGCTTAAGTAAGTATTCCCAAAGTACCCATACAAGTTTACGTTATGTTTATCAGTTTTAGAAGAACAACATGCTAGAATAGGACTAAGGATCTAGGAGTGATGCCTTACGTTCCTGCTTTATGTGCTTCAGCTTATGAAAATTGCATGCGTGATAGTATGAGCTTAGCATTGTATGCTAGTGCAGTTCCTGTTATGAGAATATAGTTGCTAGAGAATTGTTTCCTTTTGGTCGAATGCTTCTTGCTTTGTGCTTTGTGGGACTCTGAACAATGAGATTTAGCCATTAGGTGAATACGTCACGTCACATGTGATCAGGGTTGAATAATCTCAGAGTGCTGGATTTGGCCCTATTGCGCAGCTCTTGTTTAAGTCTAACCGTTGTAGGGACGAGTATTTTACTCGAAGGATTATCTGAGCCTCATCACATGTGATGGTAGTCAGGTAATGGCTAATTGGCATTGCAAGGAGGCCTTCAGCAGCTGAGGACCGGATAGGGTGGAGCCTGAGATTTTCCTTAGGGTAAGCCTAAGATGAGGATAGCAGTGATCAGCAGTGGTAAAAGGGGTCTAGTGGAGTCAAGGCAGTCCTTGAAGAAGGTACAGATAGATGTGGAAGGTAGTATGGGCCTGTACTACTGAAAGCAGAGGATCCATACCCGAACTGAGGAAGGATGAAATTGATGGATTTTGAGCATTCTAACACTTCCTAAGTGTACATGCAACCCTAATAACCTTGAATCTATGTTTTCTCTATATACATGCAAATTTCTTTTTCAAGGTTATTTCCTAACTAACATAGCATGGGGAATATATGAAACATAAAACTAGTACAAATACATACCTTGTTGTTGCTTGGATTCCTTCAAGACTTTGTGAGCCTAGCACCCCAAATGTTGTGCCTCAAATGCTTCACACAACACCACAAAACTTGGAATAACTAGAGAGAATACTTCTACACTTCAAAATCGGCTATGCCCTCACAAGAATACTCTAGGCCGATTTTGCATGCTATAGGGGTTCTTTTATAGTGTGTCATAATTAGGAGTTACAAATGTAAACCCTAATTGTCATGACTCTTCATTTCTCATGACCCATGGGTTTGTAACTCCCATGGACTATCCATGGAGCTCCATATGGTCATAACCAAACCCATAAACCATGGATCATTAATCCACCATAAAAGAATTGATGGTTGTCATAATCAAACCTATATATTTAATTAGTCTCACTTTGATCACCAAGTTAATACTAGATTAATACTTGATCAATACTAATTAAATAATACTATTATTAATATATTAGAACTTATAATATATTAATAATCACATGTGTACTTTCTCTCATTTTGTCTATCCAAGTATTGCAATTCCAGGAAACCCAAATGGACCATGCCAAGTCGTGTCAAGTACATACCAAATAAAGTTATGGACTTAGACACTATATCCAACAGTCTCCCACTTGGATAAGTCTAATAACTATATTTGCAAATATGACTTCAAAATCCGACTAGCAATCGTAGCTCTTTCAAAGTCTATCGGAACTGAGATGATGATGATATGCCATTTAAGATAAGTGATCATATAATCCTCTGCTCTCATGATATCAGCCGGAAAAACACATGGAACATGGTCTTACTTATTGTCTAGCATTTTGTTTCTCAATCTCCGATTTGTTTCGACGTAGAACTAAATTGAACACATCAATTATGTTCTGACCGGGCCCGGTACATAGTTCAAAACCAAATCATCGAGGGGCCCAGATATCGCTTCTATTTCTAGAAGAAACATATAAACTTCGAATGATATGCTTGTACTAACTACTTGTTGAATTATTCACAAAGGCACGTTTTATAACATCGAGTTACCAATGCATTTTTGTACCATCAATGAATAACCAACTCATAGTCCACAACTCATATCTATAGGTTTGAAGATTTATATGATATTACCATCTCACGATCACTCGAGATAAATTCCATGAAGTGATGCAAGTGAGCGTGGGTTGAATCCAATACTTAGCCCTTATGAGTACTCATGAATGTTTTAGCAAACCATGTATTATCTAAAGCACTTTAGATAAATCATACAAGCCAAATTCATGATAGTCTTCATTCATATCTACTTCCAACATATGATTGATTGTGGATGGTTTGAATAATATGATATATACCATAACATAATTATTCTGGAAGTAAAAACATGCAAATTGAAACATAAAAATAATACTAATCCTATTTGGCCCCAAACTCTTGAGTGTAAATAAAACCCGTTTATCTAAGCACCATATTGATTACTCATTATTCATGTTTCGATTAATCTACTTAATACTTGAATTAAAACATTAGTTGTCCCATGCTCCAAGCATGTACACTATGCTTTTCCAAACAACAATTATGCCATACACCAAGTATGCATACTATGTTTACATATGGTCCTCACTTTGTGAAATATATCAATTGACAATATTCCAATGATGCTAATTTCACAATTCCAATCCTTGTTGTAAATGCAAGAATACCAAACTCTAGCCATTTACTGTAATCTGTTAGACTCTAAACTTATATGCAATGATCCCCTTGTAATGACTATGCACAAAAGTTACAAAGACTTGGCAACAGACATTAGAAAGTATTTCAATGGAAAACAATTCCATGGAAATGAAGTCTCAGATTCAAAGTACATTCCTTTGAACATCCTTCTTAGCATTAAGTTCTTTAATCTTACACAGATTCAAAGAATAACTTCCACCTATGGAGACAACTACATATTACCATTTTGACCATCACTTCTGAACAAGAGTTGCCTCTTTTCAAAATATGTCAATATGGTCCTTACTATATACTTCTAATTGTCCATGAGTAACCAATCTTTGGTAAACCTCAGATTGTCCTCGACAACTTGCTTAATCATTTTAGTCATTTCTAGTTATATTCCTTTTTCCATCTTAATGCCCTAGGCATTTGGAAAATTTATAATGGATGAATATTATAGCACATTCAATCGATCCTATATCCGAAGCATATGGGACACTATTCATGCTATAAAATTTTATTTGCCATGTTCTCACAATTCGAACTATGAAGTGGTATGTCGTAATCATAATCGAATTTTGAGAACGCTATATATATAGAAATTCCTTATGTTGAACAATTCCAACATAACATTCATATATATCGTTGACTAAAGTTGATAAAACTCAATCTAAGCTGGTAGAATTGGAACGAAGTATAAAATCCTCTCCCTTAATTATAGCAAACAAATTTTCAAAGCAAATTGAAACTTTTGTTTTCTATAATTAACATTGCTAACCTTCAATATTTAACATAATCATCATGCTCCCACTAGCATAATGATTACCAGCATAACACTTTATGCTCCCACTAGCTTTGACATGTACTTAGAAATCAACTAGACTTCTAGAAATCAATACTTTATTGACTTTCTTACCGAAGTTCATATTTCTGATACTAGATTGCTTTGATAAAACTTTATCAAAAACATACACCTTGCCTTAGATAGCTCACATGTTTGTCTAGACCTTTTGCAATTCTTACTAGTTAGTGTCTCAGTTAACCACACACGCTCCACTAACTATATGAGAATGCAAATATCACAACTGCTATCTACTGAAAATCTTCTTAGTGGAAGTGTTTCCTTACCATCATTTTCATGAATCGAAGAGAAACCTTATGACACTTAGATTTATGGTGTATGTGTTCTTTTCCATGTGAATTTTTTCAAAACCATAATCACAGGACTAGGTCAGTGACACTTCCAAATTGATATAGACTGAACTTGTTCACTCTTAATTTCTTGCCACCTGGTAGCACAATACCCACCATTGCTTCCGGGTTGTTATGCAAACAATTGAGAACTCATAGAACTCACAAGCATAATCAACTTTCAACTAGAATAGACACATAAATAATAATATGTCAACATGATAGGTTACAAACCTCAAGTCATGGGTTAGTGATTAACAAAACTCTTGATTAGTTCTTGAAACTATTTCAAGATCTTTTTAAGACTCCCACTGACCTCTTGACATATATGATTCTCTTTGTCAAGAACCATTCTTTGACAAAACAAATATTCAATAGTTAGTGCAGATTCTTATCAAGTTAAACACTTCCCATAATTGGACTTAGTTGGTCTTTGTTTTATCCAAAACATCACAACTAACCAACCTCAAATGTACAAGAGTAGGACACATCTTACTCTACATTTGATAAGTGTTATAAACTTTCTAAAGATTATGTCACTCAATGGCTCAATCTTGGAGTATGACTCTAAGATTTGATTTTGATGTATGATTTATCTTTTGATTTAAACCATTTCAATAACTCATGATTCCTCTCCTTAGCCAAACAAATGAACTAAGGTGTCCTTAGAGGATCAATTTTGATATGGTTTCATAATCACTAAGATAATCATAAAACAAAATACACAAGTACTCTCCCATCTCTTCAGATTGGAGAAACTTTTATTTTTCTATCCTATTTGATTCTTCTTATTCATTCTTCCATACATTGAAACTTTTTCAATGTTTCAGAATTATACTTAAACTCGTAAGCATAACGATATTTACTAAACTTTAGTAAATCATAACGAATAATCTTATCTACCTTTGTGGTGGACCTGACTAGTGCACAACTTAATGTACCCGATCCTTTAGTCCTTCGCTTGACTCACATTCGAATGTGAAGAAGGAATTAGTCTTAATTTACCAAAGATGAAAATTCTCATTCATCACACAATACAACTTGCATGATTCCAAGTTTCTATCCAACTGAAACTTGGGTGATGAGAATCTTTCCTTATTTCGTAAATTATGACACTACCACTAATGAAAGAATCAAATCTATTTGACCATCTTGCTTATCAATGGAAACATATAAGCAACAACCTTTTTCACAAATGCCATTGTAAGGATACTTAAAATAAATAAAATCAAAAACCATTTTCTTTTATTTTAAAACTTTGCAGAAAACTTATCCTTACAATCCATATGGAAAATTTGTTGTTATCTATTCCTAAGCAATATATCATAACTCTTAAGTAACAACTCAAAATTCTAATCACCGAACCATGCGATCGAAATCCATTGTCACAACTAGCATTTTTGCTAGGAAACTCTACTCTCATGGAATCATTCACCTAGTGTACTATAAGTGAATACGATACTTCATTCTCATTCAAATATCTCTCATGTTCAACAAAGAGTTTGAAACTCTTAAAATTCCGATTCAAGTTTAAGATGTTTTAGGATTCTCTTGTTGGGCTTAATGGACCAATAAGTATCCAAGTTAACTACTTTAGGCCTAAAAACCCTAATTATGTTCTAATTGGACCCAATTCATAAATCTATAACATTTTGGGTCATGATGGGCCATAAAGTATTTAATTAACCCTAATAAGCCATAAATGAATTCTTTTATGCCATTTTGGGCAGTGAATTTCCCTAAAGGCCCAATGAGCCGAAAAGCCATTAGTGGGTCTCATGATTTCGAACAAAGACAAGTAATGGCCCAAATTATTCCACATCCTTCTTCCTAGCCCAAATCATGGCCCATGTATTAAAAAAAAAAGGAAAAAAGAGTTTAAATGTGCAACTGCCACCTCAATATTGCATGGTGGTCACCCATGCACCAAAACCACCATAAAATAAGGTAAGATTCTCATGCATCTAGGAAGCCTTCTCTCTCCCTCTCGCCTCTTCAAAACTCACGACCATTAGGGCCTCCATCACCACCATCATTTTGATCTTCCAAACTCAAGAACTTTCTTTCATCCTCCTCTCTAATATGAAGAATTTCCCCCCTTCCATCCTCCTAATTTTCGAGAATATCAAGAGCACATCAAGAACTCATCTTCAAAGTTTATTACATTTGAACACCTTAGAGCTGAAAATCATCTCAAAAACACTTCTACGGCCGAGATCACTTCAATTCTTCATCAAAAACCGAAATCTTCAAAAAAGGTGAGTTCATACCCCCTTGTTTTTGGTTTTTACTTGTTTTGGGGGGAGAATACAAGTTTATTTGTGACATCTATGTGTATATGCATGATTATGTGTGTTTTCTTGAAACATTTGGTGATTATGTGTTGATTACTTCATTAATCTAAAAATATGTTAAGAAACTTGAAGTTTATCACTAGGATCTTCATATGCATCTTGAGAAAATTATGTTTTATCATAATTATTACAAGTAAACATGTAGATCTGGGATTTCTATACTTTATATAGCAAAAATAAGTGTTGTGTTCAAAGATTTATAAACTAAATTCACAAAACAGCTCTTGACAGAAAAGTTTTGGTTGAATCTCGGACTGTTTTGACCATCCAAATGGAAGTATTTTTCAAAAATGTTTTACATGGATAAAGTACAAGTTTATACCTTTAAAATTACTATTCGCACGTTTTCATACGATTTTTCTACAATTTTTGGCGAATTTTACAAAACTGCCTATCATATTTGAAATAATTTCGGACCAACCAGTGAAGATGAGCAATTTCACACTTGTTAGATTCCACTAAAAATTTGGAGAAAATTTGTGAACAAATTAGACAAAATTTCTAAACTTTGAGAGTTTACGGATCCAAATTTCAACTTACGATGATTTTTCTACATATTTTCAAACAACTAGGTCGAAACGCTCAAAAACCAGAAAATGTGTATTTTCACAAAAATCAAGCCAAGAATGTTAATTTTGACAAAAATGGGTTTTAACATGTTATTTTTACTACAAAATAGTCATCAAAACAAGTTTTGAACAAAATGGAGACTAAAGTATTATTCTTACAAAAATTGGGCCATAAATCCTAAAATTTTGACTTATTGGGCCAAGAACGTCATATTTACAAAAAGTGAGCTTTTTATATCAACTTTATAAATAATCAATGTAAAATAAAAAAAACAATAACAAATGGGTTAAAAATGATATTCATATCCTTTTTGGGCCTGGAAATAATATACATGTTTAGTGGGCCTTAGTGTCCTTTTACATGTATATTGGGCTTATGATAGACATTCACATTCCTTTGAGCCTGGAAATAATAGATACGTATAGTGGACCTTAGTGGTCCACTTACATGTTTATTGGGCTCAGGAATGAGTTTTATATGTGTTCTTCTTTCTTTGGATATTTTAGTGAATACCTGAACCAAAACCAACGATAAACTAATAAACGGATTTACTTTGATCATTTTCTAGGTTATTGGGCCTTAGTGGCCCATTTTTATGTGCGATAGGTCCTGTATACAACTTATATGTTTATTGGGCCTCATTGACCCATTAACATGTGCGACGGACCTTGGGTACTACTTGTGTTCTATTTGGGCCTGTAAATACTTTATGTGTGAAATGGGCCTTAGTTGTCCTTTCATATATATTTCAGGCCATGTTATATAATCTCATTCCAATTGGGTCTTGAATGACTTACATGTTTAGCGATGCCTTCGTGGTTCACTTACATGGATCATTGGGCCTGGAAGGAGTTTATACCTTTTTCTTTGCGTAAATTCGGTTAAGGATCTAGTGAGTTTTTGTCGGTTGGCACCTATTAAGTGTACGATTGTAGCCTGTAGTTATAACCAGAGTCTCCTGGAGGGAGAACAGGGATTTATGTATAGATCTATATGGGGATGACACCCCACACCTCAGCTGTTCGCTACAGTTAGACTTACTCAGTCTAGGGTGACGAAAACCTTATAATCAAAGTCAAAACCGGCGTCCAACGATGCCAAGACAGGTGAAATTGTCATTAATTAGTATGGTTATGACGGTTCGCTTAGAGGAATTAACGTTATGAAGTTTACGGAAGACCTTTTTTTTATAGGCAACATCGGGTTGTCTGGGAACATTTTCTTTACATGATCTTACATTCTCTCTAGATTCTCTTTACCTTTTTAGTCAAATAAACAATAACAAAAATGCATTAATACAAGATCTAACACAAACACACTAAACAGTTTTCAGAAAATATCGAATATTCTGGTGGTTTTCAAGGTTATAGAAATCTTTTTCACAAACATGCTTATGAACTCACCAACATTTTTATGTTGACCGTTTTCAAAATAACTTGTATTCTCAGGATACCGTTGAAGCAGGATGAACGAAACAAACTAATGGATATTGTGTGATATTTTGTTTCATCATACTCTTACTATTTTGGCATGTAATATTCAAATACAATACTCGATGTAAACAATGAATGTTGTAATATTACATGTGTGATGATGATGATGTTATGTTTCAATTATATTCACTGTAATGATATTGCAAGATGAAGTCACGCGCAAGCCCCCGGACGTTTCCGCGGTTTGGTTCGGGGGTGTGACAGATTGGTATCAGAGCATATTTATAGTGAACTAGCATATCTAATCATACAGGATATGCAACTATAAATACAATGGGACTAAACAACTCTGAACATAATAATTAAAATACATACCTTTGTGTGCATTTTAGAATAAAAACACAACAAGAATAGTGAAAGTCTTTGGAGGATTTGAACATCGCTATTAAAATCGGGCAGTTATGTAGTCGTATTGGGGGTGAATGTAACCTGATGAACTACATTCATTCGAAATACGACCAACATGTGTTCGGGAGTAATCGTGATGGACAATGAATCAAAAACTTACCATTTAATTATCCAAAGAGTTTATAGAACCAAACCTAAACAAAATTAAATACTATAGGAGTATTTGGTATGCTATTTATTTCTAGCGTATATACCCCTTCGTGCGATACACTATAGACAAGTATCATTAGCCAAGAAACCCCTATCTCCCTAGTTAGGGAATAACAGGGTGGGTCGACTCAGAGGAGGAACCACCGGAGACACACGAAGTAGAACTTGCAGGTGAACCCGTTGAGTCAATAGTGGAACTCGAAGAGGAAGAGCCAGAGGGCAATGATGATGATGACTCGGATACAGAATCCGATGCCATCAATCCCCCATGTAAAGCGAGAGCACCGAATTATCGTGTGGCCCCGGTGGCCCCATGCCCCCTTAGTCAGACGATATTTGGAGATAGAGTCACCAGCAGGGGATACGACCACACTATGGCAGGAACTGAGGTCTTTTCGATCTTAGTCGTAAAGGACTAGCTGAACGGGCCCTCCCAATCATGGTCCGACGCACCCGAGGTATTGATAATCAAGCTCAGGACACTCCAAATCGAACGGAATAAATGTGGGTTGCTAGTGAGAGAGATGAGAGGCAAACACAGGAAGTGAATGAAGACTGCCGAGCGAGACAGTTAGTTTGGGAAGTACGACTACGAGATATCGAACAACAAGTAGCTCATCTCCGAGGTGCATCCACTTCATCACCACCACCACCAGACACTTTCTGCCACAATTAGGATCAACCTTTTCTTTTCCCCCCTACTATCCGACATGACTCTCTTTCGTGTACTAAGATGGTACTTACCAATGGAAGAATTATGTGCTATCTTTATTTCAAATTACTACATAAACTCAATTATATGCACAAGCAAATCCTCAAAACCGCTACATACTTAAGGGTCTCGAAACCAAAGCAAATTATATACTCTAAGGATAGACGTGATGATCATGCCAAATCTGTGATTACCTACTACCGCAAATACATCATAGGGATGTAGATGGAAGCAGTGAGAATTATGCAACAAGATGCAAAATTTATAGAGTACAACCATGAATGATGATCATTACTTACGATTTGGATTATCAACGTGCAACAGGAAAATGCCATCCCGCAAGAATAACAAGTGCACCCGCGAGACACCGCTCCTGCAGATGGACTCTGCTATATTCCAAGCTGTTGTAACAGCGGCAGTAACCGCTGCGATGGCACAAATCAATGCAAACAACCCTAATGGAGGCGGGAATAGCATTGACAACTCCATCCAAAGGAACGAACATGGAAACCAACAAGTGACAACCTATCAGGGAACTCCAAACCCCAAGCTTAAGAGCAGGAAGCTGAGGTCTGGAAGTAAGAGAAAGGGACTACACACTCAAGGGTTCTCATGGAAGCAACATGTTGTTGTTGTTCATGCGACAATGACCCTTATTATACCAACAACCAGGAGACCATATGCTGGAAGCCTTCCAAAATGCAACCAGTGCAAATTCCATCATAATGGAGCTTGTCGGAAGATGCATTGTAACAAATGCAACTGAAAGAATCACACTTCCAAATTCTGTAGAACTTATCCATGTCATAATCGTCAGCCAAATGAAAACGACAACAATCACAACAAGCCTAACAACAACACCAATGATGAGACTAGTTACACCTGCTATAGATGTGGAGGAACCGGTCACTTCAGGCGCAGTTTCCCCAAGGATAACAATCAAGGTGCAGAAGGATCAGAAAGGGTCTTGACCTTGGGTCAAGGCAAAGCAGTCCATGACCCGACGGTTGTTATTGGTACGTTCCCACTTAACAACTCTTTCGCTTACCTCTTATTCAATAGTGAAGCTGAGTGAGGCTTCATTAGTAATAAATTCTAGGACTTCCTAAAACAACAACCCCAGAAGCTAAACTAATCCTTTACGGTGGACACGGCTAATGGAAAAAAAACCAAATTAAAATAGGATATTTATGGGGAGTACACCTTAACACTAAACAACCATTCATTTCAAATAGATTTAATGCCAGTAAATATTAGGAGTTTTAATGTGATAATCGGCATGGTTGGGTTAAGCCCCCACCGTGCTGATATTATGTGTCGCGAGAAGGCCATTTGCCTTCACCTTCCCAATCACAAAACTCTAATAACCCATGGTGATAAACCTAACGTCAATCCACATCCTATCTCGTGCATCAAGGCACAGAAGTGCCTGCACCAGAAGAACTACGTTTTCCTTGCTCATGTTGTGGACAAGACCAAGGAAGAAGTAAGCATACAAGGTATTCCGGTAGCATGCGATTTTCCGAATGTATTTCCCGAAGAACTTCCGGGAATACCTCTAGAAAGACAGGTCGGATTTCAAATCGACCTAATACTGGGAACCACATCAATTGCCAATTCACCCTATAGGTTGACTCTCGCTGAAAAGTCACAAGTTATCCAGTCAATTGCAAAGAATCGTTGTGCAAAGTATTCATCGGACCATGCTTCTCACCCTGGAGAGCTCCGATCCTGTTCTTCAAGAAGACGGATCCTTTAGAATGTGCATCGATTTTAGGAAATTGAATAAGCTCACTATCAAAAATTGATACCCACTCCCTAGGACTGACAATCTATTTGGCCAACTCCAAGGAGCTAGTTACTTCTCTAAAGTAGATCTAAGAACCGGTTATCATCAACTTCGAGTCCGAGAAGACGACATTCCAAAAACTGTCTTTCGAACTCGTCACGACCATTTCAAATTCGTTGTGATACCCTTTGGTCTAACGAATGCTCCCACACTATTCATGGACCCTACAAACTAAGTTTTCTCAACCACTCCTAGTTAGCCTTTTCATTATTTTCATCAATAACATACTCGTCTGCCCACAAAGCGAGAACAAAACACTATCATCATCTACGACTAGCCTTGAAAGCATCGAAGCTGGACAATATCACGGAGGAAGCTATGCATGGATGGATAAAACTCTCAAAGTCGAAAGACGAAGCTTATTGTTATAAGAGTTGAGTTGGGCGTTATCTGGGTGAACGTCGAAAGGTTAACCCAATCCACCCATTTCCTACTAATACAGATATCAAACAATACAGAAAGATTAGCTTGGATCTATATTAAGGAGATCGTGAGGCTCCATGAAATATCAGTATCTACTATCTCGGATCGAGATAATGATATTACTTCAAGACTTTGACAGTCACTTCAGAAGGCTATGGGAATACAACTAGTCATGAGCATTTCTTACCACCCCCAAACCAATAGCCAAATCGAACGGACCATTCAACCACTGAAATTCATGCTACAAGTCTGGGTGTTGAGTTCAACAAGTCAGGGGATACCCAGTTTCCCTTTGTTGAATTCTCATACCATAACAGCTATCGCACAAGCATCAAGATTGCTCCTTTCGAAACTCTTTATAGTCATAAATTCAAATCACTCGCCAGTACTCTCATGAGACCAGAAACCATTTGCGAAACAATATAGAAGATAATCCAAATCAAAGCTTGACTTCAAGCATCACGAGACCGACAGAAGAGCTATTCCGACAAACGGTGTAAGCCGTTAGGATGTCAAGTCGGGGATCGCGTGTTATTAAGGGAATTTCCTTGGAAAGGAATGATTCGCTTTAGGAAACGTGAAAACCAAACCCACCATACGTCGGACTGTTCGAGATTCTCGCTCGGATTGATCCAAAGACTTATAGGTTGCAGCTGCCTCTCAACAGCGTATACCCTGTGCTCAGTGTATCGAATCCGAAAAAGCAAAACTCTTATCATTCCTTTAGAAAGAGGTCGAACAAAAAAACGAGAATCTCCTGTTCGCCGAAGAACCAGTCGATGCATTGGATAAGGAAGTAAAACGTACAAAACAATGTCGCATTCCGATTGTGAAGGTTTGATGGAGCGCCAAGTGTGGATCGGAATTCACATGTGAACGCAAAGACCAGATGAAGCAGAAGTACCCTCACCTATTCTATCATTCATGAACCTACCTTTCGAAAGAATTTCGGGACGAAATTCCCTCTAACGGGGGGATGATGTCACAACTAGCATTTTTGCTAGGAAATTCTACTCTCATGTAATCATTCACCTAGTGTAATAACTTGTACTATAAGTGAATACGATACTTCATTCTCATTCAAATATCTCTCATGTTCAACAAAGAGTTTGAAACTCTTAAAATTCCGATTCAAGTTTAATATGTTTTAGGATTCTCTTGTTGGGCTTAATGGACCAATAAGTATCCAAGTTAACTACTTTGGGCCTAAAAACCCTAATTATGTTCTAATTGGACCAAATTCATAAATCTATAACATTTTGGGCCATAAAGGATTTAATTAACCCTAATAAGCCATAAATGAATTCTTTTATACCATTTTCGGCCGTGAATTTCCCTAAAGGCCCAATGGGCCGAAAACTCATTAGTTGGCCTCATGATTTAAAACAAAGACAAGTAATGGCCCAAACTATTCAACATCCTTCCTCCTAGCCCAAATCTTGCCCCATGTATTAAAAAAAAAGGAAAAAGGAGTTTAAATGTGCAAGTGCCACCTCAATATTGCATGGTGGTCACCCATACACCAAAACCACCATACAATAAGGTAAGATTCTCATGCATCTAGGAAGCCTTCTCTCTCCCTCTCCCCGCTTCAAAACTCACAGCCATTAGGGCCTCCATCACCACCATCATTTTGAACTTCCAAACTCAAGAACTTTCTTTCATCATCCTCTCTAATACGAAGAATTTCCCCCTTCCATCCTCCTAATTTTCAAGAATATCAAGAGCACATCAAGAACTCATCTTCAAAGTTTATTACATTTGAACACCTTAGAGCCAAAAATCATCTCAAAAACACATCTACGGCCGAGATCTCTTCAATTCTTCATCAAAAACCGAAATCTTCAAACAAGGTGAGTTCATACCCCCTTGTTTTTGGTTTTTACTTGTTTTGGGGGGAGAATACAAGTTTATTTGTGTACATCTATGTGTATATGCATGATTATGTGTGTTTTCTTGAAACATTTGGTGATTATGTGTTGAATACTTCACTAATCTAAAAATATGTTAAGAAACTTGAAGTTTATCACTAGGATCTTCATATGCATCTTGAGAAAATTATGTTTTATCATAATTATTACAAGTAAACATGTAGATCTGGGATTTCTATACTTTATATAGCAAAAATAAGTGTTGTGTTCAAAGATTTATAAACTAAATTCACAAAACAGCTCTTGACAGAAAAGTTTTGGTTGAATCTCGGACTGTTTTGACCATCCAAATGGAAGTATTTTTCAAAATTGTTTTACATGGATAAATTTCAAGTTTATACCTTTAAAATGACTATTCGCACATCTTCATACGATTTTTCTACAATTTTTGGCGAATTTTACAAAACTGCCTATAATATTTGAAATAATTTCGGACCAACCAGTGAAGATGAGCAATTTCACACTTGTTAGAAGCCATTAAGAATTATGAGAAAATTTGTGAACAAAGTAGACAAAATTTCTAAGCTTTGAGATTTTACGGATCCAAATTTCTACTTATGATGATTTTTCTACATATTTTCAAACAACTAGGTTGGAAAAGCTCAAAAACCAGAAAATGTGTATTTTCACAAAAATCAAGCCAAGAATGTTAATTTTGACAACAATGGATTTTAACATGTTATTTTTACTACAAAATAGTAATCAAAAAAAGTTTTGAACAAAATGGAGACTAAAGTGTTATTCTTACAAAAATTGGGCCATAAATCCTAAATTTTTGGCATATTGAGCCAAGAACGTCATTTTTAAAAAAAGTGGGATTTTTATATCAACTTTGTAAATAATCATGCTAAAATAAACAAAACAATAACAAACGGGTTAAAAACGATATTCATATCCTTTTTGGGCCTGGAAATAATATACATGTTATGTGGGCCTTAGTGTCCTTTTACGTATATATTGGGCTTATGATAGACATTCACATTCCTTTGATCTTGGAAATAATAGACACGTATAGTGGACCTTAGTGGTCCACTTACATGTTTATTGGGCTTAGGAATGAGTTTTATATGTGTTCTTCTTTCTTTGGATATTTTAGTGAATACCTGAACCAAAACCAACGATAAACTAATAAACGGATTTACTTTGATCATTTTCTAGGTTATTGGGCCTTAGTGGCCCATTTTTATGTGTGATAGGTCCTGTATACAATTTATATGTTTATTGGGCCTCATTGACCCATTAACATGTGCGACAGACCTTGGATACTATTTGTGTTCTATTTGGGCCTGTAAATACTTTATGTGTGAAATGGGCCTTAGTTGTCCTTTCATATATAATCTCATTCCAATTGGGTCTTGAATGACTTACATGTTTAGCAATGCCTTAGTGGTTCACTTACATGGATCATTGGGCCTTGAAGGAGTTTATACCTTTTTCTTTGCGTAAATTCGGTTAAGGATCTAGTGAGTTTTTGTCGGTTGGCACCTATTAAGTGTACGATTGTAGCCTATAGTTATAACTAGAGTCTCCTGGAGGGAGAACAGGGATTTATGTATAGATCTATATGGGGATGACACCCCACACCTCTGTTGTTCGCTACAGTTAGACTTACTCAGTCTAGGGTGACAAAAACCTTATAATCAAAGTCAAAATCGGCGTCCAACGATGCCAAGACAGGTGAAATTGTCATTATTTAGTATGGTTATGACGGCTCGCTTAGAGGAATTAACGTTATGAAGTTTACGGAAGACCTTTTTTTTATAGGCAACATCGGGTTGTCTAGGAACATTCTCTTTACATGCGCTTACATTCTCTCTAGATTCTCTTTACCTTTTTAGTCAAATAAACAATAACATACATGCATTAATACTAGATCTAACACAAACACACTAAACAATTTTCAGAAAATATCGGATTTTGTGGTGGTTTTCAAAGTTATACAAATCATTTTCACAAACATGCTTATGAACTCACCAACATTTTTATGTTGACCGTTTTCAAAATAACTTGTATTCTCAGGATACCGTTGAAGCAGGATGAACGAAACAAACTAATGGATATTGTGTGATATTTTGTTTCATCATACTCTTACTATTTTGGCATGTAATATTCAAATACAATACTCGATGTAAACAATGAATGTTGTAATATTACATGTGTGATGATGATGATGTTATGTTTCAATTATATTCACCGTAATGATATTTCAAGATGAAGTCACGTGCAAGCCCCCGGACGTTTCCGTCCTCTGGTTTGGGGGTGTGACATCCATCTTCACGATCAGAATCAACATACATTTCCTTTAATTTTCTTCACTCTATTTTGATTCTTAAAACATCAATATGTGACCCAATCACATCATGCAATAAGAATCTCATTATAGAAACTTAGATAATGGACTTTACTTAAAGCAGAGTCAAACATTTGACTTTACTATCCTTATGGACTTTTAGGTAAATTTGGTAGCTTCGCAACCAATGCCCTTCCTTTAGCAACATAAACATATGGACTCTTTGGAAACAGTACACAGGACTATCACAGACTTAGCCTTTCTCTTTACCATTTGGTCAACCGAGTTGACTATGGCCAATCCTTTTCAATTGGGAAGAGAAAGTTTTTCTGGACTTCCAATGTTACCATTGTCAATGTCCATGGAAGTTTGGGAAGTTGATCTTCCAATCAAATTTTGCTTTACCAATGCTCCAAATCATTGCTGATTCAACATCAGCAAGCAAATAGGTAAGATCATTAAGCATCATGTCATTGTCTGTCATTAGGGAGTGACAAAGCCAACAGCCAGCTACCTTGAGACTTCGACACCCGACTCTCCCGGCTTGTTAATATGTGACTTAATCTCCAAGACCTAAGCACATATATACTTTTTTTCCAATAGGGATTGAGTGACTTAGAACTTATCAGGTCTTGACACTTGTGGGATAAGGAGATTTATTGGAGGAGGTGGAGGAAGTGAAGTATGATTTCCAGTCCCACTAATGCACAACAAAGGGATTGATCTTTCACCTTGGTTGCCATTTGGGATATCATCTTCATTAGTAAGCTTCTACCTAAAGATTTGGGAAGACCATAGTTGTCTAAAGTAGACATATATAATGGGAGAAATTCAAGTTAGTTGATTTCAAGTCCTTAATATAACACCCAATATGAAATATTAAGGCTAGGACCCAATAACCTATTTATAACTGGAAGAGGGATGCCGTAATCCAAATTATAAAATAGTTAAAGGTAGGTAAATGACGATTTACCAATTTCCACCACGAAAAACGAAATATAATTAAGTTTTGATTGGATTTCAAACTCCTAGATCTTTTGAGATACATTGAACTTTTAATGGCATGTTTGAATCTCGATTGTGCCCTCTCAAGTTTGTGACTGGGATGCCGAGGATCACAAACAAAGTGTGAATAACCATACAAATTGACTTGGTACCCTTAACAATATTACCTACTCGATGTGTCGGTTAACCACACACGCTCCACCGATCTATAATAAAGTCAAGTTACCCATTGTCACTCTTACTAGTCCATGTTATTGTGCCGGTTAACCACACACGCTCCACTAACAACTTGGTAAGGTACAAAGTGTAATTTTATGGGCTAGCACCAATTTCACGTTTTCCTAAAGTAACTAAGATTGAGAATTTATAATGTATAGTTACTTTATAATTCATTATACTTTTAATGAGTATTTAAAGTCGTATCCTACCCGTTCGGCTAACGACCCTCCACCGATCAAGGAAGCGGTGGGTGAGAGTGGACACCCATTATGTCACCATTTTATAGGCAACAACCTTATACCCCCCTTATAGACCGGCTTCGTGAATGAGACCTACTAACGGTAAGAATGACATATTCTTATACATATCTATATAATTAAAATTATAATAATAGTATAAGAGTGTATAAGTTGTGAAACTATTTCAAAACTCTTCAAATTTGTAACTTATGAGTTTTAATGGTTCATAAAGATGAAGACTCTTCATTTTATGAAACCTACTATTCTTTAATGACAACTTTTACAGAAGTGACTTTTGGTTATCCATGACTTGAGGACAAGTTATGGACACCATCATTACCATTAAGATCATGAATTAAACACACATGGAGGTTACACATAATTCCTATGATCTTCTAAAAACTCATAAGAACACAAATTCATGTCAAAAAAATTTCAAGAAATCATATAAACATATACAATACTTGAAAATTGATAAAAGTCATGTAAAATGGGTTAACATAATCATTATCATTTTGAAAAACAGATTTTACAAGTCAAAAACAGATTGAGAAAATGATTTTAACCCATTTCCAGCAACAAAACACGAAAATACTGCCCAGCACGCTCCTACTCGTCGAATGCATGATTTTACTCGTCGAGTAGGATGAATTTGTTCATGGACTCGGCGAGTCATCCCCATTAACTTGGCGAGTCCAGTCATCAGAGTGCAGAATTTTCAATTTTTAATCAGTTTTGCATCAAGTATATAGAAAACAATCCCAGGCTCTGATACCACTGATGGATTTTGAGCATTCAAACACTTCCAAAGTGTACATGCAAACCTAATAAACTTGAATCTATGTTTTCTCTATATACATGCAAATTTCTTTTTCAAGGTTATTTCCTAACTAGCATGGCATGGGGAATATATGAAACATAAAACTATTAGAAATACATACCTTGTTGTTGCTTGGATTCCTTCAAGACTTTGTGAGCCTAGCACCCCAAATGTTGTGCCTCAAATGCTTCACACAACACCACAAAACTTGGAATAACTAGAGAGAATACTTTTACACTTCAAAATCAGCTATGCCCTCACAAAAATACTCTAGTCCGATTTTGCATGTATAGGGTTTCTTTTATAGTGTGTCATAATTAGGAGTTACAAATGTAATCCCTAATTGTCATGACTCTTCATTTCTAATGACCCATGGGTTTGTAACTCCCATGGACTATCCATGGAGCTCCATATGGTCATAACCAAACCCATAAACCATGGATCATTAATCCACCATAAAAGAATTGATGATTGTCATAATCAACCCTATATATATGTAATTAGTCTCACTTTGATCACCAAGTTAATACTAGATTAATACTTGATCAATACTAATTAAATAATACTATTATTAATATATTAGAACTTATAATATATTAATAATCACATGTGTACTTTCTCTTATTTTGTCTATCCAAGTATTGCAATGCCATGCAACCCAAATGGACCATGCCAGGTCGGGTCAAGTACATACCAAATAATGTTATGGACTTAGACACTATATCCAACAGAGATAAGACCAAGGAACTTGTAGTAGATATGATCCCTCAAAAGGTATTGGTATCACTCACGGTTGTTATTATGTATTGCAGAATGGTTGTACTACGTCCGAGGACAGCAGTTGGCAGCTCAAGAGAGGTATCGGGTTCGAGATCAGGTACCGAGCCAGTAGATGAGGGGCTACGTGAGTTCATAGTGTCAGAGATCACCAGAGGTATCCTTGAGTCGACCCCCATCATCTTCGAGTCAATCAAGGAAGGGATATTGAGTTGATGCAGGACTGCCTCAGGGCGTTTAGGAGTGACCTGACATTTCGCTAGTCGGGATCTCACACACTGTCCTTTAAGGACTTCAATAGCAGTGGTGCGCCCGATTTTCATGGGGCGAAGGACCCCATTGCTTCCAGACAATGGATTGAAGACATCGAGTCTGCACAGTTGACAAGTTTCTGTCTTGAGGGGTCGAAGGTGAGGTATGTAGCAGGATGCTTGAGAGACAGGGCTAGAGACTGGTGGGAGTCTATTGTTGACTCATTGGGAGTCTCAGTTGTTGAGGCTATGACATGGCCAGACTTCGTGACCACGTTCCAAGCAGAGTTTGTGCCAGCTGTAGAGCTTCAACAGCTGGCCATGGAGTTTTGGGATATGAGGCAGACCACAGAGACTGTGGCGGAGATCACCGTCTAGTTCCGGAAGAGGGCATTGTTGGTGCCCCAGTACGCTGGTGATGAGGATATAAGGAGGACCTGCTATCATGACATGCTACGAGCTAATATTCGGGAACATGTCAGTTTTTCCGCTTGCCCTACTCTGGAGTCCATGATTGACAGGGCCAGGCAAAGGGAGATCGAACTAGAGCACATCCGGAAGAGGAAAGCAGAGGAGGGGCAGGTTACAGGGGCTTCAGGGAAGAATCCCAAGGGACCAAACGTACGGCCGAAAGGCCAACAGGGGCGAGGCCGCTGCAGGAAATGCAGAAAGACGCACGAGGGAGCATGCAGGTTGGGATCGTCAGGCTGCTATAAGTGCAGCAAGATGGGGCACTTCAGCAGGGATTGTACCGCCCCTGCACCTATGATACAAACATTAGAGTTGTTGTGTTTCCACTGAGACCAGAGGGGCCAGAAGAAGGCCAATTGCCCCCAGTTGAGAGCAACAGTGCCAGGGAAGGCGCTAGCTCCAGCGACCTTGCGGATTACTGATGGCCGACAGGGCAAGGCGGAGGCTCCAGTGGTAAGGAGTCAGACATTTCAGCTGGCTACCGAGGAGGCACGCGCTGCACCTGATGTGGTGACTGGTATGATTCTTTCCATCTGTTTTATTTATATGATGTTATGATGTTGATATGTTCTCTGTGTATATGCGTTTAGGATTGTTCCATGTGAACGGTATCCCAGTACAGGTGTTGTTCGACTCAGGTGCCACCCGATCGTTTGTTTCTCTTGTGCTTAGCAAGAAGTTCACTGAGTCTTCGGGCATGTTGAATTTCCCTTTAGAGGTAGAGATTGCCGATGATCGATTAGTGCAACATCAACAGTGTTCAGAGATTGCGTTATGAGGTTATTTGAGGAGCGCTACTTGGTAGACTTGGTTCCCATTCCATTACGTAGGAACAAGGTGATAATAGGCATGGATTAGCTCAGCCCCAATCGGGCGGTGATAGATTACCCTCAGCAACTGGTGCGAATCAGGACCCGAAGTGCGGGAGAGTTGGTAGTCCACGGCGAGAGGGCACAGTGTGGACCCATAGTATGTTCAGCAGCGAGAGCTAGGCGTTACCTTCAGTAGGGTTGCACGGGATATGTCGCGTATGTTATAGATACCCGGGAGGCGGGTAAGGTGACGGTGAGCGAGGTTACGGTGGTGCGGGACTACGCAAACATGTTCCCAGAGGAGCTTCCTGGGTTACCTCCAGAGCGACAGGTGGAGTTCAGGATCGACCTAGTCCCTGGTGCGGCTCTAATAGTCAAGGCACCGTATCGGTTGGCTCCTCCCGAGATGCAGGAGTTGTCTACACAGCTACAGGAGCTGTAAGACAACGGATTCATTAGACTGAGCAGTTCACCCTGGGGAGCCCCAATTATATTTGTGAAGAAGAATGACGGGTCGCATCGGATGTGTATAGATTACCGGGAGCTGAAAAGGTAACGGTGAAGAACCGTTACCCATTCTGAGGATTGATGACCTCTTTGACCAGCTTCAGGGAGTATCTTGGTTCTCCAAGATTGATCTGCGTTCGGGATATCACCAGATGAGAGTCAGAGAGGAGGATGTGCAGAAGACCACGTTTCGGACGCGCTATGGCCACTACGAGTTTGTGGTGATGCCCTTCGGGCTCACCAATGCTCCTGCCGCATTCATGGACCTCATCAACCACGTGTGTAGACCGATGTTAGAACGTTCTGTGATAATGTTTATTGATGACATATTGGTTTACTCCAAGACGTAAGAGGAGCACGAGGAGCATCTGAGTGAAGTTTTGGAGACTTTGAGGAGGGAGAACCTATATGCTAAGTTCTCTAAGTGTGAGTTCTGGTTGCACGAGGTGCAGTTCCTCGGACATCTCGTCAACCAAAATGGGATCTCGGTGGACCCGACCAAGGTGGAGGCCGTGATGAGATGGGAAGTTCCGAAGTCTCCATCTGAGATTCGGAGTTTCCTAGGATTAGCGGGTTACTATAGGAGATTCATTTAGGATTTCTCCAAGATATCCGTACCTCTTACGCGGCTAACGAAGAAAGCCGTGGTCTTTCAATGGGGGCCTGAGCAGCAAGCAGCGTTTTGAGACTTTGAGACATAGATTGTGCGAAGCGCCAATCTTAGCCCTGCCAAAGGGCTTAGAGGATTTTGTAGTATACTGTGACACATCCATTTCAGGTTTGGGCGCGGTGCCGATGTAGAGAGGGCATGTCATTGCTTACGCTTCGAGGCAAATGAAGCCTCACGAGGCAAACTACCCGATGCACGATTTAGAGTTGGGGGCGATTGTCTTCGCCCTCAAGATTTGGCAGCATTACCTCTATGGAGTCTGGTGTACCATTTACACGAACCACAAGAGTTTGAGGTACCTCATGAATCAGCCAAATCTGAACATGAGTCAACGTCAGTGGTTGGACGTGGTGAAGGATTATGACTATGAGATCCTTTATCACCCAGGGAAGGCCAATGTGGTGGCTGATGCACTTAGCCGCAAGTCAGCGCCGATTAGAGGCGTGTGCATGAGGATGATAGTGGTGACTCCATTATTAGTGCAGATTCAGGAGGCTCAGCAGGAGGCTATGAAGGAGGA
Organism: Lactuca saligna; assembly: GCF_052625555.1. NCBI lineage: Eukaryota > Viridiplantae > Streptophyta > Magnoliopsida > Asterales > Asteraceae > Lactuca > Lactuca saligna. The sequence goes on from NC_136421.1 coordinate 98,017,589, forward strand.
ACATCGGAAGAGCGAGCATATAGTGGGTCAGGTTTCCTCCTTCAATTATGATAGTCGAGGGTTATAGACACTACACCGCAGGGTGTGGTTGCCATATCTCGGGGGTGTGCACTAGGTTCTGATGGAGGAGGCACACAAATCTCGATTCTCCATTCATCCCAGGGCAACGAAGATGTATAAAGATCTTCGTGTAGACTATTGGTGGCCCTGCATGAAACGGGATGTAGCTTGGTACGTTGAGTGGTGCTTGAACTGCAGGAATGTTAAGGCCGAGCACCAGAGGCCACCCGGCAAGATGCAACAGTTGGATATTCTGCTGTGGAAATGGGAGGACATCACGATGGATTTTATCACCAATCTTCCCAGGACCGCACGGGGAGTGGATTCTATATGGGTCATCGTGGATCGGTTGACCAAGAGCGCACACTTCATACCGATCCAGGAGAGTATTTTGGCAGAGAGGTTGGCCGATATCTACATTCGAGAGGTGGTGGTGCGACACAGAGTGCCAGTCTCCGTGATTTCAGATAGGGATGTATAGTTTACCTCCAGGTTTTGGAAGAAGTTTCATGATGAGCTGGGTACTCGTCTGCATTTTAGCACTGCTTTTCACCCGTAGACAGATGGTCATAGTGAGCTGACCATCCTAACTCTGGAGGATATGTTGCAGGCGTGCATGCTAGTCTTTGGTGGTAGCTGCGATACTTATCTCCCTTTGGCTGAGTTCTCATACAACAACAACTACCATGCGAGTATTGACCATCCTTCCTTCGAGATGTTGTACGGGAGGAGGTGCAGGACCCCGATATGTTGGGGTGAAGTTGGATAGAGGGTCATGGGGAGCACCGAAGTGGTGCTCAAGACGACCGAGAGGATTCAACAGGTTCAGAGCAAGCTTCAGACTGCACAGAGTCAGCAGAAAAGTTATGCCGACAAGTGTCATTCAGACCTGGAGTTCCAGGTCGTGGATATGGTTCTCTTGAAGGTGTCGCCTTAGAAAGGGATCATTCGATTCAGGAAGCGGGGCAAGTTGGGCCCAAGGTACATTGGACCATTCGGGGTTGTAGCCCGGGTGGGCAAGGTAGCGTACAGACTGGATTTGCCAGCCGAACTCAGTCAGATCCACAACACTTTCCACGTCTCCCAGCTGTAGAAGTGCCTGGTGGACGACTCAGCAATGGTACCCCTAGAGGATATTCAAGTTGATGACAACTTGAATTACATTGAGAGGCCAGTGGCAATCCTCGACCGGAAGTCGAAGGATTTAAGGAACAAGATGGTGGAACTCGTCAAGGTGCAATGGAAGCACCGGAAGGGGTCAGAGTGGACTTGGGAGCTGGTGGAAGAGATGATGGAGCACTACCCCGAGCTTTTTCTGGAGCGAGCAGCAGATATCGAGGACGAAGTCTAAAATAAGTGTCAGAGATTTGTATCACCTGGTTCTTGGTACGTATTCTTTGTAATTAAGTCTTCAAAAATTTGCATTTTTGGCCTTGGACTCGGCGAGTTGAAGGACCAACACACCGAGTAGAAGCGGGATAAGGTGCGGGACTTAAGTGATGGACTCGGCGAGTCGAGTCCCAGACTCGACGAGTAGGTGCTGTTCGGACAAAAACCCTAACCCGAGGGTTTGCACCCTATTTAAGCAATGTTATGACAGCCATATTGTCCCTTATGCTCCCCAAAACACTTCTTATTGAAACCCTAGCCGTTTGTGCTTTGTTGAGGCATTTTTTGGTGTTCTTGTGTGGTTGTTAAGCTTGGAAGGAATGAAGGAGCTTGGAACTTGAGTTGGGACCACTAGATCCAGGGATTTTTACTTCATTTTCAGCAGCTTCAAGGTATAATGCCCCTGTCTTGACTCATCTATGTGTTTATTCATCTTTAACTTGGGATCTCTTTGGATTTCTAAGTCATATTTTGCATTTGGAAGTGTTGAGTGGGTTTTGACTTCAGATCTGGACCTTAAGAGGGGTCTCATGGCATAAAGGTGCCAACTTTAGGGCCATGAGAGCCCCATGCACATTGTAGGACACTTTATATGGATTTTTGAGCTAAAAATCCCATGCATGTGCATCAAGTTTGGAACTTTACGTATAAAGTGAGCATTAGGAGGCCAGGTCTATGGTTTTGGTGTGATAGATCTCATTTAAATTGACTGTATGGAATTGGTCAAGATTGGACTCGGCGAGTCCGTTCTTGGGACTCGGCAAGTCCAACGCATAAAGTCCCATATCTGTTAAGGGTCTAAAGAACTTAGTTGGGTGTTAGAAGGACTGTAGAAGGTCGGAAAGGGTGATCCAATGTTCTGGACTAAGCCATTGTTCTGGATATTCATGGGACTCGGTGAGTGCATGAGCAGACTCGGCGAGTCCAAGGCAATCTTCTTGTGGATGAAGATGAACTCGACGAGTTGTTCATACAACTCGGCGAGTCGGATGAAGATTCAGTCGATGTCCATTTAGAAGGAAAACTCGTCGAGTCATCGCCAAACTCGACGAGTAGAGACGAGTGTAAGAACAAATGGAAGGATATGGACTCGGCGAGTTGGCGAGCCAACTCGACAACTCAGGTCAACTGGTAGTTGACTTTGACTTTGACTTGATCGGGAGTAAAATGGTCATTTTACCCTAAGGACAGTTAGCAGTGTTTGATGGACTGTTTTGTGGGAATTACAACCAGAGGATTTCCGAAGCAGCAGCAACAGATAGACAGTTCCCGCGCAAATCAGTAGCAACTTCGAGGTGAGTTACCTTCCAGTAACGGTGGGTCTACGGCCACAATGTCGGCCCATTAGTAGGAGTTGTATGATTAGATGATTGTCTATGTGATATTCATCTAGGTTTGCTACTACCTGATATGTTTACGTTCTAGTATGATATGATGCTATGTGCTAGTGACAGTAGGGGAGATAGTCCCCAGTATCCGGTCGAGAGGACCGAAGGGGAGACCAGCACCCATATATGCTACTCGGCATCCGATCGAGAGGACTGAAGGGGAGACCAGCACCTAGATATGCTAGCCAGTATCCGGTCGAGAGGACCGCAGGGGTAGATCGGGCACCCAGATATGCCTGAAAATATATGTATGTTATGTGGTTGTATGGTATGTGGTACGATGGGGGAACTCACTAAGCTTCGTGCTTACAGTTTTCAATTTTGGTTTCAGGTACCTCTTCATCGAAGGGGAAGGAGCTGGCGCAGTAGCGGCACATCATACACACACACACTGTTTTCTGCTTTCCGAACTTGTTTTGGGATTTGTACTGTGATATTTGGTTGTTTTCATATTTTGGTTTCAGACACGATGTATGTTATGAAATAGCTTGATCAGACAATGTTTTATTCACAAATGTTTTCCAAAGTATTGATTTAAAAACGAAATTTCTCGACATGAAATTTGGGTCGCTACATTTGAACATTTTATTTTTGACACTAATTTCATTATATCAAAAGAGATTACAATTCTTGACTTTTTAGGTCATTACATTGATTCAAAATACCGGGTTTTCACACCAGCAGAGGAGGATCAGCCGACAAAGCCCTCCCTATCATGGTTCACCATGTCGCGTGCCATGAAAAACAAACCAAGATAAAGATCCGTCACCTCATGGAAATTGGTGCAACCAGCCAAGTCAACTATGTTCGCATCCGTCGGATTGATGAAGACCACGATCGAACTCAAGACCACACCAAATTTCTTCGAAGGGAAATGGCCACGACCCGAACCAAAGTACAAGAGCTCCGGGAACACCGAACCACCTTAGAAGAACGTCTCACAGAAGCAGAGCGCCAAGCAGCAAAATCTAGAGCTGAAATGAGGGAAACCAGGAACTTCGTGTCTTCACTTCGTGATCCTCAGAGCTTCAACCGCCGCAAGTAGTGCCTGCACTGCTCGCTTCAGTTTAATCTAGTTTTGTGGGTAAGTATTACTATTATTTTCTAAGTATTCTATGTCCGATCCTATGATTTAAGTGTTTACACTTCCGGGGTCTGTTAGGCGGTCAAAAAATTTCCATGCATTGATGTAACCTAGACCATTATAGGGTCAAATTTTCCCAAATATTGTATACCAAGTTATATCAATGAAATTGGCACGCTATTTGTTGGTAACATTACATCAAGTTCATAATAAGGGTTATTTTCATATTAAAAATTTTCTGGTGTCCGATTTATGATTGTTTGATGTATGAATCCAGGTTACATATAATTTAGACCATGTCAACATAGAAAATGTTAAATCTGCCTTACATATAATTCGAAAGTTCCTTGTTTGGTTGTGGGCCCAAGGCAGAACCTTGTTTGGTATGGATTCTATCACATACATCTCATAAGAATCAAAACTATCAAAATTCATAAACTCTATATTCCATTATCTATAGACCTCTAGTATGGATGGATTCATACAATTCAAGTCGAAATCATGATGCATATAAAGAAATAATAATGTTTAGTTTTAACTCTCAACTTGTGAGTGTTTTCAAAGACTTATTGTCTTTTCATTCTTGATATGGCAGAAAATGCCACCTCGCAGAAATCCTAGATGCGGTAGTGCCACAGGAACTGCAGCGCCACCACCCCCGCAGTTCGACCCAATAATGTTCCAGGCAGCCGTAACTGCCACAATAGCAGCCGCCATATCCAAAATAAGCACCAACAATGCGGGTTGTATGAGTAATGGTGCCACAAATTCTAACAACAGGGATAGCCAGGGATGCTCCAGAGAGTGTACCTACAAAAACTTTACTAATGCCAAACCCAAAACTTTCAATGGGAGCGGAGGTGTCAAAGCATTGCTACAATGGTTCGAGAAAACTGAATCCATCTTTGAAATATGTGCATGCAGTGATGGAAACAAGGTCAAGTTTGCAACATGCACATTTTCTGAAATGGCACTCACCTGGTGGAATGTTCACGTCAAGACATTGACACTTCCCGTGGCTAACTCGATAACATGGGAAGACCTGAAAACCATGCTGATGAAAGAGTACTACCCAAGGGGCAAGATACAAAAGTTGGAAGAGGAACTTTGAGGTCTCAAAATGATAGGCTCTGACTTTCTGTCTTATACCTCAAGTTTTAGTGATTTAGCTATACTGTGTCCAGGGATGGTTCCATCGGAAAGTAAGAAGGTGGAAATATACATATGGGGACTATCTTCCTAACTTCAAGGGAACGTATTGGCCTCAAATCCAACTACCTTTGACAGTGCCAAAGAACTAGCACAATAACTCATCGACCATAAAGCCAGCCATGGCACTGTGACAACCACCTCCGAGCAAGCTAAAGGGGGAAACAACAAAAGGAAATTCTGGAACAAGAAGAAGGTTCAATCTGCTCAAGACCCTGCCAAGAAGAAACAAGTGGTTGCTGTGAACACCACCACAACTACTGCCAACCCAACTCCAATAAGGCAGTACATCGGGAACCTACCAAAGTGCAACAAGTGCAACTTTCACCATATTGGCACTTGTCGTGAAATGCATTGTACCAACTGTAACAAAAAGGGGCACACCGCTCGATTTTGTAAAGCTCCAGTCCAAGAAAACACACAAGCTACCAATGTCGGAGCAAGTCGAACCTGCTATGGTACTTTCCTTTGACAGTCCCAAAGAACTGGCATAGCAACTCATCGACCATAAAGCCAGCCATGACATTGTGATAACCACCTCTGAGCAAGCTAAAGGGGGAAACAACAAAAGGAAATTCTGGAACAAGAAGAAGGGTCAATCTGCTCAAGACCCTGCCAAGAAGCAACAAGTGGTTGATGTGAACGCCACCACAACTACTGCCAACCCAACTCCAACAAGGCAATACGTCGGGAACCTACCAAAGTGAAACAAGTTGAACTTTCACCATAATGGCACTTGCCGTGAAACACATTGCACCAACTGTAACAAAAAGGGGCACACCGCTCGATTTTGTAAAGCTCTAGTCCAACAAAACACACAAGCTGCCAATGCCGGAGCAAGTCAAACCTGCTATGGTTGTGGAGAGGTAGAGCACTTCAAACGCAACTGCCCGAAAGCAAGAAACCCTAACCCGGGTGAAGTGGGCAGCGTTCTGGCGATAGGCCATGAAGAAGCAGTTGCAGACCCAAGTGTGGTCACCGGTACGTTTCTCCTCAACAATACATACGCATGCATTCTTTTCGATAGTGGCGTGGAGAAAAGCTTCGTGAGCCATCAATTTAAATGCTTGCTTAAACAAAAACCACAAACACTAAAAGACACATTCACCGTAGAAATGGCTAATGGAAAAATAGAGAACACTAACGACATTTATATCGGGTGTACCCTCACCTTAAACAATCACTCTTTCCAAATCAACCTTATGCCTGTCACCATAAAAAGCTTTGATATCATCATTGGCATGGATTGGTTGTGCCCTAACCATGCTGAAATCCTATGTCATGAAAAGGCCGTTCGCCTTAATCTGCCAAGTGGCGAAACTCTCATCGTCTATGGCGACAATCCTAGCTCAAACTTTCAGATCATTTCATGTGTCAAGGCTAAAAGTATCTCCGCAAGGAGTATCGCGCTTTCCTATCCAACATCGTAGACAAGAAACAAGAAGCTAAAAACATAAAAGACATTTCGGAGGTCTGTAACTTCCTTGACGTATTCCCGGAAGACGTTCCAGGAGTGCCTCCTACTAGACATGTCGAATTCCGAATCGACCTAATTCTAGGAGCTACTCCTGTAGCCAAATTGCCATACCGTCAAGCCCCAGCCGAAATGCAGGAATTGTCTATTCAATTGAACGAACTACTAAGCAAAGGCTTCATAAGGCCAAGCTTCTCTCCTTCGGGAGCACCAGTCTTGTTCGTCAAAAAGAAGGATGGGACATTTCGCATGTGCATTGACTACGGTGAATTAAATATACTCATCATTAAAAAAACCGATACCCTTTGCCTCGAATCGATGACCTCTTCGACCAGCTACAAGGAGCAAGTTGATGGATTTTAGTCATAAGAACATCCTATGTGCTCATACAAACCGTAATGCTTGGATCTAGGTTTCTCTATTTTACATGCAATTAATCCAAGACTATTAACCCTAAATCTAGCACATGATAATCGACATTTTCATAATAATGGGTTTAAGATATTACCTTGATTGTTATGTAGCAATAACAATCACAATTCCTTCTTATAATGACTTTAGAAAGCTTAGAGTCACAAATGTCACTCCTCTAATGGTTCACAAACACCAAGAGCAAGAGGATGAAGAGGAGAAGAGAAGGAGGCTTCCCAAAACCATCCAAAACTCTAGAAGGAAGCTTGTTCACGTTTTTGAGGCATAAGGGTTCTATATATAGTGAGGCTATTAGGGTTATCTAAGAAGGAACCCCTAATTTGGATGCTTAAGCCCTAAGCAACCCATGGACTCCTTTACTTAAAGGCCTTGGACGATTTCTTATGGGTATCCCCATAGAATTTGTCCAACCTTATAATATAAGTTAATCCATAGCCCAATTGCAAGTATCTTATAATTACAATTCCAGTCCCTTAAGTTTAATTAATCTCTTTTAGTCACAAACTTAATTCTTATTAATTCTTGACTAATATTAATTAAACAATATGATTTCTCCTTTAATATATTATTCCCATAATATATTAATAAATCATATGTAATCCTTTCTCTCCATAATTCATCCTATCAAGTTGCTTTGGTGAAGGCAACCCAAAAGGACCATGCACCATCGGGTGAAGTACATACCAAAATAGTTATGGACTTAGACACTAATCCAACAGTCTCCCACTTGGGTAAGTCTAATAACTATTCCGCGTATGACTTCAGATCCTGATATGCAATCGTAGGTTTCCAAAGCCACTGTCAACTCTGATCCTATCAGATACGCGTGTCCTTTAGATAAGGGATCATATATTCCTCCATTCTAGATATCGTATAAGACATGATTTCTAATCATTTTCTTTGTACTATTTCCCGTCTTCCAATTTATGACGATTGACTAATTGAACATATCAAATTAGCCCTATCCCTGCCGAGCATTTACGTTTGTCATCACTAAATCATCGAGGGGCCCAAAGATATCGCTTTTATGCTACTTTGGATAAAAGGAACGGATAAACTTTGACTCAATGTTCGCTTGTACTCACTTACCGAATTACACACAACAATATGTTTTATAACACCAAGTTACTAGTGTGTTTACATATCATCAATGTCTAACAGACTCGCAAGATACAACTCACACATCTCGGTTTCAAGAATATAAGATGTTATCTTCTCACTAATCACTCGTGATAAAATCCATGAAGTGATCCAAGTGAGCGTGGGTTTAATCCAATGCTCAAATCATATTCATAAGCACTCATGAACATTGCAGCAAACATTTGCTTATGTCTAATGCTCTTTAGACAATCCACACACCAATTCACGGCAGTCTTCATTCATACCTACTTCCAACATATGAACGACTGTGGTCCGTTTCAATAATTTTACTGTTCTTAACCAATAAAATTGTTCAGGAAGTCAAAACATGCAAAGTGATACACAAGGATAATACTAATCCCACATGGCCTCAAACCTTTGAGTATAAATAAAACACCTTTTATTTATCACCATATCGATTACTCATTATTTGTTGTTTCGGGTAATCAACTTCTTACTTGAATTACAACACTTGTCCCATGCTCTCAGCATGCACACAATGTTTACCCGTGGTTCTTACTTTTGTGAAATAGATCAAATGAACACGTTTCCAATCATACTCATTTCACAACTCCTAATCCTTATTATAAGTGTAAAAATATCAAATTCTTGTCACTTATAGAATATGTTAGATTCTAACATTTTTTATGCAATGATCCTTTTGTAATCTCATAGCATAAAAAAAAATCACAAAGACTATTGCCAACGATATTACAAAGTCCTCTATCGGGAATTGTTAAAAGACAATTCCATAGATGTGATGTCCCTCACTCAAAGTACATTCCTTTGAGCATCCTTTTGCATAAAAGTTTCTAATCTAGACATAGATTTTCAATAATCAATTCCCAATATGGAAACGTTTCCATATTTTCCATATGACAACTCATTCTTAATAGAATCTTATCTATTCATAATAACGTCGATATGGTCCATTCAATACTATACTTCCAACTACTCACAAGTGACCAATCCTCGACGAACTTTGGATTGTCCTTTGATAGTTGTTTAATTATCTTAGTCAAAACTGATTCTTGTCCTTCTTGCCTCTAAATGTCCTAGACATTTGGAAAATTTTAGAATGGTCAAATATTATAGCATTTGCAATCGATCCTATACAACGAAGTGTATGGGACACAATTCATAACGTGTTACATAAAGATTTGATATTTTATCAATCCTATGCCATAATATTTTACGTGCTACGTTCTCACAATTTGAATTATGAAGAGGAATGTCGTAATCATAATCGAAATTTAAGAGCACACTATATATATCCTTGACTAAATTATTAATATTCCACAACCTAAGCCTTTAGATTTGAAATGAAGCATAATATTCTCTCCCTTAATTATAGCAAAACAACTGTTCAACACTTACAGCTTTGCAAAGTATGACTCTTGTTTCTAGAATTAATATTGCTAACTTGCAACACTTGCCTTAATAATCATACAATCATAATATTTATGCTCCCACTATCAATGATTATTATAATAAACATAACACTTATGCTCCCACTAGCTTTGACATGTATTCAGAAAACAGCTTAACTTACAGAAAAACAATCCTTATTGAATTTCTTAAGTTCATGTTTCTAATACCTAATGCTATGATAATCCTTTATCAAGGCTTCTTAATCTCATACACCTTTGTCTAAGATAGCACATATGTGTCTAAACAATTAAGACTAATTGCCAAATCTCACAATTCGAATCATGGAAAGGGATACCGTAACCATAATCGAATTCGAGAATCTAATTTTGCAATTGCTATCTTCTTAAAATCTCTCTTAGTGAAAGCATTTCCTTACATCCATTTTCATGAAGGAGGGAATCTTATGACACTTAGCTTTTAATGGTGTATGTGTTCCAATTTTGCAATTGCTGCCCACCATGTCTTCCAAGTAGTTAAGCAGCTCACCTTTTCCTATCAATGTACTTTTCATTGATTAAGGTCTTTTCCTTTTATGCATTCAAATACGAACTAATAGAACTCACATGCATAATTAACTTAATTGGAATGGCACAGAAACAAAACAACGTCAACACGATAGGTTATAAACCTCAAGTCATGTGCTAGTGATGTTAGATAAGGTTTATTTTGATTTGTTCTTGATACCTTTCAAGACAATTAAGACTCCCACTAACTCCTTGATATAAAAGATTCTCTTGTCAATAAATCATTTCTTGACAACCAAATATTCAAGAGTTAGTGTAGTTTTTTTATCAAAACACTTCATAAATAGGTCCTAGTTGGTCTTTGTCTTATCCAAGACATCACAACTTTCCTCATTTGATGAGTGTTATAAACCTTCTTAATACTTATTACTCAACGTCACAATCTTAACTCTATGACTTGTTTTGGAACGAAGTACGATTGACTTCTTGATTTAACCGTTTCTTCAATTCTTGATTCCTCTTTTTAGACATACAATTTTACTAAGACTTACTTAGAGGATCAATTAAGATATGGTTCTTAATCATTAAGACTTATCATAAAGCATAAAAGGTACTCTCCCTTCTTCTTACAATGGAGAAAATTTTATCTTTCTGCCTACTTGATTCTTCTTATTCGTTCTACTTATTGATTTAGACTTTTACTATCAATTAAGAATTACACTTAATCTGATAAGTGTAATCATATTTGCTAAACTTTTAGTAAATCATGACGCATATCTTTGTTACTATTGTGGTGGACTTGATCAACACATAACCTTGTGTACTCGATCTCCTATTCCTTCACTTGACACTTTGTCAACGAATTAGTCTAATTTCCAAATGTGAAAGTTTATTCATTCATCATACAATTCTTGTTGTGCGATTCCAAATCTCTATCCAATTGAAACTTGGGCAATGAGGGACTTTCCCTATTTGGTAAATTCACGACATTTCCATAAACAACATAATTTAGAATCACATCCATTTGTTGTAAATATACGAACACCAATTTTTCATAACGATTTCATTGCAAGGAAATAAATAAATAAACACGTCAAACAAAAATTTATTTTATTTATAAAAGCAGTGGAAAACATTTGTCCTTACAATGCAAAATCAATAGAAAAACTATGTAATAAATATTCCTAACAACTCTATCTAAGCTCAAAATCTAATCTTTGAATCCATGTCTTCGTGATTAGATTCATCTTGCTATTTCATCAAGCTTCCTCTCTTTTCATTGATCCTTCAAAACATTCAAATGCAATCTTATCACATTATGTATTAAGAATCAATGAATAGGAACTTAATTGAGTTAGATAGTGTATTTTATCTGAAGTACAGCCATACTCTTTGACTCTCCCATCTTCTGGACTCTTCAGGCTCTTAGGGTAGACTTGTATCCAACGCCTTTTCTCTTGGCAGCAAATGCAGGTCGGTTCTCCTAGAACGTCCTTGGAAGCATGGTTGGTTAACTTTCCCAACAAATATGCTCCATTGCTTCGCCAAATCATTTATGATTCAGCAGCAATGAGCATGTAAGTTAGGTCAATGAGGCTTTCGTCATCATCCATCATATAATACTTTCTTTTGAACTCATTATATGATTCGGGAAGTGACTGCAGAACCCAGTTCACAGCAAACTTATCCGGGAATGACACACCCAACATTCTCAACCTATCAATGTGTGATTTCATTCCTAGAACGTGGGCACACATAGATTTACCATCTTCATGTTTCATTTCCAATAGGGCTTTAGTGACATTTAACCTTTCAATTCTTCGATCTTGTGGGTTAGGGAGAACAACGGGAGGAGGAGGAGGAAGTGAAGCATGATTTCTTGTTCCTCAATCGGATCGTGGAATATCATCTTCATGTGGAATGCTTGTTCCACAGGACTTAGGAAGACTATAGTTGTCGAACTTTGACATCTACAAAATGGGAGAAAACAAATTCAAGTTAGTTGATTGATTGAGTCCTTAGTAAATCACCCAAATGAGATACTAAGGCTAGGACCCAACACAATACGCTACAACCTAGAAAGGGATGCTGTAATCTAGTTGCAGAATATTTTAAGGTAAGTGAATGACGATTCACTAATTTCCACCATGAAAAACTAAAAAGAAATTTAAGTTTTAAATCTATGAAAACTCCTAGATCCTTTGAGATTCATTGAACATTTCAATGGCATGTTTAAATCTCGATATTCCCCTCTAGTTTGTGACTGGAATGCCGAGGATCACAAAGCGGGTGTGAATAACCATGCAAACTTACATGGTGTCCTCACATGTTACGATCACCTATTCGATGTGCCGGTAAACTACACACACTCCATTGAACTATGACAAACATTGAGTCACCCTTTGCTACCTTTTCTTAGAACCATTTAGTGTGTCGGTAAACCACACACGCTCCACTAACATCTTTGCAAGGGCACAAAGTGTAATTTCATGGAATTGCATCAATTCACTTTTGCCTAAGTAACTATGATTGGAAATTTGTAAAACATTTAGTTACTTTTGTACTTCATTATACTTATAATGGAAGGTTTTGTCCTATCCTACCCGTTTGGCTAACGACCCTCCACTAGTCAAGAGTGCGGTGGGTAAGAGTGGATACCCATTCAATCACCATTTTATAGGCAATTTGCTTAAACACCCCTTATATACCACTTTTGTGAATCAGGCCTACTAACGGTAAGACTGACTTTTACTCATACATATATATAATGTTAGACTTTTAATGTTATATATAGTACAGGGTGTATTTTACACTTTTAAAATACTAGGTGGTCAAATTTAACAATTATACTTTTAATTCAATTAAATTATAAACCAAAACTTTTATGGATTTATTAAACCTCTTTTAATTATACGCCTTAATTAATTAATAAAACCATAAGGGTCTGATTTGAACTTTTCAAAACAATACTCGGGTTTAAGAATTTAACATTTCAAAAAAAACTTGAGGACAAGTTTTGAAACATTTCAAAACATTAGGGTTTAGAATTTAAATATACATCAAAATTAAATTTTAATCAAAATTTAAATTCCAAAACTTGAGGGCAAGTTTTGAAACTATTCAAAACATTTGGGTTTTAACTATTTAAATTTCAAAAATAAAACTTTTAAGTTCTAATTTAAATTATAAAACCTAAAGGGGAAAATTGAAACTTTTCATAACACAAGGATCAAATAACAAATAATATAAATTAAACAATTAATTTCATAATTATCTATATTTGACCTAATTTCAATTTCTTGCAAAATAAGTTACCCAATTAATACAAATAATCCAATCTTTATCATATAAGGAAGTTATTATCTAATCAATTGGTAATTATCTTTTATTTTGGCAAGGATATTCATTAAGAAACAATAAAATTCGTATTTCATAGGTTTGAAACGAATATGGTAATTATCTTTAAGCAAAACAGCAACAAAATCCGAAAATCCCTCTGTCTCACGCTCCGACTCGCCGAGTCACACTCTGGAACTCGTCGAGTCCAGGTAGTGACTCGCTGAGTCAGGTCAAACAGAAGGCCAGAAAACGTTTTTCAGCAACATAAAGCATCAATACCATAGAAACCAATCTAGGCTTTGATACCACTGATGGATTTTAGTCATAAGAACATCCTATGTGCTCATACAAACCGTAATGCTTGGATCTAGGTTTCTCTATTTTACATGCAATTAATCCAAGACTATTAACCCTACATCTAGCACATGATAATCGACATTAGCATAATAATGGGTTTAAGATATTACCTTGATTGTTATGTAGCAATAACAATCACAATTCCTTCTTATAATGACTTTAGAACACTTAGAGTCACAAATGTCACTCCTCTAATGGTTCACAAACACCAAGAGCAAGAGGATGAAGAGGAGAAGAGAAGGAGGCTTCCCAAAACCATCCAAAACCCTAGAAGGAAGCTTGTTCACGTTTTTGAGGTATAAGGGTTCTATATATAGTGAGGCTATTAGGGTTATCTAACAAGGAAACCCTAATTTGGATGCTTAAGCCCTAAGCAACCCATGGAGTCCTTTACATAAAGGCATTGGACGATTTCTTATGGGTTTCCCCATAGAATTCGTCCAACCTTATAATATAAGGTAATCCATAGCCTAATTGCAATTATCTTATAATTACAATCCAGTCCCTTAAGTTTAATTAATCTCTTTGAGTCACAAACTTAATTCTTATTAATTCTTGACTAATATTAATTAAACAATATGATTTTTCCTTTAATATATTATTCCCATAATATATTAATAAATCATATTTAATCCTTTATCTCCATAATTCATTTTATCAAGTTGCTTTGGTGAAGGCAACCCAAAAGGACCACGTACCATCGGGTCAAGTAAATACCAAAATAGTTATGGACTTAGACACTAATCCAACACAAATTTCTTCTCAAAGATTGACCTTAGATCAGGGTACCATCAACTACGAGTTCAAGAAGGGGGTATTCCCAAGAGAGCCTTTAAGTACGCACTATGATCACTACAAGTTTGTAGTGATGCCTTTCGGCTTAACAAATGTACCCATAATGTTTATGAACCTGATGAATCAGGTCTGTCAACCTTACTTACACAAGTTCATGATTGTTTTCATCGATGATCTACTAGTCTACTCTCGAAGTGAGGAAGAACACAACCACCATTTACGTCAAGTCCTGGAGACACTGAGGGCGGATAATTTGTACAAAAATTTCTCAAAGTGTGAGTTCTGGATTCAAGAAGTGTATTTCCTCGGACATGTAGTCAGCAAGGAAGGAATACATGTGGACCCTTCAAAGATCAAGGCAATCGAAAGCTGGTCAGCGCCAAGAATACCCACAAAAATTTGTTAATTATTAGGACTCGCGGGTTACTACCGAAGATTCATCCAAAACTTCTCCAAAATCGCAAAACCCCTTACCACCTTGACTCAAAAAGGAGTAACCTTCGCCTGGGAGGATAAGTAAAAGGCTGCGTTCCAAATGCTGAAACGAGCCCTGTGTGGTGCTCCGATCTTGTCCCTACCAGATGCAACAAAGAACTTTGTGGTTTATTGCGATGCATCGAACCAAGGTCTAGGATGTATGTTAATACAACGAGGAAAGGTAATTGCCTAAGCCTCAATACAGTTGAAGATGCACGAGGTAAACTATACGACGCATAATCTCAAACTAGGAGCGGTAGTTTTCGCCTTAAAAATCTGGAGGCATTACCTCTACGACACCAAATGCACTATCTTTACCGATCACAAAAGCCTTCAGCATATCCTCAACCAAAAAAATCTCAACATGAGACAAAGACGATGGGTAGAATTTCTAAACGATTACGAATGTGAGATTCGTTATCACCCAGGAAAACCCAACGTGGTTGCAGACGCTTTAAGCAGAAAGGAATACTTTGGCTGCCGAGTAAAGGCATTAACCATGACCATCCATTCACACCTGTCCACACAAATCAAGGAGGCACAAGAAGAAGCCTTAAAACCATAGAACGTGACAGGTGAAGCATTGAGAGGAATGGAGAAAAATCTTGAAGTCAGGGATGACGGAGTTCGTTGTCTCATGAACCGGATCTACACACCAAAATTTGGTTGATTCAGGGATGTTGTCGTGAATGATGTCACACCCCGAAAATCAAAGGCGGAAACATTTCCGGGGTGGACTCCACGTTGTGTATCAAATCCAATGTACATAGTAATCACAGTAAACAACCATTACATTACATATATATGAAAGTTTACATTTGTTTAAAAATTAAAGTTATACAAGATATACATATGCATCATATTAACAAAATTTGAGACGAGTCTTCTGAGCACTCCATCTTCACCAAAAGATATCGCCGGGTACCTATCTAACTTGGACCTGAGAATACAAGTGGTTTGAAAATCAGCATAAAGCTGGTGAGTTCATAAGCAGTTTTGTTTTATGAAAATGTATCGGTTTCCTTCAGTTTTCCGAAAAGGTTTGTTATCCAAGAAAATCCCATATTTTCTTATGTAAAGTTAGTTTAGTTATCATTTGTTACTAATTCGATTACGTGTTGTATTTTACCCTAGGAAAATCCCATCTTTTCCTAATTGTAAGACTAGTTGTATATCACAAAGTATAGTTTAATACACAAAACTATATATTGAAAATCATGGGATCACTATCCCGAACGAGATATAAGATAGTTTGATACATATGAAAATACAGATTTAAGACCATGGGACTACCATCCCGGACTAGACACAAGATAATTTGATATATATATATATATATATATATGAAAATATAGATTAGGAACCATGGGATTACTATCTCGGACAAGATATAGATTTAAACCATGGGATTATCATCGCGTACTTGATATAGATCGAAATCATGGGATTACTATTCCGAAATAGATATATATTGAAAACCATTGGATCACTATCCCGGACAAGATATAAGTGTAAACCATGGGATTACTATCCTGTAATAGATATAGATCCAAAACTATGGGATTACTATCCCGTATAAGATATAGTTAAAAACCATGGGACAAACATCCCGTACAAGTTATAGATACTTTATAAAAAGTAGCTACGAAATCGAAACAAAGTGAAAACTAAACCCAAAACGATACTGTGAATAAACTTATATTAATACATATTGTGAGTCGGCTAACCATGCTAATACGACAACGAGACCTCCTTGACGCTAGTCGGACATCGAATGATATCCAGAAATTTGTCACCCCAGGCGTGCCCGCCTAACTGTAGCTAGTAGTTAAGGTGTGGGATTGTTAGTCCCGAATAGATCTATTCACAAATTCCTCGCCCTCCCTCCAGGAGACTCTGGTTACACTTCCGGGGAGGATTTACTGGTCATCCATAAAGGGTAGTGACTAACTCACAGACTAGTACTAAACTATTCACAAGGTTCTCATACGATATCAAACATACAAAAGATTATGAAACGTAATACAGCGAATATAGATACATACAATGAAACTATCTGGCAATACATTTAAATGATACGGAGATAAACTGAATCAGACATAGTTTATCTTAATAACTTTATATACATATTAGTACATGATAAAATGGACACTAAAGAACCCCAAATTATTCCCATAATAATTTGATTAGTTTTGTTATTTTCTTAAGTAAAATCCATTTAGTTGTAATTGATAAATCATCCCTTATGCTCAACATAATACATAAGGGGTAAAAGTGTTTATAAATTTTCCAGACATTATTTGAAACACATCAATGTTATGTTTTGAAAATAGTTATAGTTTGCTTGTATTCCCCCCCCCCCCTGAAAACATTGAAAAAACACGGAAAAGGGCGTAGGGGTATGAACTCACCGGATGAGAAATGTGACGATTTGGATGCTAAGTGTTGGTCCGGGGCTTGCAAACGCACGAGGTTCTTCAGAATAATGTAAGGATACACATTTGTATCTAACTAGGACTTAGATTGATTATTTGATAGGGACAATTGTTTCTAGTCGCGAAAACACCCCGATACAAGTGTTTGGAGGGACCCGGGTGACATTTGGGGACACATATAGTTAGGATATTGAATTGGGACTTCAAAAGAACACTCCTTACGGAGTTTACGGCCCTAATGACCCTCTCCCCATGATTTTACGGACATAAACTCATGGTGGGGTAGTTTATGGTGCAAAATGGCTTCAAACACTTAGGGAATAATTTCTAGGTTTGGTTTAAGGGCTTGGAATAATTTTAAACACCAAATAGACACATTTAAGGGAGTTTACGGCCTAGCATAGGACTGATGGCCATAAACTCCTATAAACCCATGAAAAATTATGTTTTTGGATTCCAAACAAATCACATGTGATTGTTAAAATTGTTTCAAGGCCTTACATAAACTTTAGGCATAAAATGACATGTTTTTCGGAGTTTACGGCCATGGGGCACCTTCTATGGCTGTAAACTCTCAAATGAAGAGTTTTGATGTGTTTAAGGTCCTTAAACTATTTTTGGTTGGTCCTATGATTTATTGCAAGGCTTTTGGTGGTGTTGGATGGCTTTCTAACACCTTAGAAGTGAGCTTACACCATGTTTCAAGGAGTTTACGGCCCAAGCACAAGCCTTGGCCGTAAACTCATATAAATCCCTCAAAAATTATGTTTAAAGTGTTCCAAGGCTAAAGTAATTATTCTAGAAGTCATATCCATGTCTTGTTGAGGTTTTGGAAGGGTTTAAGGTCATAAAAACCCCATATACATGAGTTTACGGCCCAAGCATATGCCTTGGCTGTAAACTCCTTCAAATCACTCAAAATCCATGTCTAAAATGTTATAAGTCCATTCCATGAAGTCATACAGCCATATCTAAGGTCCAATTGTGTTTTGGAAGGGTTTTTGGGCTCCAAAACCCATTTCATATGAGTTCACAGCCTAGGATGGTTCCAGGGTCGTAAACTCATGAATGTGGTCCTAATCCATGTTTTGAACTCGAATTTGAAGGCTAGGGAGGTTACATAACAAGCGAGGGAAAGTACCTTAGAGATTTGAGGCCTTAAATTTGAGTTTTGGACCCTTAAACTTGGATTTAGGAGAGAGGTTAGAGAGAGAGTAGAGAGAGGAAGAAAAAGCTTCAAATGAATGTTTAAACATGTTTATATAGGTCCTAAAACTTGGACACGGTGGAATTCTACCCGATACCGACATTAAACGGGGCTTGAGGTCGTACCCGATTAAGTTTCCGTCACCCGGCCGGGACGTTTCTAAACTTTTTGAAATAAACATTTTGGGATAAATTCATGAGTTATTAAGGGGTTTGGACACTCATTAGCATCAATTAAACATATAAGTTTAGATAACTTTACTGAAAAACGACATTGGAACGTTTCGACATACGGCGAGTTATACGGGTAGAATGGGTTTTCGGCAATGGAAAACTTCGGGTTGTTACATTATCCCCCCGTTAGAGGGAATTTCATTCCGAAATTCAAAGAATAAGATACAGATCCTGAATTGGAATGAGACACGAATGGATTTGTTGCCTCGGATCTTCACTTTCTCAAGTGGGATCAGGTCTCTGCTGGGCGTTCTAGTGAATTCTCACTTATCGGGATGTGTCTTTGTTTTACACATTGACTCTCTCTCAATCTATGATATCACTCGGTTTTCTCATGGAAGTTCCAACCCTGGACGACTTCGTTTTCCTCAAGGAATCACTAAGGTTTCGTTGGGTAGATGCTTCTAAGGATTCGAGACATGATGTACTGGATAGATGTTACCAAGCTCTAAGGGCATCCGAAATCTGAAGGTTGCAGAATCGATTTCTACGAAGATCTCGAAAGGTCTGATGTGGAACTAAACTAGACGTTCGAAAGAAATTCCCGGGAATCCTTCGGGAAATACATTTAGGGGAAAGAGCTGTTAACTTCCCGTTTCTCAATGCTCACAGAAACGAGGGATGTGTGGTAATTCATATCGGGAAAAACTTTTGAGTTTTAAAGCATGGAATGATATGAAGGTTTGATGCCGAAGGTCATGAGAACCGGGTCGGGAAAAGATCTAGATGAGCGACGCTTTCGAAACTAAAGATAACAACATGAACGAGACTCGGTCATTTCATGTCAATCATAACATCAAAGTATTTTTACAGAAGTTTCCACCTTTTTAAATCGAATGGAACAGAATAGTCCTCTGGACTGAGGGTTTAAACTATAGGTACGAAGTTAGTGTTCTCTATCTCGCTGGTTAGTCGTCTCGATGATACACATTTCGATTACATACAAAGGATTGAGCTTAGAAAATGTTCGAATAGATAGATAACAGGTTTCCCTTTTTGTACTGGAATCGAAAAGAGTTGCATGTATAAGAATCATCAAAGAGAAGTATTCCTGCGGCGAAAGAGGGATCAGTAATTGTAGCTATTTTGGGGCAATTCCTTTTGAAGTGCCCTGCTTCGCCACAATTGCAGCAGGCTGGACTGATTCCCGTTCCAGATGATTGGTTTGTTGATTTGACTGGTTTTCTGTAGGTTCGAGCAAGATGGCCCTTCTTGCCACAGTTGTCACAGATCCTTTCGCGGCATGGACCAGGAATGTGGTGATGGTAGTAGCACTTACCACACCAAGGAAGGGTACCAGTGTATCCACTGGTGGGAGTTTGGGCTGTGGAACCGACAGCTGAAACAGCAACAGGGGCAGTAGCAGCATGGACTGCTACTGTTTGCTGTTTCTTAGAAGACCCTTGCGTACTCGGGGCCTTCCGCTTGTTCCAAGATTTCTTTTTGCTTTCGTCTCCACTGGTGAATGGCTCGGGGTAGTAGCTTCCTCATCAGAGTTGTCTTCGTGATCGATCAAGATTTTCACAAGACATTTAGCACTGTCGTAGGTGTCTGGCTTTGTAGCCAAGACATTCCCTTTGGTTGGCTGGGTCAATCCCCAGATGAATCTCTCAATCTTTTTGCTCTCTGGGGTAACCATTCCCGAACAGAGTAACGCCAGATCATCAAATCTTGAAGTATAAGCAGCTATGTCGGAACCCTTCATCTTAAGGTTCCAGAGTTCATGTTCTAGCTTCTGAATTTCGCCCCGAGGGAAATACTCTGCGAGAAGAAGCTCCTTCATAGCTTCCCAACCCATAGCATTGCTACAGGTAGAGTTAAGGATTTGACTCGGCTATTCCACCAAGTCAGGGCTTTGTCAAGGAAGGTGCAGGCGGCGAACTTTACTTTGTCAGACTCCAAACAGGCACATATTTCGAAGATTGATTCGATTTTCTTGAACCATCGAGTTAGGGACATGACACCTCCAGTGCCATCGAAGGATGTGGGTTTCGCGTTCATGATGTCTTTACAGGAACCCCCTCTTCGGTGATACTGGCTGTCCTCTAGGTTTTGAGGCTGGGGACCACCTCCGGAGCCACCGGGATTCATTTGTGACATGGCTGCCACCATTGCGGCAGTCAGAACTGTCTGAAGTGATGCGAGATCAAATTGAGGAGGAGGTGGTGGCGGAGGGGGATTGTCGTTGTTCTTCGAGCTGGGTCTCTTTCTTGGTGGCATCTTGATCTAAAAAGATCAGGAAAGAGAGGATCATAAGTCCTCTGAATTGAATCAAGAGATAAGAAACAGAGGATATCTCTTCAAGACAGATATAGCATCATACAAAGCGATAAAGCAGAAAAGAGTTATCAAGACAGAACATTTTATCGCTAGAGGAATGATCAAGGAATAACGTGTATACGAGGATTTTCTACGAAGGATTGGTTCGAGAAATACTCCCATAGTATTTCATGGTTCGCTACAGCAACAACTCGTTGTTTGAGATATTGGGTAAGTTTTAGGCATGCTGCGTACCACAGTCACTCCCAAGCACATGTTGGCCGTGTCTCGAATGAATATAGTTGGCCAGGCTATATTGATCCTAGACACGACTACATAACTGCCCAGGTTTAACCGCAGTGTACAACACCCATTTACTTATGTTTTGTTCTACTTGTAGTCACGGATTTCGACGGTTCGGTATACTTGTATACTTTTGAAAATACTTTTAGTTTTGAAGATACTTTTAATTCAGAGCACTGAGGCCCTTTAGTGTTTATAGTTTTATACCATGTAAGGTTTGGTATACTCCGTTCACTATAAACAAGGGCTCTGATACCAATCTGTCACACCCCGAAAATCAAAGGCGGAAACATTTCCGGGGTGGACTCCACATTGTGTATCAAATCCAATGTACATAGTAATCACAGTAAACAACCATTACATTACATATATATGAAAGTTTACATTTTTTTAAAAAGTAAAGTTATACAAGATATACATATGCATCATATTAACAAAAGTTGAGACGAGTCTTCTGAGCACTCCGTCTTCACCAAAACATATCGCCGGGTACCTATCTAACTTGGACCTGAGAATACAAGTGGTTTGAAAATCAGCATAAAGCTGGTGAGTTCATAAGCAGTTTTGTTTTATGAAAATGTATCGGTTTCCTTTAGTTTTCCGAAAAGGTTTGTAATCCAAGAAAATCCCATATTTTCTTATGTAAAGTTAGTTTAGTTATCATTTGTTACCAATTCGATTACGTGTTGTATTTTACCCAAGGAAAATCCCATCTTTTCCTAATTGTAAGACTAGTTGTATATCACAAAGTATAGTTTAATACACAAAACTATATATTGAAAATCATGGGATCACTATCCCGAACGAGATATAAGATAGTTTGATACATATGAAAATACAGACTTAAGACCATGGGACTACCATCCCGGACTAGACACAAGATAATTGATATATATATATATATATATATATATATATATATATATATATATATATATATATGAAAATATAGATTAGGAACCATGGGATTACTATCCCGGACAAGATATAGATTTAAACCATGGGATTATCATCGCGTACTTGATATAGATCGAAATCATGGGATTACTATTCCGAAATAGATATAGATTGAAAACCATGGGATCACTATCCCGGACAAGATATAAGTGTAAACCATGGGATTACTATCCCGTAATAGATATAGATCCAAAACTATGGGATTACTATCCCGTATAAGATATAGTTAAAAACCATGGGACAAACATCCCGTACAAGTTATAGATACTTTATAAAAAGTAGATACGAAATCGAAACAAAGTCAAAACTAAACCCAAAACGATACTGTGAATAAACTTATATTAATACATATTGTGAGTCGGCTAACCATGCTAATACGACAACGAGACCTCCTTGACGCTTGTCAGACGTCGAATGATATCCAGAAATTTGTCACCCCAAGCGTGCCCGCCTAACTGTAGCTAGCAGTTAAGGTGTGGGATTGTCAGTCCCGAATAGATCTATTCACAAATTCCTCGCTCTCCCTCCAGGAGACTCTGGTTACACTTCCGGGGAGGATTTACTGATCATCCATAAAGGGTAGTGACTAACTCACAGACTAGTACTAAGGTATTCACAAGGTTCTCATACGATATCAAACATACAAAAGATTATGAAACGTAATACAGCAAATATAGATACATACAATGAAACTATCTGGCAATACATTTAAATGATACGGAGATAAACTGAATCAGACATAGTTTATCTTAATAACTTTATATACATATTAGTACATGATAAAACGGACACTAAAGAACCCCAAATTATTCCCATAATAATTTGATTAGTTTGGTTATTTTCTTAACTAAAATCCATTTAGTTGTAATTGATAAAGCATCCCTTATGCTCAACATAATACATAAGGGGTAAAAGTGTTTATAAATTTGCCAGACATTATTTGAAACACATCAATGTTATGTTTTGAAAACAATTATAGTTTGCTTGTAGCCCCCCCCCCCCCCTGAAAACATTGAAAAAACACGGGAAAGGGCGTAGGGGTATGAACTCACCGGACGAGAAATGTGATGATTTTGGATGGTAAGTGTTGGTCCGGGGATTGCAAACGCACGAGGTTCCTAAGTATAATGTAAATATACATATTTGTATCTAATTAGGACTTAGATTGATTATTTGATAGGGATAATTGCTTCTAGTCGCGAAAACACCCCGATACAAGTGTTTGGAGGGACCCGGGTGACATTTGGGGACACATATAGTTAGGATATTGAATTGGACTTCAAAAGAACACTCCTTACGGAGTTTACAGCCCTAATGACCCTCTCCCCATGAGTTTACGGCCGTAAACTCATGCTGGGTTAGTTTATGGTGCAAAATGGCTTCAAACACTTAGGGAATAATTTCTAGGTTTGGTTTAAGGGCTTGGAATTATTTTTAAACACCAAATAGACACATTTAACGGAGTTTACGGCCTAGCATAGGACTCATGGCCGTAAACTCCTATAAACCCATGAAAAATTATGTTTTTGGATTCCAAACAAATCACATGTTATTGCTAAAATTGTTTCAAGGCCTTACATAAATTTTAGGCATAAAATGACATGTTTTTAGGAGTTTACGGCCATGGGGTACCTTCTATGGCCGTAAACTCTCAAATGAAGAGTTTTGATGTGTTTAAGGTCCTTAAACTATTTTTGGTTGGTCCTATGATTTATTCCAAGGCTATTGGTGGTGTTGGATGGCTTTCTAACACCTTAGAAGTGAGTTTACACCATGTTTCAAGGAGTTTACGGCCCAAGCACAAGCCTTGGCCGTAAAATCATATAAATCCCTCAAAAATTATGTTTAAAGTGTTCCAAGGCTAAAGCAATTATTCTAGAAGTCATATCCATGTCTTGTTGAGGTTTTGGAAGGGTTTAAGGTCATAAAAACCCCATATACATGAGTTTACGGCCCAAGCATGTGCCTTGTCTGTAAACTCCTTCAAATCACTCAAAATCCATGTCTAAAATGTTATAAGTCCATTCCATGAAGTCATACAGCCATATCTAAGGTCCAATTGTGTTTTGGAAGGGTTTTTGGGCTCCAAAACCCATTTCATATGAGTTCACAGCCTAGGATGGTTCCAGGGCCGTAAACTCATGAATGTGGTCCTAATCCATGTTTTGAACTCGAATTTGAAGGCTAGGGAGGTTACATAACAAGCTAGGGAAAGTACCTTAGAGATTTGAGGCCTTAAATTTGAGTTTTGGACCCTTAAACTTGGATTTAGGAGAGAGGTTAGAGAGAGTAGAGAGAGGAAGAAAAAGCTTCAAATGAATGTTTAAATATGTTTATATAGGTCCTAAAACTTGGACACGGTAGAATTCTACCCGATACCGACATTAAACAGGGCTTTAGGTTGCACCCGATTAAGTTTCCGTCACCCGGCGGGGACGTTTCTAAACTTTTTGAAATAAACATTTTGGGATAAATTCATGAGTTCCTAAGGGGTTTGGACACTCATTAGCATCAATTAAACGTATAATTTTAAATAACTTTACTCATAAACAACATTGGAACGTTTCGACATACGGCGAGTTATACGGGTAGAATGGGTTTTCGGCAATGGAAAACTTCGGGTTGTTACAAATGAAGCTCACAAAACTCGTTACTCAGTGCATCCTGGCTCAGACAAGATGTATTTAGACCTAAAGAAGTTGTATTGGTGGCCGAACATCAAAGTGTCTTACTTGCGTAAAGGTTAATGTGGAGTATCAGAAGCCCTCGGGACTAGTTCAACAGCTAGTGATACCTGAGTGGAAGTGGGAGTGGATTACAATGGATTTCAATACCAAGTTACCTAAGACAACGAGTGCACTTGACACCATTTGGGTAATCGTTGACAGATTAACCAAATCCTCTCACTTCCTGCCAATAAAAAAAACGAAAAAATGGAGAAACTGACAAGGATCTACATTAAAGAAGTTGTGCGACTTCATGGAGTACCGATATCCATTATCTCCGATAGAGATAGTCAGTTCATGTCACAATTCTGGCAGCCACTGCAGAAAGCTATGGGAACTAGGTTGGACATGAGTACAACCTACAACCCACAAACCGACGGGTAGAGTGAAAGGACCATTCAAACATTAGATGACATGCTAAGAGCTTGTGTGATGGACTTTGGTAAAGTGCGGGATGCTCACTTACCCCTTATCGAATTCTCATACAATAATAGTTATCACACTAGCATCAAAGTCGCTCCGTTCGAAGCCCTATGTGATCGTAAGTGCAGATCACCCCTGTGTTGAGCTGAGGTGGGCGATACGCATCTAGCAAAAGGGCAAGTTCCTAACAGCACACTCACTGGCCCGAAGATCATAAGGGAAACAACATAAAAGATCATCCAAATTTGAGAACGGATGAAGGCTTTGCAAGATCGACAAAAGAGCTAGGTCGATAAAAGACGGAAGCCTTTGGAGTTCCAAGTTGGAGATCGAGTACTACTGAAAGTATCACCTTGGAAGGGATTAATATGATTTGGAAAATGTGGGAAACTAAATCCAAGGTATATCGGACCATTCGAAATCCTCGCTAGGATTGGTCCGGTGGCACACAAGCTTCGATTACCACAGGAACTCAGCAACATGCACCCTACCTTTCATGTGTCGAACTTAAATAAATGTTTGTCTGATGAGACACTTATCATTCCTTTGGAAGAAATTGAGATCAATAAGAACCTCCACTTCATAGAGGAACCTATTGAAATCATGGATCGAGAGGTCAAATCGACGAAACAAAGCCGCATCCCCATCGTAAAGGTCATCTGGAACGCCAAGCAAGGACTCGAATTTACATGGGAACGTGAGGATCAAATGAAGCAAAAGTATCCACATCTATTCCCCAACCCTTGAAGTCCCTCTCGAAATGCAAATTTCAGGACGAAATTCCTTCTAATGGGGGGATAATGTGACAATCGTCAAATTCGAGCCAAAGTCAAAGTCAAAGTCAACAAATCAAAGTCAAGTCAACAAGTCAAACCAGTCAATCTTATATAGTTCTTGTATGATTAAAAGTTATTCAATGAAAATGTACATTTGTATGTCAAGAATTCGAGTGTCTCGGTGAATCTAGGTGTTTATCAATGTGAAACGCTAAGAAGGAAGTTAAACGCAGCAAAACACGACTATGGACCCTTTTGGGGACTTAAAACAATCATAAACGAAGTATAATGGGGTTCACGGACCTTGCATTGCAAGATTATTCGATGATAATGGCTAAAAATGAATCTCTCACAAATCTCTCTCAACTTTTTATAGTCATTCGGGTCATCCCGATCCTTAACTTGGCCAAAAACCAATTGAAACTGAAAGTTATATCGAAAAACAGCTAATTAGGGTTGAAACCCTTTTTAGGAGTCGAACCTCTTAGGAGCTGAACCTCTTAGGAACCGAACCTCTTAGAGTCGAACCCTCTCATAACCGAGCTTGTCAGAAGTGAGTTTGTCAAAACCGAACATCCGAACCGAAGCCTACAGCCGAACCGAGCCTCCTACAGTTGAAATAGACTGAGCCTTCGGTCTATTTCGCTTCCATAGCCATTTCGGACCAAACCTCGCAGACAACAGAAGCCGAGCCTCGCACCTTTGGTTCCCCCACTTTGCACCTTCAGTCCCTTCTCTCTTATCTCGGTTCCTTCGCTTTTCCTCTTGGTTCTCACCTTCTAAGAGCCGAAACTCCCAGGTTCGGTCCATATTGTCCGGTTTTCGACTACTTTCGCCTCCTAAGCCAATTTTTGACGTTTTTGACGGCGATTTTTCACCAAATTCATATTTTTACCATTTTAAACCCCCAAAACTCATATTTTATTTATTTCTCAAGGATTTATTAATTAAAAATCATTATTTTATATTAAGAGGATATTTACCCCACAAGTAGGTCAAGTGTGCCCACTTGCCTTCCATGTGTCATCCTCTCATTAGTACAACCTTATCCACATCACACAAACCAATTCACACATCACTTCAAACTCACAAATTGCTCCATCAACCTTCTATATAAAAAAATCCCTGGAGGATTTCTTGATTTACTTGCTCATTTCAAACATACACACTCCTCATACCACCTCAAGAATGCTTCTTTCTCTCTACTTACCACCACCTTGTGCAAGTGTTCTTGAGTTGCTACTACACTTTTTGGTAAGTATTACATATAAAATCAAGTTTTATTCCATAATTTCATAACACTCTTGGAGCATTGACTCATATCTTAACGCCAAAAATCATTCTTAGGATCATCCAAACTTTCACGTGTTCATCAAGTGTTCTTGACTTGATACTCCTCGCCTTAGACCTTCCACTCTTCAAAGAATCACTCAAGGTGAGTTCATAACCCTAAATTTTCTATTTTTATTTAGTTTTCAAGGGGGCAATACAAGTTAAAACACCAAAACATATTTGAAACTTAACTTGACAGCTTACAACAGAAAAGTTGTGACCTGTTCACGAACCGTTTTACCCAACTTAAACTTAATATTTTTCAAAATTGTTCAATATTAAAAAACTTCAGGTTTATACCTTTAAAATGACTACTTGCACATCTCCATAGGATTTTTCTACACTTTTTGGGGATTTTTACAAAACTGCCTATCACTGCAGCAACGAAATCGGACCAGGTGTGGAAATGAACATTTTCACACTAGTTTGAGGCCACCAAAATTATAAGAAAATTTGTGAACACAGTAGACTCTTTTTCCAAACTCTCCAAGTTTACGGATTTAGTTTTATACTTACGCTAATTTTTCTATAAATAATCTAAAACAGTGACAGATAAGAGTTAAATTGTGAAAACGAGTCTAAGAGTTATTCACACCTTGTAACATGCTGAACAAGGTGTGGAAGATTTTATACTTAGAATTTTCAATATCATTTTATTGAAATATAGGGTCATGTATAACAAGGTTTCATTTACAACATAAAACATTTTGATAAAACTATAATAGGTATAGTTTGGACACCTCATTTAACAAATAAATGGTTATACAATCGATTTATAAAGCGAGTATTTTATTACACATTATGAGAACATGTTAATGAATAAATTTGTGAGACATTCATCTTCGGAGTACTCTTTAGTACAACAGAAAAGTTATGTAGTTATAGCCAGAATCTCTTGTAGGGAGAGCATGATAGTTGTGTATAGATATATATTGGGTCTGACAAACCCGCACCTAAGCTGCTTGCAACAGCTAGACCGGCAGGTCTGGGGTGACAAGTGTCATAACATTTCGATGCTTGAATAATGTCGAGTACGAGGTCTTCGAGTCTTAGCATGGTTATAACAACTCACATGGGAAATTAACAAAACTCATAGTTCACGGGAATTTAATGATTTCACAAAAATGATTTTTATTTAAATATAAAACCACACATATGTATCACAATTTACTTACATATACTAGGTCTTGGTTCAGTTAAGACTACAATAAACCTTTTAGAAAATATTGGATTTTCTGGAAACAAACTTGTAACAAACTTTAAGGAACAACATTCGTTTTTCATTCATAAATTGCTTATGAACTCACTAGCTTTAATGCTGATACTCTTTTAAAAACAACTTGTATTCTTAGGTATTTAGTAATACAGGTAACCACAAGATTTTGAAGGCAAGATGCTAAGGCACACATTTCTTTTGAACTATTTTGATATCATATGTAACTTATTTGGAAACATGTATTTTTGCAACGACGTAACCTTTTAAATTATATTTATGATGGTTGTGTTTACTTTCTTCACTATGGTTATGATACTGAACATGACGTCCTCCGCCCCCGAACGTTTCCGTCGTTCCGGTTTGTGGTGTGACAATTATCCTTCCATGACATCGTCATTCCTGTATCTGAGTAAGTCTTCTTCTCATGGTTGTATCCAAGGTTCTAAATGGCGTGAGGCTTAGCGTGGCAGCATGGTCAAGCCTCAAGCTTAACAATCTATGGCGAGCCATGGCGTTTTTCAAGGCGTAATGTAAGGCGACGATTTTGTATTAATTTAAAATTATATTACCACATAAATATAAATTTATATTAAAAATAACTACTTTTTATAAGTGTTAGATCAATAACTAGTAACAAAAATTTAACGAAAACCACAATACCTATATCTCCGATTAGAAAAGACATAACAAAGAGCAAAAAACCAAAAACATGCGCCATAACACGCCATAATGTGACAACTGTCAATTCACGTCATTCTCGGACTCATGCATCTTTGTAAAAACCATTCATGCACAACATGTCATGGCCTAGTAGTATAAATTAGGTCAAAAATCTTAGATAAACTAGGATCCAACTAAGATCTAGGACTAATATACTTCACTCTTACGATTCTAGAAAGTTGCTTAACTACAATAGGAAATGCCAATACCATAATTAGAATGAAACTTCAAACCTTGTTACAATTGAAAAAGGGTATAAAACCCTAAAAATAAATTAAAATATTCTAATTACATTTCAATATGATGGTGAATATCAAACAATGTTCCAAAAACCCTAAAGAGCCAAAAATCCAAATTTATAAACCTTAAAGCTTAAAAACATTATAAAATTTGGCTATAAACTTCCTAATATCAAATTTTTATTAATCAAATTATGGATTATAATCAATGAAATAAAATTTTGATTTATTAAACATTAAGCATAATTTATTAGTTAAAAACAAAGATTTTTAAATAAATCAAGAATTACATAAAGAATAATTTTTATAAAAATTCATGGGTTTTATAAAAATGAAGAGGGAATTTATTTAATTCGAATTTTAGGAGAGAGAGAGGGCCTTTAATCCACCCAAAATCCGGCCACCCTCTCCCCATGCTCTCCCTCTTCCCAAAACTTCAATCATTAAGATCTAATCCCCACTCTTCCACTTCTCTCTTCACTCTCTCTCACACTCCACCCTTTCAACTCTCAAACCCTCTTCCTCTCTCTTTAACTCACGAAAATCATCAGCCAAGAACACCTCTCCACACTCAAATCTTCATCCTCCAAGACTAATCTTCAAGGTAGACACGAAAATCTTTCACCTTTCCTTACTTTCCTTTTTTTTTTTAGGTTTTTCTTGTATCTCTTCATTCTACACTATTCTTTATGAACTTTCATGAACATGTTCATGAATGTCGAGTTTGATGATGATGGTGGTAGGGTTTCACCCAAGAACAACATGCATGTTGTTTAATGGTGAAATCCAAGGACCAAAACCTATGTCAAACACTAAAGTTTGGATTTTTACAAGTTTTATAGGTTCATACACCTTATGCATTCAAGTATTTATTTTAAAAACATCACTATGACAAACATATGTCCATGCTTGGTCTTCAAACTGTGATGCATGTGATGAACACCAAACTAATGAGCTTGATGATCAAAGTACATTGTAAATAGTGCATGTAAACGATTTTGTCTATAAAAATATCTAAAAGTTCTTTTCTGTTCAAACCAAAAATTTTCCAGATTCACATTAAGGTAATATGAACATCTGGAAAATTTCAAGAGCTTTTATCATTTCTTTGATTTATTAAAGTTATTGCAAGAAAACAAGGGCATAAATCACATAAACTACTTCTAGAGGTCTATAAATCCGGAATAAATTTATGCTTGACCCCTATAGTGAATAATGACCCCTCATTCAATTTCATTGATTTTTGTTGCTGTTTGGTATGATTTCCGATTTTCTTTTTGTTTGGGTATAATAAATCACAAAACCACTTTAGAGAGTGTGAAAATTATATCTAACAATTTTCGCAGCGCTTACCTGTGGTGGGTGACTCAGAAAAATAATTTCAGAATTTTTCATCATGTCTTACTATTTTTCCCGAGTTTTGGTATTTATAATGGCCTAAAAATAGGAAAAATAGTTCTGATTATCCAAAATTCATGACAATTTACCAAAACATCATGTTGTACAGTAGGAGGTTACATAAAAGCATTGATGATTTTTATCTACTGCAATCTATTTTTCTCCTATTTTCTAAGGTTAAATACACTTAAATACACTTAAATACACATAAATACCCAAAACCGGATTATACAATATGAAAACCACTTTTGGTATTTTTCCCAGATTACTTAAACTGTAAATGATGTTACAAAAATTTTTTAGTAATTTATTTTAACTATTTAATATTTATTCTTCAATTAATGATTATTTAAAGGAATAAAACCACGAAAAATAGAAATACCCACTGAAAAATATTTTTTATATTTTTCCCAGCCTACTTATGTAGAATAACAATTAAATAAAAAGTTTGGGTAATTTTGGAAACTGTTTTCTATTTATTTCAATTTTTATTGTAATAAATTCTCAAAAATCGTAAAATATAATTAAACAGCTTGGAAATCCATTTTTATATTTTTCCCAGCTTAGTATTGTGTAATACAAGTAAAATAAAAAGTTTGAGAATTTTTATCCTTTGAATGCTATTTTTCGTGAATTTATGCTGTTAAGAAGACTTAAAAATTTGAAAATTAGTTAACCATATCAAAAATTCAAGGAAAATTTTCTGGAAAACCTCTATTGTATTTACAATGGAAATACAAGGTTTGACAATTTTTGAAAACTGTTTGATAATATTTTACATTTTAAGGAATATAAAACACATTTAAATGTGTAGAAATACCATTAATTTATATTACCAAATCTGGAAAATTAATATTCCAAAGTTGTAATTAATCGCACGACTTGTAGAATTTCACCATTTCAGAAAAAGTGTAACCAATTAATATAAAATCCAATACTAGAACATAAATTGGCATTTCGCTATATGTAGAGTTTAGTATATTAGCATTAGATTTCAACATGGAAACTCACTAGTGTGTGTTTGATGTCATGGGATCCCGGTAGTAAGACGTTGGTGCATTCCGAGGCACCACTTGTACCTTCACGAAACATTGTGAGTATTCACGCACTCCCCTATTTTTAGTTTTTATGTTTTGGGGTGGAAAAGCATGTCCAGAAAAACTATTATTTGCATGTTGTATTTAAATTGATTTGTATCAAACATGATTGCTATTGTATTTCTATGTCTCACTATGTATGTCTATGCAACACGGAACATGAGAACTTATCGTACTAAGGCCCTTCCCTTATCTCTAACCATCAACTCTTTGAGCCAATGGTCATTATGGATAGCGCTATTAGGAATTGACAACTCCTCACTCGCCCTATTGCTGGAGTGCATGATACCATATTCATCTATGGAACGATAAGCATAGATCTCGATAGGGCTTCAGTCATAGGTTTGGTTGAGACTCATTGTTTGCTCATACACATACAAACTCGTTTCTCGTTATAGCAATAAACTTGTATTCATTAATAGCAATCAACTTTGTTTCTCATTAAAGCAATGTACTTGTATTTACGAAAAGCCTTATTTCAAGCTCGATTTATAAACTTGTGAACTCACCAAATATTTTCATAGTTGACACTCATTTTACATGCTTTTTCAGGAAATAATTAGTAAGTGGATATAAAGGTTCATCATCATAGAGCATGCTGCATCGTGTTGGAGCTATTATGAAGTTATATTTTGAACAATGTTGTTTTGGAAAACTTGTACTTTGTTTCTTTTTAAGCTATGGATTGTAAAATTTTAAATACTGTTATTGTGATGTATCTTTATCTTTTGCAATGAAACCGTTATTGCTGTCATATCTTGTGTTTCCGCTTTAGCGGGGTGTGACAGAAGTGGTATCAGAGCTAAAGTTATAGAGAACATCGATTTTTCTTTAAGAAACACAACCTATAACCAAAACTTATAAAGAAATTCTTTTTACATCAAATATATTGCTAGTATAATTAGGTCGGGAGTTGTATCGTTGGACCTCAATTAAACATAGCCTGATCACCTATGTTTAATTAAGGAAAGATTTATACAAAGTCTGAGAAAACTTTATTTCAAAAATCCAAAAGGTTAATTTTGGTGTGTGTAAGCATTGCATATTATAGGCATGCATTGTTATTTATTTCATATCTCATTGAAACTATGTCTCAGTCCACTATGTCAACATCGTCATCTTCCCACGCTACCGCCTCAGCCGATGAGTCCGGCTACGTCACTATTATCCCTCGACGTAATCCCCTCGCCTCAGTAGAAGAAGACCCATCGGAGGACACAGAAGATACAGGAAACTCGATGGAGATCAGCAATGACAACGCCCTGAGTCAACAACGTGAGGCATCACCTGCATCGGTGTTGCCACAGCCACCACTTTATGGGCTTCTCATTCGGAGGATGGCAAGGAAGAGTGTTCCCATTCCAGGAAGGATAGCCACTAGTACAGTAGGACTTGGCACGACAGGACCTAGCTAGGACCTAGCGTTGCAGGACCGAGAGCACCGCCACCACAACAAGTCATAGGGATACCTGTCACGCAACCAGGTATAACCCCGGATGAGTCCTGAAGGATGCATTCGATGGCAGCGGATCTACGTCACAGTCTCGCTGTGATAGCTGGGCATCAGGAGGTATTGAACGAAGTGATGACAGGGATGGAAATCCTTGTTTCAGCATTCGATGGAGGCTACTGACACTGCTAGTGTTGCTAGACGAGAGGCAGGTGATGTGATGAAGAATTTATTTTGGGATTGATGTATTGGTTTGGTTTGGGATTGATGTATTGGTTTGGTTTTAAGATTATTTCAAATGGTAATGAAGAATTTTAATTTATGTTTGAAAACTTTTACTATGAGGTCAAACCCTAGAAATTTATTTGGTAAACGGTTGAATAAAAAAAATTTTCTTTTCTTTTTCTTTCTAAAATCTATATGCCTAGTATTAATGCAAACCAATGACTTGACAACACTTACGATTTTAAAAATAGTAGTGAACTAAATATTATACATTATTTTATGTATTTATACGTATTTCTTCTCCTGTGTTATAGAACCATGTTAGGAAGGCCTAGTCGCGGGCGCCCACAGAACGAAACACCCGATGTTGCTCAAGTTGTAGCACAACAGCTCTTGGAAGCAATCCCAAACATTGTTACTTAAGTAACTGCATGACTTAATGCTAACCAAGGAAGTAGTGGAGGAAACCGGGGAAACAATGAAAGAGAATGCAACTACAAGTCCTTTATGGCTTGTAAACCTAAGGAGTTCCATGGAAAGGAAGGTGCGGTCGGGTTGCTGAAATGGATTGACAGCATGGAGTCAGTCCTTCACATTAGCAAACACCTCGAGTGCAACAAAGTTGAGTATGCAACTTGCCTACTCCAAGATAGGGCATTGACCTGGTGGAATACTCTAGTGCAAACCCGAGGCCGTACAACGGCATATCAGCTAACTTGGGAAGACCTAAAGAAGCTGCTGATAGAGGAGTATTGTCCCAAGGATGAACTTCAGAAGCTTGAATCTGAATTCTGGAACCATTCTATGGTTGGAACACAAATAGAAAAGTACACAGTCCGATTTCATGAACTAGCAAAACTGGTACCTCACATGGTTACTCTTGAGGAGAAACGAATAGATCGTTACATCTGGGGTCTGGCACCAGAGATTCGGGGAATGGTTACCTCAGCAAACCCAACTAGTATTCAGAGTGCAGTAGGTCTAGCAAATCGACTAACTAATGATATGATAAGGATGGGAGCATCAACAAAGGAAAACTCCAGTAGCAAGAGGAAGCCAGCAGATTAGGGAGAGAAAAAGTATGGAGGCAAGTCAGGGAGGAAGCAGAAAGTCTCAAGAAACTTTATGGTAAGAGCCCAGGAGCAAGAACCAGTGAAAACTCAAGAATAGGAAGTGCAGGAGAGAAAGCAGTACTCAGGACCGCTTCCGACGTGCAATAACTGTAACTTCCATCAGAAGGGAGCTTGCCCAGTATGCAAAACTGTAATCAAGCAGGCCATTACTCGAAGTATTGTAAGCTAAATAAGGATGGAAAAAGGGCATGTTACGAGTGCGGGAGTACTGATCATCTCCGTAGAGCATATCCCAAACTGAACAAAGGGTCTGGTAGCAATGGACAAGGCCAAGCCAGGCAAAACTTCCAAGGAAATCAAGTTGGACGGCCAAGAGGTGTAGCCTTTGTGATTGGTGCAGAAGAAGCTCGTCAGAACCTTGAAGTGATAATAGGTATGTTTCTCCTGAACAACCATTTTGCCTTAGTAATATTCGATGCGGGAGCATATAGGAGTTTTGTTTCTTTAGCATTTAGACCGTTAATTGGCTTGAAATCGAGAAAGATGAGGAATGATTATGCTATTGAACTTGCTGATGGGTATGAAATTAGGGCTAATGATATAATTCCTGGTTGTACTCTGAATTTAGCTGATAAACTCTTTAGCATTGACCTAATTCCTATAGAGCTAGGAAGTTTTGATGTGATAGTAGGGATGGATTGGTTATCCAAAAATAGAGCGGACATTGGTTGTTACGAGAAAGTCATTAGGATACCTCTCCCTAATGGAGAAACCTTTATCATACATGGTGAGAAGCTAGGAAGAAGTTTAAACATAGTATCAACCATGAAGATTCACAAGTACCTGAAAAAGAATTGTATTGCATTCATGGCCCACGTGCTAGAAAGAGAACCTGAAGCTAAACAACTCAAGGAGATTCCGGTGGTTCAAAATTATCCCAAAGTATTTCCGAAGAAATTACCCGGTCTACCCCCTCACAAATAGGTCGAATTTCGGATAGACTTAATTCCCGGAGCGGCATCGGTAGCAAAAGCACCATATTGCCTTGCACCATCCGAGATGCAAGAACTATCTGGACAACTTCAAGAACTTCTAGACAAAGGGTTTACTCGACCAAGTTCTTCACCGTGGGGAGGCCCAGTGTTATTCATCAAAAAGAAATACAGGTCATTCCGAATGTGCATTGATTACAGAGAGCTGTACAAGTTGACAATCAAGAATCGATATCCCCTTCCTTGAATAGATGACTTGTTCGATCAGTTGCAGGCCGCTTACTACTTCTCAAAGATCGACCTTCGGTCAGGGTATCATCAACTAAGAATCCACGAAGGGGACATTCACAAAACAGCATTTAGAACCCGTTATGGACATTATGAGTTCTTAGTCATGCCTTTTGGACTAACGAACGCACCCGCTGTTTTCATGGATTTGATGAATAGGGTCTGTAGACCATACCTAGACAAGTTTGTGATTGTATTTATTGATGACATACTTGTTTACTCGAAAACGAAAGAAGATCACAATAGACATCTGAAGCTAGTGTTGGAGCTGTTGAAGGAGCAGAAATTGTATGCCAAGTTCACTAAGTGTGAATTTTGGATTCGGGAAGTACATTTCCTTGGTCATGTGATCGGCGAAAGAGGAATTCATGTAGATCCAGCTAAGATTGAGGCAATCAAGAAACGGGAAGCCCCCAAAACCCCGACAGAAATACGACAGTTCCTAGGATTAGCTGGGTACTACAGACGCTTCATTGAAAATTTCTCTATGATTGCTCAACCGTTAACATCTTTGACCCAAAAGGACAAAAAATTTCTATGGGAAGAGAAACACGAAGAAGCGTTCCAAATCCTGAAAAACAAGCTGTGCAATGCACCAATTCTGGCTTTACCAGAAGGATCAGAGAACTTTGTGGTGTATTGTGATGCGTCTCATCAAGGATTAGGATGTGTGTTAATGCAAAAAGATAAGGTCATTGCGTATGCTTCCAGACAACTCAAACCGCATGGGAAGAATTATACCACCCATGATCTAGAACTAGGAGCAATAGTTTTCGCTCTAAAGATATGGAGGCATTATTTGTACGGAACCAAGTGCACCATTTTTACCAATCACAAAAGCCTTCAGCATATCCTAGATCAGAAAATGTTAAACATGCAGCAGAGGAGATGGGTAGAGTTGTTTAGTGATTATGATTGTGAGATACGATATCACCCAGGAAAGGCTAACGTAGTAGCCGACGCTCTTAGTAGGAAAGAAAGAGTAAAACCTTCCCGTGTGAGAGCTTTGGGAATGGTAATTTAGACAAGCCTGCAATCTCAAATCATTGATGCCCAGGAGAAAGCGTTATTCAAGGAAAATCTTCCAGGCGAAACCTTACATGGTTTGGAAGAGAGATTTGAAACCAAACCTGATGGAGTTCGTTATTTCAAGGACAGGGTCTGGATTCCACGGGTTAACAATCTGAGAGACATAATAGTAGAGGAGTCTCATCGATCTAAATACTCAATCCACCCTGGAGCGGATAAGATGTACAAGGATCTTAAAGAGTACTATTGGTGGCCTATAATGAAAAACAATATTGCCTTGTATGTCGGGAAGTGTTTGACATGCTCAATAGTCAAAGTTGAACATCAAAAACCATCCGGCTTGTTGCAACAGCCTGAAATTCCCCAATGGAAATGCGAGCAAATATCTATGGATTTCGTTACCAAATTCCTAGAACTGCTAAAGGTCACGACTCAATTTGGGTCATAGTGGATCGACTAACAAAATCTGCTCATTTTCTCCCTATTCGGGAAGATTTCAAGATGGAAAAATTGGCCCAAATCTACATCGACAAAATTGTTTCTCTGCATGGTGTACCCTATCTATCATTTCTGATAGATATAGTCGTTTTACATCATGATATTGGTGGATGTTACAGAAGGCACTAGGAACCAAGATAGATTTGAGCACAGCTTACCACCCTCAGACAGATGGGCAGACGGAGAGAACAATTCAAACATTGGAAGACATGCTACGAGCGTGTGTCATTGAGTTCAAAGGAAATTGGGATACACATTTGCCTCTAATTGAGTTTTCCTACAATAACAATTATCACACGAGTATCCAATGTGCTCCATATGAAGCATTGTGCGGGCGCAAGTGTCATTCGCCCTTACGCTGGACAGAAATCGGAGACAGACAGTTGACTAGACTCGAACTTATCCAGGAAACATCTGACAAGATTGCTATCATCAAGGATAGGCTTAAAGCTGCCACAGATTGTCAGAAAAGTTATGCGGATAATCTTCAAAAACCATTAGAATTCCAAGTAGGAAACAAGGTACTTTTAAAAGTGTCACCTTGGAAAGGGCTTGTACGTTTTGGTAAGAAAGGAAAACTAAGCCCGAGATATGTTGGACCCTTTGAAATCATTGAAAGGATTGGTCCGGTAGCGTATAAACTCCAATTACCAGAAGAGTTAAGTGCCATTCACAACACATTCCACGTCTCCAATCTTAAGAAATCTCTAGCCGACGAAGCATTGATAGCACCCCTGGAGGAAATTAAGATCAATGATAAGCTAAACTTCATTGAGGAACCGATAGAAATCCTTGACAGGGAGGTAAAACAACTTAAGCGGAGTAAGATCCCGATTGTGAAAGTTCGATGGAACTCAAAACGCGGGCCAGAGTACACCTGGGAGCGTGAGGACTTCATGAAGGAAAAGTATCCACAACTTTTCCCATGCGATGACAAGCGATGACATAGAATGAATTTCGGGACGAAATTCTTTTTAAGTGGGGGATACTGTGCCAACTGTCAATTCATGTCATTCTAAGACTCATGCATCTTTGTAAAAACCATTCATGCACAACATGCCATGGCCTAGTAGTATAAATTCGGTAAAAAAATTTTTCATAAACTAGCATCCAACTAAGATCTAGGACTAATATACTTGACTCTTACGATTCTAGAAAGTTGCTTAACTACAATAGGAAATGTCAATACCATAATTAGAATGAAACTTCAAACTTTGTTACAATTGAAAAACGGTATACAACCCTAAAAATAAATTAAAATATTCTAATTACATTTCAATATGATGGTGAATATCAAACAATGTTCCAAAAACCCTAAAGAGCCAAAAATCCAAATTTATAAACCTTAAAGCTTAAAAACTTTATAAAATTTGGCTATAAACTTCCTAATATCAAATTTTTATTAATCAAATTATGGATTATAATCAATGAAATAAAATTTTGATTTATTAAACATTAAGCATAATTTATTAGTTAAAAACAAAGATTTTTAAATAAATCAAGAATTACATAAAGAATAATTTTTATAAAAATTCATGGGTTTTATAAAAATGAAGAGGGAATTTATTTAATTCGAATTTTAGGAGAGAGAGAGGGCCTTTAATCCACCCAAAATCCAGCCACCCTCTCCCCATGCTCTCCCTCTTCCCAAAACTTCAATCATTAAGATCTAATCCCCACTCTTCCACTTCTCTCTTCACTCTCTCTCACACTCCACCCTTTCAACTCTCAAACCCTCTTCCTCTCTCTTTAACTCACGAAAATCATCAGCCAAGAACACCTCTCCACACTCAAATCTTCATCCTCCAAGACTAATCTTCAAGGTAGACACGAAAATCTTTCACCTTTCCTTACTTTCCTTTTTTTTTAGGTTTTTCTTGTATCTCTTCATTCTACACTATTCTTTATGAACTTTCATGAACATGTTCATGAATGTCGAGTTTGATGATGATGGTGGTAGGGTTTCACCCAAGAACAACATGCATGTTGTTTAATGGTGAAATCCAAGGACCAAAACCTATGTCAAGCACTAAAGTTTGGATTTTTACAAGTTTTATAGGTTCATACACCTTATGCATTCAAGTATTTATTTTAAAAACATCACTATGACAAACATATGTCCATGCTTGGTCTTCAAACTGTGATGCATGTGATGAACACCAAACTAATGAGCTTGATGATCAAAGTACATTGTAAATAGTGCATGTAAACGATTTTGTCTATAAAAATATCTAAAAGTTCTTTTCAGTTCAAACCAAAATTTTTCCAGATTGCCATTAAGGTAATATGAACATCTGGAAAATTTCAAGAGCTTTTATCATTTCTTTGATTTATTAAAGTTATTGCAAGAAAACAAGGGCATAAATCACATAAACTACTTCTATAGGTCTATAAATCCGGAATAAATTTATGGATGACCCCTATAGTGAATAATGACCCCTCATTCAATTTCATCGATTTTTGTTGCTGTTTGGTATGATTTCCGATTTTCTTTTTGTTTGGGTATAATAAATCTATAATAAATCACAAAACCACTTTAGAGAGTGTGAAAATTGTATCTAACAATTTTCGCAGCCCTTACCAGTGGTGGGTGATTCAGAAAAATAATTTCAGAATTTTTCATCATGCCTTACTATTTTTCCCGAGTTTTGGTAATTATAATGGCCTAAAAATAGGAAAAATAGTTCTGATTATCCAAAATTCATGACAATTTACCAAAACATCATGTTGTACAGTAGGAGGTTACATAAAAACATTGATGATTTTTATCTACTGCAAACTATTTTTC
The DNA here is from genome assembly GCF_052625555.1 of Lactuca saligna. NCBI lineage: Eukaryota > Viridiplantae > Streptophyta > Magnoliopsida > Asterales > Asteraceae > Lactuca > Lactuca saligna. Next base: position 98,058,292 of record NC_136421.1, read on the forward strand.
TCCTATTTTCTAAGGTTAAATACACTTAAATACACTTAAATACCCAAAACCGGATTATACAATATGAAACCACTTTTGGTATTTTTCCCAGATTACTTATATTGTAAATGATGTTACAAAAAATTTTAGTAATTTATTTTAACTGTTTAATATTTATTCTTCAACTAATGATTATTTAAAGGAATAAAACAAAGAAAAATAGAAATATCCACTGAAAATATCTTTTATATTTTTCCCAGCCTATCTTTGTATAATAACAATTAAATAAAAAGTTTGGGTAATTTTGGAAACTGTTTTTTGTTTATTTCAATTTTTATTGGAATAAATGCTCAAAAATCGTAAAATATAATTAAACAGCTTGGAAATCCATTTTTATATTTTTCCCAGCTTAGTATTGTGTAATAACAGTAAAATAAAAATTTTGAGAATTTTTATACTTTGAATGCTATTTTTCGTGAATTTATGTTGTTAAGAAGACTTAAAAATTTTAAAAATAGTTAACCATATCAAAAATTTCTAGAAAACCTCTATTGTATTAACAATGGAAATACAAGGTTTGATAATTTTTGGAAACTGTTTGATAATCTTTTACATTTTTAGGAATATAAAACACCTTTAAATGTGTAGAAATACCTTTAATTTATATTACTGAATCTGGAAAATTAATATTCCAAAGTTGTAATTAATCGCACGACTTGTAAAATTTCACCATTTCAGAAAAAGTGTAACCAATTAATATAAAATCCAATAATATAACATAAGTTGGCATTTCGTTATATGTAGAGTTTAGTATATTAACATTAGATTTCGACATGGAAACTCACTAGTGTGTGTTGATGTCGTAGGATCCCGGTAGTAAGACATTGGTGCATTCTGAGGCACCACTTGTACCTGCACGAAACATTGTGAGTATTCACGCGCTCCCCTATTATCAGTTTTTATGTTTTTGGTAGAAAAGCATGTCCAGAAAAACTATTATTTGCATGTTGTATTTAAATTGATTTGTATCAAACATGATTGCTATTGTATTGCTATGTCTCTCTATGTATGTCTATGCAACACGGAACATGAGAACTTATCGCACTAAGGCCCTTCCCTTATCTCTAATCATTAACTCTTTGAGCCAATGGTCATTATGGATAGCGCTATTAGGAATTGACAACTCCTCACTCGCCCTATTGCTGGAGTGCATGATACCATATTCATCTATGGAACGATAAGCATAGATCTTGATAGTGCTTCAGTCATAGGTTTGGTTGAGACTCATTGTTTGCTCATACACATACAAACTTGTTTCTCGTTATAGCAATAAAGTTGTATTCATTAATAGCAATCAACTTTGTTTCTCCTTAAAGCAATGTACTTGTATTTACGAAAAGCCTTATTTCAAGCTCGATTTATAAACTTGTGAACTCACCAACTATTTTCATAGTTGACGCTCGTTTTACATGCTTTTTCAGGAAATAATTAGTAAGTGGATATAAAGATTCATCATCGTAGAGCATGCTGCATCGTGTTGGAGCTATTATGAAGTGATATTTTGAACAATGTTGTTTTGGAAAACTTGTACATTTTTTCTTTTTAAGTTATGGGTTGTAAACTTTTAAATACTGCTATGGTGATGTATCTTTATCTTTTGCAATGAAACCGTTATCGCTGTCATATCTTGCGTTTCCGCTTTAACGGGGTGTGACACATAACGCGCCATGGTGTGCCATATCACGCCTTGCCACGTGTCACGCTTAACAACAACGTTATGAGTCTTTTCGTAACGGCGGAGCCACGCCTCACGCCATGGCGCGCCTTTTAGAACACTGGTTGTATCTTTTAAGTCTACTTCATAGGAGTCTATCCTAAGAAGTCTGCATTATAGCTGCATCTCAGCAAGCTATACTAGCTTCAACTTGGTTCTTTGTCATTCCTAACTACAACATTTCTTCTCATACAATACTATTAGTGTATTGTTTCTTCAATTACGCATTCTACCTTACTTAAACAAGTAAGTTACTTAACCTTTTATTACTAAATGACTTAATTCACCATCCTAATCATGTATGTTAAAGTCGGCTTAACACATAATGGAACTTTCATAAGGATGTGATAGAAGTGAATCATCACTCAATATTATTAAATACTAAGTTCGAACATCTTGTATAGGGTTACTACTCGAGCTACATACTACATCACAAAGTCTTGGCCTATTGAGTTTGAAAACTTCATTATCATTTCCTTTGATCTTCATTTAATTCTTCTAAATCTTGTACCACATTAATTTCAATACCGTCGAAGTATTTATCACCAGCTTCGGTTTTTCCGACTCTATAAACAATCATTGCTTCAATATGGACAACGATGGAACAACTTCATGGATTTGTACCAACACATTTACCTTTCCCAAACGTGTTTCAAACGCACATCTTTCTTCCAAAGATGTTATTATATCATCAAACTGTCACAATCCGAAAATTTTCCGTCAATGTAACCCGTTTCTATCAGTAAAATCGTTACGTTCCAATTTTCCCATTAACTTTGGTTTAAACTAATTAAACTGGGACTTCTTATTTTGACATCATAAATGTCGGAACACAGTGAAATTACGTGAAAACATCCCAAATGTTTAGTTGGAAAATTTCTAGTTTCGACCACGTCGGGTTACGACAACTTAATCGGGTACGACCAAAAGCCCTGTTTAACGTCAGTATCGGGTAGAATTCCACCGAGCCCCAAACTCGAACCATAATTAAAGTTGAGCCGGCTTCATTTGAAGGTTTTCCACTCTCTCTCTAAAAATCTCAATCTTTGATCCAAATCACCCTCTTTCAAGCTCCAATTTGGTATGTAATCCTTCCTAGCTTATAGTATAACACATTTAGATTTCAAATTCGTGTTTAATTCATGAAATAGGACCAAGAACATGTGTTTACGGCCCAGGAACAACCCTAGGCCGCAAACACACATAAATGGGGTTTTTGAGCCTCAAAACCCTTCCAAACCACTTTTGGAGCTTAGATATGACTTAGGGACTTACAATACTTGTGACACCCCAAAACCAATAACGGCGGAATACGTTCCGGGGTGGAGGACGTCATGTACAATATCATCACAATTGCATAATAGTAAAAGCAAGAAAACAACAACCGTTTCATTTACATAGTGAGTTTAATTACAAGCGTGTTCTGTAAGTTTCAATAGACACCAAAAATATAACAAAAATAAGAGATGGATCTTGTATGCTCCATCTTCTCCAAAATGTTGCACCAGTACCTGTCAATCTTTGACCTGAGGATACAAGTTATTTTGAAAACGAGTATCAGCATGAAGCTAGTGAGTTCATAAGAATTTAGTGACTTCGTTGAATAAAAGTGTTTCCAACTTATAGAATAAAAACTGAAAATTTATGTTTATAAGTAGTAGAAATCCCTAGAAAATCCTATATTTTCCAGAAAAGTACTTTGTAAGTTAAATCCTTTGAGTCGTGTGTAAGCATTTTCATTGAAAACCCTTCAGTCGCAAAAATACAGTAATAAATCTTGTGTGAGTAACATAGGTGAGGAGAAGTTATGCCTGTTATCAGTAATAGTGGTGCAGACTTCCATTAGTAATTTATATTTATTTACTTCGGGATGTTAATTTAAACTTAAGTCTTAGTGTATTATTTTGGGTAAAGAGGGTAACCCCTTAGGTGACCAGACTGATGTAGTAGTAGAGAACCCGACGACCTTCCCGGTCATGCGTAGTGTAGTGAAGTAGTGTCTCCCCTAAGCCTAGTCGGATCAGACTCTAGCTAGCAGTCGGGATGTAATAGTGTCTGTCCCGTATAGATCTATACGTGTAGTGATGCCTTCCATCCGGAAAGCCCTGGTCACATAGTGTAAGCGTAGTAGAGTGTCTTATAGAGAGATAGTGTGTTATTCTCTGGATTCATGTGTTCTTTGGTATTATAGTATAGTAATCTTTTATATAGTTCTTTGAGTGTTCTCTTATACGTGTATTAACTTGTCGTAATAGCCATTATTGTGAGTTCTGCAGTAGTAGATGTAATAAGTAGTAGTCTTAGCTATATCCAATGTTGTAAAAATCCCGATTAGGTCCCGATTTATCTCCGATTAATCCCTAAGCGCTAATTGATCGATTAGAAAGCGCCTAACGATTAATCCATGCATACAAAATGACTGAAATAGTAGAACACGATGAAATTTTAACACTTTGAAGAGGTTATATCTCAATAGAAACTATTTGAGGTATGAGTAGTGTTGTATTTATCATATTACCCTATTGTGTTATGATATTAGTGGTATTTATGAACTTTTATATGATATTAGTCCTATTAAAATTTTTAAAATACAAAAAATTAGCAATTAATGGTCCCCGATTAATCTCCGCCTAGCCGATTAATCCCTTACCCCCGTCCACCGACTAGCTAACGTCGAGTGATTTTTACAACGTTGGCCATACCAATTATAGCTAACTAGAGTGTATGGTTCCCGGCCTTTGAATAACAAAGGTAGTGTATAGTATGAAGACTTTCATATCTAACACTAATATATATGATATATAACTAAGAAATCAACGACAATCGGACGGATAGCAAATACCCTAGGACCACATCAAACAAAGAATAGGAAATAAGGCGAGTTGTCGGTCCTAAGTCCTTCAAGTCTTACTTATATAAATATATTAGTGTAGGTATATTTTAAAAACAAAAGTAATTTTAAAAACGGTTTAATAACAATTTAATCTTAAGATGCATTTGATAATCAACTAAAACAATTTTATTGGAAAACAGTTAAAAGTGTAGAAAACCCTTTTTTGATGATAATTGTGTGAATCATATATGATTTAATAATAAAAGTTGTAGAATTTATACTTGTATCCACCCCCCCCCCCTAAAACATGTAAAAACATTTAAAAAGGTTCATTAAGGGGTATGAACTCACCTAAAATGAGTAAATCGGATGAATGTGTCGGATGAGCGTTTGGCGTCAAGTAAGGACTTGTACACCCTTTATGACCCTAGTAACATATGAGACATATGTTTTACAAGTAATTAATGACTTATACCCTTATTAAAACATTTAGACATTCAAATTTGATTTAAGGTCTTATGGTTGCGTGCTCGAAGGTTAATGACTTTTATGGAAGGAGTGTATGACCTCACATTGGAGTTTACTCTCCAAAAACACACCCTAAATGAATTTACGGTTGGGAGGCCACATCCCCCATGAGTTTACGGCCGTAAACTCATGGGAGGAGTGTTTTTGATTGCTTTCAAGTCTCACGTGGATTTAGAAGTGTTTCTAAGGAATTATACAAGGCTATAGGGGTGTTTAGGGGTCCAAGAGCATACTTCCTTGGAGTTTATAGCTCAAAGGCCACTCCTTGGGAGTTTAAAGGCCGTAAGCCTTAGGGTTTATGGTAGTAAACTCTTGTACACCCCATTCCTTGATTTCTAGGCCTTTGATTTAATTTCTAACAAATTCTAGTAGAGGTTATAAGGCCTTTTAGGGGGTTTAAACTCCCATTTTTCATGATTTAGGGGAGTTTACGGCCTAAACACATGCTTGGGCCGTGAACTCTATTTTACCCTTCCAATGTATGTGTTTGAGTGATCCAAGTCCGAAATGGCAAGTCCCAAATTCATATCTTAAGTCTAAGTGTGGTTTGGATGAGTTTTTGGACTTGTTTTGTATGATTAAAGGGTGTTTACGGCCTAAGCATGTTCTTGGGCCGTAAACCCTCTTTTACACCCTAAAAATTATTGTTTTGAGGTTTAAACACTTCTATGTAAATTCCACAACTAGTATCTAAGTTCAAAAGAAGGAAAATCAGGACATTTGGCCTCATTTAAGGGGTTTACGGCCTAAGGAGGTTCTTAGGCCGTAAACTCCTTTCTCTCAGCTTTCTTGGATGATTTTTGGGTTAAAATAACACTAATTAATACCTAGAACAAGTTAGGGTAGAAGATCTTACGTTTTGGAGTCGGAAACTTGCGGTTTTGATTCGAAAAAGAGCTAGAGAGAGAGAGAGAGAGAGAGTGTGTGTGGATCTTGAGTGGTAAAAAGAGTTCTAGGATGTGTTCAACTCCCTATATATAAGTCTTGGGTGTTACACCCGGTATACGACTACCCGATACTAAATCTTAACGAGGTTTAAACTTTTTACCCGAGTTAAATGGTTGTAATAAAAATAACATTTTCCAAATAAATGGAAATGAAATTTATTAGTTTTATTTATTTTGTTACGACAATAACAACACAAGATATAAATAAATAAATAAACATTTATTTATTTGACGATCCCAATATTAACGGAACTTTTATAAAATGACATATTCTGTTAGCGGAAACGGTCTAATTTAACGGAACAAACTTCTGGTTGTCACATCATCCCCCCATTAAGAGAATTTCGTCCCGAAATTTAGAATTTAAACAATTATGCTATTACAGTACTACTAAGCAAAGAGATGGGGATATTTAAGCTTCATTTGATCTTCGCGCTCCCAAGTGAACTCCGGTCCTCGGTTGGCGTTCCATCGAACCTTCACAATTGGGATGCGGCTTTGTTTCGTTCGTTTAACCTCTCGATCCATGATTTCCACAGGTTCTTCCACAAAGTTCAGGCTTTCGTCGATCTTGATCTCGTCTAGTGGGATCACCAAGGCTTCGTCAGATAAGCACTTTTTCAGGTTCGAGACGTGGAAGGTAGAGTGTATGTTACTTAGCTTGTGGGGTAGGTTGAGTTCGTACGCTACGGGGTCGATTCTAGCGAGAATCTCGAAAGGCCCTATGTACCTTGATTTCAGCTTTCCACACTTTCCAAAGCGTGTCGTGCCCTTCCAGGGTGAGACTTTCAAAAGGACACGGTCTCCCACCTGGAATTCCAAGGGTTTTCTTCGTTTATCGGTGTAGCTTTTCTGTTGATCCCTAGCGGCTTTTAATCATTCACGAATCTGCACAATCTTCTCGGTCATTTCCCGGATAATCCCCAGACCCGTGAGAGCGCTGTCAGGAACTCGTACTTTAGCTAACCGAGTGTCACCCACCTCAGCCCAGCACAGAGGGGATCTGCACTTCTGGCAGTAGAGGGCTTCAAATGGAGCTGCCTTGATGCTCGTGTGATAACTATTGTTGTAGGAGAACTCCACCAGGGGTAAGTGTCACACCCCAAAAACCGAAGGCAGAAACATTTCCGGGGTTGACTCCACGTTGAGTATCAAATCCAATGCACATAGTAAGTAAAGTAAAACAACCATTACATTACATAAGAAAAGTTTTACAGTTGTTTCAAAAGTAAAGTTTGTACAGTTGTGATACATAATATATATATATATATATATATATATATATATATATATATATATATATATATATGAACAAAATGAAACGGGTCTTCTGAGTACTCCATCTTCAAGCAAAAAGGATCTTCGGGTACCTGTTCTAACGCTGACCTGAGAACACAAGCGGTTTGAAAATCAGCATAATGCTGGTGAGTTCATAAGCGGTTTTGTTTGCAAAAATGTTCAAGTTTCCTTTCTGTTTCTGAAATGTTATACACACCAAGAAAATCCCATATTTTCTTAAAAAGGTGTGTTATTGTTTGTCAACATGTAAAGTAGAATTTGTTGGATAAGGTGTCTAAGTCCATAACTTATTTGTTATATACTTGACCCGACCCGGCATGGTCCATTTGGGTTGCATCTCATCCAAACTATTTATGGATAATTTTATGAGAGTTATACACATATGTTTATTAATATATTATAAGTTATAATATATTAATATGAGATTATGTTATTTAATTAGTTTTAGTCTTAAATTAATTATGAATTAATTTAGAGATTAAAAGGAAGACTAATTAGATTATGGGCTATTGGTTTTATATAGTGTGGGCTAATGCTCTTTTGTTAATGGGCTAGGCTTATATGGAAGTCCATGGATGATCCATGGAGCTCTTAACCCATGGATCCTTGGAAAGGAAAGGTCATGGGTTATTAGGGTTTCACCCTAACCATGCACACTATATAAGCATGCTTATGGAGCATGAAATGGTGCCTAAGTGTAACTAGTGAACTAGTGTGTGTGAGCTTGTGTGTGGCCTAAATATACAAGTGTATACACTCTCTCAAAGTTTTCCAAGAGTTTGTGGTGATTTGTGATTCCATTTGAGGCATTCACACTATTGGTGCTTGGCCCTCAAACTCCTCAAGAACCAAACTCATCAAAAGGTATGTAATCTCTTCTAACTCTTTATGTTGAAATGTTCCCCATGCCATGTTAGATAGGTTATAAACCTTGGAAAAATTATTATTTTGCATGTATTTACACAAACATAGATCCAAGGTTTATTAGGGTTGCATGCACACTTAGGAAGTGTTAGATTGCTCAAAACCCAACAATAAACTCATGTTTACTCTTCAGATGATAAGGTTTTGATGTTCTAAGTCCAGTATTGTAAGCCCCTAAGTCATATCTAAGCCTCAAATATGGTTTGGAAGGGTTTTGAGGCTCAAAAACCCTATCTATGTGTGTTTGCAGCCCAAGGGTGTTCCAGGGCCATAAACACATGTTTATGGTCCTTTTCATAATTTAAACACGAATTTGAAGGTTAAAGATGTTATACTATGAGCTAGGATGGATTACATACCTAATTAGAGCTTGAAAAGTGGTGATTTTTGGATCAAAAGCTTAGATAAGTAGAGAGAGATTGAAAAAGATTCAAATGCAACTCTTTGAACTTTATATATGGGTCGAGTTTGAGACACGGTGGAATTCTACCCGATACTGACATTTACCGAGGTTTTTGTTCGTACCCGATTAAGTGTTTGTAATCCGACGTGGTCGCAACTAAAAATTATCCAATTAAATATCAAAAGTGTTTTCATGTGTTTCTAACGTGTCTGGATACTTACTTGGTCATAATAAAAATCTTAAATTAAATGACCTAATCGAAAATGTTAACGGGAAAATTGAAAGACAAACGGGTTTTACCAACAGGAATGGGTTACAGCGACGGAACAATTTACGGGTTGTCATAGACGTTGTTACTTGTTTACTACTTTTCATTGTTGTAACACTGTACATGACGTACTCCGCCCCAAAACTATAACATTCGGAGTCCCAGGTATATTATTTTAATATTTATTTTTGGATTATGTGAAGGAACTCGGCGAGTTGTTGCGTAGACTCGCCGAGTAGGATCGTGGTTGATCATCCGAGTTCGCATTGGACTCGGTGATTCCATGAGTGGACTCGGTGAGTCCACGTTGTTTAATGAAACCCTAATCCTCTGGGGTTGGAGCCTATTTAATGGCACTCTTAGCCTTCTATTGTGGCTACCAGTCCCTTGAGAGCACCCTTAGTGAGCTATATCGTTTGGGAGGAAGGGGAGGCCATAATCGATCTTTCTATCCTTGGGTTGGCAAAAAGAAGGTGATCAAGAGCAAGAGGATACTAAAGGAGGTGTGATTCAAGTGGTTTCAGAGTCTAGAGACTTCAACTTGAGGTATTCATTCGGACCTTCTTCAATTTTGTTATTGAACTTAGAGATTAGGGTTTTCTAACCTCTTTTAAGGATGTTTATGTGGAGCAATTGGTCCCTTATCGAGTCTATGCTTTGGATCTAGACTCAAAAAGGTCCAGAGACTTCAATCCATTCAGCTTTATGAGTCCTTGTGTGGTGATTGGACTTAGGTTGCCATTTTTGGGACTAAATCACCATTTGATTCCATTATGTATATATATAAGCATCAAGTTTCGAGCTTTACGTGATTATATTGCTTGGGAAGGTCAGATCTATGGATTTGAGGAACAGATCTGACCTCAGGACGTCAATAGAAGCCGTGCATGGCATGTACTCGCCGAGTTGTTCTTGGGACTAGGCGAGTGGAGTCAAGGTAGCCTCGTGATTCTTGCATGGGACTCGTCGAGTAAAGGGAGGGACTCGACGTATTAAATGGGACTAAGGAGTGAAGTGGACACAGGCGGACTCGTCGAGTTGCCCAAGTGCACTCGTTGAGTCGGGTCAAAGTTTAACCGTTGACTTTGGTTGACTTTTAGGGTTTGGTTAGCAGTGAGGCCTTTTGAGCCAGAAGAGGGGTAAAAATGGTCTTTTACCCTTCTGAGGATGTTAAGAAAGGTTGGGGTATACTTATATTTATGGGAGTATTTGTTTTATGTGTTTAGGCGGAGGCCAGATCGTATTTCTACCGAGTCAGTGATTTACCGAGATATCAGAGGGGAGTCTTCTCACTATACTGTACCTGGAAGGGTACCTATGTGTGACTGGAAGGTCGGATATGCTATAAGATGTAGGCATTGTATGTGATTAGTTAAGCGTTTTCTATGTGCTATGTATGCTATGCTTGTTTTGGGCTGGAGGGCATTACGTTATTGGCCGGAAGGCATTATGATGTGGACCGGAAGGTCAGGGAGTCATGAACCAGAAGGTCGACACGGGTAGGACCGAAAGGTTTACTGGGTTGGGACGGAAGTCCCTGAGACACATGGACCGGAAGGTCATGGCCTGGAAGGGCGTATGTGTGTAAGTGGCATTTTGGGGAACTCACTAAGCATTTATGCTTACACACTGGCATTCAGGTACTAGTCAGGACAGTGGGAAGGTGTCGGCATGATCTGTACACACTCACGGAAGATTTATTTTATGATCTTGGGATGTATTTTTATTATGATGACATTTGCTAAACATGAGAATATTATATGATGGTTTATATTGTTTGGAAAATGAAAAATTGCTTTGAAAATTCACGTTGTTACAAGTTGGTATCATAGCCTTGGTTTGAGGGATTCCGGTGCACCTTCGGGCATAACTGAACTCAAACCGAGGATTTGAGAAAAAATTTCCAATAATAAAAACACAAAGTTTTATAAGAGGTTTTGAGATAACCAAAGGAGCAGTGTGTACGGTCAGCCAGCGTCCGAACAGTAAAATCCCCGAAATACCCTTACAATATGTGTTATGAGATATGCTATGATATGTTATGCATGCTAGAGTAGACTAGGTATTCATATTAGGACTAGAGTGGCCTAATTTGTGATGCCTTAGTCTAGGAGAATCCTACTAGTATGAGATGCCTTGAGAGCGAGTAGGTAGCCAATGCATAGCATAAATAGAGTACTTGCGTTCCCGGATCCAAGGAGGAGGACTTGGGGTGAATGCTGATGCGGTGTAATCAGTAGTATAGGGCCCGTACTACTGAAGACACTAGATCAGTGGGCAGCCTAAGTAAGAAAATCGAGGATTTTATGTTGTCTGCACAGCTGACTCGCCGAGTCCATGAAAGGACTCGACGAGTCCAAGGCAAAACTCATCCAACTCGGCCAGTTGGACCCCCAGACAGCATATCTTCGAGTTTTGGTGCTGGAATTGGTCTAGAATCATTACCTTAAATTGTTTTCGACTCATAAAACCTGTTTTTGATGTGGTAATGATGATGGTGGACAAATTTCAAAGTTATAATCAAAATTTCAATTTTATATGTGTTCATATGATTCTTGAAATTGTTGATGTAAATGTTCATGTTCATATGTGTTTTGTTAGATCATAGGAATTATTTGCAAATTTTTTGTTAGTTAATTCTTGATCTTAATGTGTTTTAATGGAATTCATAATTTGTCCTCAAGTTATGGAATTCCAAAAGTTTTTTTTTCTTTTAAATGTTTTTTAATTAGTTGTAGGTTACATTTTCTTGAAGAGTTTTTCCCATAAATGTTTTATGGACTTCATAACATGTCCTCAAGTTATGGATTTCCAAGAGACTCTTCATTAAAAGCTTTAAAACACTTAATTAAAACTCATAAGTTATGAATATCCAAAAGTTTATGAATTGTTCAAAACTTGCCCTCAAGTTTTGGAATTTGGAAAAGTTTCACACACTTTAATAAACTTTAATTCCAACACTTAGAATTTTAAAAGTTAAAATTCAACACTTATACTTTTTATAACATTAATGGTTAATTATTATATATATGTATAAGAACAAGTCGTTTTACCGTTAGTAGGCCTCATTCACGAACCCGGTCTATAAGGTGGGTATAAGGTTGTTGCCTATAAAATGGCAACTTAATGGGTGTCCACTCTCACCCACTGCTTGCTTGATCGGTGGAGGGTCGTTAGCCGAATGGGTAGGACAATGGCTTTAAATTCTCATTAAAAGTATAATGATTATTATAAAGTAACTAAATATTTTTTATTTAATTCCCAATCTTAGTTACTTTAGGAAAAATGTGAATTTGGTGCTAGCCCATGGAATTCACACTTTGTACCTTACCAAGTCGTTAGTGGAGCGTGTGTGGGTAACCGGCACACTAACTTGGACTAGTAAGGATCACGAAGGGTCACTTAATGTTTGTCATAGATCAATGGAGCGTGTGTGGGTAACCGGCACATTGATTAGGTGATAATATTAAGGGTGCCAAGTGAATTGGTATGGTTATTCATACCTTGTTTTGTGATCCTCGGCATACCAGTCACAAAATTTGAGAGGGCACACTCGAGATTGAAACATGCCATTGAAAAGTTCAATGAATCTCAAAAGATCTAGGAATTTCAAATCCAATTAAAACCTAATAAATTATTTCGTTTTTCATGGTGGAAATTGGTGAATCGTCATTCGCCTACCTTCAAATATTTTATAGGTTGGATTACGGCATCCCTCTTCCAAATTATAAAATATTGTGTTGGGTCCTAGCCTTAATATTTCATATTGGGTGTTGTATTAAGGACTTTGAATCAACTAACTTGATTTTCTCCCATTATAGATGTCTGGTTCAGACAACTTTGATCTTCCCAAATCTCTTGAAGATGGTGTCCCTCAACATCATGCTTCTCTTCCTCCACCTCCTCCAATTATTCTCCCTCACCCACAAGTTCTTAAAAAGTTTAAAGTCACTCAATCCCTATTGGCAAGCATAGTTTATGTGTGCTCACATCTTGGAGATAAAGACACATATTGACAAGCCGAAAGAGTTGGGTGTCAATGTCTCATGAAAGTTGGATGTTCAATCACTTTCTTAGTAACATAGTGAGTCTCTTTAGGACTACTATGAGACAGGCTATGACAAGAGCCTTAATGATCTTATCTATTTGCTTGGTGTTGCAGATTCAGAAATGATTCGAACACTAGTAAAGCAAATTTTATTAGAAGATCAACTTCCCAAACCTTAAATGGACATTGGCAATGGTAGCTTTGGATATCTAGAAAAGGATTTCTCTTCCCAATGGATAGGGATCGACCATAGTCAACTTGGTTGACCAAATGGTAAAGAGAAAGGCTAAGTCTGAGATAGTCTCATGTGCCATTACAAAAGGGTCCATGTGTTTTGTTGCCAAAGGAAGGAGCATTGGTTGCGAAGCTGCCCTATTCACCTGAAAGGTCATAAGATTGATCAAGTCAAAAAGTTTGACTCTACTTCAGTTAAAGTCCACTGTCTAACTCTATTAAGTTCCTATTTGGAGATTCTTATTACATAATGTGAATGGGTGACATGCTGATGTTTTAAGAATCAAAGAAAAGATAGGAAGCTTAAAGTAAGTATATGTTGATTCTGATTGCGAAGGTGGGTTTCAATTGAATGGTTTGGCAATCAGAATTTTGAGCTGTTGCTTAAGAGTTATAATATATTGCTTATGAATAGAGAACAACAAGGTTTTCATGTGGATTGTAAGGATAAGTTTTCCGCAAAGTTTAAACTAAAAGAAAAAAAGGGTTTTAATTTTATTTATTTTAAAAATATCCTTACAATGGCATCTGTGGAAAATTGTTGCTTATATGTTCCCAGTAATAGCAATATTGGAAAGTGGATTTGATTCTTTCATTTGTGGTAGTGTCTGAATTTACCAAATGAAGAAAGTTTTTCATCACCCAAGTTTCAATTGGACAGAAACTTGGAATCATACAAGTTGTATTGTATGATGAATGACAATTTTCATCTTTGAAAATTAAGACTAATTCTTTGATCACATGTATATGTGAGTCAATTGAAGAACTAAGGAATTAGGTACACTCGGTGTGCGCTGGTCAAGGTCCACCACAAATATTGTTTTGTCATGATTTACTAAAGATTAGTAAATATGATTATACTTATAAGGTTAAGGATAATTCTGTAACATTGGAAAGGTTACAATGTATCACAAAACAAATGAGAAGAATCAAATTAGGTAGAAAGATAAAAGTTTCTCAAATCTGAAAGGATGGGAGAGCACTTTAGTATCATATTTCATGATCATCTTAATGATTATGAAACCATATCACAAATTCATACTCTAAGAACGTCTTAGTGCATTGTTATGGCTGAGAAGAGAGGTCATGAATTTTTGGATTGGTTAAAATCAAGAAGATGAGTCATACTTTGTTCCAAAACAATTCTTAGAGTCATACTCCAAGATTGTAACCTTGAGTGACATAAAGGAAGATTTATTAACACTAGTCAAATGTAAGAATAAAATGTTTTCTACTCTTGTACATTTGAGATTGGTAAGTTGTGATGTCTTGGATGAGACAAAGACCAACTAAGACCAATTGTGTGAAGTGTCAGTCTTGATAAGAATCCGCACTATCCCTTGAATATTTGTTTTGACAAGGAATGGTTCTTGACTGGGGAAACTTATATGTCAAGGGGACAGTGGGAGCCTTAAAGAACCTGAAAGAGTTTCAAGATTTAATCCAGAGTATGACCTGTAATTTATCACTAGCACACGACTTAAGGTTTGCAACCTATCGTGTTGACATAATTCTTATTTCTGTACCTACTTCAAATAAGTTGAATTTGCATGAGAGTTATCAGAGTTCAACTTGGAAGCATTGGTGGGCTTCGTGCTACCAAGGTGACAAGAAACTAAGATTGAACAAGTTTAATCCATGTAAGGCTGAATTTGTCACTAACCTTATCTTGTGATTATGGTTTTGACAAATTCACATGGATAGGAAATCATACACTATAAAATCTAAGTGTCATAAGGTTTCTCTCCGATTCATGAAAATGATGGTGAGGAAACGCTTTCACTAAGTAGATTTTACGTAGATATCAATTGTGTTATTTACATTTTCAAAAGTCGTTAGTGGAGCGCGTGTGGTTAACCGGCACACTAACATGGACTTGTGAGAAATGGCAAATGCCTAAGAAATTGAGACTATGATTACGGCATCCCTTTTCATAGTTCTGAAAATTGTTTAGACACACATGTGAGCTATCTAAGAAACGGTGTATGAATCTAACTTTCAGAAGTCCAACAGATTTCTGGAAATATGTCAGAGCTAGTGGGAGCATAAGTGTTATGCTGATAATCATCATGTTAGTGGGAGCATGATTATTACATTTAGTGTTGCAGGTTAGCAATGTTAATTATAGAAAACAAAGTTTCAATTCGTGAAGTTGCAGGGGTTGAAAAGTTGTTTTGCTATAATTAAGGGAGAGGAAATTATACTTCATTTCAATTCTAAAGCTTAGATTGAGATTTTAATCATCTTTAGTCAAGGACATATATATGAATTTTATGTTTGAATGGTTCGACTTAAGGAAATTCTATATATATTGCGTTCTCAAAATTCAATTATGACTACGGCATCCCTCTTCATAGTTAAATTTTGAAAACATGGCAAATAAAAAATATTGTAGCAAAAGACTGGTCTAGTATCATGTCTTTATATGAGACATCATGAATCGTGTCCCATATGTTTCAGATATAGGATCGATTTCATGTGCTATAATATTCATATTTTCTAAATTTTCCAAATGCTTAAGGCATTGAGAAGGGAAAAGTCTAGAACTGGATATGACTAAAGTGATTAAGCAATTATCGAGGACAATCTGAGGTTTGCCAAAGATTGGTTGGTCAAGGACATTTGGAAGTATAGTGTTAAATTTAGCAGGACCATATTGACATTTTCTTAAAAGAGGTAACTCTTGTCAGAAGTGATAGTCAAAATGGGACTATGGAAATGTCTCCATAGGTGGAAGTTATTCAATCTATGTAAGATTAGAAAACCTTAATGCAAGAAGGATGTTCAAAGCAATGTACTTTGAATATGAGACTTCCGTTCCATAGAAGTTGACCTTCTTTGGAATACTCTGTAATGACTGGTGACAAGGTTTTGGTTACTTTGTGCATAATCATTACAAGAGGAACATTGCATAAAAGTTTAAAATCTAACAGATTTTTTGGTAAATGATAGGAATCGGGGATTCTCACATTTACAATAAGGATTTGGGATTGTGAAATGAGCATCATTGGAATCATGTTCAATTGATGTACATCACAATGTAAGGATCATAGACAAATATAGTGTGCATACTTGGAGTATGGCATAACTATTGTTTAGAAAACAAAGTGTACATGCTAGGAGCATGGGATGACTGTTGTTTTTATCCAAGTCTTAAGTTGATTGTTTTACAATGAATAATGTGTAATCAATATGGTGATAAATAAAAGGTGGTTCTATTTATATTCAAAATGATTCTGAGACCATATTGGATTCGATTATTATTGTGTTTCACTTTGCATGTTTTGACTTCCAAAATAGCTAGGTTATTCTTTCCGAATGACTAAGTTATTTAAACACTCCACAGTCGTTCATATGTTGGAAGTAGGTATGAATCAAGACTATGATGAATCGGGTTTGTAGATGGCTAAATGGGTTTAGTCATAGCAATGGTTGCTACAACATTCATGAGTGCTCATAAGTTATAAGTATTGGAATAAACCCACGCTCTCTTGTATCACTTCATGGAATTTATCTCAAGTGATCGTGAGACGGTAATATCATATAAATCTTCAAACCTAGAGATATGAGTTGTTACCTATGAGTTGGTTGTGCATTGATTGCACGTAAACGTATCAGTCACTTGATGTTATAAAACGTGCCTTTGTGTACAATTCAACAAGTAGTAGAACAAGTATATGAGTCAAAGTTTATCTGTTCCTTCTAGAAATAGAAGCGATATCTAGGCCCCTCGATGATTTTGTTGTGACCTATGTACCGGCCAGTCAGAACTAAATTGATGTGTTCGATTAAGTTCTTTGTCAAACAAATCGGAAAATCGGGAAACAAACTGCTGGATAATAAGTACGACGTTCTTCCATGTATTTGTCCGGCTGATATCATGAGAACAGAGGATTATATGATCACTTATCTAAAATGGCGCTTCATAGTTCAACAGAGTCTTCATAGTTCAACGGAGTTTTCGAGAGATACGATTGTTGGTTGGTTCCTGAAGTAACATACGCAAATATAGTTATTAGACTTATCCAAGTGGGAGTCTGTTGGATAAGGTGTCTAAGTCCATAACTTATTTGGTATATACTTGACCCGACCCGGCATGGTCCATTTGGGTTGCATCTCATCCAAACTATTTACGGATAATTTTATGAGAGTTATACACATATGTTTATTAATATATTATAAGTTATAATATATTAATATGAGATTATGTTATTTAATTAGTTTTAGTCTTAAATTAATTATGAATTAATTTAGAGATTAAAAGGAAGACTAATTAGATTATGGGCTATTGGTTTTATATAGTGTGGGCTAATGCTCTTTTGTTAATAGGCTAGGCTTATATGGAAGTCCATGGATGATCCATGGAGCTCTTAACCCATGGATCCTTGGAAAGGAAAGGTCATGGGTTATTAGGGTTTCACCCTAACCATGCACACTATATAAGCACGCTTATGGAGCATGAAATGGTTCCTAAGTGTAACTAGTGAACTAGTGTGTGTGAGCTTGTGTGTGGCCGAAATATACAAGTGTATACACTCTCTCAAAGTTTTCCAAGAGTTTGTGGTGTTTTGTGATTCCATTTGAGGCATTCACACTATTGGTGCTTGGCCCTCAAACTCCTCAAGAACCAAACTCATCAAAAAGGTATGTAATCTCTTCTAACTCTTTATATTGAAATGTTCCCCATGCCATGTTAGATAGGTTATAAACCTTGGAAAATTATTATTTTGCATGTATTTAGACAAACATAGATCCAAGGTTTATTAGGGTTGCATGCACACTTAGGAAGTGTTAGATTGCTCAAAACTCAACAGAATTGTACATTGAAAAACGTGTTTTCTCTTACAAAGATGTATAGTTAGGTTATCTGGATTGATATACTGTTTTGGTTATGTATCAATGTATTCCCAGGAAAGTCCCATACTTTCCTGATTGTTTTACCAATTGTGAAAGATGTAAAGTTATTCGGTTTATTATCCTTTCTGGTTATGTAAATGTTTTCCCCAGGAAAGTCCCATACCTTCCTGAATGTTTGTTACTATATGTAAAAGATGTATTCCTGTTAGACCTGGTTATGTACAAGGTTTCCCAGGAAAGTCCCATACTTTCCTGAATGTAGGTTACCATATGTGAAAGATGTATTAATATGTTCGTTATTATTATAAGTAAATCTCTGTTATCCTAATTGGGAGTTCCATAACCATACGATGGACTAAACTTGTGGCAATAAGTAGTTCACATACTTATGACTTTCATCACCCTTGAACCATTTCGGTTCGGCTATAGCTAGCAGCCAGGTGTGGGGTAGTCAGCCCCGTATAGATCTATACACTCAAGTCACGCTCTCTAAATCCCAGAGATTCTGGATACGAGTGTAGTCCTCCACTCGCGTATCTCTGTGGAGTGTTCGCCGAGGACGTGTCTCCAATCATACAGGATTAAAAAATTTACTAGTAATAATATGATAGTCCTCCACTCGCGTATTTATGTAGAGTGTTACCGAGGATAAAACAGTGTACAGGTATTATGTTCAAATGTTCTAATGTCATGCTTTTAACTGATAAAATATGGAAAGCCATTTGTGAAATATATGTAAACATAACAGTTTAAAAATCCAATTCACAAATATATGTTTACGTGATCTGCAATGTTCAAACGGTTATCAGTTGTACCAATCAGAGTTAAAAGCATATAAAACGTGAAACACACACATGAAAACATATTTTGAGTACATGTAATCCCTTGTACTTTGCTTGTGTTCCCCCCTGAAAACAGTGAAAACAGTGAAAAAGGGTATGGGTATGAACTCACCAGACTCGGGAATGCGACGGCTTCGGACACTAAACGTTGGTTCGGGGTTTGATTACTCGCGATGTCCCTATGTAATATGAAATAATGTCCATATATATTCAATTAGGGATACATTCACTAATTATATGGAACATTACACTCGAACGAGGTTAAACACCTCAAAACGAGCGTTTGGAGTGACCCGGGTGACATCTACGGACGTGTATTGGTACTAGGGACTTGGTACTTGAGTTTACTCCCCAAGAGTAAACATTTAAGTGAGTTTAGATCCATAAAACACACACATACATGAGTTTACGGCCGTAAACTCGTGTTAGTGTGATTTTGAGTGTTTAATGGCTTGATTGGACTTGGCGATTGTTGGAATGACTTATTAAAATGCCTTGGAATGGTTTGAATGAATTAATACCATTTAAGAAGGAGTTCACGGCTGTAAACTTGGAGTTTATGGCCGTAAACTCTCCTAGGGTTGAGAAAAATTGATTTGAGGCACAAGGAGCAATCGCATGTGATTCTAATTAATTTTCCAAGGTTTTGCATCACTTTTGGGCACCATTTAACATCAAATTGGGAGTTTATGGCCCAAGCACAGATACCATGGCCGTAAACTCTCCCATGTTTAACAATAATTAATTTTTGACACTTAAAACAATCACATGTGATTCTAGAAATTTTTCCAAGTCTTTAGGGTGAATTAGGGGCATGATTTGGCATGGTTTTATGAGTTTACGGCCAAAGGGTATGTGCCTAGGCCGTAAACTCCTATATGTGACATTTTGATATGTTACAAACCCCCAAACTATTTTTACAAGGATCTAGGATTTACCACAAGGCTATTGCTTGAGTTACAAGGCATTTAGACATGATTTAAGGTGTTAAATCCCCATTTTTGAGGAGTTTACGGCCCAAGCATATGCCTTGGCCATAAACTCTTGTTTTTCCCTCAAAATGTATGTTTAAAGTGTTCCAAGTCCAGATTTGCAAGCCTCAAGGTCATATCTAAGTCCCAACTATGATTTGGAAGGGTTAATTGGCTTTAAAAATCCCATTTTTAAGTGTTTACGGCCCATGCTTGATCCTTGGCCGTAAACACATGTTCTAGGTCCTAAAACTCAATTTAAACATCAATTTGAAGGCTAAAGAGGTTAGATAACAAGTTAAGGATGTTACCTCTTTGATTTGGAGCCTTAAATCTTTGTTTTTGGACCTTTGATTATAGATGAGGAGAGAGGTTGGAAGTGTTTATGGAAGAATGGCCAAAAGCTTCAAATGAAGGCTTAGAAAACTTTATATAGTGTTTAAGTTTTGGACACGGTGGAATTCTACCCGATACCGGCGTGAGGCGAGGCTTTTGGTCGTACCCGATTAGGTTGCCGTAACCCGCTACGGTAAATTCTAGAAATATTCCGACCACTAATATGGGGCGTTAAAATGATTTTTAAATGTATTAGGACACCCATTAAGTCATTTTAGATACTTACAAGTTAATGACTTAATTAAACAATAGATCGGAATCGAATTTGGAAACGACGATTGGTTGCGTGAATTGTACTACGAAAGAGTTACAAGAGATGGTACGGAAATTTCGGGTTGTTACATTATCCCTCCGTTAAAGGGAATTTCGTCCCGAAATTCAAAGTTTAAAACACAAGACAAGATACAAATCATGTATCTAGAAAGATTTGTGGATACTTCTGTTTCATTGAATCTTCCCGCTCCCAAGTGAATTCCAGTCCCCGCTTGGCATTCCAGCGAACCGTCACTAACGGGATGCGACTTTGCTTTGTACATTTGACTTCTCGATCCATGATTTCGATCGGTTCCTCCACAAAGTTGAGGTTTTCATTGATCTCGATCTCGTCTATGGGAATCATTAGGGTTTCATCGGATAGGCGCTTTTTGAGATTTGAAACATGGAAGACAGGATGAATGTTACTGAGTTCGTGAGGTAAACGAAGTTTATAGGCAACCGGACCAATCCTCGAAAGGATCTCGAAGGGTCCAATGTATCTAGGGTTAAGTTTCCCACGCTTACCAAAGCGTACAGTGCCTTTCCAGGGCGAGACCTTCAACAGGACACGGTCTCCAACCTGGAATTCCAGTGGTTTCCGACGATTATCAGCATAACTCTTTTGGCGATCACGTGAAGCTTTCAATCGGTTACGGATTTGAATGATCTTTTCGGTGGTTTCGTGGATGATTTCCGGACCAGTGAGAGCACTTTCGGGGACTCGACTCCTGGCTAACTGTGTATCCCCCACCTTGACCCAGCACAGAGGGGATTTGCACTTACGACCGTATAGGGCTTCAAACGGAGCAACCCTAATGCTGGTGTGGTAACTGTTGTTGTATGAGAATTCGATCAAGGATAGATGTGTGTCTCATGACTTTCCAAACTCAATGACACATGCCCTAAGCATGTCCTCCAAGGTTTGGATTGTTCTCTCACTCTGTCCATCAGTCTGAGGATGATACGTCGTGCTCATATCTAGTTTAGTTCCAAGGGCTTTCTGAAG
Organism: Lactuca saligna; assembly: GCF_052625555.1. Lineage (NCBI taxonomy): Eukaryota > Viridiplantae > Streptophyta > Magnoliopsida > Asterales > Asteraceae > Lactuca > Lactuca saligna. The sequence continues at coordinate 98,079,856 of NC_136421.1, forward strand.
GGACTGCCAGAATCTGGAGGTAAACCTGCTATCTCGATCAGACATAATGGATACACGTACACCATGTAAACATACTACCTCCTGGATGTAGATTCGCGCGAGTCTTTCCATCTTGTATGATTCTTTGATCGGAATGAAGTGAGCGGATTTTGTCAAACGATCGACAATTACCCAAATGGTATCGTACCCACTAGAACACTTGGGCAGTTTGGTGATGAAGTCCATGGTAATCATCTCCCATTTCCATTCGGGGATATCGGGCTGTTGGAGCAGACCCGAGGGTTTCTTGTGCTCAACTTTAACCTTGGCGTAGGTCAGACACTTGCCCACGAATGTAGCTATCTCAGCATTCATGTTTGGCCACCAGTATTGCATCTTAAGATCCAGGTACATCTTGTCCGAACCTGGGTGAACAGAGTATTTGGTTTTGTGTGCCTCCTCCATGACAATCTCCATGAATCCTCCGGACTTTGGAATCCAGATCTGATTTATGAAACAATAGACTTCGTCACCTCTGATCTCAAGTTTCTTTTCCATTCCTCTCAAGGTTTCGATCAACATGTTCTCGGGTTTGAGAGCTTCTAACTAGGCTTCTCGGATTTGCATGGGTAAGCTAGAATGGATAGTCATCGTCTGGTTCTTTACTTTGTGGCCTGCACTTTCTTTTCGTCTAAGGGCATCTGCTACCACATTGGCCTTGCCGGGGTGGTAACGGATTTTACACTCATAATCACTGAGTAGTTCTACCCATCACCATTGCCTCATGTTCAAGTCTTTCTAGTCAAAGATGTGCTGCAGGATCTTGTGATCAGTGAAGATCGTGCACTTGGTTCCGTAGAGATAATGTCTCCAAATCTTCAATGCAAAGACTACGGCTCCTAGTTCCAAGTCATGTGTGGTATAGTTGACCTCGTGTTCTTTCATCTGTCTTGAGGCATAAGCAATCACTTTTCCTCTTTGCATAAGCACACAGCCTAAGCCTTGATTAGACGCATCGCAGTAGATAATGAATTCCTCTGTCCCTTCGGGCAGGGACAGAACAGGCGCGCTGCATAGGGATCTCTTCAACATTTGGAATGCAGTTTCTTGTTTATCACTCCAACAAAAGGGTACACCTTTCTGTGCTAGAGTGGTTAAAGGTTTGGCGATTTTGGAAAAATTCTGAATGAATCTCCGATAGTAGCCGGCGAGACCCAAGAATTGACGAATTTATGTGGGTGTCTTCGGTGCCGACCAATTCTCTATCGCTTTAATCTTGGAAGGATCCACGTGAATTCCCTCCTTGCTTACCACGTGACCGAGGAAAGTTACCTTCCGTATCCAAAATTCATACTTTGAGAATTTCGCGTATAGCTTTTCAGATCTAACGGTCTCCAACACTAACCTCAAGTGTTGCTTGTGGTCTTCTTCGCTTCAGGAGTAGATGAGGATGTCGTCAATGAACACGATGATTAACTTGTCTAAGAAGGGACGGCACACCCGGTTCATTAGGTCCATGAACACAGCTGGTGCATTGGTTAGACCGAAGGGCATCACTACGAACTCGTAGTGTCCATACCGAGTCCTAAAATTTGTTTTTGGAAACATCATTCTCCTGAACTCGTAACTGATGGTACCCTGATCGTAGGTCTATCTTTGAGAAGTAGCTGGCTCCCTGGAGTTGATCGAAGAGGTCATCTATTCGCGGAAGAGGATATCGGTTCTTAACGGTCAACTTGTTCAGCTCATGGTAGTCGATACACATCCGAAAGGATCCATCTTTCTTCTTGACAAACAGTACCGGAGCTCCCCATGGTGAGGAACTCGGTCTAATGAATCCTTTACTGAGCAACTCATTGAGTTGACTAGATAACTCCTGCATTTCTGCTGGAGCTAAACAATACGGAGACTTCGTTGTGGGAGTAGCTCCAGGAATTAGGTGAATACAAAACTCGACCTGACGCTCGGGAGGAATTCCTGGAAGCTCTTCGGGAAACACATCAGGAAAGTTACAGACTTCGGGAATGCTCGTGAGGTCTTTAACTTCTTGTTTCTCGTTGATCACATGGGCTAAGAATGCAATGCACTCCTTTCGTAGGAGCTTTTGAGCTTTGATGCAGGAAATGATACGAAGATTGGAACTGGGTTTATCGCCATAGATTACAAGAGTTTGATCCGAAGGAAGATTGAGACGGATGGCTTTTTCGTAACAAAGGATATCAACATGATTGGGACTCAATAAATCCATGCCAATGATAACATCAAAGCTCTTAATGGAAACGGGCATGAGATCTATAAGAAATGAGTGATCATTTAGGGTAAGCGTACAACCTATGAATACGTCGCTAGCACTTTCTTTCTCACCATTAGCCATCTCGACGGTAAACATTTCAGTTAGTGGTTGGGGATTACGTTTTAGATTATGTTTGAATGCATGACTGACAAAACTCCTTTCAGCACCCGAATCGAAAAGAATACTAGCATACGAGTTGTCGAGAAGGAACGTACCCGAAACAACAGTGGGATCGGCGACTGCTTCCTCCCGTCCCATGGTTAAAACCCTTCCGGTATTATCAGCAGTTGACTTCTTGGGACAGTTCCTTTTAAAGTGCCCAACTTCTCCACAGTTGTAGCAAGCTTGACTAACACCTGCTCCAGATGATTGGTTGGCTGATTGGGTAGGAGTTTTGCAGAATCGAACTGTGTGCCCTTTCTTACCACAGTTGGTACAGGATAGTTCTCGGCAGGGACCTGGATTGTGATGGTATTTGCACTTGTCACACGGAGGAAGATTACCAGCATATCTACTGGTAGGAGTTGGAGCTGTGGATCCCACAACAGAAGCAGCAGCAACAGGGGTAGTAGCAGCATGGACTGCTACAGTCCGCTGTTTCTTGGAAGATCCTTGAGAAGATTGACCCTTCTTCTTCTTCCAGAATTTTCTCTTTTCACCACTCCTTTGAGTCGGCTCAGAAGTGGTAGTGATTTCCTTAACATCATCGTTGTGATCAATCAGGGTTTGAGCTAAAGTCTTGGCACTATCATAGGTATCCGGACGAGCAGCCAAAACATGACTCTTTGTCGGTTGGGATAACCCCCAAATGAACCTTTCGATCTTTTTGTTTTCAGGAGTGACTAATCCCGGACAGAGAAGTGCAAGATCATCAAATCGGGAAGTGTATGCAGCAATGTCGGAACCTTTCATCTTCAGGTTCCAGAGCTCGTGCTCTAGTTTCTGCATTTCACCACTGGGGCAGTACTCAGCAATAAGGAGTTCTTTCATGGCTTCCCAGCCCATGGCATTGGCTATGGGTAAGGTCAGAGATTTGACTCAGCCATTCCACCAAGTCAAGGCTTTATCAACGAAGGTACAGGCTGCGAATTTAACTTTATCAGACTCCGCACAAGCACAGATTTCAAAGATGGATTCGATTTTCTCGAACCATCGGGATAAAGAAATGACACCTCCAGCGCCATTGAAGGATGGTGGTTTTGCGTTCATGAAATCCTTATAGGAACCCCCTTTTTGGTGTCCCTGACTAACTTCGGGGTTCTGGGATTGGGGACCACTTCCTGAACCACCAGGGTTCATTTGTGACATGGCTGCCACCATTGCAGCAGTCAGGACCGTCTGTAGTGATGCTAGGTCAAATTGGGGAGGAAGTGGCGGCGAAGAAGGATTGTTGTTGTTCTTTGAGCTGGGTCTCTTTCTGGGAGGCATCTTGATATAATAAGATCAAGAAAGAGAGGATGGTAAGTCCTCTACATTGAATCGATAGATATGGCAGTTATATGATCCGAATAAGCGATAAAGCAGGAAAGAGTTATTGAAACAGATAATTTATCACTAAGAATAATCACAGAAAGCCACTCGAATAAGGATTTCTACAGAGGATTGGCTCGAGAAATACTCCCATAGTATTTCATGAATTGATTACGACAATAGTTCGATGTTTGGGATATTAGGGTAAGTTTTAGGCATGCCGCATACCACACTCACTCTCAAGCACATGTTGGCCGTGTCTCGAATGAATATAGTTGGCCATGCTATATTGACCCTAGACACGACTACATAACTGCCCAGGTTTAACCATAGTACACAACACCCAATTACTTATGTTCTGTTCTACTTGTGGTTACGGATCGCAACGATTGGATATACTTTTATACTTTTGAAAATACTTGTAGTTTGAAGATAATTTTAATTCAGAGCACTTAGGCCCTTTAGTGTTTATAGTTTTATACCATGTAAAGTTTGGTATACTTTATTCACTATAAACAAGGGCTCTGATACCAATCTGTCACACCCCGAAAACCGAAGGCGGAAACATTTCCGGGGTTGACTCCACGTTGAGTATCAAATCCAATGCACATAGTAAGTAAAGTAAAACAATCATTACACTACATAAGAAAAGTTTTACAGTTGTTTCAAAAGTAAAGTTTGTACAGTTGTGATACATAATATATATATATGAACAAAATGAAACGGGTCTTCTGAGTACTCCGTCTTCAAGCAAAAAGGATCTTCGGGTACCTGTTCTAACGCTGACCTGAGAACACAAGCGGTTTGAAAATCAGCATAATGTTGGTGAGTTCATAAGTGGTTTTGTTTGCGAAAATGTTCAAGTTTCCTTTCTGTTTCTAAAATGTTATACGCACCAAGAAAATCCCATATTTTCTTAAAAAGGTTTGTTATTGTTTGTCAACATGTAAACTAGAATTGTACATTGAAAAACATGTTTTCTCTTACAAAGATGTATAGTTAGGTTATCTGGATTGATATACTGTTTTGGTTATGTACCAATGTATTCCCAGGAAAGTCCCATACTTTCCTGATTGTTTTACCAATTGTGAAAGATGTAAAGTTATCCGGTTTGTTATCCTTTCTGGTTATGTAAATGTTTTCCCCAGGAAATTCCCATACCTTCCTAAATGTTTGTTACCATATGTAAAAGATGTATTCCTGTTAGACCTGGTTATGTACAAGGTTTCCCAGGAAAGTCCCATACTTTCCTGAATGTAGGTTACCATATGTGAAAGATGTATTAAGATGTTCGTTATTACTATAAGTAAATCTCTGTTATCCTAATTGCGAGTTCCATAACCATACGATGGACTAAACCTGTGCAATAAGTAGTCCACATACTTATGACTTTCGTCACCCTTGAACCATTTCGGTTCGGCTGTAGCTAGCAGCCAGGTGTGGGGTAGTCAGCCCCGTATAGATCTATACAATCAAGTCACGCTCTCTAAATCCCAAAGATTCTGGTTACGGGTGTAGTCCTCCACTCGCGTATCTCTGTGGAGTGTTCGCCGAGAACGTGTCTCCAATCATAAAGGATTAACAAATTTACTAGTAATAATATGATAGTCCTCCACTCGCGTATTTATGTGGAGTGTTACCGAGGATAAAATAGTGTACAGGTATTATGTTCAAATGTTCTAATGTCATGCTTTTAACTAATAAAATATGGAAAGCCATTTGTGAAATATATGTAAACATAACAGTTTAAAAATCCATTTCACAAATATATGTTTACGTGATCTGCAATGTTCAAACGGTTATCAGTTGTACCAATCAGAGTTAAAAGCATATAAAACGTGAAACACACACATGAAAACATATTTTGAGTACAAGTAATCCCTTGTACTTTGCTTGTGTTCCCCCCTGAAAACAGTGAAAACAGTGAAAAAAGGTAGGGGTATGAACTCACCAGACTCGGGAATGCGACGGTTTCGAACACTAAACATTGGTTCGGGGTTTGATTACTCGCAATGTCCCTATGTAATATGACATAATGTCCATATATATTCAATTAGGGATACATCCACTAATTATATGGAACATTACACTCCGACGAGGTTAAACACCTCAAAACGAGCGTTTGGAGTGACCCGGGTGACATCTACGGACGTGTATTGGTACTAGGGACTTGGGACTAGAGTTTACTCCCCAAGAGTAAACATTTAAGTGAGTTTACAGCCATAAAACACACACATACATGAGTTTACGGCCGTAAACTCGTGTTGGTGTGATTTTGAGTGTTTAATGGCTTGATTGGACTCGGGGATTGTTGGAATGACTTACTAAAATGCCTTGGAATGGTTTGAATGAATTAATACCATTTAAGAAGGAGTTCACGGCAGTAAAATTGGAGTTTACGGCCGTAAACTCTCCTAGGGTTGAGAAAAATTGATTTGAGGCACAAGGAGCAATCGCATGTGATTCTAATTAATTTTCCAAGGTTTTGCATCACTTTTGGGCACCATTTAACATCAAATTGGGAGTTTACGGCCCAAGCACACATACTATGGCCGTAAACTCTCCCATGTTTATGAATAATTAATTTTTGATACTGAAAACAATCACATGTGATTCTAGAAAATTTTCCAAGCCTTTAAGGTGAATTAGGGGCATGATTTTGCTTGGTTTAATGAGTTTACGGCCAAAGGGTATGTGCCTAAGCCGTAAACTCCTATATGTGACATTTTGATATGTTACAAACCCCCCAAACTATTTTTAGAAGGATCTAGGATTTACCACAAGGCTATTGGTTGAGTTACAAGGCATTTAGACATGATTTAAGGTGTTAAATCCCCATTTTTGAGGAGTTTACGGCCCAAGCACATGCCTTGGCCGTAAACTCTTGTTTGTCCCTCAAAATGTATGTTTAATGTGTTCCAAGTCCAGATTTGCAAGCCTCAAGGTCATATCTAAGTCCCAACTATGATTTGGAACGGTTAATTGGCTTTAAAAACCCCATTTTTAAGTGTTTACGGCTCAAGCTTGATCCTTGGCCGTAAACACATGTTCTAGGTCCTAAAACTCAATTTAAACATCAATTTGAAGGCTAAAGAGGTTAGATAACAAGTTAAGGATGTTACCTCTTTTATTTGGAACCATAAATCTTTGTTTTTGGACCTTTGATTATGGATGAGGAGAGAGGTTTGAAGTGTTTATGGAAGAATGGACAAAAGCTTCAAATGAAGGCTTAGAACACTTTATATAGTGTTTAAGTTTTGGACACGGTGGAATTCTACCCGATACCGGCGTGAGGCGAGGCTTTTGGTCATACCCGATTAGGTTGCCGTAACCCGCTACGGTAAATTCTAGAAATATTCCGACCACTAATATGGGGCGTTAAAATGAGTTTTAAATGTATTAAGACATCCATTAAGTCATTTTAGATACGTACAAGTTAATGACTTAATTAAACAAAAGATCGGAATCGAATTTGGAAACGACGATTGGTTGCGTGAATTGTACTACGAAAGAGTTACAAGAGATGGTACGGAAATTTCGGGTTGTTACAGTAAGTGTGTATCCCACACCTTACCAAAGTCAATCACACAGGTTCGCAACATATCTTCTAAGGTTTGGATCGTTCTCTCACTTTGTCCATCAGTCTGCGGATGGTAGGCTGTACTCATGTCCAGCGTCGTCCCTAATGCTTTTTGCAGTGATTGCCAAAATCTCAAAGTAAACCTACTATCTCTATCTGAGATAATAGATACAGGGACTCCATGCAGTCGAACTATCTCCTTAATGTATGTTTTTGTGAGTTTCTCCATCTTGTCTGTTTCTTTGATGGGTAGGAAGTGTGCGGACTTGGTCAGTCTGTTGACGATGACCCAAATGGTATCCAATCCACCCGTTGTCTTGGGTAGCTTAGTTATGAAGTCCATAGTGATCCGCTCCCACTTCCATTCCGGTATTTCTGGTTGCTGTAGAAAACCTGATGGCTTCTGGTATCGACCTTGACCTTCGCGTAGGTAAGGCATTTACTCACGAAGGTAGCAATCTCTACTTTCATGTTAGGCCACCGGTATAGCTTTTTGAGATCCAGATACATCTTATCTGAACCTGGGTGAATGGAGTATCGAGTGTTGTGTGCTTCCTTCATGACCAAGTCTCTGAAACCTCCGTGACACGGGGTCCAAATTCGGTCCATGAGATAATAGGCTCCGTCACTCTTGACCTCCAAGTTCTTATCCAATCCACGTAGGGATTATCCTGCCACATTCTCAAGCTTTAAGGCTTCGAGCTGAGCCTCCTTAATCTGTGCGGATAGATGTGAATGGATAGTCATTGTTAGTGACTTGACTCTTCGGCTAGAATACTCTTTTCTACTCAGCGCGTCTGCTACTACATTGGTTTTTCCCGGGTGATAGCGAATCTCGCAGTCGTAATCATTGAGTAGTTCGACCCACCGTCGTTGCCTCATATTGAGCTCCTTTTGGTTCAGTATGTGTTCGAGGCTTTTGTGGTCAGTGTATATTGTGCTCTTCGTTCCATACAGGTAATCTCTCCAGATCTTCAGAGAGAATACAACTGCCCCTAACTCGAGGTCGTGCGTGGTGTAGTTGATCTCGTGTGTCTTTAGCTGTCTTGAGGCATAGGCAATGACCTTACCTCGTTGCATCAAGACACAACCGAGCCCTTGTTTTGATGCGTCGCAGTATACCACAAAATCTTCTGTTCCTTTAGGAAGGGATAACACCGGTGCGGTGCATAGGGCTCGCTTCAGGGTCTGGAATGCCTTCTCCTGTTTCTCTTCCCAGTCAAATGGTATGCCTTTCTGTGTTAACGAAGTGAGAGGTTTCGTAATCCGCGAGAAGTTCTGAATGAATCCACGGTAGTAGCCAGCGAGGCCTAGAAACTGACGAATTTCCGTAGGAATCTTTGGTGCTGACCAGTTCTTGATGGCTTTAATTTTGGACGGGTCTACATGGATTCCTTCCTCACTAACCACGTGTCCTAAGAATTCAACTCTTCGGATCCAAAATTCGCACTTAGATAACTTTGCGTATAACTTCTTCGATCACAGAGTTTCCAAGACTCGTCGTAGATGATTTCTGTGCTCTTCCTCACTCCAAGAGTAGGTGAGTATATCATCAATAAAGACGATGACAAAGTGATCTAAGTATGGACGGCACACCCTATTCATCAAGTCCATAAATACTGCAGGTGCATTAGTCAGTCCAAAGGGCATCACTACGAAGTCATAGTGCCGGTAACGAGTTTGGAAGGCTGTCTCAGAACATCCTCCTCAAGCACTCGCAACTGGTGATACCCAGACCTAAGGTCAATCTTGGAAAAGTAACTCTCCCCTTGCAGTTGGTCGAACAATTCGTCTAAACGAGGAAGAGGGTAGCGGTTTTTGACCGTGAGATAGTTGAGCTCCGTATAATCGATGCACATACGGAACGATCCATCTTTCTTCTTCACGAACAAGACCGGAGCTCCCCAGGGTGAGAAGCTCGATATTATAAAGCCCTTGCTGAGCAGCTCGTTAAGTTGACCAGATAGTTCTTTCATCTCGGCAGGCGCTAAATGATAGGGCGACTTGGCTACGGGGGTAGCTCCTGGGACTAGGTCAATTCTGAACTCAACCTGACATTTGGGAGGTAAACCTGGAAGGTATTCTGGAAAGACGTCAGGGAAATCGCATACAACGGGGATGTCTTTTGGATCTTTCGCTTTCTGGCTTGTATCGACGATGTGTGCAAGAAAGGCGCAGTATTCCTTACGCAAGTATTTCTAGGATTGAATACTTGAGATGATGCGAAGGCTCGTACCCGGTTTATCTCCATAGATCAATAGAGTTTCGTGATTCGGTGGATTTAGGCGGATGGCTTTGTCGAAACATAGAATATCAGCGCGATGAAGACTCAACCAATCCATGCCAACAATGGCATCGAAACTCTTGATCGAGACCAGTATGAGATCGATTAGGAATGAATGATCGTCTAACGTGAGGGTACAACCTATGTAAATTTCGTTAGAGCATTCGGTCTTTCCGTTAGCCATTTCTACGATGAATGTTTCTTTTGGTGGTTGCGGGGATTGTTTAAGTAAGTGTTTAAAATTTTGTTTTATGAAGCTTCTTTCTGCACCACTATCGAATAAGACACAGTCATAAGAGTTTTTGAGAAGGAACGTACCCGTGAGTACTGCGGGATCTGCTACTACTTCATTGTGGCCAATAGCGCGTAGTCTTCTTGTTCCTCCTGCATTCGCAGCTTTTGGATAGTTCTTCTTGAAATGGCCCGCTTCACCGCAACCATAACAGTTCTAGGTCACTCCCGAACTAGGGACTTGCGAGATAGGTTTGGGTGGAGCTTTGCAAAATCGAACAGTATGGCCCTTCCGGCTGCTGTTGGTGCATTGCAATTCACGGTAGGGGCCATTATGATGGAAGGAGCACTTGGGACACTTGGGCAGGTTCCCAACATAAGCTTTTGCCGGTACAGGAGTAGCAGGAGTGGTGGCAGCATGGACAGCCACAATCTGTTGGTTTTTAGAAGAAGATTGAGTTCTTTTGTACTTCTTCCAATCCCCACGTTTCCTCTTGTTGTTGGATGATTTGGGTGGTGCAGTGGCAGTTGTAGTTGTTGTTGCTGGAGTGGAAGAAACCTCATGATTGATTAAACTCTAGGCCAATTCATTGGTGCTATCAAAGGTCATAGGGCGTGAGGCTAGAACGTTTCCTTGATACGGGGGCATCAAACCCCAAATGTATCGCTCGATCTTCTTGCTCTCCGAAGGGATCATGTTTGGACACATAGCCGCCAAGTCGCAGAACCTAGCTATGTAAGTTGTTATGATGCTCCCTTTCATCTTGAGGTTCCAGAGTTCCTCCTCAAGTTTCTGAATTTCGCCCCTAGGGCAGTACTCCCTTCTCATGAGGTCTTTCAGTGTGTCCCAGCCCATGGCGTTGGCTGTTATCAAAGAGAGTGAACTGACATTGCCGTTCCGCCATATCAGAGCCCTGTTAGTGACGGTGGTAGTATTGAACTTTATTTTTCTCTCCTCGGGGCATGAGCACATTTCGAAGACAGCCTCAGTTCTCTCGAACCACTGAGACAATGCTAGGATTCCTCCGGTACCATCAAAGAACGTAGGTTTGCAGTTCATGAAGTCCTTATAAGTACATCCCTGCACTCTTTGGTGGACTTCTCCAAATCTAGAGTTGCCACCGCTCACATCACCCGAGTTCATTTGAGCCATGGCTTCCATCACAGCTGCGGTCACAGCCGTTTGAAATAACACTGGATTGAACTGCAGAGGAGGAGGTGGTGGTGGAGGAGGGGTTTGAGTTGTTGGTCTGCCTCTGTTTGGATGCTTGCGAGGAGGTATCTTTCACTGGAAATTCATAGAAATGATAGCAATAGTAAGAGTCTATTGCTAATACGAATAGAGTGTTTTATGGACTAATTCAACATAATCCAAAGATCGGAAAGAGAGTCATAGCAATAGAGTAGTTAACTGCCAATTTACTGGTATTAATGATGTAATACAAGTTCGGGAAAAGTGACCTAACAGTAGGTCTTACATCAAACCAAAAGGAAAATGTTGGCTGTCTAGAGGCCTAATTAGAGTACTTTCAAAGTTAGGAATGTTTATAGACAAGTGCTCTATTGAGGATAGAAAGGAAAAGATAGTCCATACACAAAAGAGTGAGATGATTAGACATCTTCTACGGGTGTCGGGCACTCGTTGGGCGCACCCTAAGATCAGCTAGTTGATGCACAACTTCCTGAAGATGTCGTTCATGCATCCTTTTACGAGCTCTGAGTTCCCTGACTTCAGCTCGGGATGCAGCTAGTTGTTGCTGCAGAGCCTCGTTGGTCCTCCTTATCATATCCATAGCTTCTTCAAGTTGGCGGATGCGAACAGTGTTGAGATTCGAGTTGGCATCCACTTCTACAACTCGGCCTATGGCTGCTTGATCCTGCTCGACATTCCTAGAGATCCTTCAGATCATGATTGGCAGAACTCGATCTACTGATCCTCCCTCTCTTATGTTGTAGAAACTTCGGTCTCCATCGTAAGGTAAAGGCTGACCCTGCTCCTCGCTCCATCGGTTCAAGGTTATTGCCCACATGGGAGTGGGACCTTGAAACACTGGACGGGGGTTAGGATTTGGAACTACTGGGGGCAGGTTGTTAACTTCTGGCTCGGAGTTGGAGCTATCCGAGAAGCCTTCAGCATGGTGATCATCCAAAGGGATCGGGTGATCATCTTCTAACTCCTCATCGAGCCACCCTCCATTGCCCTGGTTTGGATAGTACGGATCACCGGGATGGTGGAAGCCAGCCATGCTATCTACGCGGGAATGGGGGAAAGAAAGGTTAATATACGTACTACTCTAAGATACTTATAGGATGAATCGTTATTAGTCGACCCAATACTTGCGTAGTGCATACCAATTACATGCAGGTGAAGCAAGATAATCCTTCGAATAAGCAACCCTAATTTCAAACCCCCAATCAAACAAGAACAGGAAATAAAGCAAAGGCCACAGATTCTGAGTCTATAGCGCCCTAGTCACATGTAACCGTGGTGTATCCACTTAGCAACTATTTCCCTACCAGTAACGACCCTTTTAGTTATCACATATCTAGTTTGTGGTATACAGAATACTCCTATAGTATTCTTGTTCTAACATTCTTGTGGTGGTTTTGGTAAGTTTTTAGACTTGTTGCAACACCACGATCACTCTTAGGCACATGCTAGTCACTCCTGGATAAATGTAGTTGATCAGGCTATATCCCCCAGATGTGACTATATGTCTCTAAGCTTAATTGTGATGTTCAACAATCTTAATACTTTTGTTTTGTTCTATTGTGATACTGACTTTTCTATTTTATAGAGATGCATATATATACTTAGTTAAATATTTCAGTACATAAAAGTATATATTCTTGGTCAAAGTGTTTTAGTCCCGAAGTGTTTATAGTTCGTATATCTTTATAGGTTGATATACTTGATTCACTATAAACAATGCTCTGATACCAATCTGTCACACCCCAAAACCGATAACGGCGGAATATGTTCCGGGGTGGAGGACGTCATGTACAGTATCATCACAATTGCATAATAGTAAAAGCATGAAAACAACAACCGTTTCATTTACATAGTGAGTTTAATTACAAGCGTGTTCTGTAAGTTTCAATAGACACCAAAAATATAACAAAAATAAGAGATGGATATTGTATGCTCCATCTTCTCCAAAATGTTGCACCAATACCTATCTATATTTGACCTGAGGATACAAGTTATTTTGAAAATGAGTATCAGCATAAAGCTGATGAGTTCATAAGAATTTAGTGACTTCATTGAATAAAAGTGTTTCCAACTTATAGAATAAAAACTGAAAATTTATGTTTATAAGTAGTAGAAATCCCTAGAAAGTCCTATATTTTCCAGAAAAGTACTTTGTAACTTAAATCCTTTGAGTCGTGTGTAAGCATTTTTATTGAAAATCCTTCAGTCGCAAAAGTACAGTAATAAATCATGTGTGAGTAACATAGGTGAGGAGAAGTTATGCCTGTTATCAGTAATAGTGGTGCAAACATCCATTAGTAATTTATATTTACTTACTTCAGGATGTTAGTTTAGACTTAAGTCTTAGTGTATTATTTAGGGTAAAGAGGGTAACCCCTCAGGTGACCAGACTGATGTAGTAGTAGAGAACCCGACGACCTTCCCGGTCATGCGTAGTGTAGTGAAGTAGTGTCTCCCCTGAGCCTAGTCGGCTCGGACTGTAGGTAGCAGTCGAGATGTAATAGTGTCTGTCCCGTATAGATCTATACGTGTAGTGATGCCTTCCATCTAGAAAGCCCTGGTCACATAGTGTAAGCATAGTAGAGTGTCTTATAGAGAGATAGTGTGTTATTCTCTAGATTCAGGTGTTCTTTGGTATTATAGTATAGTAATCTTTTGTATAGTTCTTAGAGTGTTCTCTTATACGTGTATTAACTTGTCGTAATAGCCGTTATTGTGAGTACAACAGTAGTAGAGGTAACAAGTAGTAGTCTTAGCTATACCTATTATAGCTAACTAGAGTGTATGGTTCCCGGCCTTTGAATAACAAAGGTAGTGTATAGTATGAAGACTTTCATATCTAACAGTAATATATATGATATATATAACTAAGAAATCAACGACAGTCGGACGGATAACAAATACCCTAGGACCACATCAAACAAGAACAAGAAATAAGGCGAGCTATAGCTCCTAAGTCCTTCAAGTCTTACTTATATAAATATATTACTGTAGGTATATTTTAAAAGGAAAAGTAATTTTAAAAACAGATTAATAACAATTTAATCTGAAGATGCATTTGATAATCAACTAAAACAATTTTATTGGAAAACAGTTAAAAGTGTAGAAAATCCCTTTTTTGATGATAATTGTGTGAATCACATATGATTTAATAATAAAACTTGTAGAATTTATACTTTTATCCCCCCTCCCCTAAAACATGTAAAAACATTTAAAAAGGTTCATTAAGGGGTATGAACTCACCTGAAATGAGTAAATCGGATGAATGTGTCGGATGAACGTTTGGTGTCAAGTAAGGACTTGTACACCCTTTATGACCCTAGTAACATATGAGACATATGTTTTACAAGTAATTAGTGACTTATACAATTATTAAAACATTTATACATTGAAATTTGATTTAAGGTCTTATGGTTGAGTGCTCGAAGGTTAATGAGTTGTATGGAAGGAGTGTATGGCCTCACATTGGAGTTTACTCTCCTAAAACCCACCCTAAGTGAGTTTACGGTTGGGAGGCCACATCCCCCATGAGTTTATGACCATAAACTCATGGGAGGAGTGTTTTTGATTGCTTTCAAGTCTCATGTGGATTTAGAAGTGTTTCTAAGAAATTATACAAGGCTATAGGGGTGTTTATGGGTCCAAGAGCATACTCCCTTGGAGTTTACGGCCCAAAGGACACTCCTTGGGAGTTTACGGCCCAAAGGACACTCCTTGGGAGTTTACGGCCGTAAGCCTTAGGGTTTATGGTAGTAAACTCTTGTACACCGCATTCCTTGATTTCTAGGCCTTTGGTTTAATTTCTAACAAATTCTAGTAGAGGTTATAAGGCCTTTTAGGGGTTTAAACTCCCATTTTTCATGATTTAGGGAAGTTTACAGCCTAAGCACATGCTTGGGCCGTGAACTCTATTTTACTCTTCCAATGTATGTGTTTGAGTGATCCAAGTCCGAAATGGCAAGTCCCAAATTCATATCTTAAGTCTAAGGGTGGTTTGGATGAGTTTTTGGACTTGTTTTGTATGATTAAAGGGTGTTTACAGCCTAAGCATGTGCTTGGGCCGTAAACCCACTTTTACACCCTAAAAATTATTGTTTTGAGGTTTAAACACCTCTAGGTAAATTCCACAACTACTATCTAAGTTCAAAAGAAGGAAAATCGGGACATTTGGCCACATTTAATGGTTTACGGCCTAAGGAGGTTCTTAGGCCATAAACTCCTTTCTCTCAGCTTTCTTGGACGATTTTTGGGTTAAAACAACACTAATTAATATCTAGAACAAGTTAGGGTAGAAGATCTTACGTTTTGGAGTCGGAAACTTGCGGTTTTGAGTCGAAAACGAGCTAGAGTGAGAGAGAGTAGAGAGAGAGTGGATCTTGAGTGGTAAAAAGAGTTCTAGGATGTGTTCAACTCCCTATATATAATTCTTGGGTGTTACACCCGGTATACGACTACCCGATACTAAAGCTTAACGAGGTTTAAACTTTTTACCCGAGTTAAATGGTTGTAATAAAAATAACATTTTCCAAATAAATGGAAATGAAATTTATTAGTTTTATTTATTTTGTTACAACAATAACATAAGATATAAATAAATAAACATTTATTTATTTGACGATCCCAATATTAACGGAACTTTTATAAAATGACATATTCCGTTAGCTGAAACGGTCTAATTTAACGGAACAAACATAGGGTTGTCACAATACTGGACTTGGAACACCTAAACCTTATCATTTGAGGGGTAAACATGAGCTTACAGCCCAAGAGCATACTTGGACCGTAAACACTATTTCATAGGTCGTAAACCCCTTTTAAGGTGTTAAAATGCCCCTTAAACATCTCCTAAGCCTTGGAATAATGTCTAGAATCATCCACCATTGTGTTAGGGACCTTAAACATGCAAGAAACAATCCCCTAGGGAGATTATAGCCGTAAACCCCCCCCCCCCCCCCAAGGATGGTTCCTGGGCCGTAAACGCCTTTGTGGTGGTCAAATGGTGCCCTAACTTCCTTCCATGGCTTGTACTTTGGACTAGAAACACTTATGATTGACCTAGGACCACCAAAACACAATAAGAATGAGTACATAAGAGTTTACGGCCATAAACTCCTAATTTACTACCATAAACTCCTCAAATGGTCCTTATGTTGTTCAAGTTCCATTCCAATGCCTTAAAACTAAGTCTAGCATCACCCTACAAGAGTTATAAGACCATTAAGCATCATAGAACACCCCACCATGAGTTTATAGCCATAAACTCATGGGGAGATAGTTATTGGGCCAAAAACTCAATTAGGAGTTTACTCTTGAAGAGCAAAATCCATATCTAGGCCCTACACACCCTTAATGCTACCCGGGTCACTTATTAACACTTGAAATAAAGTGTTTTTGCGCCTCGGAGTGTACTGTCTTATCTAATTAGTAGTTCAAAGTCTAATTAGATACAATTATGTATCTCTTCATATTACATAGGAACCTCACGTGTTCTCAAGCCCCGAACTGACACTTAACATCCAACTGACACATTTCTCGACTGGTGAGTTCATACCCCTACGTTTTCCATGTTTTCAATGTTCTCAGGGGAATACAAGCAAAAGTAGAAGAATATCTTGTACTTAAAATTATAATTTCATTTGAAATGTTTCATATTTCATATACTTTTAACACTGGAAACCGGATTAACCAACTGTTTGACTTGCACAGTTAGTTTTCAAACTAATTGCAAATCTTATTATATAGTGTTATATTGTATATTTTACCAATGATTTTCCACTTCATTTATGTTAAAATAATTAACCTAGAACATTAGAACACGTCCTCGGTAACACTCCACAGAGATACAGGAATGGAGGACCCCCTTTGTAACCAGAATCACAAACAGGAATTTCCGCATTATTACTTGTAAATTTGTTAGTCTTAATGATTGGATACACGTCCTCGGAAACACTCCACATAGATATGCGAGTGGAGGACCGCCCCCGTAACCAGAATCTCTTGGAGGGAGAGCGTGACTTGAGTGTATAGATCTATACAGGATTGACAACCCCACACCTGGATGCTAGCTACAGTCGAACCGAAAGGTTCAAGGGTGACGAAAGTCATAAAATGATACTGGACTACTTATTGCCATATCTAGTCTATCATATGGTTATGGAACTCGCAATTTAGATAAAAAAAGATTTACTTGTTGGTAATAATCGATCTAGTAAACTGATAAACTTATGAATTAGTTTACTTTTCACACAATAGTTTTATATACGTGTTAAAACTAACATACATTTCAAGGATAACCAGGTTTTCAGGAAACATCACACGAACACTTTAAGTATGGAGGGTACTTGTACATTACATTCAGAACGGATAACCGATTACAAACTTTTAAGGAAAATAATGGTTTTTCCTGGGATAACAAACTGTACATAACCAGATCGTATAACAAATGGATAACTAAACTTTACTTATAAGAAAATATGGGATTTTCTTGGATAACAAACTTTTTCGGAAAACCAAAGGAAACTTGTTCATTTTCAGAAACAACCCGCTTATGAACTCACCAGCTTTATGCTGATTTTCAAACTTCTTGTATTCTCAGGTCCACATTAGACAGGTACCCGCGATCTTTTGGAGAAGACGGAGCGTTTTAGCAGACACGTCTTTACTTTTGTTCAAACTATTGTATAGATAAAACATGTAATCACTTTACTTTCAAACAAGTGTAATTATTCCTATGTAATGCAATGTTTTGTGTTTACTATGCTTGCTATGTACATTGGTTGTGATACTATACATGACGCCATTCGCCCTGGAACGTTTCCGCCATCGGTTTCAGGGTGTGACACAAACATACTTTAAACGTATAATACCACTCTATTGGTATTAATACACTATTTACGATAACACTTCATATTTATTATTTTTTGATATCCCATGATCGTTTATTTATAAACTTATTGATGTCATACCTTAATCTTTCTCAAATAATAGCAATATAGGTATGAAACCTAAAGCATGCTATATTTACTTATTATTTAGCACTTAATAGAATATAAGACATATCTCCTCTTAATATTCTAGTGCTTGTCCTCATTTAGGTATTGAACCTAAAATATACCAGATACATATCGTATCATCTTCACTTAACAATTCATGTTTAAGTGTAGAAATTCTCAAAATTCCTAGTTCACTTAAGCTAATTCTCTAAAAAATTTGAGGTAACATAATATCTTAGAATACTAGGGTTTGTCACTACCCAATACCCCACTTGAATATTTCCTATGGTTTGTATCCATATAATTACTATGAATCCAGTTCATATATTGAACTTCCAACATTTTAAGTCTAAATAAAAATCCGTGGTATTTAGTTCACTTAAACTATTGCTCTGATACCATGATTGAAAGACCCCAACTTTCCTATTTCTGAAAGACCCAAACTTTCATACTTGATAATATAGTTACGCCAAAACATGCTACTTGCATATTCATAAAAAAATTATTTTACATTGATAAAGTGATTACAAACGACTCGATACAAACTGACTATTACAAAGTGTTATATATTACACAACTACACAGGATACTATACTTTTAAACATACATGATCCCTAAATACAAAAAGTAACATTACAACTATTCTAAACCTTCCAACAGTATATGACTATACTAGTTACTTATCTCCTGCAAATTTTTTAAACATTGAGAGGGTAAGCGGTGACACTTAGTGAACTCAATAAATAGATACAATATAATCTTATGCCATGTACATATACCAATATGACAGAAGCAAAGAGGAACAAGAACAACAATAGCATATGCGTATCATATGTCATGCTTTCAATATCAACTCAAGATTTGATTCAAAGATTTATGATCAATGAGACATAAAGATTTCAATACTTGATATACATCAATAAAGCTTTGGCCCAAATGGCACAAAAGACACACAATTTTATATTAAACATTTTGGTAGATTTCAGGCTTTTAGCTCTATCTAACCTTCTGCCAATGCCATAGAATAGAAGTCATTCTCATACGAGATGTGCTCTACATGGCCAGAGGCTACATACCAACCCTATCTAATCTTCTGCCAATGCCATAGAATAGAAGTCATACTCTTACGAGACATGCTCTACATGGTCAGAGGCTACATACAAATACCACCGTGAATCTAAGTCCTTTCACTGATCACATGGTCAAATGTATAACTTTGCTACAAATATAGCATGAAATAACAACACGAGATAATAACATGGAAAAAATACATAGCACATATAACACATAACATACAATTGTTCCTATATATTGAACTCACCTTGAATTTACCGGGGGTTAAAATAGTAAATTGGGCAACAATTCGGCTTTAAATATGACTTTCTATGTTGAAAACCGGGAGCTTTATTGAAAACTGGGCCCTGCGAGGGTTGGGCTTCAAACCAAAAAAATAATTTTTTGGGCTTCTCGGGCACTTCGAGACGTGTTTCGGGTGTTAAAAATAATATCGAGGCTTCGAGGGAAGTGGAAATAGCCAAAATATGGAATAAGGGGTGAAAAAGTGGCAAAAATCCAAACATACCCAGGAGATCTCGCATGCAATTTATAGGGGTGAGAGGGCTCGGATCCGAGGGCTGAGAAGGCTGCATGCGGCAGCAGATGCGAGAGATAGGTGGCTCGTGCGAGGCTCAGACACGCGAAGGGAAGGAGGACAGCAAGGCTCAGATCTGGCACGCATCGGACCCGGATTGGTCCAGTGCTTCAGACACGGGGCGGAGTACGATGCGAGGCACGTCGGAAGGCCATTGGACCACCTCTTCGGTCAAATCAGCAGGCAACTCGCATCGGACACGAGGCTGATAGCGAGAGCGATGACGTAGCCGGCACTATTCATGCCAAAATTCTCGAAATTTGTGTCAAAATCTTCTAATATCCATAACTTTCGCATACTAGCTCCGTTTTTCGATGTTCTTTATATGCATGCGTAGGTAAAGTTATGCTATACAACTTTCGTTTAGACTTTCTAGGCTAATTTTGATTTTAATTTTAATATTATCATTTTTAACGGACCGGGACAGGAAAACCCATTAAAAATTCATAACTTAATCATCCGATGTCCATTTTTGTCAGACTTTTTACCGCTGTACTATTATTGACGAGACCTTCAATTCTCGTTTAGGTTGTGTCGGCTAAATATCGCTCGATCTTTATTTCGAGTTTTTAGTTGTCTACTATTATTCTGAAACTTAGAAAAATCATAACTTCCTCATACGAAGTCAGATTTAAAAGTTCATTATATGAAGGTTTATTATTTTAACGAGTTCTACAACTTTCATTTAGATCACTAAGGCTAAAAGGTAGTTTATCGGAAACTCCATTTTACGCGATATAGTGTTTGCCGGTTTTATTGCGGATCTTCGATTGGTCATAACTTCTTCGTTATAACTCGGATTTCGACGGAGTTTTCGCCTAAACTTTTCTAACGAGATTCTTTACAAATTTAAATGATAAAATTTTACTTATTTCAAATTTTATATTTTCGCTAAATTTCACTATTTGACATATGATTGGAATCTTATAAGACTTCCAATACTTTCTGAGTGATCCTAAACATAGTTTTACTTCATTTCTTAGTAAAAATTATCCGTTAGAACTCAACATTCAATTTCACATAATATTTCGTAATATTATTCATTTTTATAATTTAGAATACACGATAATCGAATGTGTATGTACAGATCTTTTCGAATGTGCATAGACTACCGCGAACTGAACAAGCTTACCGTTAAGAGCCACTACCCTCTACCGAGAATAGATGATCTGTTTGACCAACTCCAAGGAGCAAGCTACTTTTCAAAGATCGACCTGAGATTAGGGTACCATCAATTACGAGTACAGGAGAGTGATGTTCCCAAGACAACATTCCAAACTCGATACGGTCACTACGAGTTTGTAGGTGATGCCCTATGGTCTAACCAACGCACCCTCCATGTTCATGGACTTAATGAATTGAGTGTGTCGTCCTTTTCTAGACAAATTTGTGATAGTATTCATAGAAGATATACTTATCTATTCACGAAGCTAGGAAGAACATAGTCAGCACTTGAGACAAGTTCTAGAAACATTAAGGGCGGAAAATCTATATGAGAAATTCTCAAAGTGCGAGTTTTGGATTAGGAAGGTAACTTTCCTTGGTCACGTGGTTAGCGAAGAAGGCATACACTTGGACCCTTCAAAAATAAAGGCAATTAAGAATTGGTCAGCACCGAGAACGCCCATGGAAATCCGTCAATTCTTGGGTCTTGTTGGCTACTATCGCAAATTCATACAAAACTTCTCCAGAATCGCTAAACCTCTTACCAATTTGACTCAGAAGGGTGTAACTTTTAGTTGGGGAGAAAAATAAGACACCACATTCCAAACACTGAAGCAAGCCTTGTGTAGCGCACCTATCTTGTCTCATCCATAAGGGACAAAGGATTTCGTTGTATACCGCGATGCATCCAATCAGGGGCTAGACAGTGTGCTTATGTAACGAGGAAAAGTTATCACTTATGCCTCGAGATAACTCAAGGCACACGAATTCAACTACACTACTCACGATCTTGAGTTGAGAGTAATGGTCTTCGCACTGAAAATCTGGAGACATTACCTTTATGGTACCAAGTGCACCATCTTCACCGACCACAAAAGCCTTCAACATCTTTTTGATCAGAAAGAACTTAACATGAGACAACGATGATGGGTAGAGCTACTCAATGATTACGAATGTGAAATTCGCTATCATCTCGGCAAAGCTAATGTAGTGGAAGATGCCCTTAATCGAAATGAGTACTCAGGTCGTAAGGAGAAGGCACTAACCATGACAATCCATTCCCATATGTCCACACAAATCAAAGAGGCTCAGTTAGAAGCCTTAAAACCAGAAAATGTGGCGGGTGAAGCCTTAAGAGGAATGGAGAAGAACTTTGAGATCAAGGGCGATGGAACTCATTATTTCATGCACCGGATCTGGACCCCAAAGTTCTGTGGTTAGAGAGATGTACTCATGAATGAAGCACACAAGACTCGATACTCCGTTCACCTAAGTTCAGATAAAATGTATCCGGATCTCAATAAATTGTATTAGTGGCTAAACATGAAAGCCGAAATTGCTACCACCAAAGTCAAGGTAGAATACTAAAAGTCCCCAGGTTTACTTCAACGGCCAGAAATACCTAAGTGGAAGTGGGAGCGGATTATAATGGACTTCATAACCAAGTTGCCTAAGACCCCGAGTGGTCATGACACTATCTGGGTAATCGTCGATAGATTAACCAAGTCTGCCCACTTCCTGCTAATCAAGGAAATAGACAAGATGGAGAAACATACTAGAACTTACATCCAAGAGATAATATGACTGCACGGTGTACCCATATCTATTATCTTGGATAGAGATAGTAGATTCACCTTGCGATTTTGGCAGTCACTTCAGAAGGCTCTTGGAACTAGGCTAGACATGAGTACAACCTACCATCCACAAACTGACGGGAAGAGTGAGAGAACCATTCAAACACTAGAAGACATGCTGAGAACCTGTGTTATTGACTTTGGTAAGGCATGGGATACCTATTTACCATTTTTCAAGTTTTCATATAACACCAGCTACCATTCTAGCATAAAGGATGCCTCGTTCAAAGCCCTCTATGGTCGTAAGTGCATATCCCCTCTATGTTGGGCTAAAGTGAGTGACATGCAGCTAGCTAAAGGGCAAGTTCCTGATAGCACTCTCACTAGCCCAGAGATCATTCGAGAAACCACATAAAATATTGTTCAAATCAGAGAGAGATTGAAAGCCTCTAGAGATAGACAAAAGAGCTACGTAGACAAGAGTCAAAAACCCTTGGAATTCTAGGTTAGTAACCGCGCTCTGTTGAAGGTCTCACCCTGGAAGGGCATGATATGCTTCGGAAAGCGTCGGAAGCTAAATCCAAGGTACATTGGGTCATTCGATATTCTCGCTAGAATCAGCCCAGTAGCTTACAAACTCCGTTTACCACAAGAACTTAACAACGTACACCCTGTCTTCCACATGTTAAACCTACAGAAGTGTCTATCTGATGACTCTTGTGATTCCACTCGATGAAATCGAGATAAACAAGCGTCTTAACTTTGTGGAAGAACCAGTAGAAACCATGGATAGGGAAAAGTCAAACGAATGAAACAAAGTCACATACCGATAGTGAAGGTTCACTAGAATGCCAAGCGGGGACCTGAATTCACTTGGGAGCGAGAAGATCAGATGCATCAAAAGTACTCTTTTTCCCTAGTCCATGATGTACACTCTATAGAAAGAATTTAAGGACGAAATTCCCTCTAACAGGAGATAATGTAACAACCCGTTGTTCTGAGTCAATAAAAGTCAATGAAATTCACACTAGTTCAATCAGAGTTTACACTAGTTTAAATAAGGGTTGCAATTCTTTACTCTAGCACATAATACTTAGTGTAAATCATGTAAATATAAAGGGTATTAGTCGATTTCGGTAAAGGGAATCTAATCCCAAAGACAAAACCGAAATTACCCCCTTAGATTAAAGCTTGAACGAACTCCTTTTTCTCTTTGACTTGAAACCGAATACCCTTCTCCATTGGCACCAAAACCGAATTCCCTCGTCTCCATTTAACTTAGGACCGAGTTCTCCTAGAAAGCCCATTATGTATGACCGAGAACACATATTTAGAACCCCATTAAGACCGAACACCTCCCTTATATATATAGTTACAATCGAACACACAATTCATTTCCCACTTTCTCACCAAATACACACCGATTTTTCTCTAAAAAGTAATCCAAAAACACTCTTAATCTTTAAGTGTTTTCGCCCTGATCTACTTATTTACATCTAGAACACGAAGAACACCAAGAACATTCATCCAAATCTCCAAATCTTCAAGCAATTATCAAGATCCAACCGAAAACTCCATTGTCCAACCGAAAACTCCATTTGTTCAACTGAAAACCCCTTTTCTACACTTTAAATAATTCCAATTAAATTTGTAAGTATTCCTTACAAAATTAAGGCGTTGTCTAACACTTTAATAATTAGTTGACTCATTATTTAACACATTATTTAAATTAATATCTTATTAATTTATATACGATGTCGAATATAATTATTTTTAGGATAACATTATTCGCACGTATGCTAGTCCGAGGATCGTTTCTCCAGCTTGATATTTAAACTCGAACGCATATACGAGGTGAGTTCATATCCCTACAATTTCACTATTTTCAATGTTTTTACGAGGGAATACAAGTAAAACACAAGGACTTTTGTGTTTTTATACAAACGTTTTCAAACCTTTACAATTGATTCAAACCGAGTATTCGTTAAATTTTATAAAAATACTCATATATTTTTAAACCTTTTGTAACATGTCGAGCATAAGGGTATTTTTCCTTCATACAATTAATTTGCAAAAGTTTTCAGTACATTACAGAGCATTACATTTAAACTATAACTGGTATAGTTTGTGAGCTAATACATTATTTTACTAAGTACAAGAACCGATAAAAGAACATATATTCAAATCATAATAGGTATAATTTGGGAAGCACTACTTTATTTTACAAATTCAATAACACTATTCAGAAACAAGTATATAAACTATAGTTGGTATAGTTTATGGAGCACTACTCTAATACATTGATTCAAGGATACACTAGTAAATAATTATTTAAGTATAATTATTTTACATTAAAAAGTACATTACTACAAGGTTATACATACAGTTTCAAGTACAAGAGAAAACTACAACACTACACATAAACAAGTTAATACAGGGTTGTGAGGCACTACTTCAATTGTATCCATCAGGGTACGAAACTAAATCCTATATAGTATAACCATAGTCTCCTGGAGGGAGAGCATGAGATTTGTGTATAGATCTATACATAACTGACAATCCCACACCTGAACTGCTAGCTATAGTTAGGCCGGCGGGCCTGGGGTGACAAATGTCATAACATTTGGACGTCTAAAGAATGTCATAGATGTCACTAGGTCATATCAAGTATGGTTATACGAAACTCACAACAGTATAAGCTAAAACATTTTTTTACGAGATTAACACTACTTCAAGGGTTTTATTTTAAATAATGAAACTATAGTACACTACTTACACTACAACGGGTAGTAACCAGGCTTTCATACAAACACTATTACAGTACACTACTTTACGTTACAGATAGTGGTATCTAGATATTTAAACAAAGGTTTTCATACAAATATAATTATAGTACACTACCTTCTCCTACTGAGTACACTAATACAATATACATATACAAGGAACATATATAGCCTATCTATTTACAATACTACATTACATTCACTAAAGAAAATATTGGATTTTTTGGAGATACGCTATAACATTTTCAAGTAACAAAGACCAACATTTTCCATCACAAAAACATACTTATGAACTCACCAACTTAAATGTTGATACACTTTCAAAACCACTTGTATTCTCGGGGGACTGATAAGACAGGTACACCTGCAGCTTTTGAGAAGATAGAGCTTTAAGAGTCGCGTTTTTTATACTTTTGTTATACATTTTGATGTCATACAAACTATTTAGCGAACAGATGTAAATACTTTACTTATCAATGTAACGGTTGGGTTTGCTCTAATTCCTATTATACAATTGTTGTGGTACTATACTCGACACGGAGTGCTAGTTTCCATGATTTTTGACCGAGATATACGGTTCACTTCCAGGTTCTAGAATAAAGTTCATGACGACTTGGGTACTCATCTACACTTTAACACAACTTTTCACTTGTAGACAGATGGTCAGAGCGAGCAGACCATCCAGACTTTGGAGGATATGTTGTGGGCGTGTGTTTTGGATTTCGGTGGTAGCTCTGTAACACCCGTGTTTCGGGACTAAGCATTGATAGATGATATAATAGTCTAGGTCAACTATTGTAACTCCTTTTGAGTTAATAAATACGAAATATTTGAGTATTATGTTAATTATGTGAATTTATGTGTATTATACTTAATTATAAATGTATAATTAATAAAGAATAAAAATAAGCATCAAAATTAAAGTTTGAGATAAGCCCTATCTCTTTACATAAAGTTGTAGTGGTCAAAAAAAGGATTTTGGGGATATAAGGAATGCCAAAATCTGAGTTATAATGAAGAAGTTATGACCTGTCGTAGTTTCGCGATGGAACCGACACGACACCGGGAAGATGTAAATAGTGAATTTTTGATAGAGGACTTTTTAGCCTTATTGATCTAAACAAAAATTTTAGTATACATTAAATTGAGAACATACAAAAAAAAAAGAACGCCTAAATCTGAATTTGTAAGAGGAAGTTATGAATTTTCTAAGATTTGGCATAGCAGTGCACGACTCGAAACTCGAATTTTAGATCGAGCGGTTTTTGGCCTACGCGACCTAAATGAGAGTTTAAGATCTCATTAATAGGAACTCAACAGTAAAAATACAGACAAAAACGGAGTCCGTATGAAGGAGTTACGAATTTTTCGTGGTCATTTAATAGTCTAATCTCCTCCTACTATTAAATTTAAGATCGGTCGAGAATTAGCCGACAGATTTAAAATGAAAGTTGTAGATCTTGTTTTTACCTATGCGTGGATATAAATAACATAAAAAACGGAGCTCTTTTGCGAAAATTACGGGGTTTAGAAGTCGACAGTGTGCTGCTGCAAAAGGTGTGATGTGGCACAATACAGGCTACACACGTGTGGCCACCAGAAAGCTGACAAGTGAGTCCATCAGGAATTCAGCCTATAAATAGAGGTTTCAGGTTCCTCCATTTCCCACACCTTTCCCCACTTCTTTCTCTCTCTAAACTCTCTCTCTCTCTCTCTCTCTCTCTCTCTCTCTCTCTCTCTCTCTTTCTCTCTAACCCCCTCCTAAGCCTAGGTAAACCCCCTAGCACCCGAAGGAAGCCCCGTGGCTCCCGGAGTCCCAAGAAAAGAGCCTTTCATCTCGGAAAAACGCTGCTCCACCGAATCCTGGTTTTAAGAAAAACCCGTTGTAAGTGAGCTACGCCTAACCTATCTTTAGTATAGCTTATGTTTTAATATAGTAATGTTATTAGGACCTTATAATAAGTACTTGGGCTATTATTATGGGTTATATAAGTATCATTTAACGCTTATATAATAGTATTAATAGCTAGACTATTAATTAGTCTCGGTGAATATTAGACTAAACCCTAGTGGTAATGATACTAGGTTGTGCCGAAGGAAAATTGTGTTAAGAGTAACGAAGTGTTGTCCGAGTGCCGAGTCACCACCTTCTCAGGTGAGTGCATAGTTACTTTCATCTTACACATAGATATGAAGTAATATATATAAATTACATGCTAAGTGTGCATATTATCTGAATACTTGCTGTCTATACTGGATGAATGATTTTATACAACTTTAAATGATTTAAACTGTATAACTATTTTATATCTACAATAATGTCGGGGTAAAACATGGGTAAATGTACTAAGACGATGTGTGATAAAATGATGAGAAGCCTCGATGTTGCTTTTGTTGATTCTTTCATCTAGCAGAGTATGGATGACGACCACAGACTCTTCTAAACAATCCAATGGAACGCTAGCAGGCTCGCAACCTGTAGGTGTTTGTGAACGATGTGTTCACCGGTGTACTCTATCCCCCCACATGGTTTCCTTTAGGACATTTATTGCTGAGGAATCCCCTTAGCATTAGTGTCCATCCAGATATTGATCCTTAGTCTAGGTCCCTTATGATAGGTGTTTTAGGGACGTAATGTGAGGATAATGGAAACGGGTAATCAGGCTATTGTTGGTTGATGAAATTAATAAACTTATTTATTGTGGGTTGAAAACCCTATGTGCTCACCAGGCTCCCAAGCCTGACCCACTCAGTTTCATGTATTACAGGTAGTGGCGCTCAAGCATAGATGTGATGTTTTGGATGAGGGATTACAGATATAGGCCTGTAGATATGAAATAATGTAGTAAGGCTTACATTGTACTGTTTATGCTTTTGATCTATATCGAACATGACATCTCAAGTCTTTATAATGAAATACATTTCTACGGAAATGCTTTGATAAATTTTTATCATATTTATATTTTGGGAACAAATTCCGCAACACTTTTATTTAAAATGTAACTTTGATTTTTAAACAAAGCATAAACAAATTTGGTCTTTTCTGGCCATGAAAATGGGGATGACACAAGATCGACCGTCCTCCCTTCGAGATTCTTTATGGGAGGAAGTGCAAAACTTTGATATGTTGGGGTGAGGTTGGACAGAGTGTCATATGGATTACGGAAGTGGTACTCAAGACGACGGAGAAGATCCAACAAGTCCGGAGTAGACTCCAGATGGCCTAGAGTCGGCAGAAGAGCTACGCCGACAGATGTCAATTAGTTCTAGAGTTTCAGGTAGGAGATATGGTCCTCCTGAAGGTGTCACTTGGAAAGGTGTCATCCATTTTAGGAAGCAGGGCAATTTGGGCCCCAGATACATTAGACCATTTAGGGTTTTGGCACGGGTGGGTCGGGTTGCATATCGATTGGATCTGCCAGCTGAGCTTACTCAGATCCATAACACCTTTCATGTCTCCCAGCTACGGAAGTGCTTGGTAGATGACTCCGCAGTGGTTCCTTTAGAGGATATTCAGGGGGGATGATAGCCTGAACTATATCGAGCGACTAGTAGCCATACTCGACAAGAAGACAAAAGATCTAAGGAACAAGAGGGTAGAGTTGGTGAAGGTGCAGTGGCATGTCACACCCCCAAACTCAAATGGTGGAAACATTTGGGGGTAGAGGATGTCATGTACAGTATCATAACAATTGCATCATACTAATCAAAGTAAACACAACCATTACATTGAAATATAGGTATATACATTTATTTGTTACATAGTTTGTATACATAAAAAATATAACAAAAAAAAAGATGTGATTCTATACGATATGTCTTCTCAAAAGCCTGTTGGAGTACCTGTCTACTAATTTCCTGAGAATACGAGCGATTTTTGAAAGAATATCATCATTAAGCTAGTGAGTTCATAAAAATGTCTTTGTAATGAAAACTTGTTGTCCAAAATCGGTAGAAATGTTTGTAGGCTTTCCACGAAAATCCAATATTTTCTAACATATATGTTTGTTAATGTGTTCTGTAGTAATGTATCCAGTATTAGTTTGTATGCCTGGTTACCACTAGCAATATTGTATATCATGGTTTTAAATGAAAACCCTTTGTATGAAAACCCTGGCTACCACCAGTAATGTATAGAATGTCCTGTTTGAAAACCCTGATTACCACCAGTATGTATAGTAGTTTTATTACTTAAAATAAACTAATGAAGAATGAAATCCCGTAAACAAAGGTTATTTTAAACTATTGTGAGTCGTATAACCATGCTTGATATGACTAGTGACCTCTACGACGTTCTTCAGGCGTCGGACGGTATGATATTTGTCACCCTAGGCATGCCTGCCTAACTGTAGCTAGCAGTTCAGGTGTGGGATTGTAAGTCCCGAATAGATCTATTCACAAATCTCATGCTCTCCCTCTAGAAGACTCTGGTTATACTAAATGATAGGATTTAACCTATACCTCGAAGGGTACAATTGAAGAGATATCTCATAATCCTGTATTAACTAGTTTACGTGTAGTTTTGTATCATTTTCTTTTATTTGAATCCATTTGTATACCTTGTAGAGTAATAATATTTATACTCAAATAATTATCTAATGGTGTGCTCTTGAAATCTGAAAGTAGTAATGTATATCATAAACTGAGTTTGCTATAGTTTATATGTTTGATAATGTATAAATTATGAATTTGTAAATCTATATATTGAAATCCCAAACTATACCTATTATAGTTCGCATGTAGGTTATGTACTTGGTTCGTGTATTAATATGAAAACTATCCAATTATGGCTGTAAGTTGAAAATGTCCCTTATGCTCAACATGTTACAAAAGGGGAAAAATATCTAAATATTTTATAAAATGTGGAAAATCTTTTGGGTGTACCAATTGCATAAGTTATAAACCTGTTGAAATTCTTTTGTATAAGTTCACAATATCATTTGCATTTAGCTTGTTATCTCCCTCGGAAAACGTTTAAAATATTAAAAGTGTAGGGGTATGAACTCACTGTTAGTTGCGTGAAAGTGTCGGACAATGAAACTGGAAATGAAGACCCTCGGGTTGATGTATGCAGCACTTAACGGAATCCTAATAACAATTAAATATATATATATATATATATATATATATATATATATATATATATATATATATATATATATATATATATGCATTTTATTAGCGAAACCATTAATTATAGTGTTGGAAAAACACTTGCATTTGTTTAGGAATGTTACCGAGACTCGATTGAATCGGAAAAAGCGGGTTTTCAGCCAAGTTCGCGACTTGGGAAGGTTTGCGGCCATGAACTGTTCTCGGCCATGCATAGCCTCTTGAATGGTTTACGGCTGTGAACGGTGTTCTTGAAGAAAATATGAAGGTTTGAAGGGTTCACGACCGTGAAATGATTTCGGCCTTTGAAGATTTGAAGGGTTTGCGGCAGTGAACTCAAGAACAACAACACCGGATTTGATGAAAACCGCGTTTTAGAGGCTCCACAACAACAATCAAAGGTGATTTTTGATGATTTTCGGAAGAAAGAGGGGGTATTTTTGCGTTTGCGATTGAGAGGTTAGAAAGATAATGGGGGTGTTTCGGCTAGAAAAATGTAAATGAGGGGTAAGACCACATATTTATATGTTGGGTTCATGGTTAGTAGTAAGGGCCACCAGCCATGAACAGGTTTACGACTGTGATCTGATTTACGGCCGTGAACACCAGTCAGACCGGATTTGCTGATTTTCTAAGTCACTCGGGTTTTCGCGCGGTTTTTGGTTCAGAATCTTATATAAAATTTATCATATAACTTAAACAGTTTTCCAACCATAAAAATTTGAGGGAAGTAAATAAAAATTCAAATTTTAATTAACGGAATCGGCTAACGTTAACGGAAAAAGGTTCAGGTTGTCACATGGCAACACCGCAAGGGCTCAGAATGTACATGGGAGCCTATGGCCTCTAAGTGCCAAACCTTAAATCTCGAAACCCTAATGCCTTGTGTGATCTTATGAGTCATTTTTGAGAGAAAACTTGTGCATTTGAAGCTTATGGAAGAAGAAGAAGAAGAAGAAGCTTGAGGACTCAAGAAGAAGTGAGTAGATCCAGAAACTTCACTTCATTTGCAACATTTTTTGGTAAGCAAGTCTCAAACTTGCTTAATGATTATTTATATCTCTTCATCTTCACTTTTATTGATTTTTTGGTCCAAATATATTAATCCTTGGGAAATGGACGTCCTAAGTGACTATACTTCCAGATTTAGGACCTTAAAGGGCTTTCATGGCATAAAGGTGCAAACTTTATGGCCATTGAAGACCCCATGCAAGCTTTAGGATGTCATTTTGGACTTTTAAGCTCCAAAAGGCCATTCATGGAGAGAAAGTCTGAGAATTTACGTGTTCATGTAGTGTCTAGGGTCTAGATCTCAGTTTGTATGTCTTAGTTTGAAGTATTATGGCTTTTGGAGCAAGATCTAGGTCTTAAAGAGTTAGGGTTTGAAATAAACCCATTAAGGAAGAGTATTAATGGGTAAAGGTGGAAACTTTGCCCTTAAAAGGACATTTTCAGTATGTAGTGGAAGTATGGAGCTTAGATCGAAAGGATAGGAGCTTAATCTATTAAGATGGCTCAACAGGTTGAAGAACTTGTCGAGTCCATACAGGTACTCGACAATTTGAGTCAAAGTGTCCAGATTCTGTAAAGGGCAACACTTAATGAGTTAAAGGATGACTCGACGAGTTAACTGGAGAAGTCCTGATTTTGTGGATAGGAGGAACTCGACGAGTTGGATAGCGATTTTAGGGTTATGATTCATGGAACTCGACGAGTTGAGGGACCAACTCGGAGAGTTGAGTCAACCCAGGATGTTGACTTTGACCACAAGGCTGACTCTGACCAGGGTGTTGATTGTGACTTTGACTTTGACCAAAGTTGACCCACAAGGGGTTATGAGTATGAAAATGGGTAATTAAAGGTGATCTTTTATGTGTAGGAGTTTGAGAGGAGTTGATTTCAGAGCCGAGGACAGTTTAGCTACTTCATGACATTTTAGGTGAGTTACCTTCCAGTAGAAGTGGTTCGAAGGAACCAATATCGGCCCCCTAGTAGTTGATTATACTTGATATAATTGTCTTTATGCTAATTGTGTGGGATGCCACTATCTGTGATGCTTTATTTGCTAGTATGCTACGGTATTATGTGATAGTGGTAAGAGGGGTAGGTTAGACCCCATAGCCGGTTGAGATAAACCGGAGGGTGGGTCGGGCACCCAGATGTGCCTGACAGTATGTTTATGCTATGTATTATGTGGTAGTGGTAGGGGTGAGATAGTTCCTGTAGCCGGTTGGGATAAACCGGAGGGTAGGTCGGGCACCCGTATATACCTGACAGGGTAGGTCGAGCACCTAAATATGCTTGGCAGGGTAGGTCAAGTACCCATATATGCTTTGCAGGGTAGGTCGAGCACCCATATATGCTTGACATGGTAGGTTGGACATCTAGATATACCTCACAGGGTAGGTCAGGCACCAAGATATGTCTAATAGTATGTTATTGTATGGTTTGTGGTATTATGGGGAATTCACTAAGCTTTGTGCTTACAATTTTCATTTTTTGTTTCAGGTACTTCATCTTCGAAGGGAAAGGAGTCGGCATAATCGCAACGCATCACACTACATTTTCTGCACCAGAGATCTTTCGGATTTATACTATGATGATGTTTTATCATGATGTTTTGATTATCGATACATTGGCTTTTGATATGAGTTGATATTATGATTGTTTTCAGACAAATGGTTTTATAATTAGTTTATTAAAAATGAAATTTTTAGTTGTAAATTTTAGGATGTTACAGCAATTTGTATTGTTTTCTTCATTTAAAATTGGTTTGTCTTACTAGGATTTTAAAAAGTTATGGTGTGTTGTACAGGTGCGACATAAGCCTAGCTTTTTCTTTGTGACAAAAAGTAAACAAGAAGATTCTGAAACAATTTCAAGATTTAAAGCACCACCCCTCAACAAAAAAGTAATTTTTTTGTATAATACAATTGTTCAAATAATTAAAAAATAATGTATGATTTTTCTAAATTATAGATATTTTAAATCTATTCAAGTATAGCGTTGTACTTCTTTTACTATCAAGATTTATTGTTGCATTTCAATTCATCCGATTGATGACGAATTACATAGAATAACAACATATCTTATTGTGGATTCCAATTCATGCAAAGTACTTCATTATTTGTCTAAAAACAAACACCTTCTGTCATGCGCAACACGTGGAAACCTCTCTAGTTATTATGTGATCCTTAAAAAAAGTTATACACCCCTTAAAGATGAAACTTTTACCAACCATATGACCATCCGTGAATAAATTTTAAAATTTGAAATTAAATGCACAATAATAGAAACCATATGTATCACAATTTTGTAAAAAAATTTAAAACTAAAAATTTCAAAACTTATACCTAAAATTCAAAACAATAGAAATGACGAACAAAAGACTATAATATAATATTTTTCTAAGAAATTCTTAGAAATTAATACTTAGACCTAAAATGTATGAGAATATGCCTTATTAAGGTAATTAATTTTCTGGTATTTTCTTATCTGGGTAACTATGTCACAACTAGAAATTTTTGGTGCCTTGTAACTACAATACTTATGTCAATTATGAATCAAAAACATGAAATCATGTATGATGCTTACTCTATGACAACAAAATTTCAATCAAACACTTCATGCAAGCACTGCAAATAGTCAACAAACAATTGAAAACCTTAGAAATCCTTGTTTAAGTCCATTATGAATTAGGATTTCCTTATTGGGCCCAATGGACCAATAAGCTTCCAATTGGACTATCTTGGGCTTAGAACTCTTGAATGGGCTCTAATTGGACCCACTTCCATTTATTTCAATATTTTGGACCATATTGGGCCTAGAATGAAATAAATTATTTAAATGAACCATTTTTGGCCATAATTAACCTAATTTAGCCCTAATAGATCATAAAAATCACATTTATAGTTATTTGGACCAAACATCACTTAACATAACCATGAAATACGCTTAAGCATATAAGGCCCAATCCTTTTCTTTTTCCCTCTCCAAATGTCGGCCCAAGCCCAATCCAAGGAAGGAAGAGTTCACTTGTGAGATTGCCACCTCATTTATACATCACATACCTCCATGCATGGACCAACATGCATCTAAGTTAGTCATCTCAACTCTCTCTCTCTTCTTCTTCTTGATTCTCAGTCGAGAGCCTCTCAAACATACACACTTCATCCAATTTTTCTTAAACAAACTCTCTCAAAGAACATCCTCACTTTTCTTCATCAAATTTTCGAGAATCAAGAGCTTTTCAAAGTGACTTTCCACAGAAATCATCATCCAAGGTAAGTTTATATTTAGATTCATGATCTAGATTCTTTGTTTTATCAAACATCTCATCTTAACTCATGCAAATTCATGATCTAACTCCCTAGAATCATCTAAGTTTGAAAACTTCCTCAAAAAGTTGCTACGGCCAAAATATTCTCTCAAATCTTCATCAAAACCAAATCCAAACCACAAGGTGAGTTTCATACCCCCTTCTTTTCGGTTTTTATGAGTTTTATGGTGGGGTAATATAAGTAAATGTGTAGATCTATGTGTAAATGTATGCTATGTGTGATTTGATGCATGTATGTGTGTGATATTATGTGTTTGTGATGATTATGTTATTCAACAAGTGTGTAAAACCGAGATCTAAAACATGAGGAAGGAATTAAACATAACTTAAACTATTTTACACTAATCAAGTCAAGAAAAATAGTTTATGTGGTTAGGATGAACATATTTAAACATAAAACCCATTTTTGGACATAGAATGTCAAAAATACAAAACTTAGGGGCCAAACCGACAAATTATAATTTTTGGAGAGTCAAAAGGGTCCAAACAGTTTCTATAATAATTTTTTTGAACATCAACATTTTTGAGGGGCTTAAAATGTAAATTTTGGATTTAATGGGTTAAAATTGGGCTTTTCGGCCCAATAAGCTTCAAGTTGAGAGATTTTCAAATTTGAGGGGCTAAGTATGCAATTTTCTATAAATCATAGGATTTGAAGTGTAATAAAACTATTCCAATGGTCAAAAATGCTTTTCAAGTTCAAAAAGGATCAAAAATGTAAAATTTTTCTATTTTGGGCCAAAACTGTCAAAGTTGCGAAATTGAGGGTTTTAACTGAGAAAACATCAATCTGGAAGGACTAAAGCTGTTTACAAAATAAATTTTGTCTAAAAATGTCTTTTAAACAAGTTTATGATACAAAAGTGTCAAAATGATGTTTCAAGGACTAAAATGGAATTCTTTTATATAAAGGACTAAAAGTGCTATTTTTATAAAAGAAAGGTTGTGAAAAGGTAAAAATCCTACTTTTAAACAAATTAATTCATTAAGACAAAATACAAGATCCACGACTACCGACAAAACGTAAAAACAAATACACTCTCAACAACCAATATCGTTACAAAACGAATAGATTCAGTCTCGAATCAATAACAAAACAAAAATCAATACACCATAGTATTTCAATAAACACGTGATAACTACGAGGAGTCAATATTCAATCTTTGGGCTTGAAAGTTTCAAATCGTGCTTGTTGGGCCTTGCTAGCCCAATAACATAATCTTTGGGCCCAAAGGGAACGCACTTACATGTTAATGGACCTTCTATGACCCAATTACATGTAAAAGGACTTTCAATAGCTCTATTGTGCTATTGGGCTTTAATGGTCCATTAGTACTGCTAGTGAGGTCGAGAAGTCAAATGCAAGTCGGGCCAAGTGCCTTTCGCATTCCCGATAGCCTTGAATAACTTATGGAAATAAAGGGGGCTTCGTACCCTCCTTTCTCCTCGGTTGTTAGGCTGATGAGAATTCGAGTAATCAAATTCGTGGCGTTAATCAAGAGAAGCCAGGGTGGTTGGATTCTGTGAGTAGTACGAATGACGCCTTAAGGATCGTTTGTAACCTGTAGTTATAAACTAGTCATTTTCATTAATGCGTGATTGTAACCACTCACAACCCTAGTTAATCAAATGTCACCTGGGTAATCAAAAACATTTGTCGTATCGGTATATCAATAAACAAGTCATGTAATTTGCGTATTGGGAAAACATCGGGTTTTCTCGGAAAGTTCAACATTTTCACCTGTGTGATGTATACAAAGTTCAACAATTATACATGTTTTCAATATCGACAATCATATTTATGGATCTTCACACTTTTTTTTCAAACATATACTCTTTTCAGAAAATATCAGATTCTCTGGGTGTTTCAAACTTCACAAAAAGCATTTTTCCATAACATGACTTATGAAGATGTTGACGTTTTTCAAAATAACTTGTATTCTCAGTAGGCCGAAGAATAAGTACCAAGTCATGTCATGGTGTTTTGCTTAAACTATCTATTAGACAATCTATGTCATGGAATTGTAATGTTTAAAACAATGTACTGAATGTAAACAATATCATTTGTAATATTCCAATGCATGGTGATGATTTGTGTTATGATTCATGTATATTCATTGTGATGGTATTCAATTTGAGTCACAAGAGCCCTCGAACGTTTCTGCCGTTCGGTTCGGGGGTGTGACAAACTATCATTTTTTTGTACATATCTAGGTAACAAACTTGTTGGAAGTTTTCATATATGACCGTTATGATATGCTATAGCAGGTTAAATCCTAGATGTGAACGATTTCAACAAGTTCGTTACCTAGACGTGTACAAAAAAACAGTTACCCAAATATGAACAAAACGAAAAGTAAAAATTAAATTACACGAATGGTCCCTGTATTTGGGGGAATTTGTGTTTTTGATCCTTAACTTATTATTTTTTTTTTTTTAACTTAGATGGTCACTACTGTTTATTTTTGTTGCGCGTTTGGTCTCTGTCTTACCTAAAAAACTATTGCACCTTATTAATTTATGTTTTAAGTAATTTTCTTATTTATGTAGTTATTTTTTACATATTTAAAAAATTAATAGACCACACATATTTGTATCTCCTCGTATGAAACCTACTGTTTATTTTTAATTAATTAATTTTTTTAACTCGGATGGTCCCTACTTTTTATTTTTGTTATGTGTTTGATCTTTGTCTTAACTAAAAAGACTATTTTTACCTTATTAATTTTTTTTAATTAGTTTTTTTATTTATGTATTTATTTTTTATATATTTCAAAAAATTAATATACCCCACATATATGTATCTCCTCATCATAAACCTAAAACCACATTTGGGGAATTTAATTTGGGTCTTACCGGTCACCATCTCATCTCTCATCCCCCCAACTTCTATTTCTTTTTCATCTTTAGTAACATCGATGTTTTCATCATCATTCTTTTTTTGGTGCTTCAACTCTGGTCAACCAACATCATAATCTACTGTCTCTTCCTCTTTAGTGGGTTGTGGTGTTGAATCGACGGGGTTGAAGGACCAATAAAAGAAGTGATGTTGAAGATGTAAATATCAGTAAAGATGGAAAATAAATAGAAGTTGAGAATGATGAAAGATGAGATGGTGATGATATACAGATATGTAGGGTCTATTAACTTTTCTTAAATATATAGAGCATAAGTACATAAACAAGAAAAATTAATTAAAAAAATTAATAAGGGCAAAATAGTTTTTTAGGTAAGACAGAGATCAAGTGCGTAACAAAATTAAACACTAGGGACCATCCGAGTTAAAAAAAATTAATTAAAAAAGAAACAGTAGGGATTAATTAAAAAATAAATTAATAGCGGCACAATAATCTTTTTAGATAAGATAGGGACCAAACGCGCAACAAAAATAAACAGTAGGGACCATCCAAATTAATAAAATAAGTTAGAGACCAAAAACACAAATCCCCCCAAACCACAGAGACCATTCGTGTAATTTAGTTTTTTATGTTTTGTTTCGATCATATTTAGGTAACTATTTTTTTATACATCTAAGTAACGAACTTGTTGAAAGCGTTTATATATCTAGGATTTAACATGCTATGGCAGGTCATAATGGTCATATGTAAACACTTCCAACAAATTTGTTACCTACATTGTACAAAAAAAGATAGTTACGCAGATATAAACATACCGAAAAGTTAATTACTTTAATAATTCATGTTACCAAAATGTATGATATAAAAGTTTAATTCGTTAATTTCTGGCAAATTAAAAAATATATAGACCGAAAGTATAATCCACTTAAATTAAAAACTGTAAGGACCTGGAATAAAATTTAGTCATTTCCCATCAATCATTAAAAATTTTAGGACCTCGATAGTAAAATTTACTTAAATTAAAAACTATAAGAAATGAAAATTTAATTTATTCTTTTCCTGTAAATAATTAAAAGCTATATTGATCAAAAGTGCAATTCACTCAAAAACAAAAAATATAAATATATAAATATAAATGTAATTTACTTATTTCATTTCATGACATTGACAATTAAAAGAAGAAGATAGTAACATACAAATCTTATACTAGTTTAAAATCTTTAATTCTGGATGTGAGCTTTATATTTGTACTTTAAAACTTTAATCATTTTTTATAAACATGACTTGGAATCTTCAAAATTACTTAATCCCATGTGTCTGCCTTTATTTCATACTCCTTTGC
The DNA here is from genome assembly GCF_052625555.1 of Lactuca saligna. Taxonomy (NCBI): domain Eukaryota; kingdom Viridiplantae; phylum Streptophyta; class Magnoliopsida; order Asterales; family Asteraceae; genus Lactuca; species Lactuca saligna. The sequence continues at coordinate 98,118,721 of NC_136421.1, forward strand.
AACAATCACTCTCCCACAGTGCCACTCATTGTCAACCATGGCAGATCATGTCTACCCTCCATCAAAGCCCAAAGAAGCAACCGTCGTTAAACCAACACCACCACCGACTAACAAACCCCAACTTTACAACCCTAATCTCAATCGCCACCCTTACCGCCCCAACCCTAACATATATCACCGCAATTGCCGTCGAAGCTACTTCTGCGTATGCTGTTTCTGGTCAATCTTAATCATAATCCTCCTCCTCCTCCTCGCCACCATCACCGGCTGCATCCTATACCTCCTTTACCGGCCCCACCGTCCAACATTCTCAATCACAGCCCTCAAAATCTCCCAGTTCAACCTCACCACCACCTCCGACGACACAACCCGCCTCACATCCAACCTCAATCTTACCCTTTCCACCAAAAACCCAAATAAGAAAGTAGTGTTTTACTACGATCCAATCACCATCACATGCTTATCAGAGGAAACCCAAATCGCGAATGGGTCCTTTACTAATTCGTTAGTCAGTAATCCCAATAACATCACCATCATACGCTCATCATTGTACAGTAGCTCTCTGCTTCTGGAAACGACTATAGTGAATCAGATCAAATCAGATCTGAAGAAGAAGAAATCTGGATTGCCATTGAAGATATTACTTGATACTGAAGCTAGAGTGAAGATCGAATCAATTAGAACCAAAAAAGTTGGGATTCGGATTGAATGCGAAGGAATTCATAGCCTCATTCCAAACGGTAGTGGTGGTAAGTCTAAAAATTCATCAACTTCTGTGACTGCTACTGTTTCTGATGCTAAATGCAAGGTGGATCTACGGATCAAGATCTGGAAATGGACTTTTTCAAGTTAGCAATCTACACACGATTTAATTTGAATTTGATTTTTTTTACCTTTATTTTTGACTTACTCTGGGTTTGGTTCATCCTCTTTAGATCAGAAGGATGGTCCACCATGGAAACACTTCTTAGAGTCTTACTTGTAATATGATTTATTGTGTTTATTGACCGAAGAAACGTTGACTATATATCGTTAATGTTTATTCTTTTGTCTAAAAATTTATAGATGACTATACCATCTTTATAATACTATATACTATATCTTCGAAATTGTTAAAATATCATATTTATTAATATTATTATTTGATGACTTAATATAAATGTATGTATCTTTATCAATTAAGACCTATTTTATGACTTTATAAAAAGTAGTTATTGATCCATTAATCTAAAAAACCGTGGACATAAAAATCCATGCAAGCTTAAAAAATGGAAAGGACTCTATGTAAGAACAAAAAATGAAATTTATCAAGTTCAACTTATAAACAAGTTTACCAGCTTAAAAAATCAAAATAAAAAACCAATAGATTTTTTTTTTTCGTATGGACACATTTTACCTCTTTGCGCCTCAAAACAAATTTATCAAGTTTTCAAAAATAAAATACTTTTAACTAAGAAAAAACATTTAAAAACAAATTTATTACATAGCTACTTTTCTAATCTTTTGGGTCACTAAAACTAAATAACTACCTATCCAAGGCACCTTTCTATCAATTAATTCAACATTCTGGAATTGTTCTTCGAGTTCTATACTATATCTATGCATTCTAGACTCTAGTTTAGTCACAATTTATATAAAAAGTATAACGAGTTTTAGTCAATAGTCACGACCGATAACTGTGATATAATCTCATCAGTTCTTACGTTTTTTTTTTTTTTTTTTTTTTTTTTTTTTGAAGTCTAACTTTATATTGTAACACTTACTAGCCGAGACATAAAAACATAAAAGCTCACATGACATCTAATTTTATGTGACTAAATCATAAGGTGGATATACTCACATTAATAAACCGTAGCGAAAATGTAACATTTAGTCACGAAAATTATTTTTTGTAATCAAAGAGGATAGTTTATTAGCGAAATGTTAAGAAAAATCTTTTTGTAAATATAAGTATTTTATGGCTACAATTTAAATTCATCGACGGTCATGTTAAAAGAAAAAATAATTCTATGATTGTAAGTGAGATATCATCTACTTTATTAGGAATACCAATGAATCTGATTGTTTCAATTACTCATAATACCCTATTTGTGACTATAAGTTTTTTATTTCACGGTTTTGTTTGTTATTTTTTTTGACCATCTGAATTTATTGAAGAGACTAACAACAATATTGAAGAGACTAACAACAAGCTACCAAAAAGCAATTACATAGATAAACTCATAAACCCAAAGGGTATTTTGGAGTCAATTACTTCGGTAAGCTTTTGTCTTTTTGTGTCTACAGTTTGATTTGTTTTGTATGCCTAAACGTAAACAATATTCATGGTAAAAAAATGTGGGACTTCGTATTTTATTTTCACAATTTTATGCGTTACTAAAAATAATCAATAGTCATGAAACTGTGTGTGTGACTGTAAGCATCTAAATGTCACGATTTAATTTATTATGTTTGTTTAAAATAAACAATATTCATCATTTAAAAAATAATATGTGACCATAAGTATGGTCACAATGTAACATCTCAAAAGTACTAAATAATATTTTTTTTTATTTTTAAGTTAACCAAAACCATCAATCATTCATTCATCCCATCAAAGTATGACAATGTGAAAAAATAATTATGAGAGTATAATCCCAAAATCATAAAATACTAAATAGAGGTGAATGTTATGCGATCATGTCGGGCTTTCCCTTTCATAATAGAAGTACCTGAAAAATATTTTAAACATAAACCGTAAGTACAAAGTTTAGTGAATTCCCTAAAATACCACAGAACATACATACATTGTCATAGGCTACCCCCATAGTCTTGCATATAAGTGCTATTGGCTACCCACATGGTCTTTTCTCTGAAATGTCATGGGCTACCCTCAGGGTCTTACAACTAAGTGCCATAGGGCTACTCCATTGCCTTTCCTTGAAATGTCATGGGATATTCCCATGGTCTAACTGATGGGTTTTGAGCATACTAACACTTCCTAAGTGTACATGCAACCCTAATAACCTTGGATCTATGTTTGTCTAATTTGTCATGCAAAGTTGAATTCCAAGGTTATATCCTATCTAGCATACATAGGGAACAATTTAAACATAATATATAGATAGAATAACTTACCTTGTTGTTGCTTGTGTTCCTTGAAACCTTGTGAGCCTAGCACCCCAAGTGTGATGCCTCAAATGCTTCACACAACACCAAATACTCTTGGAAGAACTTATGAGAGAATCAACACTCTTCAAAATCGGCCAAGCCCTCTTTTCTTAGTATGTGTGTGTAACCGATTTGGTGGAGATCATATTCTTTATATAGTGTTGACACATCTAGGGTTAAACCCTAATGTGTCATGACTCTTCATTTCCATGACCCATGGGTTTGTAACTCCCATGGAGCATCCATGGAGCATCCTATGGGTGGAACCCAACTTGATGATCCATGGAGCCTTTTAGCCCACTATACAAGATATGGATGATTTACTTAATCAACCCATATATTTAATTAGTTATCTTTTGATCACTTAATTAATTCTAAATTAATTCTTGATCAAACTAATCAAATAATATTATTAATATATTAGAACTTATAATATATTAATAATCTCCAAGCGTTATTTCTCTCATTTAGTTTATCCAATTGCATGGTGCCATGCAACCCAAATGGACCATGCCGGGTCGGGTCAAGTACATACCAGAAATAGTTATGGACTTAGACACCTTATCCAACAGTCTCCCACTTGGATAAGTCTAGTAACTATTACTGCAAGTATGACTTCAGGAACCGATCGGCAATCGTAGCTCTTTACAAGGTTTCTCGAAACTTGAGAAGATGATGGTACGCCATTTAAGATAAGTGATCATATAATCCTCTGTTCTAGATATCAGTCGGACAAATACATGGAACAATGTCTTCCTTATTGTCCAACATTTGTTTCCCGATTTCCGATTTGTTTGACAAAGAACTTTATTGAACACATCAATCTAGTTCTGACCGGGCCCGGTACATAGGTCAAAACAAAATCATCGAGGGGCCCAGATATCAGCTTCTAATCCAAGAAGGAACAGATAAACTTCGACTCATATGTTTGTTCTACTACTCATTGAATTACACACAAGAGCACGATTTTATAACATCGAGTTACCAATGCGTTTTTCGTACAATCAATGCATAACCAACTTGTAAGTAACAAATCATATCTCTAGGTTTAAAGACTTATATGATATTACCGTCTCACGATCACTCGAGATAGAATTCCATGAAGTGATTCCAGTGAGCGTGGGTTGTGTCCAATGCTCAGAACTTATGAGCACTCATGATTGTTGTAGCCTTGTCCCAGACCTCTACAACCAAACATGACAGTCTTGATTCATACCTACTTCCGACATATGACCGACTATGGAGGTTTGAATAATATGTTAAACCAAACATAATTATTCTGGAAGTCAAAACATGCAAAAGAAATATAGTAAACGATCGACAAGAGATAGCAACACTTTACTCATAAATAAACACTTTTATTCATCATCAAATGTCAATTACACTTTACAAATTTCAAGATTATCTAACTACTAAATCTAATATCATCCTTCAGCCCTATGCTCCGAGCATGCTGGAAATGCTTAACCCGAGTCAGTCCCTTCGTGAGGGGATCTGCTGGGTTCTCATCCGATGATACCCTCTTTGCCACGAGGAGTCCTTCTTCGATCCGATGTCTGATGAAATGGTATTTTCTGTCGATGTGTCTGGATCTCCCGTGATCCCTTGGTTCCTTGGCTAAGGCAACAGCACTTTCACTATCACAGAAAATTTCCATCGGCTCTTTAATAGCTGGTACAACTCCAAGGTCTCCAATGAAGTTTCTCAGCCATAACGCCTCCTTTGCTGCTTCGCTAGCTGCAATATACTCTGATTCACAAGTAGAATCAGCCACTGTCTCTTGCTTGGAACTCTTCCAAGAAATAGCTCCTCCATTTAGGGTAAAGACCCAGCCCGACTGAGAGCGGAAGTTATCCCTATCAGTCTGGAAGCTAGCATCACTATACCCTACAACTCTCAAGTCATCACTCCCACCGAGGGTAAGGACCCAGTCCTTAGTCCTTCGCAGGTACTTGAGAATATTCTTTACCGCAATCCAGTGTGCCTTGCCAGGGTTCCCCTGAAACCTGCTAACCATGCTCAAGGCAAAGGCTACATCAGGTCGAGTACACGTCATAGCATACATGATCGAACCTACAGCCGAAGCATAAGGTATTCGACTCATTTCTGCTATCTCAGCCTCAGTGCTAGGGCTTTGTGTCTTACTCAGCTTGGCGTTACTCTGGATGGGCAACTCTCCTTTCTTGGAGTCTTGCATTCCGAATCTCTTCAGAACTTTCTCCAAGTAGGTACTTTGACTAAGTCCAATTAGTCTTTTACTCCGATCTCTCAAAATTCTTATCCCCAAAATATAGGCAGCTTCACCAAGGTCCTTCATAGCGAAACACTTTCCAAGCCAGGACTTTACTTCCTGCAAGGTTGGAATGTCGTTTCCTATGAGTAGTATGTCATCCACATACAATACCAAAAAGCTAACTATACTCCCACTAGCCTTGACATATACACAAGATTCATCTTCACTCCTAGAAAAGCCAAATTCCTTGACCTTTTCATCAAAGCAAAGATTCCATCTGCGAGGTGCTTGCTTTAATCCATAAATGGATTTCTCAAGCTTACACACTCTATTAGGGTACTCGTTACTGACAAAACCCTCTGGCTGACTCATGTAAACATCTTCAGCCAACTTCCCATTAAGGAAAGCGGTTTTGACATCCATTTGCCAAATTTCATAGTCATGAAATGCGGCTATGGCTAACAGAACCCGAATAGACTTAATCTTGGCTACCGGAGAAAAGGTCTCATCATAGTCCACTCCAGGAATTTGAGAGAAGCCCTTTGCAACCAGTCTAGCCTTATAAGTGTGTACTTTACCATCCATGTCGGTCTTTTTCTTGAAGACCCATTTGCACCCTACAGTCTTTCGACCTGGTACATTCTCAACCAAGTTCCAAACTTGATTGTCATACATGGATTGTATCTCGCTATCCATAGCCTCTTTCCATTTAGCAGACTCGGGGCCCGCCATGGCTTCCTCGTAGCTGTTAGGGTCATCATGACTTACTAGTGTCTCATCACTAATAAGTGTCTCACCTTCTGCAGTAATATGGAATCCATAGTAATGCTCAGGTGCACTCCTAACTCTCGTGGAACGCCTCAGAGGTACAGATTCGTCAATTGGCTCAACAGGAGTTTCCTCCTCAAGTTGAGGGCTAGAGTTTGAAGTTCCTTCACCACTTGATTCTTGAATTTCTTCAAGATCAACTTGCCTCCCACTGTCTCCTTGGCTTATAAACTCTCTCTCTCGAAAGACTCCTCTTCTTGCTACAAAGACCACGTTGTCACTAGGTCTGTAGATGAGGTAACCAAAGGAATGCTGTGGGTAGCCGATGAAAATACACCTCTCGCTTCGGGGTTCGAGCTTGTCATGAGTCTCGCGTCTCACGAAAGCCTCGCAGCCCCAAATCTTGATGTGGTCTAGTTTAGGTACTTTACCAGTCCACATCTCGTGAGGAGTTTTGGCAACTTTCTTTGTAGGGACTAGATTAAGGATATGGGCGGCAGTCTCTAAGGCATACCCCCAGAATGAGATTGGTAGCGAAGCTCGACTCATCATGGAACGAACCATGTCCAACAAGGTTCGATTACGCCTCTCAGCCACACCATTCAATTGTGGTGTCCTAGGAGGTGTCAATTGTGAGACAATCCCACATTCCTTTAGATAGTCGAGGAACTCTGAACTAAGATACTCACCACCCCGATCGGATCGAAGCATCTTAATGTTCCTGCCCAATTGATTCTCGACTTCCTGTTTAAATTCCTTAAACTTCTCGAAAGTCTCTGACTTATGCTTGATTAAGTAGACATATCCATATCTACTGTAATCATCGGTAAAAGTCAAATAATAACGATTAGCATCTCTTGTGGCATGTTTGAATGGTCCACACACATCCGTGTGTATAAGGTCCAACAAACCTTCACCCCTTTCACATGAGCCTGTGAAGGGTGACTTTGTCATTTTTCCAAGTAAGCATGATTCGCAACTATCATTTGACTTTAGATCAAACGACTCCAAGACTCCATCCTTTTGGAGTTGGCCTATGCGTTTCTTGCTTATATGTCCAAGACGACAATGCCATAGTGATGCTTTATCCAAGTTATTATTAGAAGAAGAATCAATACACAAAACATTATTTCCTAAGTTATCTACAATAGATACAGCTTCATACACACCATCACAAGGTAATGCTTTAAAATAAAGTACATTATTAAAGAAAGCATTAATCGAACCAACTTCATTATCAAACGAAAAGGTGAAACCTTGTTTGTACAATGCATGAAAGGAAATAATATTTCTTGCCATTTCTGGCGAATAACAACATTTATTCAAATCTAAATTTAACCCACTACTTAGCGATAAAGTATAAACTCCAATCTTGGTGACAGGTGTAACTTTCCTATTCCCCATGATTAAGTTTATTCTTCCTTGCTCCACATCCTCACTTCTTCCTAGTCCCTGCAAGTCACAGCAAATATGAATTCCGCAACCTGTATCAAGGACCCAAGATTTCGAATGGGGTGAGTTATTAGAAATGATAGTGTAAATACCTGCATGGTTGGGTTTGACTTTCCCATCCTTTACATCTTGCTGGTACTTTGGGCAGTTCCGCTTCCAATGAGCTTTCTCGTGGCAATAGAAGCATTCCGCCTCTTTTGGGTCAGAAGAAGGAGTAATGAAACCTTTCTTGGTTCCACTTGAAGAAGAGCCATCAAGGGTCCGAGCCTTGGTACCCTTTGAAGATCTCTTTCTCTTCCTCCCTCGACTCTGCCCGATTGCCAAGACCGGATTTGTTTCTGGAGTAGGAGTGATAGCAACCGACTTCCCCTTAAGACCTGTTTCTGCGGTCTTGAGAAGTCCCTGAAGTTTGCTGAGAGTGACTTCTTCCTTGTTCATGTGATATGTCATGCGGAATTGATCATAGCACGATGGTAAGGAGTGCAAAATGATATCTATTGCAAGCTCCTCGGGGAAGTTCACATTAAGCTTCAGCAAACGATCCACATACCTTTGCATTTTCTGCATGTGGCTCGTGACGGACTCTCCGTCCTTCATCATGGTTGTTATCATGGAGCAGATGACTTCGTACCTCTCTTGTCGTGCACTTTGATGGTATCTTTCCATCAAGTCTTGGTGCATTTCATAAGGGTAGAAGTCTTCGTAAGACTTTTGGAGTTCAGCTGTCATGGTGGCTAACATGATGCAAGCCACCTTGGTTGCATCTCTTTCATGAGTATGAAAGTCAGTGATCTCCTGGGGAGTTGCAGTGGACTCGTCAATTTCCTTAAGCTCCTTGTCAAGGACATATTCTTTGTCCTCGTAGCGAGTAATCATCCTGATGTTTCTGATCCACTTATTGAAGTTGGATCCATCAAAGGTGACTTTCCCACACAGACTCATAAGAGTAAAGGAGCCATTAGGATTCGAGCCAGAAGCATTGTTTGAAGACATCTGAAAAAGAAGAACAAGTTTAGTTTAGATTTAAGAGAGTCCTTAATAAAACACCCAAATGTAATATTAAGGCTAGGATCCAATCACAATATAATATAACTTAGAAGAGGTATGCCGTAATCTAAGCTATACCATATTTGAAAGGTAGGTGAATGACGATTCACCAATTTCCACCACGAAAACCGAAATATTAAATATTTAGTTTTTATTGGTTTTAGAAATTCCTAGATTCTTTGAGATCCAATGAACTTTTCAAAGGCATGTTTCGATCTCGGGAGTGCCCTCCAGGTTTTGTGACTGGGATGCCGAGGATCACAAAACGAGGTGTGAAGTAACCATGCAAATCACTTGGTACCTTTAAAGTTTATCACTCAATCGATGTGCCGGTAAACCACACACGCTCCACCGATACTATAATAAACTTTTAAGTCACCCTTTACCTACCTTGTTAAGTCCAAGTTAGTGTGCCGGTTAACCACACACGCTCCACCAACGACTCAGACAAAGTGTAAAGTGTAATTTCATGGATTAGCACCTTATTCACATTTTTCCTAAAGTAACTAAGATTGGGAATTTAATAAAATGTTTAGTTACTTTATATATTCATCATACTTTGAATGAGAATTTATAAGTCCTTGTCTTACCCGTTCGGCTAACGACCCTCCACCAGTCAAGCAAGCGGTGGGTGAGAATATACACCCATTAAGTCACCATTTTATAGGCAACAACCTTATACCCACCTTATAGACCGGCTTCGTGAATGAGGCGTACTAGCGGTAAGACGACTTGTTCTTATACATATATATATAATTATTAAATTATCATAATATAAGTATAAGGGTTGAATTTTAACTTTTAAAATTCTAGGGGTTGGAACTAAAGTTTTAACTTAACTTTACTTGTTCCAAAACTTGAGGGCAAGTTTTGTAACTTTCAAAACTTTTCATTTCTTGTAACTTATGAGTTTAATAGAGTCATAAAATGAAGACTCTTCATTTTTATAACTCTTGTGTTTTCTTAATGGTTTTTAACTCAAGTGACTCTTGGTTTTCCATAACTTAAGAATAAGTTATGGACTCCATTAAAACACATTATGATCAAGAATTAAACTACCAAATAGGTTACAAATAATTCCTATGATCATCTAAAACTCATAAGAACAAGAACATGAATATGAACATAATCAAAAATTACATAAAACTTTGTAATTTTGATAACTAGTTGTTGTAAATGAATTAGCAAAACATTACACCACCAAAAACAAGTTTACATTTACTAAAACAGTTTAGGGTAATGTTTCTAATTCATTTTCCAGCAACTGAATCGAAATTCTGCACTTATTCGACCCTACTCGCCGAGTGCATGAACATGACTCGCCGAGTTGGTTGAAGTTACTCGTGGACTCGGCGAGTCCCCCCTATGGACTCGGCGAGTCCGATCGCAGACAGCAAATTTTCGATTCTGTTTTCAACTTTTAAGCACAAATAAGAACAAACAAGCCTAGGCTCTGATACCACTGATGGGTTTTGAGCATACTAACACTTCCTAAGTGTACATGCAACCCTAATAACCTTGGATCTATGTTTGTCTAATTTTTCATGCAAAGTTGAATTCCAAGGTTATATCCTATCTAGCATACATGGGGAACAATTTAAACATAATATATAGATAGAATAACTTACCTTGTTGTTGCTTGTGTTTCTTGAAACCTTGTGAGCCTAGCACCCCAAGTGTGATGCCTCAAATGCTTCACACAACACCAAATACTCTTGGAAGAACTTATGAGAGAATCAACACTCTTCAAAATCGGCCAAGCCCTCTTTTCTTAGTATGTGTGTGTAACCGATTTGGTGGAGATCATATTCTTTATATAGTGTTGACACATCTAGGGTTAAACCCTAATGTGTCATGACTCTTCATTTCCATGACCCATGGGTTTGTAACTCCCATGGAGCATCCATGGAGCATCCTATGGGTGGAACCCAACTTGATGATCCATGGAGCCTTTTAGCCCACTATACAAGATATGGATGATTTACTTAATCAACCCATATATTTAATTAGTTATCTTTTGATCACTTAATTAATTCTAAATTAATTCTTGATCAAACTAATCAAATAATATTATTAATATATTAGAACTTATAATATATTAATAATCTCCAAGCGTTATTTCTCTCATTTAGTTTATCCAATTGCATGGTGCCATGCAACCCAAATGGACCATGCCGGGTCGGGTCAAGTACATACCAGAAATAGTTATGGACTTAGACACCTTATCCAACACTAACATCCGATTATCATAGGCTACCCCATGGTCTTTCATGTAATTACCATGGGCTACCCCATGGTCTTTCAGACAAATGTCATGCGTTACCCCCGAAGTCTTCCATGTAAGTATGATAAAAACAACTAGCATCGTACATAGTATAATGAGAAGATTCACTTCTCAGTCGATACTTAGCTGTTACCGCTCTTACTGTCGAAATAAAAGGTGCTATATCCCACCTGGATAATCATACAAGGTACACCCTCATACCACTTCCTAATACTAAGAGTTGGCCAAAAGTCAACTTAGGCCAAAAAGTCAAAGGTTAAAGAGAAAGTCAACATCATCAATACCCATCAATGTCGTGCCATTCCTTGGCCACGCCATGGGCACAAAACGACAAGACAATCGACTGGTCTTTGGTCACCATGTCACGACGTTCTAGTGCCACACTGTGGGGACCAGTCTGAATAGCTTAATCGAGTTAAGTTACTCTTAACTCAATTCTAGGGGCTCAAAAGCCCATATCTACTCCTTCCCAACATCTTGATGGATAAAGTTTCAAAATTTATCCATTAAGACACTCCATTAAGACAAGATCTCATTACATAGGTTATAAAGTTCATTTAAGATGTACAACTCATCCATTAAGTCCTTAATCATAAGAGATACAAGCTCAATCTTTCGATAAAGCTTTCAGGGGTCCTTTTGATACCTAAAAATGTAATCTTTATGGACATGCATGCCCCACGCATGTCCTTCCTCAAATCTAGGTCAAAAAGAAGAAAAGGGACCTAAATCTCATGCAAGATTTCCAAATCACAACCAAATCTTAGATCCACAAAACATGATGTCCTTTGGACTCCTAAAAGTCATAAAGTTGCAAACTTTATCTCTATGATCCACTTAAAAGTCCAATAAAAGAGTTTATTAAGAAAAATAATTCTAGATCTCTAAGAAGAAGATAAAAGACTAGATCAAGAGCCTTACAAATGGTCCAACAAGGTGCTTTCAGAGGATGGGGAGTGTTGCTTGCTAGTCTCTTGCACAAAATCTTCCTCTACTTCCTTCAAAATCACTAAAAGCTAGCAAATCAGCTCCAAAAGCATCAAAAAAAAGATAAGGGTTAGGTTTTATGGGGGTCTGAGAGTGATGGAGGTTGAGGATGAATAAAACCTAGCCTTCTCATCCCTTTAAATAGGGAGAAAAACCCAGAAGTAGGGTATCATTAAAATTAGCAGCCACTCTGTGGCACAAATGGCCATGCCGTGGGTGGTCTTTTAAACTCCGCGATCAATGAAAACATCGCCACGTCGTAGCCACCCAAAATCAAGAGTTAATAATATAATGGATTAAATCATACTTGGAATGGGTGGTACAATTCTCCCCCACTTGGATCAGACTTCGTCCGCGAAGTCCTCTGCTGCAAATATCTTCGAATAATGCTCCCTCATTTCCTCATAAGGCTCGTACGTCCATTCCATGCCCTTCTGGCATTGTAGTTACATTTGCACCTTCACCAAACCCACCACTTTGTTTTGCAAAGTCTTCGTCTTCCTATCGATGATAGAAACTGGTCTCATAATATAGTTCATGCGCTCATCTACCTGAATATCCTCCAATGGCACTACTGCGGAATCATCAACTAAGTACTTCCAAATGTGAGAGACATGAAATTTACTATGAATATGTTTGAGCTCCTCAAGTAACTCCAAACGGTATGCAACCCTACCCACTTGAGCAAAAACCCTAAACGGACCAATATACATAGGGCCCAAGTTGCCCCGCTTCCAAAATCGGATGACACCCTTTCAAGGAGACACCTTTAGAAGCACCATATCACCAACCTGAAACTCGATATCGGAACGTCGCTGATATGCATAACTCTTCTGCTGACTCTGTATAGTCTACAATCTCCCGCACACAATAAATCAGCTCGGTAGTCCGGAGTACCACCTCCATACTACCTATGACTCGCTGACTGACCTGACCCTAGCAAATCGAGATCCATAACTTCATTCTGCAGACTATCTTTAAAGGAGGTCGATAAATACTAGCATGGTAGCTGTTATTGTACGAGAACTCTGCCAAAGGAAGGTATGGATCCTAACTACCACAAAAATCTAAAACACATGTATGGAGCATATCCTCTAGGATCTGAATAGTCCACTCACTTTGACCATCAGTCTGCAGGTGGAAAGACGTGCTGAAGTGTAGTCAAGTACCCAAATCTTGATGAATTCTATTCCAGAATCTACAAGTGAAATGCACATCATAATTCGAAACCACTAATATTGAGACTCTGTGACGTGCAACTACCTCACGAATATTGATGTTTGCTAACTTCTCAGCCAAGATTCTCTCCTGAATAGGGATAAAATGCATACTATTGGTCAATCGATCCATGATGACCAAAATCGAATCCACCCCTCGTGTTGTCTATGGTAACTTTATAATGATATCCATCATGATCTCTTCCTATTTACAAACATGAATACTCAATGACACCATTTTTTCGTGAGGCCACTAATGCTCAGCCTTGACATTCCTGCATCTCAAACACCTCTCTGCGTACCAGGCCACATCCGGCTTCATGCAAGGCCACCAATAATCAGGTCGGAGGTCGTTGTACATTTTTTCATACCTAAATGAATAGAAAATATCAGCTTGTGCGTCCTCCATTAGAATCTGACAAGTACCTCCCAAATACGAGACCCAACCCTACGATGTAAGTTCAATAATCGATGACTATCATAACCAAAAGAGGAGACCTAATCCACTATGCACTCACTTTTTCGATGCTCCTCTTTTATAGCCTCAACTTGGGAGCCGTAAATCTCCTCCAAGAGTGGGGTACTTACCATCATCGTCAAACACAAATCTCAAATAGGAGTACTAGAGTCTTGCGGTTAAGAGCATAGGCCACCACATTGGCCTTTTCGGGGTGATAAAGAATCTTATAATCATAATCCTTCACCATGTTGAGCCACTGGTGTTGCCTCATGTTTAAATTCGATTGATCCATCAGATATCTCAAACTCTTATGGAACGTGTAGATGATAAAACGAACCCCATACAAATAGTGACGCCAAATATTGAGGGTAAAAACCACAACCTACAACTCTAAATCATAAGTAGAATAATTCACCTCATGAGGCTTTAGTTGCCTCGAAGCATAAACAATCACATGGCCCCTCTGTATAATCACTTCACCCATCCCTGTGATCGAAGCATCACAATAAACCACGAAATCCACCCATGCCTTTAGGTAGGGCTAGACTCAAAGCCTCACATAACCTCTGTCTCAAAGTATCAAATGTTACTTGCCGCTCATGCCCCTAATGGAAAGTGATAGTCTTCTTCCTAAGCTTGCTCAACGAAACTACACTTTAGGAGAAATTCTCGATGAACCTCCGATAATACCCTTCTAACCCAAGGACACTTTGAATCTCCTATGGAGACCTCATAACCTCCTACTGCATCATGGGATTGATCTTGGACGGGTCGACCAATACTCCCTTCTAATTGCAAACGTGACCTAGAAACTACAACTCATGCAACTAGAACAAGCACTTGGAGAATTTGGCATAAATCCTCTCCTTCCTCAGAGTCTCCAGAACCTCCCACATAGGATCCTCATGTTGCTCCTTGGTCTTAGAATAGACCAGAATATCGACAATAAATACAATGATAGACCGATCTAGTGTCGGTCTACACACGTGTTTCATGAGATCCATTGAACACTGCTTGTGCATTGGTGATCCCAAAAGGCATCACCACGAACTCGTAATGACCATAATGAGTTCTCAATCCTATCTTCTAAACATCTTCATGTTGAAAAGGTTGGATTAATGTCTAAGTCCATAACTATAATTGGTAAGACTTGACCCGACCCGGCATGGTCCATTTGGGTTGCATGGCATCATGCATTTGGATAAGACTATAATGAGAGAAATAAGACACTTATGGTTATTAATATATTATAAGTTCTAGTATATTAACAATAAGAATAATAAGATTATTTAATTAGTATTGATTAAAAATTAATCTAGGATTAATTAAGTGATCAAAACAAGACTAATTAAATATATATATATATATATATATATATATATATATGGGTTGATTGTGTAAATCGTCCATACTTGTATAGTGGGCTAATGCTCCATGGATTATCTAGTTGGGCCAAAACCCATATGATGCTCCAAGGATGCTCCATGGTGTATTTGAACCCATGGATCCAAGGAAAAGGAAAGTCATGACAATTAGGGTTACCCTAATTGTAACGCTATATAAAGATCTTATTCTTGACCAAAATCGGCCACTAGAGTGAGTAAGAAAGGGCTAGCCGATTTCATGAAGTGTAGAATTCTCTCAAGTTATTCCAAGTGTATTTGGTGTTGTGTGAACCATTTGAGGTGTCACACTTGGGGCACTAGGCACTCAAGCTTCATGAAGACTTTCTACATGAAAAAGGTATGTATTCTATCTTGTTATATCCATTTTTTTGTATGCTAGATTAGGATAATACCTTGGATGTTCATATTTGCATGTATAATAGAGAAAACATAGATCCAAGGTATTTAGGGTTGCATGTACACTTAGGAGTATTAGAATGCTCATAACCCAACAGTGGTATCAAAGCCATGGGTTGTTTTCTATTATATTTGATGCAAATGTATTTTTTTTTTTCATGTTGAAGGAAAAAAAAAAACATGAAGTTTGTCAAATTTTAAGATAATTTCTTGTTTTTGTGAAAAACTAATTATTTGTAAAATTTGAATAATTTGCTATATGAGTTGAATTAGGTCAAATTTAGTAAAAGTTCAAAATTATATGATTATTTTATTAGTTTTAAAAGTTTGATCTAAAGGGTTTTTTGAAACCTCCATAAGTTATGGGTATGAAAAGGTTTTAAAAAATTGATTCAAAGTTTTTTATGGAGTTACAAAACTTGGTCTTAATGTTTTAAAGAATTCCATAACTTGTTCTTAAGTTATGGAACATGAAAAGTGTTTTTTTTTTTTTTTTTTTTTTTTTTTTTTTTTTTTTTTTTTTGTGTTATCTTGTTTTATGAGTTAATTTAGATTGATGAAAAATATTATTTGTTAGTTGGTTTTAATCCAAATCAATCTAAAATAAGTCCATAAAATGTGTTTATGTAATTTAAAAGTCACATTTATGAATCTTAAAACTCATAAAGTTGGCAATGGTTACAAAAAATGAAGAGTCTTGTCCTTAAGTTATGGAGGTTCAAGAGTCACTTCATTAAGTAATAAATATGTAACCTTAATTAATTCCATAAGTTACAAAATAAAGAAAAAAGTTACATTCTTTAAATAATTTAAAGTCTTCCATAACTTGTCCTCAAGTTATGGAACTTGAAGAGTTTTTTTAATTAAAACTACTTTAAACACATAAGTTATGGAATTAATTAGTTTTGAATAATTTCAAAACTTGCCCTCAAGTTTTCGAATTTGAAAAGTGTTCTCTTATGAATACTTTAATTCCAAGATAGCCCTTAGAATTTTAAAAGTTAGAATTCAACCCTTATACTTTATAATATTATAAGTTAATAATATTTATATATATATGTATAAGAGTAAAGTCAGTCTTACCGTTAGTAGGCCTCATTCACGAAGCCGGTCTATAAGGGGGGTATAAGGTTACTGCCTATAAAATGGCAGTTTAATGGTTGTCCACTCTCACCCACCGCTTCCTTGACCGGTGGAGGGTCGTTAGCCGAACGGGTAGGACAAGGACTAGAATTCTCCCTTCATTGAAAGTATTAATGATAAATACTAAGTAACTAAACTCTTATAAATACCCAATCTTAGTTACTTAGGAAAATGTGAATAAGGTGCTAATCCATGAAATTACACCTTGCACTTTGTTTAAGTCGGTTAGTGGAGCGTGTGTGGTTAACCGACACAGTAACTCCTATTTAACAAGGTAGGCAAATGGTAACTTAATGTTTATCATAGTATCGATGGAGTGTGTGTGGTTAACCAACACATCGATTGAGGGGTAAACACTTAAGGGTACCAAGTAATTTGCATGGTTACTTCACACCTTGTTTTATGATCCTCGGCATCCCAGCCACAAAACCTGAAGGGCACACTCGAGATTGAAACATGCTATTGAACAGTTCAATGAATCTCAAAAGATCTAGGAGTTTCAAATCCAATTAAAACCTAATAATATGTGACAACTGCCAATTCAGGTCATTCTTGGACTCATGCATCTTTATAATAACCATTCATGCACAACATGTCATGACCTAGTAGTATAAATTAGGTCAAAAATCTTGCATAAACTAGGATCCAACTAAGGTCTAGGACTAATATACTTGATACTTACAATTCTAGTAAGTTGCTTAGCTACAATAGGAAATGCCAATACTATAATTAGAATAAAGCTTCAAGCTTTGTTATAATTGAAATAGGGTATAAAACTCTAAAAATAAATTAAAACATTCTAATTATACTTCAACATGTTGTTGAATATCAATCAATGTTCCAAAAACTCTAAACAGCCAAAAATCCAAATTTATAAATCTTAAAGCTTAAAAACTTTATAAAATTTGGCTATAAACTTTCTAATATCAAATTTTATTAATCAAATTATGGATTATACCAATGAAATAGAAATATAAATTACAAGTATTAATCATAATTTATTAGTTAAAAACAAGATTTTTAAATAAATCAAAAATTGCTTAAAGAATCACTTTTATAAAAATTAGATTTTTATAAAAATTAGATTTTTATAAAAATTAAGGAGGGATTTTTTATAAAAATTTGAATTTAGGAGAGAGGAGGCTTTAATGCCTCAAAAATCTGGCCATCTCCCCTCTCCCCATGCACTCTCTTCCCAAAACTCATGATTAAACTCAAACCCACACTCCACCTCTTCTCTCTTCACTCTTCTCACTTCACTCTCTTCACACACTTCACCCTCTTCCTCTCTCTCTCTAAACTCACGAAATTTCTCTCATTTCTCTGCCAAATTTCAAGACTTTGAAGACCTTGAAGTGTTCTTACTTCTCTCAAGATCATAACCAAGGTAAACAACATCATCTTCTTCCATAGTTTGATGATTCTACTTCTTTTCCTTCTTAGTTTTCTCTTCTTTTAGGATTCTATGCCTTTCCATGGCTAGAAATCTTTATTCTCCCCTTGTGGTTTGTAGATTCTCACCATAACACAATGCATGTGTTTGAAATGGTGAAAATCCGGGATCAAACCCATGCAAGGAGTGAAAAAGATGCACATATGATCATGTGACATCAAAATCTAATATTTCATGTTCTTCTCCATCTCTTTTATGTTCATGCATGACCAAAAGCATTTAAACCATTTCTAGTACATATTGAATCCTCATTCATTCCATGCATGTGTTAGAAATCGGATCTTACCAAAGACATGCATGATGTTCTTGTTGAAATACCTTAATAATGCACACAAGCAAACATGCAATCTGCCAGATTACTTTGTTCGACTTTGAACAGTCATAACTCAGTCATTTCTTAACCAAATCATGATATTCTTTTTGTATTGGTTAGTTCCACGAGCTAACTTTCTAACCCAATTGGTCTTACTGTAAAATATTAAATATCCGATTTTTAGCAGATTTTACAAAAAGGTTGCGCATACAGCTCTTTTTCTGTGATCACTATTTTTATCTTGCTTAAACAATGGCCTTAAACCCAACCATAAATCTGAGGAAAAATACCTTAGAAACTTAACATATCTAGTGAATTATGGTTGAAATTTCGTGGCTTAAA
Organism: Lactuca saligna; assembly: GCF_052625555.1. Lineage (NCBI taxonomy): Eukaryota > Viridiplantae > Streptophyta > Magnoliopsida > Asterales > Asteraceae > Lactuca > Lactuca saligna. The sequence continues at coordinate 98,137,372 of NC_136421.1, forward strand.
ACCTCACTGAATGGGCTACACAAATTCATGAACTTCAGCCACATTTACACTTCATGCATTATTGCATGCAACTTTTCTTAAATTGTTTGGAATCATTACCCTCATTTCTCTTCTGAATACATTTTTTTACATTTTTCCTTTTGAAAGCCCTTGCATGCATGAGATAATCTGGAAAATTTCAAGAGCTTTTGTTATTTATTTGATTTATTAGAATTATTGCTAAAACCAAGGGCATAAATCATATAAAATACTTCCAGAGGTCAATAAATCCTAAATAAATTCATGGATGATACTTATGGGGAATAATGATCCCTCACCAAATTTCAGTAATTTTTGTTACTGTTTAATACGATTTCTAATTTTCTTTTAATTAGAACATGATAAATTACAAAACCACTTTTTAGGATGTGAAAATTGTATCTAACAATTTTCTCATACCTTACCTGTGATGGGTGACTCAAGAAAATAATTTCAAGATTTTTCATCATGTCTAGCTATTTTTCCCAGTTTTTGGTAATTATAATGGTCTAAAAATGGGAAAAATAGTTCTGATTATCCAAAATTCATGAAAATTTGCCAGGATATCATATTATATAGTAGGAGGTTACATAAAAATTTTGAATATTTTTCTCCACTGTAAACTATTTTTCTCTTATTTTCTAAAGTTAATTGCACTAAAATTCACTTAAATATACATAAATACCCAAAACCAGTTTATACATTATGAAAACCACTTTTGATATTTTTCCCAAGATATTTATGCTGTAAATGATGTTACAAAAATTTATGGTAATTTATTTTAACTGTTTAATAATATTTCTTTAATTAATGACTATTTAAAGGAATAAAACAAGGAAAAATACAAATAACCACTGAAAAATATATTTTATATTTTTCCCAGCCTATTTATGTATAATAACAATTAAATAAAAAGTTTGGGTAATTTTGGAAACTGTTTTCTATTTATTTCAATTTTTATTGAAATAAATGCTCAAAAATTATAAAATATAATTAAACAGCTTGGAAATCCATTTTTATAATTTTCCCAGCTTAGTATTGTGTAATAACAGTTAAATAAAAAGTTTGAGAATTTTTATCCCTCGAATGCTATTTTTCGTGAATTTATGTTGTTATTGAGACTTAAAATTTGGAAAATTAACCTTCCAAGGTTGTAATTAATCGCACGACTTGTAAAATTTCAATACATCAGAAAAAGTGTAACAAAATGATATAAATCCAATACTAAAACGTAAATTGGCATTTCCCTATATGTAGAGTTTAGTATATTAGCATTAGATATCGACATGGAAACTCACTAGTGCGTGTGTTTGGTGTCGTAGGATCCCGGTAGTAAAACGTTGGTGCATCCCGAAGTAACGCTTGTGTCTACACAAAACATCGTGAGTATTTACGCACTCCCCTATTTTCGGTTTTTATGTTTTGGGGTGGAAAAGCATGTCCAGAAAAACTACTGTTTGCATGTTGTATTTAAATTGAATTGTATCAAACATGATTGCTATTGTATTGCTATGTTTCTTTATGTATGTCTATGCAACACGGAACATGAGAACTTATCGTACTAAGGCCCTTCCCTTATCTCTAACCATTAACTCTTTGAGCCAATGGTCGTTATGGATAGCGCTATTAGGAATTGACAACTCCTCACTCGCCCGAATCGCTGGAGTGCATGATACCATATTCATCTATGGAACGATAAGCATAGATCTCGATAGGGCTTCAGTCATAGGTTTGGTTGAGACTCATTGTTTGCTCATACACATACAAACTCGTTTCTCGTTATAGCAATAAACTTGTATTCATTAATAGCAATCAACTTGTTTATCATTGAAGCAATGTACTTGTATTTACGAAAAGCCTTATTGTACGCTCGATTTTATAAACTTGTGATACTCACCAACTATTTTCATAGTTGACGCTCGTTTTACATGCTTTTTCAGGAAATAATTAGTAAGTGGATGTAAAGATTCATCATCATAGAGCATGTTGCATCGTGTTGAAGCTATTATGAAGCTATATTTTGAACAATGTTATTTTGAAAAACTTGTATTTTGTTTCTTTTGAAGCTATGGGTTGTAAACTTTTAAATACTGCTATGGTGATGTATCTTTATCTTTTGCAATGAAACCGTTATCGCTGTCATACCTTGCGTTTCCGCTTTAGCGGGGTGTGACATAATACATTTCGTTTATCTTGGTGGAAATTGGTGAATCGTCATTCACCTACCTTCAAAATATTTTATAGCTTGGATTACAGCATCCCTCTTCTAAGTTATAAAACCGTTTGTTGGGTCCTAGCCTTAATATTTCATATTGGGTGTCATATTAAGGACTTTAGATCAACTATCTTGAATATCTCCCAAAACATGTCTGGTTTAGACATTTATGATCTTCCCAAATCTCTTGAAACAAGCTTTCCTAAATGAAGATGATGTCCCTTGGAAATCATACTTCTTTCACCTCCTCAAATTATTCTCCCTAACCCACAAGTTCAAAGTCACTCAAGCCCTATTGGCAAGTCAAGGTCTAGGTGTGATCACATCTTGGAGATGTAGTCACATATTCACAAGCCGGGAGAGAAGGGTGTCAAAGTCTTAAGAAAGTTGGTGGTTCAACTACTTTCTAAGTCACATAGTGAGTTCTTTTGGAACACCTATGAAACAGACTATGACAAGACCCTTAATGATCTTATCTATTTGTTAAGATCAACTTCCTTAAAACTTGATGGACATTGACAAAAGTGACACAGGAAATCCAGAAAAGCATTCTCTTCCCAATGGAAAGGGATCGACCATAGTCAACTTGGTTGAACAAATGGTAAAGAGAAATGCTAAGTCTGTGATAGTCCCGTGTACCATTATCAAAGGGCCCATATGTTTATATTGCCAAAGGAAGGGGCATTGGTTGCGAAGCTGCCAAATTTACCTAAGGAGGTTAAAGTCAATAAGTTTGACTCTACTTCAGGTAAAGTCCACTATCTAACTCTGTTAAGTTTCTATTCTGAGATTCTTGATACATGATGTGACTGGGTCACATGGTGATGTTTTAAGAATCAAAGAAAAGTGAAGAAACTTAAAGAAAGAATATGCTGAATCTCATCGCATAGATGGATTTCTATCGCGTAGTTTGAAGATCGGATTCTTGAGCTACTTCTTAGGAGTTATGAGATATTGCTTAGGAATAGATAACAACAAGTTTTCATATGGATTGTAAGGATAAGTTTTTCCGCATAGTTTTAAAATAAAAGAAATTTTTTGATTTTATTTATTTTAAAATATCCTTACAATGGCATTTGAGGAAAAATTGTTGCTTATATGATTCCATTAATAGCAAGAGTGGAAATATGAAATTGATTCCTTCATTTGTGGTAATGTCTAAATTTACCAAATAAGGAAAGATTCTCATCACCCAAGTCTCAATTGGACTGGAACTTGGAATCATGCAAGTTGTATAGCATGATGAATGAGAACTTTCAAGTATTGGAAAATTAAGACTAATTACTTGTTCACATGGATGTGTGAGTTAAGTAAAGGACTAAGGGATCGAGTACACATTCTTGTGCACTGGTCAAGTCCACTACAAAAAGATCAATAAGATTATTCGTCATAATTTACTAAAGTTCAGTAAATATGGTTATACTTACAAGCTTAAGTGTAATTCTGAGACATTGGAAAAAGGTTCCAATGTAAGGCAAAGCGAATAAGAAGAATCAAATTAGGCAGAAGGATAAAAGTTTCTCAAATCTGAAAAGATGGGAGAGTACTTTAGTATCAGTTTTGTGATCATCTTAATGATTAAGAAACCATATCAAAATTAGTTCTCTAAGGAAAGAAGAGGAACTTGAATTGTTGAAGTGGTTAAATCAAGAAGATGAGTCATACTTCGTTCCAATACAAGTCTTAGTGTCATACTCCAAGATTGTAATTTGAGTGACAAGTCTTAGAGAAGGTTTAAAAACACAAGTCAAATGTAAGAGTAAAAGTTATCTACTCTTGTACATTTGAAATTGGTAAGTTGTGATGTTTTAGATAAAGCATAGACCAACTAAGGCCAATTGTGTGAAGTGTTTGTCTTGATTAGAATCTGCACTATCTCTTGGGTGTTTGACAAAGGAGTCTTTAGGTCAAGAGGACAGTGGGAGTCTTAAAGATCTTGAAAGTCTCAAGAACTAATCAAGAATAGAACCTGAAGTTCTTCACTAGCACACAACTTGAGGTTTATAACCTATCGTGTTGACATATTCTGTGCCCATTCCAGTTAAAGTTGGCTTTGCATATGATTTCTTAGAGTTCTCAATTTGTTGCACAACAACTTGGAAGCAATGGCAGGCCCTTAAGCTGGCAGGTGGCAAGAAATTAAGATTGAGTTCAATCCATATGAGTTTGGATTTGTCATTATCCTTGTCTTGTGACTATGGTTTTGATAATTCACATGGATAAGAACATATACACCATTAAATCTAAGTGTCATAAGGTTTCTCTCCGATTCATGAAAATGATGGTGAGGAAACACTTTCACTAAGTAGATTTTAGCTAGATAGCAATTGTGATATTTGCATTCTCAAAGTCGTTAGTGGAGCGTGTGTGGTTTACCGACACACTAACCTAGACTTGTGAGAAGTGGCAAAAAGGTCTAACCATTATGATTACGAAATCCCTCTTCATAATTGCATAGACACACAAGTGTGCTATCTAAGGGAAGGTGTATGATTTTGATAAAGTTTTATCAAGACAATCTGGTATCAAAAATCTGAACTTTGGTAAGAAAGTCAGCTGATTTCTGAGAACATGTCAGAGCTAGTGGGAGCATAAGTGTTATGCTAATAATCCTCATGTTAGTGGGATCATGATAATTATGATAAAGGTTGCAAGTTAGCAATGTTAATTATGGAAAACAAAAGGTTTCAATTGGGAAAAAGTTGTTTTGCTATAATTAAGGGAGAGGAAATTATACTTCATCTCAAATCTATAAGCTTAGATCGTGAGGCTTTAATCATTTAGTCAAGGAAATATATATGAATTTCATGTTGGAATGGCTCAACATAAGGAAATTATGTATATGGGTCCATTATTTGCGTTCTAAAATTCGATTATGATTACGGCATCCCTTTTCATAATCTGAATTATGAGAACTTGGCAAATAGAAATGGAAATGTTATAGCAAAAGACTGGTTTAGTCTTTATGTGAGACATCATGAATTGTGTCCCATATGCTTCGGATATAGGATCGATTACATGTGCTATATTCATCATTTCTAAAAAATTTCCAAATGCCTAGAGCATTAAGAAGGGAAAAGGTTTAGAACTGGATATGACTTAAAGGATTAAACAATTGTCGAGGACAATCTAAGGCTTACCAAAGATTGGTTGCTCAAGGACAGTTGGAAGTATAGTGATAATTCTGGAAGGACCATATTGACATAATCTGTAAGGAATCAACTCTTGTTCAGAAGTGATAGTCAAAGTGAATCTGGAAATGTTTCAAAGTTAGAATTTTCAATCTATTTAAGATTAGGAAACTTAATGCAAGAAGGATGTTTCTAAGGAGCTGATCTCCTTTGGAATTCTCTATAATGGTTGTTGTCAAGTCTTTCTGACTTTGTGCATAATCATTACAAGAGGATCAATGCATATAAGTTTAGAATCTAACAGATTTCAGTAAATGGCATGAATTTGGAATTCTTGCATTTTCAGTAAGGATTTGGGAGTGTGAAAAGAGAATCATTGAAGTTATGTTCAATTGATCTAGTTCACAAAGTAAAGATCATAGACAAACTTAGTATGCATACTTGGTGTATGGCATGACTAGTGTTTAGAAAACATAGTGTACATGCTTGGAGCATGGGACAACTATTGTTTTAAATTCAAGAATAAAGTTGATAGCTGAAACAGTATACAATGAATAATGTGTAATCATATGGTGATAAATAAAAGGTGTCTTATTTATGTTCATAGGTTTTGATACCATATTGGATTCAATTATTATTGTGTTTCATTTTGCATGTTTTGACTTCCCGAATAAACTAGGTTATTCTTCCGGAATGACTAAGTTATTCAAACCATCCACAGTCAGTCATATGTTGGAAGTAGATATGAATTAAGACTGTCATGGGTTGGCTTGTAGAGGTCTAAGGTGTTGGACAAAGGGCTACAACAATCATGAGTGCTCATAAGTTCTGAGTATTGGATTCAACCCGCGCTCATTGGAATCACTTCATGGATTTTATCACGAGTGATCATGAGACGATAATATCTTATATTCTTCAAACCTAGAGATATGAGTTGTTACTATGAGTTGGTTGTACATTGATTGCACGAAAACGCATTTGGTAACTCGGTGCTATAAAATGTGCCTTTGTGTATGATTCAACAAGTAGTAGAACAAGCCATATGAGTCAAAGTTTATCCATTCCTTTTACCTTCGGGATAAAAGCGATATCTGTGGGCCACTCGATGATTTGATGATGACAAATGGAAGTGATCGGCCGGGCCAGGACTGATTTGATTTGTTGAATTAGTCAATCATAATAAATCAGAAAGCGGGAAACAACAAATGGACAGAGAGAATGATTATAATCCATGTCTCAGTCCATAAGATATCTAGAATGGAGGAATATATGATCCCTTATCTAATGGACAAGTCATTGACAAAAGTCAGAGTTCATCTACAAGGTCTAGAGTTCGACAGAAGCTTTTGAGAGCTACGATTGCCAGTCGGTACCTGAAGTCATACGTAATATTAGTTTTAGACTTATCCAAGTGGGAGACTGTTGGATTAATATCTAAGTCCATAACTATAATTGGTAAGACTTGACCCGACCCGGCATGGTCCATTTGGGTTGCATGGCATCACGCATTTGGATAAGACTATAATGAGAGAAATAAGACGCTTATGGTTATTAATATATTATAAGTTCTAGTATATTAATAATAAGATAATAAGATTATTTAATTAGTATTGATCAAGAATTAATCTAGGATTAATTAAGTGATCAAAAGAAGACTAATTAAATATATATGGGTTGATTGTGTAAATCATCCATACTTGTATAGTGCGCTAATGCTCCATGGATTATCTAGTTAGGCCAAAACCCATATGATGCTCCATGGATGCTCCGTGGTGTATTTGAACCCATGCATCCAAGGAAATGGAAAGTCATGACAATTAAGGTTTACCCTAATTGTAACGCTATATAAAGATCTTATTCTTGACCAAAATCGGCCACTAGAGAGAGTAAGAAAGGGCTAGCCGATTTTCATGAAGTGTAGAATTCTCTCAAGTTATTCCAAGTGTATTTGGTGTTGTGTGAACCATTTGAGGTGTCACACTTGGGGCACTAGGCACTCAAGCTTCATGAAGACTTTCTACATGAAAAAGGTATGTATTCTATCTTGTTATATCAATTGTTTTGTATGCTAGATTAGGATAATGCCTTGGATGTTCATATTTGCATGTATAATAGAGAAAACATAGATCCAAGGTATTTAGGGTTGCATGTACACTTAGGAGTGTTAGAATGCTCATAACCCAACAAAAAACTCATCTAATGGTAGCCTGAATGCAGATCAATCTTGGAGAACCAAGATGCACCCTGTAACTGGTTAAACAAATCACCAATCCTCAAAAGTGAATAACGGTTCTTCACCGTTAACTTGTTCGGCTCCTGATAGTCGATGCACATCTTGTAGGAGACATATTTATTTTTCACAAACAATATCAACACTCCCCAGGGTGAACTACTCTGATTGATAAACCCCTTGTCTAACAACTCCTGCAGCTATGTAGACAACTCTTGCATCTTTGTCGTTGCTAACCGATAAGGTGCCTTAGCTATCGGAGTCGCACCTAGAATCAGATCTATACAAAACTCAACCTACCTCTCCTGAGGTACTCCAAGCAAATCCATCGGGAACACATATGTGTAATTTGGAATGATAGGCACATCATCAACCGTCTTTCTCCCTTCCTCTCTAGTATCCAACACATGGGCCATGAACCTAGAATAACCTTGTTACAAATATCTCCTAGATCTCATGGCTGAACATAGATGAAACATCTCAAAAATACAAGCCAAAAATTTCGTTTTTAAAATCATTTATCAAACATAAATCTCATTACCATAGAATAATACCGTAAAACAAGTATCTCAATACTCATAATATCTGATAACAAATAACAGTCTCATAATGAAATCATAGTAAACTCCCAGGCTGATCAACGGTGGTGTATGCAATGCCATCAGCTCGAGCCCTTCCCTTTACTAGTTGAAGTACCTGAAACCAAAACTGAAACTGTAAGCACGAAGCTTAGTGAGCTCCCCCAAACTACCACATACCATAGAAACACATATAACAAACAACATAACTTTGGGACTACTCCTACAGCATCAGGACGAATCTCGACATCGGCCTACCCGACATCGGACTCATGTCCAGCATCGGGCTCACCCCGGCATCCGACCGCATCGGGCATCAGGCTCACCCCAACATTGGGCTCACCCCGACATCAGGCTTACCCCGACACATACACAACAAAAATATATAATAACACATAACATAATCACATAATCTACATCGAGCTTGCCCTGACATCGAACCGAAGCCCAGAACAACAACATGTAACACATAAACTAGCATACATCGGGGTTTCCCCAAACTGCCTAATATATAGCATAATGACTACCTTACATCGGGCTTGCCCCGGCATCGGGCTTACCCTGGAACACCTAACACATAAACATGCATGAATCACAAAGACATCAAGCAAACATAAATACTTCTCGGTACCGCCCCGACATCGGACCGAAGTCCCGAAACATATAAACTGCCTCGGGCTAACCACATACTCTACTACTTAAACGGGACGACATTGGTGACTTAGATCTGTTCCTACTGGAGGATAACTCACCTCTTAATCCAGCTGCTGAAAACTCAAGTGACATAATCTCCACCTGATGATCCCACGTCTCCCGGGTCGACTCTATATAATAATACATTGTGAGAACACTGAGGATACTACTAAGGGTAAATTGACCAAATTACCCTTGCTCTATCTCTGGACTTTTACTCCAAGGCCCAAATCCAACTAATCCTCCTATGTCCATCAATGGCCCACTAAAGGACCACTAATGGCCCAATTTTCTAGATTGGGCCTAATTCCTCATATGGGCCCTACATAAGCCCAAACATGACCTTGGTCCAAAATCTGACTTCTGATGGACTTACTGAGGTCTAATAGCTGACAAGTCGAATAATTGGCCCAATCTGAGGCCCAAAATGCAAAGCCCCAATTCTGATGAGTACGTGGGGCGTACTTATCTGTACGTAGCGCGTACTTGCTGTATGGCTTGTATGTTGCGCGTACTGGCTGGTACGCCCAACGTACTACATTGTTAAGCTCCTTTCCACATTAAGCGCTTAATACTTAGTCCTAGAAGCTAGAACTACAGATCCAAGTCCCTTTCATCATTCTATTCCATAAGGTCGATCACTTGGCGGCTTACAACCCACCAAATGAGCCCAAACATCGAGTAATGACAACTAACTCTATAGAAATGGCTTGATATCATGCATGGCCTCATAATGGCCTTAAAGATTGCAACTTTATATATAAAGGAACTCATTGAGCCTCAAGGGTGGCAACCCTAAGATCAAATTTGAAGTTGCATGATCAAGATTCAAACTTTGGACCTAAAGAGGTCCAAAACTTCCAAAACCTTAGATCTAGACTTTAAGGAAGAAAGTTAAGAGCTTTATACCTCCTCTGGATGCCAAATGATGATTTTAATCAAGATCTTTGAGCTCATGGCACTCAAAGGCTTCTCCTCCAACCTCTCATTTTCTTTTTCAAAGTTTTCCTTCACCAAAATGAGCTCAGAAGGGTCAAACATACACAACAATGAAGTATGGGGTGCAATAAGGGTTTTATGAGGATGAGGGGACTGGTAAGAAGCCAGGGGTGATGCTATAATGGGGATATTTATATGAATTAAACCCTAAAAATTAGGGTTTGCTATCTGCTCACGTACGCTGTGCGTACTCCTGGTACGTTGCGGGTCCCCCATATCCGATGCAGACCACTACGCTTCGCGTACACCCAAGCTACACCCATCGTACGTCTTATGGGCAGCCCAAATGCTTAAGTCCAATATAATAGTTCTTTTTATCTATATTAGGCCCAACCATAAATTAAGATGAATTAATTAATGAATACCTCGAGAGTCGATCGTTACAATTCACCCCCACTTGAATTAGACTTCATCCTCGAAGTCTGCTACTGCTGCTGCTTCCAAAAATAACTCCGGGTAGTGTTCTCTCATCTCTTGCTTGGACTCCCAAGTCTACTCTGAACCCTTTCTGTGCTGCCACTGAATCTTCACTAAATTGACTTTCTTATTCCTCAGTTCCTTTGTCTTGCGATCCAGGATCGCCACTGGCTTCTCAATGTAATTTAGGCTGCCATCAACCTGAATATCCTCAAGGGGTACCATTTCTGCATCATCCACCAAGCACTTATGCAACTGAGAAACATGGAACATGCTGTGAATTTGACTGAGCTCTACTGGAAGGTCTAACCGATAACCCGGGACAAAACCTTGAACAGACCAATGAATCTAGGGCCCAACTTGCCCCACTTCTATAATCTGATGACACCCTTCCAAGGTGACACCTTCAAGATGACCATATCACCCACCTGAAACTCCATGTCCGAACGCCTCTTGTCGACGTAACTATTCTGCCGACTCTGAGTAGTCTGGAGCCTGCTACGGACCTGCTGAATCAGCTCCATGGTCTTGAGTACTACCTCCGTACTCCCCATGACCCTCTGACCGACCACACCCCAGCAGGTTGGGTCCTACACTTCTTCCCATTGAGCATCTCGAAAGGAGGTCGATCTATACTGGAGTGATAACTGTTGTTATACGAAAATTCCGCTAACGGAAGGTATGTATCCCAACTGCCACCGAAGTCGAGGACACATGCCAGGAGCATGTCCTCGAGAGTTGAATCGTCCTCTCACTTTGCCTGTCTATCTAAGGGTGGGAAATAGTGCTAAAATGGAGATGAGTACCCATCTCGTCGTGAAACCGCTTCCAAAACCTGGAAGTAAACCGTACATCTCGGTGTGACACCACCGAGACAGGCACTCCATGATATGCCACTACCTCCTGCACATAAATCTCAGATGAGATACTCTCCTGGATCGGTATGAAGTGAGCACTTTTGGTTAACCGATCCACGATGACCCATATCGAATCGACCCCACATGCGGTCCTAGGAAGCTTGGTAATAAAATCTATAGTGAGATCCTCCAATTTCCACACTGGGATGTCTAACGGCTGCATCTTGCCATGAGGCCTCTGGTGCTTCGCCTTGACCTTCCTACAGGTCAGGCATCTCTCCACATACCAAGCCATATCCTGCTTCATGCAGGGCCACCAGTAATCAGGTTGAAGATCTTTGTACATATTTTTCCCCCCTGGATGGATAGAGAATTGAGACTTGTGGGCCTTATCCATCAGTACTTGCCGTACTCCGCCCCAATACAACACCCATACCCTTCCATACAGGGTCAACAACCCTCTACCGTCATAATCAAATGAGGTTACTCGACCCAGGATCCTATCACACTTCTGTCGCTCCTCCATCAGGGCCTCAACCTGTGCCTCCCTGATCTGCTCCAACAATGGAGTCATCACTGTCATCCTCAGACAAATGTCTCGGATTGGGGCCGCCACTGCCTTGCGGCTCAGTTCATCTGCAAAAACATTGACCTTACCCGGGTGATAAAGGATCTTGCAGCCGTAATCCTTAACCGCATCTAACCACTGATGTTGCCTCATATTCATATCCAGCTGATCCATAAGGTACCTAAAACTCTTGTGGTCTGTGTAAATAGTACACCGGACCCTATACAGGTAATGCCGCCAAATATTGAGGGCGAATACCACCGCCCCTAGCTCCAAATCATGCACCGGATAGTTAGCCTCGTGAGGCTTCAATTACCTCGAAGCATAAGCTATCACGTGTCCTCGCTGCATCAACACTGCTCCCAGACCTGTGATCGAAGCATCACAGTAGACTATGAAATCATCTACCCCCTCTAGTGGAGTAAGGATCGGCGCCTCGCACAACCGTTATCTGAGCATCTCAAAGGCTGCCTGTGCTCAAAACCCTAGCGAAACACTACCGAATTGTTGGTCAGTTGGGTCAACGGAATTGCAATCTTGGAGAAATCATTAATAAATCTCCTGTAATACCCTGCCAAACCCATGAAGCTCCGAATCTCAGATGGAGACCTCGGGACCTCCCACTGCATGACGGCCTCTATCTTGGCCGGATCAACCAATATACCCTTTTGGTTGACAAGATGCCCTAGAAACTGCACCTCACGCAACCAGAACTCGCATTTAGAAAACTTTGCGAAAAGACTCTCCCTCACCAAGGTCTCTAGTACTCCCCTCAAGTGCTCCTCATGCTGCTCCTCAGTCTTAGAATAAACAAAGATGTCATCAATGAAGACTATTACCGATCGATCCAACATTGGTTTGCACAAACTCATAATGACCATAGTGGGTCCTAAAAGCGGTCTTCTGTACATCATCATCTCTGACCCGCATCTGGTGATAACTGGACCGTAGATCAATCTTGGAAAACCAAGATGCTCCCTGAAGCTAGTCGAACAAGTCGTCTATCCTCGGGAGTGGGTAACAGTTCTTCACCATTACGTTATTCAGCTCATGGTAATCTATACACATGTGATGTGACCCGTCCTTTTTCTTCACAAATAGGATCGGGGCTCCCCATGGAGTACTGCTCGGCTTGATAAAACCCTTGTCTATCTGTTCCTTTAGCTGCGTAGACAACTCATGCATCTCTGGAGGAGCCAACCGATACGGTACCTTGGGTATCGGAGCCGCACCAGGGACCGGGTCGATCCGGAACTCAACCTGTTTCTCAGGAGGTATCCCCGAAAAATCCTCCGGAAATACATCCGGGTACTCAAGTACTACCGGTACATCACCAACCTTCGCCTTGCCCTTATACCGAGCATCCATAACATATGTGACATACCCCGCACAACCCTGCTGGAAGTAACGCCTCGCTCTCACTGCTGAACAAAGAATCAGTTCACACTGTCGCCTCTCGCCCAGAATCACTAACTCTCCCCTGCTAGGAGTACGAACCCTCACTAATTGCAACTCGCAATCAATCACTGCCTTATTGGAGCTCAGCCAATCCATACCCACTATAACCTTATTCTCTCGTAGGGGAATAGGAACCAAATCCACTGAGAACCGCTCATCAAATAACCACAGTGAACATCCTCTATGAACTCTCGTGACCCTGACGGTCCTGTCATTAGCTATCTCAACGTTAAGTGGGCAATCCAGTTCCCTTGGAGCTCTGCTAAACTGCTTGCTGAGTGTGAGCGATACAAACAATCAGGTGGCCCCCGAATCAAACAATACCATAGCTGCGACCCTATACACAAACACATAAACCTGAAAAATAAACAATATCAAACACATAAACAAGAAAAGATATATACCCGTCACCACGTCAGGAGCTGCTCGTGCCTCCTCTGCAGTAAGCTGAAAAGCCCTGCTCCACGCCGTAGGTACCTCAACTTGGCCCTGACAGCCATTTGTAATCCTCAAGGTGGCAGGAGAAGGTGCTACCACCTTCCCTGCTACTGCTAAGCTCGGGCACTGGGATCGTTTGTGTCCCATCTGATTGCACTGAAAGCAAATCAGGCCTGAAGCTGGTGTGGTAGTGGTAGTAGTTGTGCAGTCTCGGCTCATGTGACTAGTTCGGCCATACTTGTAGCAGCCCGAACTCCCCGCCTTGCACGCCCCCTCATGTCCCCTGCCGCATTTGCCACAACGACCATGGCTCTGCTGGCTACGAGATCTATGATCTGACACTTTGGGCTTTTTACCCGAACCTCCTGACTGAACTCCCTCTTGTTTCCTCTTCCTCTCCATCTCTAAATCCAACTTTCTCTCTCTCTCTCTCTCTCTCTCTCCTCTCTCTCTCTCTCTCTCTCTCTCTCTCTCTCTCTCTCTCTCCCTCTCTCTCTCTCTCTCTCTCTCTCTCTCTCTCTCTCTCTCCTCTCTCTCTTCTCTCTCTCTCTCTCTCTCTCTCTCTCTCTCTCTCTCTCTCTCTCTTTCTCTCTCTCTCTCCTCTCTCCTCTCTCTCTCTCTCTCTATCAATCATGTCCTCTAACGTCCTACAGCTGGAGTGGCTCACAAACTATCTAATGTCACTCCTCAATAACTCATGGTAATGAGCCTTTTTCATCTCCCCGTCTTCCAGATACTACGGAATGAGAAGGGCACTCTCCTTAAACTTGGCGGTAATCTCCGCCACCGTCTGTGTCGTCTCCTGGAGATCCTGGAACTCCTTAGCAAGCTGATGCACCTCAATGACAGGTGCGAACTCAGCCCTGAACCTAGCCGTGAAATCACCCTAGGTCATCGCATCCAAAACCGCATCATCTCCAATAGCTATCCCTACCTCCTCCCACCAGTCTCGTGCCATGTCCTTCAGAAGACATGATGCCAATCTGACCTTGTCCCCCTTAGGACATCTGTTGGTGTGAAATGCATTGGCTACATCAACCAACCATCTGGTACTCACGATGGGGTCCCGAGCCCCATGATAATTAGGAGCTCCACGTGCTCTAAACTCCCTAAAGGAGAGTGTGCACGATCCCATCATGGTATCCACCTCAGTGCGGAAAGTACCCAATCTCTCATCCATAAGTTCCAGAATACCCTCCTTAATCGAACCGAAGATCACTGGGGTCTGCTCATGTATAATGCGAGTGATCTCTAAGGAGAGAAACTCCTTGGTCTGCTCATCAAGGTGCTTGGCTCCAATGCCTGAACCTGATCCCTCTCCGACTCCTGAACTACCGACTGCTGGTCTAGGGCGTAAAACCACCATTCTGAAAAAAAACAATAAAACAATATCAGCATACATAACATAAATCGAGGGATCTCATACACTACAAGTTCCCTGGTCTTATCTCAGCCTTCCTTGATTCAAGTACAGATCCTTTGCTTTCAGTAGTACGGGCCCATACTGCCTTCCACATCTATCCGTACTTTCCTCAAGAACTACGTTGACTCCACCAAGTCCCTTCTACTACTATGCTCTCTGCTACTCTCATCCTAGGCTTGCCCTAGGGAAATCACCAAACCACTCTCCACTATCAGCTATACAAGAAGTCCCGGCTACCTCCCCCTAACTAGCTCGTGAATACTATTACATATCACTAAGACTAGCTAATTATTCGAATGAGAGATCCTACCCTACAACGTTTGGACTCAGACAAGAGCTGCGCAATAGAGCTAGACCTAACTTTCTAAAATTATTTAATACTCACAATATGTAACGTAACATATTCATTTACTAGTTAGTAAGAGATAACTAAGACTTCCTAAAACCACAAAGCAAGCAACATTCAAGCATCGAGTACACATAATCAAGCATATACTACTCAAGCTATCATACTGACAATTCTGTACTAGCATGCAGTTCTCATAAAGCTGAAACACATATACCAGGCATATAAGGCATCCTTCCTAGATCCTTAGTCCTAATCTAGCATGTTGTTCTAAATAAGCTGATAATAATAACAAAGCATAAACTTGTATGGGTAATTTGGGAGTACTTACTTGAGCTTGGCTGATTGCATGCACCACACCCTTTTCTCCTTTCAAAGTTCTTTTCTTTTTAAAAATAATTTTCGATTTTATAACACTTTTTTTTAAAACATATACCACTTCCGTTGTTTGAGTTCAAACACACCCAAAAGTGTGTCGGAATCCCTCAAACCAAGGCTCTGATACCAACTTGAAACATCCCGAAAATACAAGCCAAAAATTTCGTTTTTAAAATCAATAATCAAACATAAATCTCATTGACATAGAATAAAACCATAAAACAAGTATCTCAAAACTCATAATATCTGATAACAAATAACAGTCTCATAATGAAATCATAGTAAACTTCCAGGCTGATCAATGGTGGTGTATGCAATGCCATCAGCTCGAGCCCTTCCCTTTACTAGCTGAAGTACCTAAAGCCAAAACTGAAACTGTAAGCATGAAGCTTAGTGAGCTCCCCAAAACTACCACATACAAAGCACATATAAACAACAAAATAACTCTGGGACTACTCCCACTGCATCGGTACTAATCCCGACATCAGACTCATGTCCGTCATCAGGCTCACCCCGACATCCGACCGCATTGGGAATTGGGCTCACTCCGGCATCGGGCTCGCCCCAAAAAACATATATCATAACACATAACATAATCACATAATCTGCATCGGGCTTGCCCTGGCATCGGAACGAAGCCCGAAACAACAACATGTAACACATAAACTAGTACACATCGGGCTTGCCCCGAACTGCCTAATACATGGCATAATGACTAACGTACATTGGGCTTGCCCTAGCAAAGAGCTTACCCCAGAACACCTAACACATAAACATGCATGAATCACAAAGGCATCAAGCAAACATAAATACTTCTCAGGACCGCCGCGACATCGAACCGAAGTCCAAAAACATATAAACTGCATCTGGCTAACCCAGAAAACTGGCTTGCCCCGACATACTCTACTACTTAAATGGGCTGACATTGATGCCTTAGACCCTTTCCTACTTGAGGATAACTCACCTCTTAATCCGGCTGCTGAAACCTCGAGTAAGGTAATCTCTGCTTGATGCTCCAACGTCTCCCAGGCCGACTCTATACAATAATCCATAGTGAGAACACTGAGGATACTACTAAGTGTAAATTGACCAAATTACCCCTGCTCTAACTCTGGACTCTCACTTCAAAGCCCAAATCCAACTAATCCTCCTAAGTTCACCAATGGCCCATTAATGGCCCAATTTTCTAAATTGGGCCTAACCCTCATATGGACCCTACATAAGCCCAAACATGCCCTTGGTCCAAAATCAGACTTCTGATGGTCTTACTGAGGCCCAATAGTTGACAAGTCCAATAATTGGCCCAATCCGAGGCCCAAAAGGCAAAGGCCCAATTTTGATGAGTACGCAGGGCGTACTCATCTGTACGCAGTGCGTACCTACTGTATGGCTTGTATGTTACGTGTATTGGCTAGTACGCCCAACGTACTACCTTGTTAAGCTCCTTTCCACATTAAGCACCTAATACCCAGTCCCAAAATTACAACTGCAAATCCATGTCCCTTTCATCATTCTAATCCATAAAGTTAATCACTTGGTGGCTTGCAACCCACCAAATGAGCCCAAACATGGAGTAATGACAACTAACTCTATAGAAATGGCTTGATCTCATGCATGGCCTCATAATGGACACAAAGCTTGAAACTTTATAGTTAAAGGAACTCATTGGGCCTCAAGGGTGGCAACCCTAGGCTCAAATTCGAAGTTGCATGATCAAGATTCAAACTTTGGACCTAAAGAGGTCCAAAACTTCCAAAACCTTAGATCTAGACTTTGAGGAAGAAAGTTAAGAGCTTTATATCTCCTGTGGATGCCAAATGATGAATTTAATCAAAATCTATGAGTTCAAGGAACTTAAAGGCTTCTCCTCCAACCTTTCATTTTCTTCTTCGTAGCCTTCCTTCACCAAAATGAGCTCACAAGGGTCAAACACACACAACAATGGAGTATGGGGCGCAATAAATGTTTTCTGAGGATGAGGGGACTGGTAAGAAGCCAAGGGTGAGGCTATAATGGGGTATTTATATGACTTAAACAATAAAAATTAGGGTTTGCTATATTCTCACGTACGCTGCGCGTACGTGTGCGCGTCCCCCGAATCCGATGTAGACCACTATGCCCCATATACACCCAGGCTACGCCTAACGTACGTCTTATGGGTAGTCCAAATATTTGGCATAAATGCTTAAGTCCAATCCAATAGTCCTTTTTTATCTATACTAGGCCCAACCATAAATTAAGAAGAATTAATTAATCAATACCTCGAGAGTCGATCGTTACAAGAGAGATGGACCACGTTGAACATCCTCATCATGAATAACTTGATGGGTTTTGAGCATTCTAACACTCCTATGGTGTACATACAACCCTAGATGCTTTAGATCTATTTTTTCTCTAATATACATGAAAACTTTCAAAGTTCCAAAGCATCATCCTAACTAGCATACAATGGAGTATCTATACTACAAAATTCTAAACGGCATACCTTTTAGTGTAGTTTCAAACATTGAAGCTTTAAGAGCCTAGCACCAATAATGTAAATGCCTCAAATGGAACCACACATCACCACCAACATATGGAAGAACTAGAGAGAGGTTATTTGCACACACTAATTTCAGCTAGCACGCTTGAACATGCACTAGTAGTCGATTTCATGCAATAGAGGGCTTCTTATATAGTGTGACTACATTAGGGTTACACCATGCAAACCCTAATGTGCATGACTTTCCACATTCCTCATGCTCCATGGGCTTAAACTCCATGGACTATCCATGGGTCACAACATGGGTTTAGCCCAACATAAGTAATCCTGCATCATTATCCCACTTTACAAGAATGATTGATTTACACAATCAATCCCCATATATTTAATTAGTCTCTTTTGATCACAAAATTAATTCCAAATTAATTCTTGATCAATACTAATTAAATAACATGATTTCCTATTAATATATTAGAACTTATAATATATTAATAAATCATAAATAACCTCTTCTCAAAAGTCCATCCTTACAAATTATTCCGATGAAGTGCAACCCAAATGGACCATGCTACTCTCGAGTCAAGTCAAGTACATACCAAATATAGTTATGGACTAAGACACCTTATCCAATAGTCTCCCACTTGGATAAGTCTAATAACTATGTTGTAAGTATGACTTCAGGATCCGACTAGCAATCGTGGCTCTTAAATGCCATTGTCAAACTTTGATGTACCATTTTAGATAAGTGATCATATAATCCTCTGTTCTCAAGATATCAGCTGGACAAACAAGTGGAACACAATCAATCTTATTGCCCAACAGTTTGTTTCTCGATTTTCGATTTGTTTGACATAGATCTTAATCGAACACATCAATTTAGTTTTGACCGGGCCCGACACATAAGCCAAAACAAAATCATTGAAGGGCCCAAGATATCGCCTTTAATCCTCTAAGGAATAAAAGGAATAGATAAACTTTGACAGTATATGCTTGTAGTAACTATTTATTAAATCATACACAACATCGAGTTACCGATGCGTTTTCGTACTATTAATGTGCAACCAACTCATAATCAACAAATCATATATCTAGGTTTGAAGACTTATATGATATTATCATCTCACGATCACTTGATTTGAATTCCATGAAGTGATATAAGTGAGTGTGGGTTTAATCCAATACTCAGACATTATGAGCACTCATGAATGTTGCAGCAACCTTTTCTATGTCTAATACCATTCAAAAAAAATCTACAAACCAAATTCATGACAATCTTGATTCAATATCTACTTCCAACGTATGATCAACTGTGGATAGTTTGAATAATATAATTATTCTGGAAGTCAAAACATGCAAAGTGAAACAATAGTAAATGATTGACACAAGACAGTACCATACTAATAAATAAAAAATACCTTTTATTTAAGCATCAAATGTCAATTACATTATAACTATTACATGTGTCAAGAGCTATCTAATCATTAAAACTAATATCATCCTTCGGCCCAATGCACCCCGCATGCTGTAAATGCTTAACCCTACTCAGTCCCTTTGTGATGGGATATGATGGGTTCTCATATGATGATACCCTCTTTTCCACGAGGATTCCTTCTTCTATCTTTTGTCTTATGTAGTGATATTTCTTGTCGATGTGTCTGGACCTACCATGATCCCTCGGTACCATGGCTAAGGAAACCGTACTATCGCTGTCATAGAAAATCTCCACAGGCTCCTTTATAGCTGGTATAACTCAAAGGTCTCCGATGAAGTTCTTCACCTATATCGCCTTCTTTGCCACTTCGCTTGCTGATATGTACTCTGATTCTCACGTTGAATCAGTTATCGTCTCCTGCTTGGAATTGTTCCAACTAATTGCTCCCCCATTCAAGGTAAACACCCAGCCCAACTGAGAGTGGAAATTATCTCTGTTGGTTTGAAAGCTGGCATCACTATACCCTGTCACACTCAAGTCATCACTCCCACCGAGGGTAAGGACCCAATCCTTAGTCCTCTGCAGGTACTTGAGAATGTTCTTTACCGCAGTCCAGTTAGCCTTTCCAGGGTTCCCTTAATATCTGATGACCATGCTTAAAGCAAAAGCCACATCAGGGTGAGTACAAGTCATTACATACATGATTGAGCCAACAGTTGAATCATATGGTATTCGACTCATCTCAGCTATCTTAGCCTTTGTACTCAAACTCTGAGTCTTGCTCTGGATCGGTAGGTCACCTTTCTTTGAATTATACATGTTGTACCTCTTCAACACTTTGTGCAAGTAGGTACTTTGACTAAGTCCAATTAGTCTCTTACTCATGCCTCTCAATATCCTTGTCCCAAGAATATAGGCAACTTCCCTAAGGTCCTTCATAGTGAAACACTTCCCAATCCAGGACTTAACCTCCTGCAAAGTTGGGATGCCATTTCCTATGAGTAGTATGCCATCCACATACAATACCAGAAAGCTAACTATACTCTCACTAGCTCTATCATATACATGGGACTCGTCCCCGCTTCTTGAAAAGCCAAACTCTTTGACTTTCTCATCAAAACAATGATTCCATCTGCGAGATGCTTGTTTCAACCCATAAATGGATTTCTCAAGTTTACAAACTCTATTAGGGTATTTAGCATCGACAGAACCCTCTGGCCAACTCATGTAAACATCCTTAGCCAACTTCCCATTAAGGAAAGTGGTTTTGACATCTATTTTCCATATTTCATAGTCATGAAATGCAGCAATGGCTAGCAGAATCCTAATAGACTTAATTTTTTCTACTAGCAAGAAGGTCTCATCATAGTTAACTCCCAAAGTTTGAGTGAAGCCGTTCACATCCAATAGAGCCTTAGAAGTGTGTACCTTTCCATCCATGTCAGTCTTCTTCTTGAAGATCCATTCACACCCGACTATGTTACGAACCGGTACATTGTCAACCAAGTTCCAAACTTGATTGTCATACATGGACTAAATCTCGTTGTCCATCGCCTCTTTCCATTTAGCATACTCGGGGCCTGCCGTGACTTCCTTATAGTTGTTACATTCATCCAAATTTACCAATGTGCTATCAGTGATAAATGTATCACCTTCTACAGTAATATGGAAACCATAGAACTCAGGTGGAACACTAACTCTACCAGAACGCCTCAGAGGTACATACTTGTCGATTGGTTCAACAGGAGTTTCCTCCTAAGGTTGATCACTAGTATTTGAGGTTCATTCACCGCTTGACTCTTGAATCTGTTCAAGGTCAATTTGCCTCCCACTGTCTCCTTGTCGTATAAGCTCTCTCTCACGAAAGACTCATCTCCTCACAACGAAGACAACATTATCACTCGGTCTATATAAAAGATAACCAAAGGAATCCTGTGGGTAGCCGATGAAAATACACCTCTCACTACATGGTTAGAGCTTGTCATGAGTCTCGCGCCTCATGAAAGCCTCGCAACCCTAAACGTTGATGTGGTCTAATGTGGGAGCCTTCCCTATCCACATCTCGTGAGGTGTTTTGGCAACCTTCTTGGTTGGGACTAGATTAAGGATATAGGTAGACCTGGCAATTCCAGACAGGAATACATAAATATGCGAAAGACACGACATGACATGAATACACGACACATATACATCTTAAAAATTGAGATACAACTTATTTCTCAACGTGTAATGGTATCGTGTCAAACTCGTGGATAACACATTTTCATGACACGAATACATGAATTTCCAGGTCTAGATATGGGCGGCAATCTATAAGGCATACCCCCAGAATGAGATTGGTAACGATGATCGACTCATCATGGAGCGAACCATGTCCAACAAGGTTTGGTTGCGCCTCGCAGCCACACCATTAAGCTGTCCAAGGTGGCGTCAATTGTGAAACAGTTTCACACTCCTTAAGATAGTCTAGGAACTCGAAACTAAGATACTCACCACCCCGATCGGATCAAAGCATCTTTATCTTCTTGCCCAACTGATTCTCCACTTATTACTTAAACTCTTTGAATCTTTGAAAAGTTTCTGACTTATGCTTTATTAAGTAGACATAGCCATATCTACTGTAATCATCAGTAAAAGTCACATAGAAGCAGTAAGCATCCCTTGTGGCAGTTCTGAAGGTCCCACACACATCGGTGTGTAGGAGATCCAACAAACCTTCACCCCTTTCACAAGTACCAGTGAAGGGTGATTTAGTCATCTTTCCAAGTAAGCAATATTCGCCAGTATCATCCGACCTTAAGTCGAATGACTCTAAAACTCCCGCCTTTTGGAGTTGGCTTATGCACTTCTTGCTGACATGTCCAAGGCGACAATGCCACAAGCATGCTTTATCCAATTCATTGGAATAATCGATATGCAACACATCATTTCCTAAGTTTTCTACAACATTCACAGTTTCATATACACCATGACAATGTAATGCTTTAAAATAAAAAACACCATTATAAAAAACATTTATTTCACCAATTTCATTATCAAACGAAAATGTGAAACCTTGTTTGTATAAACCATGAAAGGAAATAATATTTCTCGCCATATCAGACGAGTAGTAACAATTATTCAAATCTATTTCTAACCCACTACTATGTAACAAAGAGTAAACTCCAATCTTGGTGATAGGTGAAACCTTCCGATCCCCCATGATCAAGTTTATCTTCCTGTGCTCCACATCCTTACATATTTTTAGGCCCTGCACATCAAAACAACTGTGAAATCCACAACCTGTTTCAAGCACCCTAAACGTTAGTATGTGATGAGTTTTTAGATAGAATAGTATAAGTATTTGCATGTGCGGGTTTAACCTTCCCATCCTTGACATCCTGCAAGTATTTGGGGCAGCTTTCCCTCCAGTGCCCTTTTTCGTAACAGTAGAAACACTCTGCTTCTTTAGGAATGGAAATGGGAGCGACAGAACCAGCCTTGGTCCCACTAGAAGATGATCCATCAAGAGACGTTCCCATGCGGCTCTTTGAAGGAGCCTTACTCTTCTTCGATTTCCTTTGTCTAATTTCCAGAACACAGAGGTGGTAAGAGTAGTAACAACTAATTTATCTCTGAGACCACTTTCAGCAGTCCTCAAAAGCCGTTGAAGTTTTCTAAGTGTGACCTCCTCCTTGTTCATATGATAGGTCATTCGGAACTGATCATAACAAGGAGGTAAGGAGTGTATAATGATATCTATAGTCAGCTCCTCAAGGTACGTTAGAACAGCTGACACGGCAGCCGAGACTGCAGCTTGAAAGGTAGTTGCATCAATCTGAAGACTTGGTGTTTGGTTGATGGGTTGATCGTTTTTCTTCGGCGACATGATTCTGTTGCATGGAAATAAAATGAATTTGTGAGTGTGAATGGTTGAACCTGGATGTACTTCGATCGCTTAAGTAAAGAGTAGCAATATGTTCTTGAAGTTTTGACCTCCATCTATATGATGCAGTCCTAGTACATATTAGAAGTATGTTCATGATAGTTTGACCTACATCCCTATGATGCAGTCCTAGTTCAAAGTAGAAGTATGTTTGTAGAATGGTCTTTAAACGTTTATCGTTCAAGCCGAGGTATTATAGGTTGGTGGATAATATGATCCAACCATTAAAAGAGTCTTGAAAATGATTTTGGAGTTAAATTACCATAGTCCAATAACTTGAGTAGATGGGGTTTCAGATAGACTCCAACGGTAGTAAAATGAAGGTATTTGAACAAAGAGTAACATGGAAGTTAGTCGACTTTCGACATCTTTGATGTTTAAGATGTAATAGGTTTGGAAGAATTGACCTTGTTGTAGGTCATACATCATATTCGGAGTAGAAAAGTATTTGACAACATAAAGACTTAACTAAAAGTACTTATAGTGCAAGGTAGTCACATAAAAAGTACTACACAGAACATAGACAAGAACACGATTCTTTAAAACAAAGAAGGAAGTAAGGTATCTCCTACTGGCGACGGTCACCCCTAGGGTGAACCCTTAGTTTGGTTAGTTGATGTTTCATATCAAGCAAGTATCTCTCATACACCCTCTGGCGTACTTGGAGCTCTATGACTTCGGCTCGGGTTTCAGCTAGTGTTCGTAGCAGGGTTTCATGGTTTCTCTCAGATCTCTCACTCGTGATCAAGGCAATTGATGCCAACGGTATGAATTTTTGCATTGGTATTAACCTCTTCGATACGTTGACAAGTCATCTTGCCCTGAATTTCGTTTCGGGCAACTCTACGGATTAGGATTTGTAGAACTCTGTCTGTTGAGATTCCTTTGCTTGAGTGGTAGAAGCATCGGTATCAATTAAACAACATAGATTGATCTTACTCTTCGCTCCATGTTTCCAAGCATTCTACCTAAGAGCGTCGGGCTATGAAAAAGTCGGACGAGGGTTAGGAATTGGAACGGGAGCTGTCTAAGGTAGGTTCTCAACCTCGGGTTCGGAGTTATCAACATCCGAAAGGTTTTCAGCATGGTGATCATTCAAGGGATTGGATGATCACTCTTCGGTTCTTTTTCAAAGCATCTAACATTGTCTTTATTCGGAAGGTATGGGTTGCGGTGGGGATGGAGTCCAGTTATGTTATCTACACGAGAATTAGGGTAAGGAAAAAATTATTAGACGAACTATCTAGATAATTATTAGAGAATCTTCATTAGTTACATCGCTATTTGTAAAGTGCATACTAGTTATCTGTAATAAAAACAGGATAGACTTTCGAATAAGTGAACTCAAATCTAAATTCACTAGGAACCGGGGTAAAGTAGAATTTCACAGATTCTAAGTCTATGACATCCTAGTTACATATAACCTTAGTATATCCACTTAGCAACCATCAACTTAGTAATGAAGATCCTTTTTAGTTCTCAAGTAAGTAATTATAGTAACACAAAATACTCCTATAGTATTTTATACTTAGAAATTGTTATATTGTTCTCATTGTGGTAGTGTTGGTAAGTTTTTAGACTTGTTGCCACATCACAACCATTCTTGGGCATATGCTAATCACTCCTCGAACAAGCATAGTTGATCAGGCTATGCCATTCCCAGGACTGACCATACATCCCCGAGCTTACCTGTGATATTCAACAATCATAATACTTTTGTTCTTGTCTTTGTGACACGGATTTTACTATGAATGCAGGCACGTATACTTAATTAAATATTTTATTATTTAAAAGTATAAACTCTAAGTCAGAGTATTTTTAATCCCATTGTATTTATAGTTAGTATATCTTTTATGGGTTGATATACTCAATTCACTATAAACAATGCTCTAATACCAATCTGTCACACCCCAAATCCGAGAATGGCGGAAACGTTCTGGGGTGGAGGACGTCATGTAATGTATCACAACAATGTAACGTAGTAAACAAGCAACAACATCATCCATTGCATTAATAGTATAAGTTTCGAGTACATGTGTATTCTTTAATAATATACAACAATAAAATGAATAATCAGAAAATAAGACGAGTGTGGATTTCTCCGTCTTCATAAAACCTGGTCGTCGTACCTTTCTATTTGCGACTTGAGAATACAAGTTATGTTGAAAGCGAGTATCATCCAAAAAGCTGGTGAATTCATAAGTATTAATGTGTTTTTGATTTGTAAAACTTGTAATGAAAGACTTAATATTGTTCTAAAAGAAAGTTCATATAAGTGTGGAAATGTTTGTAAGTAATCGAAACCATTTGGTAAACCCTAGAAATCCCTATGATTCCTATTAGTATAGATGAAATCTTCTACCAAGACCTAGTTGTTTTGAAAGTAGTCTTCTACCAAGACCCGACTGTTTGACAATTATTATTAATATAAGAAATTGTATCCTTTGGTACTAGGATACTCAAATACGATGCACCTCATTGGCTATGTGGATGAGTCACAAGATAATGGTAATAATATAACTAACTTACGTATTATCCCTTTATACTAGGATAACTAACAGTGTTAACTTTAGACATCCATAGATGTACATTTACCTCTGTTGCTAATAGCTGGGTGTAGGAAAAGTTAATCCCTTAAAGTATACCTGTAATGGTATCAACCGAAGACATCCGTGGATGTGCATTTACGTCTGTAGCTAATAGAGATTCTAGGAATGGTTAATCCCGTAAAGTATCCTTTGGTACTAGGATATAAAGTCCAATCTATCTCGTCGATGATGTGTTTGTATCACAAGGTAAAGATAGAAAGGAGAACTATATAACAGTATATAGACATATAATATGTAATAGTAATTTGCCATATAATGTCTATGTAAAAGT
Organism: Lactuca saligna; assembly: GCF_052625555.1. Lineage (NCBI taxonomy): Eukaryota > Viridiplantae > Streptophyta > Magnoliopsida > Asterales > Asteraceae > Lactuca > Lactuca saligna. The sequence continues at coordinate 98,163,840 of NC_136421.1, forward strand.
ATTCATGTAAGATTGTTCATGTAAACGTACTCATGTAAGCGTATCTATGTAAGAGTATCCCTATAAATATATCCATGTAAGAGGAATCTCTATAAGAGTATCCCTTTATATAGCATGTAGTCTAGACTCATGAATGAACTAACTCTGGTGTAATTTCTTGTAATAGGAATAATGTTTTGTATCCCCTAAACTATTCCTATAATAGTTTACTAGAATGTAATTGATGAGTGTCCAAGTAGATTTATACACCCTTGCTACCCAAGAGTGTCAGAACAGAATTAACTGATGGAACATTTATGATTATATATGTACACATGATATATAACTAATATTTAAACGACCTTCGGACGGGTACCCGATATCCCACCAGACCACATCCAATTCGAGGAAAAGGAAATAGGGTGGATAGCCTTCCTAAGTCTTTTAAACATTTCTTATATAACTATAAATATAGAGGCATGCAATTTATAATATAAAAGCATAAAAGAAGTTTTGTAAAACCGTTGAAAAGTCTAATAAAGAATTTGTGACTTGATGTCAGTTTATAAAACGATTGAAAGTATTTTGTTTGATAAGATAGTTTAAGTACACAGAAAACCACTGTTTGAAAACACCTTTGTAACCGAGTTTGAAAGGAAGCTTATAGTGTGTAAGGTAGTTAGATAAAGAGCTTTAATCATGTAAAAACGTTTAAGAAAGTCATTTGAACTAATATGTTTAGTAAAACTACTAAACTTGTAGTAAATCCATTTGTATACTAGTTATAAATCCCATATGGTTGATTTATTAACAACAAGTATCCTAAAATATTGATGTTTTTCGTGCCAAAATAATCGTATGTTTGTAGTACCAAAGATGGACACATATACATACAGTATAAGCAGAGTGTTTGATATATATATATATATATATATATATATATATACATATATATATATATATATATATATATATATATAAATATATATATATATATATATATATATATATATCTATATATATATATATATATATATATATATATATATATATATATATATATATATATATAACAACACTTTTTATTTCAAAAGTTATGATGTTATCGTGATATATTTTTCATACAAAAGTTTCCCTATAATTGTTATAAATCACATATGATTCTGTTGATAACAGCGTATAATGAACTTTATTATATAACACACGACAATAATCGAGTATTTAACTTGTATTCCCCCCCTTAAAAGCATATAAAAGTATTTATAAAACATTTAAAAGTGTAGTTTATAGGGGTATGAACTCACTTGATTGATTGAAGAAAGCGTAACGAAAACCGAGCAGAACTTCTACTCGAGAAAGCGGATCTCTCAAGATTCTCAGGAAATCGCGGGAGAACAAACGACCTTCGGGACTCGAGCAAAGTGATCGGGGCTTCGGGGTAGTACGGGCACAGAAAACGAGGCAAGATCGTAAGAGAAATGAGAGAAATGGGGTGTTTTTCCCGGAACTCTCGCATCTCTATTTATAGGGGTCTGAGAGGTCTCGTTACGCGGGGCGTACGAGAGTACGTGCTGCGTACTCATGCGTCATGCATGAGCGCATCCTCGGTCGAAACATCGGAGCGACGTGGATGAACCGGAGCCTAGCATCCGAGTACGCTGGGCGTACGAGGGTACGCTGGGCGTACCGGGGATCGGACCGCTGACTTGTTCTTTGGATAATACCGGGCCTTAATTAAATTTATATTTTAATTAATTAGTAAACTTCAAAAATTCATATCTTTCTCATACGAACTCCGTTTTTGATGTTCTTTATATCCACGCGAAGGTGAGACTACTATCTATAACTTTCGTTTAGACTCCGTCGGTTAGTTTTGAATTTATTTTTAATATTAAATTTTTAATAGGCCGGAACAGGATAAGTCCGTTAAAATTCCATAACTTCTTCATCCGACGTCCGTTTTCGTCAGGATTTTTACCGTTGCGCTAGTATTGTTGAGCCCTTCGATTCTCATTTAGATTGTGTCGGCTAAAAGTCTCTCGATCTCTATTTCGAGTTTTTAGCTGTCTACTGATATATCTGTAACTTAGAAAAATCACAACTTCCTCATACGAAGTCAGATTTGGACGTTCTTTTTATGTACGTTTACGATTTGATGATATCTAAAACTTTCATTTAGATACCTAAGGCCAAAAACTATTGTATTGAAACTTCGCATTTTACGTCTATCAGTATTGCCGGTTTTGCCGAGAAGCTTCGGTTGGTCATAACTTCTTCGTTATAACTCAGATTCTAGGGTTCTTTATATGTACGAAATCCTTGATATGATTCCTAACACTTTATTTAACCTAAATAAGATTTTAGGAAAGTTTAATTTTTACCTATATTTGACTGATGTTATATTTCACTGTCTCGAAATATCGGGTTGTCACATGGAGATTCTCTCTCAAGAGCCACCTATATCCATGGTGTGTTGTGATTCCATTTGAGGCATCCACACTATTGGTGCTAAGCTCTTTAAGACAAATACAACAGGGTTTCAAGCTACATAAAAGGTATTGATGATGGGTTTTATACAAAAGAATATCCGATGTGCTCATGCGAACCCTAAAGCTTGGATCTAGGTTTTTCTATTGTAAATGCAATTCATCCAAGACTTATGAACCCTAGATCTAGCATACACATTTCAAAATTCTCATATAAGATTAGATCTAGATGATTATCTCTTCAAGAATGGCTTGAATCTTCTTCTCTTGGAGCTTAGAGTCACAAATGTCACTCCTCTAATGGCTTACGAATACCACAAGCAATAGGATGATATTATAGAGAGGTGAGGAGGCACAATTATGGCGATGAACTCTTCTAGGGTTTCCATTGGCCGAAAACTAATGCACATCTTAGGCCTTAACTAGTCCAAGGAACCTTCTGGAATAAGGCCTCTATGGCCGAAATTAAGATGGAATCATCCTTAATTTCGTCCATGCCCTAATCCATAAGGATTCTCAGCCCAATATTCAACTATCACACAATTGACAGTTCAAGTCCCCTTTATTTGATTCATGTCTTTTAGCCACATAATCAATTATTAATTAATTCTTATCTAATATTAATTAAATAATATGATTTTTATTTTAGTATATTATTCATATAATATATTAATAAACCATAATATCCTCTCTCTCTCTCTCTCTCTCTCTCCATAAATCACACTGTCAAGTTGCTTTGGTGAAGGCAACCTAAAAGGACCATGCACAACCGGGTCTAGTACATACCAAATATAGTTACGGGCTTAGACACTAAATCCAATAGTCTCCCACTTGGATAAGTCTAGTAACTACAAATGTAAGTACAATCCGATTAGCAATCATAGCTCTCAAAGACGATGTTGAACTCTGATCTTATTAGTAACTTGTCCTTTAGATAAAGATCGTATAGTCCTCCGTTCTAGATATCGTGCGGACAATTACATGGAACATACTCATACTTATTGTCCAACAGTTTGTTTCTCTGTCTCTTATTTGTCTAACATAGAACTTAATTGAACACATCAATTCATTCCTGATCGGGTCTGACACATAAATCAAACCAAATCATCAAGGGGCCCAGATATCGCTTTTACCCTCTTAGGATAAACGGAATAGATAAACTTCGACTTATATGCATTTACCATCCAATCATCAAATCATGCACAACAATGTGTTTTATAACATCATGTTACTGACGTGTTTACGCATTATCAATGCACAAACAACTCGCAAATAATAAAACATATATCTATGTTTCAAGACCATATGATATTATCGTCTTGCGATCACTCGTGATAAATTCCGTGAAGTGATGCCAACAAGTGCAGGTTTAATCGAATACTCAAATCATATTCATAAGCACTCATGAACGTTGAAGCAAACATTTGCTATGTATAATACAATTTAGACAATCTACAAATCAATTCATGACAATCTTCTTTCATACCTACTCCCAAAGTATGAGCGACTGTGGAACGTTCGAATAATCTTATTATCCAGGAAGTCAATACATGCAAAGTGAAACAATAGGTAAACAATTAACATAAGACAACAACTTTACTTATAAATAATACTCCTTTATTTAATCATCAAAGGTCAATTACATTTATCTATTACACGTTTCTAAGCTATCTAATCTAAACGAATATCGTCCTTCAGCCCGATGCTCCTAGCATGCTGCAAGTGCTTAACCCTACTTAGTCCCTTCGTAAGGGGATCTGCTGGGTTATCCTCTGACGATACCCTCTTCACTACGAGGAGACCCTCTTCCACCTGACGTCGAATAAAATGATATTTTCTGGCGATATGTCAAGATCTGCCATGATCTATTGGTTCCTTGGTCAAGGCAACCACTCCTTCATTATCACAAAAAATTTCCATGGGCTCCTTTATGGCTGGCACAACTCCAAGGTCTCCAATGAAGTTCTTCAACCATATCACCTCCTTTGACGCATCGCTCGCTGCTATATACTCTGATTCGCATGTTGAATCAGCTACGGTCTCCTACTTGGAGCTTTGCCACGTCACCACTCCTCCATTTAGGGTAAAGACCCATCCGGACTGAGAACGATAGTTGTACCTGTCGGTCTAAAAACTATTGTCACTATACCCTCGTACCCTTAAGTCATCACTCCTAAAGAGGACTAGAAACCATTCCTTGGTCCTCCGAAGGTACTTAAGAATATTCTTGACTACGGTCTAATGTGCTTTACTAGGGTTGCCTTGATATCTGTTGACCATGCTCAAACCGAAGGCCACATCAGGGCGAGTACAAGTCATAGCATATATATTCGAGTCAACCACAGAATCGTATGGTACTCGAATCATCTCTTCTATCTTGACTTCGGTACTCAGTCTTTGAGTCTTACTCAACTTAGCATTACTATGGATTGGTAATTCTCCCTTCTTAGAATTCTCCATACTAAAACGTTTTAGTACCTTATCAAGGTAAGTATTCTGACTAAGTCCTATTAGTCTTTTACTTCTATTTGTTACTATCTTTATTCCTAAACGTTTTAGTACCTTATCGAACCATCACAATGAATATACATGAATCATAACATAATTCATTACCATGCATTGGAATATTACAACTGATATTGTTTACATTCAGTTCATTGTTTTAGACATTACAAATCCATAACATAAACTGTCTGACAGATAATTTAAGCAAAACACCATGACATTTCTTGATACTTATTCTTCGGCTTATCTGTTACATGAGAATACAAGTTATTTTGGAAAACGTCAACATATGAAATGTTGGTGAGCTCATAAGTAATGTTATGGTAAAATGATTTGGTGAAGTTTGAAAACCCAAAAAATCCGATATTTTCTGAAAAAAAATGTTTGTTTATAAAAAGTGTGAACATCCGTAAATATGCTTGTTGATTTTTAAAGCATGTTTAATGGTTGAACTTTGTATACGTCACACAAGTGACAATGTTGAACTTCCCGGGAAAACCCGATGTTTTCCCCAATATGTAAATTACATGACATGTTTATTGTTATACTGATATGACGAATGTTTTGATTACCCAGGTGACACTGGATTAATTAGGGTTTGTGAGTCGTTACAATCAGGCATTTAAAGAAATGACTAGTTTATAACTACATATTACGAACGATCCTTAAGGTGTCGTCCGTACTACTCACTTAATCCAACCACCCTGATTTCTCCTGATTAACGCCATGAATCTGTTTACTTGATTTATCATAAGCCCAACAACTGAGGAAAAAGGAGGGTACGAAGCCCCCTTTATTTCTAGTAGTTATTCAAGGCTATCGGGAATGAAAAAGACACTTGGCCCAACTCGCATTTAACTTCTCAACCTCACTAGCAGTACTAATGGTCCATTAGGGCCCAATAACACATTAGAGCTATTGAAAGTCCTTTTACATGGAATTGGGTCATAGAAGGCCCAATATCACGTAAGCATAATCCCTTTAGGCCCAAAGATCATGTTAATGGGCTAGCAAGGCGCAACAAGCATGATTTGAAACTTTCAAGCCCAAAGTTTGTATATTGACTCATTGTAATTATCGCGTGATTCACGAATTACTTTGGTTTAACGATTTTGTGTTGTTATTGATTCAAGACCGAATCAATTCGTTTTGTAAGGATATGTGTTATTGAGAGTGTATTTGTTTTCCATTTCGTTGGTAGTTGCAGATCTTGTATCTTGATTTGATTTGTTTGTCAGTAAAGTTTGACCCTTTTCATTTCTCTTCCTTTTATAAAAATAACACTTTTGGTCCTTTTATATAACAAAATTTCATTTTTAGTCCTTAAAACACTTTTCTTGACACTTTTGTATAATTTATTTGATGAAAACACGATTTTAACCCAAAGTTTATTTAGTTGACAGCTTCAGCCCCTCTAGAATAGTGATTCTCGGTTAAGGATCCGTATTTCACAACTTTTACAGTTTTGGCACAAAATCTAAAAAGTTTGCATTTTTAGTCCTTTTTGATAATGAAGAGCATTTTTGAACCTTATAAACATTCTATTATGCGAATTAATCCCTGATTTATAGAAAATTTCATTTCCAGTCCTTTAACTTGTAAAATTTTCGCATTTTTGAGGCTTATTGGGCTGAAAAGCCCAAAATTAGCTCATTAGGTTAAAATTTTACATTTTAAGTCCTTAGAAATTTCTGAAAATAAGGAAAATATTTATGGAAACTGTTTTGGCCCCTTTTAACCTTCCAGAAACCGTGACTTGTTGATTCTTACCCCAAGTTTGCATTTTTTACAATTTAGGCCCAAAAATGGGTCTTATGTTCAAGTATGTTCATCCTAACCTTATAAACTATTTTTCCTGAATTGATTAGTGTATAATAGCTTAAGTTATGTTTATTTCCTTTCTCATGTCTTAGATCTCGGTTTTTACACACTTTTTGATAACATATTCATCCCAAAACACATGATAACACACACATACATGCATCAAATCACACATAGCATACATTTACACATAGATCTACACATTTTCTTGTATTCTCCCCCATAAAACTCATAAAAACTGAAAAAGAAGGGGTATGAAACTCAACTTGAGCTGTGATTTCGGTTTTGAAGAATGTTGGTAGGAGTTTGATGTTACTTTCGGCCCTAGCAAGCCCTCCTTTGTTGATTTCGAACTTAGAGGGTTTCTAAGAGAGTGATCACGATTTTGCATGCGTTAGGAAGATATTTTTGATAAAACAAAGAATCTAGATCATAGATCCAAGCATGATCTTACCTTAGATGAATAATTTGTGGGATAATTTCCTTGAAAGCTCCCTAGATCTCGAAAATTTTGGAGAGGAATGGAGAGAGTTTCTTTGAGAGATTTTTGAGTGAAGTGTGTGTGTTGGTGTTGTTTCGGCTGAGAGAAAGAGAGAAGAGAAGAGAGAGGTCTTGAGGTGATGTGTGCATGGAGACATGGGATAAGGTGCATGGAAGACCATTATGTAAAAATGAGGTGGCCATGAGAAGTCAACTTCTCCTTTTCATTTGGGCTTGGGCCGAGATTTGGAGAGCAAAAAGGAAAGAATTGGGCCCTTAAATGCCTAAGTCCAAATCATAGATAATTTATCTCACTATTGGCCCAAAATAAATCAAGTAATGGTTTTTATGGCCCATTAGGGCTAATTAGGTTAGTTATGGCCCAATGAGGTCCATTAAGGTATTTTATTTCGTTCTAGGCCCAATATGGCCCAAAATGTTAAAATAAATGAAAGTGGGTCCAATTGGAGCCCATTCAAGAGTTCTAAGCCCAAGATAGTCCAATTGGAAGCTTATTGCTCCATTGGGCACAATAAGGAAATCCTAGTCCAAAAATGGACTCAAACAAGGATTTTTTTTAGGGTTTCCAATTGTTTGCTGGCTATTTGTAGTGCATGTATGATGTGTTTGATTGAGATTTTATTGTTAATGAATAAGCATCTTACATGCTTTCCCATTGTAGGTTTACATTTGTTATCTTTGTTCAATGCTTACAAGGCTTCAAATTCCTAGTTGTGACATCGTCCCCCCGTTAGAGGCAATTTCGTCCCGAAATTCTTTTGAAAGCCCGATTTGAGAATGTTAGAATAGATGAGGGTACTTTTTCTTCATTTGATCTTCATGTTCCCACATGAATTCTGGCCCACACTTCGCGTTCCATCGTACTTTCACGATCGGGATGCGACTTGGCTTAGTACACTTCACCTTCCTGTCCATGATTTTGACTGGTTCTTCAACGAACAGGAGATGATAGACACTGGTACTCCGTGAAACATGGAACATGGGGTGTACACTGCTGAGCTCAGCGGGTAGCTGCAGTCTGTACGCCACTGGACCAATTCGGGCAAGAATCTCGAAAGGTCCAATGTATCGTGGGTTCAGTTTTACATGTTTTCCAAAATGAATGACCCCTTTCCAGGGAGAAACTTTTAACAGCACTCGATCCCCGACCTGAAACCCTAAGGGCTTTCGCCGTCTATCAGCGTAGCTCTTTTGTCGGTCGTGCGATGCTTGTAGTCGAGCTCTGATTTGAACTATCTTTTTCGTAGTTTCACGTGTGATCTCCAGTCCCGTTAACGTCTTGTCTAATGCTAGTTCCCTCTCTAGCTGGGTGTTGCCCACCTCAGCCCAACACAACGGTGATCTACACTTATGTCCATATAGTGCTTCGAAAGGAGCGACTTTGATGCTCGAATGGTAACTGTTGTTATACGAGAATTCAACTAAGGGTTAGTGGGTATCCCAGGACTTCCCAAAGTCTATCACTTATGCGCAAAGCATGTCTTCAAGCATTTGAATGGTTCGTTCGCTTTGACCATCCGTTTGTGGGTGATAGGCAGTGCTCATGTCGAGATGGGTTCCCAGTGCTTTCTGAAGTGATTGCCAAAAACGTGAAGTGAACCTACTATCTCTATCTGAGATGATAGACACTGGTACTCCGTGAAGCTTCACGATTTATCGAATGTATATTCTTGTCAGTCTCTCCATCTTTTAGGATTCTTTTATTGGTAGGAAATGAGCGGATTTCGTCAGTCGGTTAACTATTACCCATATAGTGTCCAATCCATGTGACGTCTTGGGTAGCTTGGTCACAAAGTCCATAGAAATCCCTTCCCATTTCCACTCGGGAATTACTGGTTGCTGTAATAACCCTGAGGTCTTCTGGTATTCCACCTTTACCTTGGTGCAAGTAAGGCATTTGCTGACATTGGTGGCAATTTTTGCCTTCATGTTAGGCCACCAGTAATGTTGTTTAATATCCACGTACATTTTGTCTGAACCCGGATGGATGGAGTATCGCATCTTGTGAGCTTCACTCATGACTACCTCCCTAAATCCTCCAAGTTTAGGGACCCAAATACGGTTCATGAAATAGTATACTCTGCCCTCTTTCACCTCGAGATTCTTCTCCATTCCGCGTAATGCTTCGCTCGTTCTGTCTTTCACCTTCATAACATCTGACTGGGCTGCCCTGATCTGAGTGGTTAGGTGGGATTGGATGGTTATTGAGAGAGTTTTCACACGACGATTAGAGTACTCTTTTTGCGGCTCAAGGCATCAGCTACCACATTGGCCTTGCCTGGGTGGTACTTGATTTCACACTCATAATCGTTTAATAGTTTAACCCATCTTCGTTGCCTCATATTCAGCTCTTTTTGATTCAAGATGTGATGGAGCATCTTGTGGTCCGTGAAGATGGTGCACTTCGTACCATAAAGGTAATGCCTCCAAATCTTCAGGGCGAAGACCACTGCTCCCAACTCTGGATCGTGGGTTGTGTAATTCACTTCGTGTGTCTTGAGTAGCTGGGACGCGTAAGCTATCACCTTTCCACGCTGCATGAGAATGCAACCTAAACCCTGATTTGAAGTGTCACAGTAGACTACAAAATCTTCCATTCCCTCTAGTAGTGATAGTACTGGGGCACTGCAGAGTGCTCCCTTTAGAGTTCGAAATACAACTTCTTGTTTGTCCGTCCATTTGAATGGTACGCCCTTTTTTGCGAGCAAGGTAAGTGGCTTGGCGATCTTAGAGAAGTTTTGAATGAACCTCCTGTAGTAACCTACTAGTCCTAAGAATTGGCGAATTTCTGTGGGTCGGGATTGCCCATCCTTCAATGGCTTTGACCTTAGAAGGATCCACATGTATTCCTTCCTGACTAACAACATTACCCAAAGAGTTCACGCTACGGAGCTAGAACTCACACTCTGAGAGTTTTGCGTATAGCTTCTCAGTTCGCAGGGTTTCCAATATTTGTCGAAGATGCTGGCCATGCTCTTCTTCACGTCGAGAATAGACTAGAATGTCATCAATGAAAACAATAACAAAGTTGTCGAGGAATGGTCGGCGGATTCGATTCATTAGCTCCATGAATGCGGCAGGGGCATTCGTTAGACCGAAGGGCATTATGACAAACTCATAATGTTCGTAACGAGTTCGGAAAGTGGTTTTGGGAATATCCTCTTCCCGAACCTGGAGTTGATGGCACCCAGATCGTAGATCTATCTTAGAGAAGTAATTGGCTCTTTGGAGTTGGTCAAATAGATCGTCAATTCGTGGGAGTGGATAGCGATTTTTAACAGTAAGCTTGTTTAGTTCCCTGTAATCAATGCACATCCTAAAAAGATCCGTCTTTATTCTTGACGAAGAGGACTGGAGCTCCCCATGGCGAGAAGCTGGGTCGGATGAATCCTTTGCCCAGGAGTTCACTGAGTTTGCTGGACAATTTCTGCATCTCAGTAGGAGCTAATCGGTAAGGCGATTTAGCGATGGGAGTAGCTCCTGGAACAATATCAATTCGGAATTCAACTTGTCTCTCTGTGGGTACTCCAGGAAGATCTTCAGGAAATATGTCTGGGAATTTACGTGCTATAGGAATGTCTCAAACGTTAACCTCTTCCTTGGTTTTATCCACAATATGCACCAGGAACGTCAAATCGTTCTTTCGTAGATGCTTCTGTGCCTGGACGCATGAGATGAGATGAAGGTTCGTGCTAGGTTTGTCTCCGTAAATAACTAGGGTTTCATGATTTGGAAGGTGAAGGTGAACGGCCTTCTTGTGACACATAATTTCAGCATGGTGGGGGCTTAGCCAGTCCATGCCAATAATCACATCAAAACTCCTAATGGAAACAGGCATTAAGTCTATTCGGAAGACGTGTTGATTTAGAGTTAGGGTACATCCGATGTAGACTTCCCTAGTGGATTCGGTTTTCCCATTGGCTATTTCCACCGTAAAGGTTTCATTGAGCTTCTGGGGTTGGTTTTTAACAAATGTTTAAACTTATTGCTCACAAAACTTTGTTCTGCTCCAGTATCAAATAGGATGCATGCATAAGTGCGGTTTAGGAGGAACGTACCGGTAACAACAGTGGGATCCTGAATCGCTTCTCCCCGACCCATGGTCAGCACCCTTCCTGTTCCTCCATTTCCAGGATTGTTGTTGTTGGGGAAATTTCGACGGAAATGCCCAGTCCGTCCACATCCATATCAAGTATGAGTTGGTCCTGAATTGTTGCCTCCATTGTCGGTGTTGTTGTTGTTGTGGTTATTGTTGTTGTTGTTGTTGTTTCCCTGTTGTTGGTTCTGAGGAAGGTAAGTCTTGCAGTACTTTGCCGTGTGCCCCTTCCGATTGCAACTTGTGCACTGCATCTCTCTGCATTCTCCATTGTGATGGAGACCACACTTTTTGCACTTGGGAAGGTTACCAAAATATGGTCTAGGAGCACTTGGAACAGCTGAGGCTAGAGCATGTGGTGTGGATGGAAATTGTGTGGTTGCAGCATTAACTGCCACCGTTTGTTGTTTCTTGGATGATTCGGAGCCTTGACGTCCTTTCCTCTTCCTGTTCTTTCCCTTTTTGTTGTCACTTTCCTTATTAACTTCAGTCTCCATTGGCTTCTCACCGTTCTTGTTGTTGTGGTCATACAGCTTCTTGGCCAATCTCTTGTGTAGCACCCAATTCCCGGTACGTAAATCTTATTTGAAGTAATTCTTTTCTTTTAGCCTTGGACTCGGCGAGTCATGGGTCCGACTCGCCGAGTGGATGCGGGACCCGGGTCGCGTTTAAGTTGTCGACTCGACGAGTCCATATCCTGGACTCGGCGAGTCACAGCTGTTGGATGAAACCCTAAGTTTCAGGGGTTTGCACCCTATTTAAGCAACTTATCCGCCCCAGGCCAGCCTCCATTCTCTCCCCAGAGCTCCCAACCTTCGTTTGTGCTTGTTCTTTGAAGATTTGAAGCTTTGTTGTGTGTTTTAAAGGCTTTGAAGGAGGAAAGGAAGTAGGTTCAGAAGAAAGGAAGCCATCCAGGCAATTATTGTGTTCTTCCAACATCTCCCTTGAGGTATAACTCGTTTTCCCCTTGATTCTATGCTTAAAACTTCATTTGGGTCCTTCTTAGTTAATTCCTCAAGTGTGTATGTGCTTATTATGGCGTAATAAGGCGTTTGGCCTTTGGATCTGTGCAAAATCAAGCTCCAGGAGCTCAGATCTGTGAGCTTTATGGCCCCATGTGGCTTGCTAGCTCTAGATCTATCCTTTTGAGACATTTTGAGCCTTATAATTCATTTTGGTGCATATCCACACGTAAAGTTGGAAACTTTACGTGTGATTCATGTCCTAGAAGCCCAGATCTATGAATGGCATGGACTGGAATCGAGCAAATCGGCATATTTAGGGAATGCATGGCGACGACTCGGCGAGTCGCTTAGGTGACTCGGCGAGTCTGGTCGCGAGTCACCGATTTGGTCCCTTTTTCATGTATCGAGTTGTGCCTTGAGTCACAGGGGGTGACTCGGTGAGTTGGGAGCTGAACTCACCCATGTTAGGACTCGGCGAGTCAATGCTCTGACTCGGCGAGTCCAAGGCAATCTTCATAGCTCAAGAACAGACTCGGCGAGTTGTTCATACAACTCGGCGAGTCTTAGCAGAAAGTGTTCATCGGATGAAGATGAACTCGACGAGTTGTTCATACAACTCGGCGAGTAGGATGAAGGTGATGGAATGACAGTTAGAAGGCGGACTCGTCGAGTCATAGCCCGACTCGACGAGTAGAACCAGGACCCAAGGACATTGGTTGCTTAGGACTCGGCGAGTGGTGATCCACTCGGCGAGTCGGGTCAACTGAGAGTTGACTCCAGCTTTGGCTTAGAGTTATCCAGGGGTAAAATAGTCATTTTACCCATAGGTCGGTTAGCAGTGTTTGATTGGGTATGTTGTGGGAATTGCAGCCGGAGGACTCCCGGAGTAGCAGCAGTCAGTCAGTTTCCGATCAGTTCAGCAGCTACTTCGAGGTGAGTTACCTTCCAGTAGCGGTGGGTCCAAGGCCACAATGCCGACCCACCAGTAGGAGATGTTTGATAGATGATCGTCTTTGTGATATCATCTAAGTTTGTTATTACCTGATATGTTATATGCTAGCATGATATGGGGTATGTGATAGTAGTAGAGTTTGGTTGTTAGGACCAAAGGGTAGTCAGACGCCCCAGATACGTCTGACGGTATGTGATGATATGTTTGTATGCTGGCTTGTTATGTTATATGTGATCGTAGTGGTAGGGGGTGAAATAGTCCCCGAGGATCGGTTGTTAGGACCGATGGGTAGTCAGCACCCCAGAATGGCTTGACATGGGTAGGTCAGCACCCCAGAATGGCTTGACACGGGTAGGTCGGCACCCCAGAATGGCCGTACCGGGTAGTCAGGCACCCCAGAATAGCCTGGCAGTATATATGTTATGTGTTTGTATGGTATGCGGTACGTTGGGGGAACTCACTAAGCTTTGTGCTTACGTTTACAGTTTTGTTTTCAGGTACCTCTGCTTCGAAGGGGAAAGAGCCGGCGCGGTAGCGGCACGTCATACACACACTCTTCGGTTTCCGCATTTATGAGATTGACTGGGATTGTACTCTGATATTTTGATGGGATGTACAGTCTGTCTTTTGAGAACATGGTTGCAATATGTTATGGTGTGAACAAACAATGTTTCTTTTATTTAAACGATGTTTTTATTCATAAATGTTTTCTAAGTAATATCTTAAAAATGAAATTTTCGGACGTAAAAATTGGGTCGTTACAAGTTGGTATCAGAGCCCTGGTTTGAGGGATTCGGACACACCTTCGGGAGTGTTTGGACTCAAATCGAGGGATTAAAAGATTTTTCCAAAAGAAATTGTTTTTAAAACCCGGAAGAGAGTCATAAGAAAGAGTAAAGTGTGTGACGTGCGCGACCGGCCGAGCTCAAGTAAGTATTCCCCAAAGTACCCATACGAGTTTATATTATGTTTATCAGCTTTATGAACATTGCATGCTAGTATAGGCTAAGGATCTAGGAGTGATGCCTTATGTGCCTGTTTATTTGTTACAGCTTATCGAATAGTGCATGCTAGAATTGAGTAGACAGCAGTAGGGTAGCCTGTTTAGGTTATGCCTGATAGTATGAGCTTAGCATCCTATGTTAAGTGTCATTTCTTGTTCTAAGAACAGTTTTGGCTTGAGTCTGATTTTCCTTATCCGAATGCTGCTTGCTTCGTGCTCGGTGGGATTCTGAGTAATGGGAGTGAGCCACTAGGTAAACACGTCACACCACATGTAATCAGGGTTGAATAATCCCAAAGTATTGGAACTGGCCCTACTGCGCAGCTCTTGTTTGAGTCCAACCGTTGTAGGGACGGATCTTTTACTTGAAGGATTATTTGATCCTCATTACATGTGATGGTGTTTAGGTGGTGGCTAACTGGCATTATGAGGAGACCTACAGCAGCTGAGGACCGGTTGTGTTGAACTTGGGTTTCCCCTAGGGCAAGCCCAGGATGAGAATAGCAGAGAGTAGCAGTAGTGAAGGGGAGATGGTGGAGTCGAGGAATTCCTCGGGGAAGGTACGGATAGATGTGGAAGGTAGTATGGGCCCGTACTACTGAAAGCAGAGGATCCGTACCCGAGCCAAGGAAGGCCAAGACAAGACCAAGGAACCTGTAAGTAGTTGAGATCCCTCAGAATGTAGCAGTACCACTAATGATTATATTGATGTTTTGCAGAATGGTGGTACTTCGACCGAGACCGACAGAGGGCGGATCAGGAGAGGGGTCAGGTTCGGGGTCTGGCACCGAGCCGATTGAGGAAAGGCTACGTGAGTTCATCACGTCGGAGATCACTAGGGGCATCCTTGAGTCGACCCCCATCATCTTTGGGTCGATCAAGGAAGGGATCATGGAGTTGATGGAGGATCGCCTTCGGGCATTCAGGAGCGACTTGGCCTCCAGCCAGTCAGGATCTCGCACACTGTCCTTCAAGGACTTCAGGAGCAGTGGTGCGCCGGAATTCCATGGGGTGAAGGACCCCATTGTCGCCAGGCGGTGGGTTGCGGACATCGAGTCCGCCCAGTTGATCAGCTTCTGCCCTGAGGGGTCGAAGGTGAGGTACGCAGCAGGGTGTTTGCGGGACCGGGCATGAGATTGGTGGGAGTCAGTGGGTGACTCGATGGGAGCCTCGGCTATCGAGGCCATGACCTGGTCGGACTTTGTAGATAGGTTCAGGGCAGAGTTTGCGCCAGCGGTCGAGCTTCAGCAGCTGGCCAGGGAGTTCTTAGACATGAGACAGACGACAGAGACTGTGGCGGAGATCACCGCCAAGTTTCGGGAGAGGGCTTTATTGGTGCCCCAGTATGCAGGTGACGAGGATATGAGGAGGACTCGTTACCACGATATGCTACGGGCTGACATTCGGGAGCATGTTAGCTTTTCGGCTTGCCCTACCCTGGACTCCATGATTGCCAGGCTAGGGAGAGGGAGATAGATTTGGAGCACATCCGGAAACGGAGACTGGAGGATAGTCAGGCATCGGGGGCTTCGGGGAAGAAGCCCAAGGGATTGGATGGGAGGCCGAAAGGCCAGTCGGGACCGAGCCGCTGCAGGAGGTGTGGCAGGCCGCACGAGGGGGTGTGCAGGATGGGATCGTCAGGCTGCTACAAGTGCGGCAAGTTTGGACATATCAGCAGGGATTGTCCTGCTCCTGCGACCGTGATTCAGACATCGGAGTTGCTGTGTTTCCACTGCAACCAGAGGGGCCACAAGAAGGCCAATTGCCCCATGTTGACAGCTTCAGCGCCAGTGAAGGCGCCAGCTCCAGCGACCCTGCGGATCACGGATGGCCGTCAGGGCAAGGCAGAGGCTCCAGTGGTGAGGAGTCGGGCATTTCAGTTGACTGCCGAGGAGGCGCGCGCCGCACCCGATGTGGTGACGGGTATGATTCCTTCCTTCTATCTTTATTTTTCGTTGTTATGATATTGATATGTGCTCCGTGTGTATACATGTGTATTAGGATCGTTCCATGTGAACGGCATCCCGGTTCAGGTATTGTTCGACTCGGGTGCATCCCGATCATTCGTTTCTCTTGCACTTAGCAAGAGATTTCATGAGACTTCAGGCGAGTTAGATTGTCCGTTAGAGGTGGAGATTGTGGATGATCGATCGGTGCGAGCATCGATGGTGTTTCGAGATTGTGTCCTGCGACTATTTGAGGAGTGTTACCTGGTAGACTTGGTTCCCATTCCTTTGCGTGGGAACAAGGTGATTATCGGTATGGATTGGTTGAGCCCTAATGGGGCAGTGATACATTGCGCGCAGCAGCTGGTGCGAGTCAAGACCCCAAGCGGGGGAGAGCTAGTGATTCATGGAGAGCGGCCGCAGTGTGGACCCACTGTATGTTCAGCCGCGAGGGCTAGGCGCTACCTTCAGCAGGGATGCGCAGGTTATGTCGCATACGTGATGGACACCCGGGAGGCGGGTAAGGCGACCGTGAGCGAGGTCCCAGTGGTTCGAGATTTTGCCGATGTTTTTCCGGAGGAACTACCTGGGATACCTCCGGAGCGACAGGTGGAGTTCAGGATTGACCTCGTCCCCGGTGCGGCTCCGATAGCCAAAGCACCGTACCGGTTGGCTCCTCCCGAGATGCAGGAGTTGTCTACGCAGCTGCAGGAGCTGCTGGACAAGGGATTTATTCGGCCGAGCAGTTCGCCCTGGGGAGCCCCGATTCTGTTTGTGAAGAAGAAGGATGGGTCGCATCGGATGTGTATAGACTATCGGGAGCTGAACAAGGTAACGGTGAAGAACCGTTACCCGCTTCCGAGAATTGATGACCTCTTTGACCAGCTTCAGGGTGCATCTTGGTTCTCCAAGATTGATTTGCGTTCAGGTTATCATCAGATGAGGGTCAGGGAGGAGGATATGCAGAAGACCGCGTTTCGGACGCGCTATGGCCATTATGAGTTTGTGGTGATGCCGTTTGGGCTCACCAATGCTCCTGCCGCGTTCATGGACCTCATGAACCGCGTATGCAGACCGATGCTGGATCGGTCTGTGATAGTCTTTATCGATGATATCTTGGTTTATTCCAAGACCCGGGAGGAACATGAGGAGCATTTGAGAGAGGTGTTAGAGACCCTGAGGAGGGAGAGCTTGTATGCCAAGTTCTCCAAGTGTGAGTTTTGGTTGCGGGAGGTGCAATTTCTGGGGCACCTCGTCAACCAGAACGGGATTCTGGTCGATCCGGCCAAGGTCGAGGCCGTGATGAGATGGGAGGTTCCGAAGTCCCCATCTGAGATTCGGAGCTTCCTAGGATTGGCAGGCTACTATAGGAGGTTTATCCAGGATTTCTCCAAGATAGCCGTGCCCCTGACGCGGCTGACGAAGAAAGCCGTGGTCTTTCGGTGGGGACCCGAGCAGCAGGCTGCATTTGAGACACTGAGACAGAGATTGTGTGAGGCACCGATCTTAGCCCTGCCAGAGGGCGTAGAGGATTTCGTGGTTTATTGTGATGCGTCCATTTCTGGGTTGGGCGCGGTGCTGATGCAAAGGGGGCATGTTATTGCTTACGCTTCGAGGCAGCTTAAGCCTCACGAGGCGAACTACCCGACGCACGATTTGGAGTTGGGGGCGGTGGTATTTGCCCTCAAGATTTGGCGACATTACCTCTATGGGGTCCGGTGTACCATCTACACGGACCACAAGAGCTTGAGGTACCTCATGGACCAGCCGAATCTGAATATGAGGCAGCGTCGGTGGTTGGATGTGGTGAAGGATTATGATTGCGAGATCCTTTACCACCCGGGAAAGGCCAATGTGGTGGCCGATGCGCTTAGCCGCAAGACGGCACCGATCAGGGATGCCTGTTTGAGGATGACGGTGGTGACTCCCCTGTTGGAGCAGATTCGGGAAGCTCAACAGGAGGCTATCAAGGAGGAGCATCGGAAGAGCGAGCGCGTAGTAGGTCAGGTTTCCTCCTTCGATTATGATAGCCGAGGGTTATTGACACTACACCATAGGGTGTGGGTGCCGTATCACGGGGGCGTGCGCCAGATTTTGATGGAGGAGGCGCACAAATCCCGATTCTCTATTCATCCCGGGGCGACGAAGATGTATAGGGATCTTCGTCTGAACTATTGGTGGCCCTGCATGAAGCGGGATGTGGCATGGTACGTCGAGCGGTGCTTGACCTGCAGGAAGGTCAAGGCCGAACATCAGAGGCCGCATGGCAAGATGCAGCCGTTGGACATTCCACTGTGGAAGTGGGAAGATATCACGATGGATTTTATCACAAAGCTTCCCAGGACCGCACGTGGAGTGGATTCGATTTGGGTCATCGTGGATAGATTGACCAAGAGCGCTCACTTTATTCCGATTTCGGAGAGCATATCGGCCGAGAAATTGGCCGACATCTATATCAGGGAGGTTGTGGCACGGCATGGGGTGCCAGTATCGGTGATCTCGGACAGGGATGTGCGTTTTACTTCCAGGTTCTGGAAGAGATTCCATGACGAGTTGGGCACTCGTCTGCATTTCAGCACCGCCTTTCACCCGCAGACTGATGGACAGAGTGAGCGGACCATCCAGACTTTGGAGGACATGTTGCGGGCGTGTGTTCTGGATTTCGGTGGTAGCTGGGATACCTATCTTCCTTTGGCTGAGTTCTCCTACAACAACAGCTATCACGCGAGTATCGACCGCCCTCCCTTCGAGATGTTGTACGGACGGAGGTGTAGGACCCCGATATGCTGGGGTGAGGTGGGCCAGAGAGTTATGGGGAGCACCGAAGTGGTGCTCAAGACGACTGAGAGGATACAGCAGGTCCGGAGCAGGCTTCAGACTGCTCAGAGTCGGCAGAAAAGTTATGCCGACAAGCGTCGATCCGATTTAGAGTTCCAGGTAGGGGATATGGTCCTCCTGAAGGTGTCGCCGTGGAAAGGCATCATCCGATTCAGGAAGCGGGGCAAGTTGGGCCCACGATTCATCGGACCGTTCAGGGTCTTAGCCCGGGTGGGCAAGGTAGCATATAGGCTGGATCTGCCAGCTGAGCTTAGCCAGATCCACAGCACTTTCCATGTTTCGCAGTTGCGGAAGTGCCTAGTGGACGATTCTGCAGTAGTGCCTTTGGAGGATATTCAGGTTGATGACAGCCTGAACTACATTGAGCGCCCAGTCGCCATCCTCGACAGGAAGTCGAAGGATTTGAGGAACAAGAGGGTGGAGCTAGTGAAGGTGCAATGGCAGCACCGCAAGGGATCAGAGTGGACTTGGGAGCCGGTAGACGAGATGATGGAGCACTACCCCGAGCTGTTTCAAGATCCGGCAGTAGACTTCGAGGACGAAGTCTAAAATAAGTGGGGGAGATTTGTAGCACCCAATTCCCGGTACGTAAATCTTATTTGAAGTAATTCTTTTCTTTTAGCCTTGGACTCGGCGAGTCATGGGTCCGACTCGCCGAGTGGATGCGGGACCCGGGTCGCGTTTAAGTTGTCGACTCGACGAGTCCATATCCTGGACTCGGCGAGTCACAGCTGTTGGATGAAACCCTAAGTTTCAGGGGTTTGCACCCTATTTAAGCAACTTATCCGCCCCAGGCCAGCCCCCATTCTCTCCCCAGAGCTCCCAACCTTCGTTTGTGCTTGTTCTTTGAAGATTTGAAGCTTTGTTGTGTGTTTTAAAGGCTTTGAAGGAGGAAAGGAAGTAGGTTCAGAAGAAAGGAAGCCATCCAGGCAATTATTGTGTTCTTCCAACATCTCCCTTGAGGTATAACTCGTTTTCCCCTTGATTCTATGCTTAAAACTTCATTTGGGTCCTTCTTAGTTAATTCCTCAAGTGTGTATGTGCTTATTATGGCGTAATAAGGCGTTTGGCCTTTGGATCTGTGCAAAATCAAGCTCCAGGAGCTCAGATCTGTGAGCTTTATGGCCCCATGTGGCTTGCTAGCTCTAGATCTATCCTTTTGAGACATTTTGAGCCTTATAATTCATTTTGGTGCATATCCACACGTAAAGTTGGAAACTTTACGTGTGATTCATGTCCTAGAAGCCCAGATCTATGAATGGCATGGACTGGAATCGAGCAAATCGGCATATTTAGGGAATGCATGGCGACGACTCGGCGAGTCGCTTAGGTGACTCGGCGAGTCTGGTCGCGAGTCACCGATTTGGTCCCTTTTTCATGTATCGAGTTGTGCCTTGAGTCACAGGGGGTGACTCGGTGAGTTGGGAGCTGAACTCACCCATGTTAGGACTCGGCGAGTCAATGCTCTGACTCGGCGAGTCCAAGGCAATCTTCATAGCTCAAGAACAGACTCGGCGAGTTGTTCATACAACTCGGCGAGTCTTAGCAGAAAGTGTTCATCGGATGAAGATGAACTCGACGAGTTGTTCATACAACTCAGCGAGTAGGATGAAGGTGATGGAATGACAGTTAGAAGGCGGACTCGTCGAGTCATAGCCCGACTCGACGAGTAGAACCAGGACCTAAGGACATTGGTTGCTTAGGACTCGGCGAGTGGTGATCCACTCGGCGAGTCGGGTCAACTGAGAGTTGACTCCAGCTTTGGCTTAGAGTTATCCAGGGGTAAAATAGTCATTTTACCCATAGGTCGGTTAGCAGTGTTTGATTGGGTATGTTGTGGGAATTGCAGCCGGAGGACTCCCGGAGCAGCAGCAGTCAGTCAGTTTCCGATCAGTTCAGCAGCTACTTCGAGGTGAGTTACCTTCCAGTAGCGGTGGGTCCAAGGCCACAATGCCGACCCACCAGTAGGAGATGTTTGATAGATGATCGTCTTTGTGATATCATCTAAGTTTGTTATTACCTGATATGTTATATGCTAGCATGATATGGGGTATGTGATAGTAGTAGAGTTTGGTTGTTAGGACCAAAGGGTAGTCAGACGCCCCAGATACGTCTGACGGTATGTGATGATATGTTTGTATGCTGGCTTGTTATGTTATATGTGATCGTAGTGGTAGGGGGTGAAATAGTCCCCGAGGATCGGTTGTTAGGACCGATGGGTAGTCAGCACCCCAGAATGGCTTGACATGGGTAGGTCAGCACCCCAGAATGGCTTGACACGGGTAGGTCGGCACCCCAGAATGGCCGTACCGGGTAGTCAGGCACCCCAGAATAGCCTGGCAGTATATATGTTATGTGTTTGTATGGTATGCGGTACGTTGGGGGAACTCACTATGCTTTGTGCTTACGTTTACAGTTTTGTTTTCAGGTACCTCTGCTTCGAAGGGGAAAGAGCCGGCGCGGTAGCGGCACGTCATACACACACTCTTCGGTTTCCGCATTTATGAGATTGACTGGGATTGTACTCTGATATTTTGATGGGATGTACGGTCTGTCTTTTGAGAACATGGTTGCAATATGTTATGGTGTGAACAAACAATGTTTCTTTTATTTAAACGATGTTTTTATTCATAAATGTTTTCTAAGTAATATCTTAAAAATGAAATTTTCGGACGTAAAAATTGGGTCGTTACATCTTGGCATTGTCAAAAGTTTTGGGATTTGCAGCTATCGTGTTTCCTTGGATCGGGGAGGTTAGTCCTCAAATGAACCACTCGATCTTCTTACCTTCTGAGATGATCATGCTAGGGCACAGCAGAGACATTTCACTAAACCTTGATATGTATGAATCTATATCCACGTTGCAGACAGTGAGATTCCACAACGCTTGTACCATTTTCTGAATTTCGCCACGAGGGCAGTATTCGGCCATCAACATTTCTTTCATCTCTGCCCATGGCATGAAATTAGCTACGGGGAGTGTCATGGCTTCCACGTGTCCGTTCCACCAAGTGAGTGCTTGGTCAACAAGATTACATGCGACAAATTTTACCTTCATCTCCTCAGGGCATTCACATATCTCGAACACCGATTCCACCTTCTTGATCCATCGTTTCAGGGTAATTATTCCTCCCGTGTCGTTGAAGGTTCGTGGTTTGGCGTTGGTGAAGTCCTTGTAGGAGCATGTCTTGGTAGGTCCTTGAATCATCCCGTTGTTCGAACTTCCAGCCCCTGGTCCGTTGACTCCTTCATTGTTCCCTTGGTGAATTTGTGCCATAGCCACGGTGACTGCAGCCGATACCGCTGCCTGAAAAGCAGCATAGTTGAACTCGAGTGGGTTTGTCTCAGGGTTTCCGCGGGTTGGTCGTCGAGGCATCTTTCTGCTATAAAACAGAAAGTTGTTGAGTATCTGTGCTTTTTGTGAGAGTGTGATCCTATGAGCTAGGTGTGTGGCATGAACTTAGGTACTTTCACAATTTGGCACACAATCATGGATTCGTAACACATAGCAGATTACAACGTCAAAGTAAAACATATAATTTTTTTTACTAATATTATCCGCATTTGATACATGAAATTTTTTCTCGAAAGAGCATATAGAAACGATACTAGTTTGATAGCATAACGACTCTATGAGTAGTGTAGTCACTTAAACATAGAGTCGGGGTACATAGCATAGATCCTGATGACATAGTACTAAAGACTGATACCGCTAACCCTAGTCGCGGTGAGATGTGCCCGCGGGTGATGCTGAGGAAATGGATGCTCCCTGAAGAAGAGACACCTGTCGTTCTGCGTCCTGGAGTCGGGACTCCCACCTCACCCGCCTCATGTGGAACTCTTAAAGGACGTCTCATGTCTCCTGCTCTGCACGCTCGAACCTAGTCCACATCTGACGTACCTGGTCGGCGGTACTCTGAGCTAGGTCGCCTGTGTTCCGTAATCGTCTCACCATGACCGGAAGGGCTCGATCGGCTGGTCCTCCATCCTTCAGGTCAAAGAACTCGTGTGACATGCCGAATGGGGGTCGCTGTCCCTGCTGCCTGCTCCATCTCCAAAGATCAATACCCCAGGGGGTGTAGGACCAGTGGGCCACCCGGTAAGTGGGCACCCTAATTAGATAAGGGGGTTGATGACTTCGGACTCCGTGTCCAAATCACTCCCTTCATTGTTGCTGGGTTCCTCCTCAAGGCTTCCTTCAT
Source organism: Lactuca saligna (assembly GCF_052625555.1). Classification (NCBI taxonomy): domain Eukaryota; kingdom Viridiplantae; phylum Streptophyta; class Magnoliopsida; order Asterales; family Asteraceae; genus Lactuca; species Lactuca saligna. Next base: position 98,187,134 of record NC_136421.1, read on the forward strand.
CTTCTTCCTCCTCCTGTTCTTCTACTAGTTTGGCAGGTTCGCCCTCGACTTCTGCCTCCGGTTCCCCGTCAGATTCTTCCTCGGGGTCTTCCTCGGGCTCTTCTTCAGGCTCTTCGTCCAACCATCCGTTATTCCCATGGTCTAGTAAATAAGGATCACCGAAGTGGTGGAAACCAGCCATGTTGTTTGCGAGAGTGTATAATTATGCTAATATCATACCTATGCTGCTTTAGTTGTTAAATATACTGAATTGGTGTTCTCTTGTTGGGGATAAAGGGGTATGTTTTTAGGTTCCCTAGCTATGACAATTTCCTCAGGACATGTGATAGTTGTAGCTTGGAGGAAATGTAGTTGATCAGGCTACATCCACTCCTTGATATGACTAAGAACAGTCCTGGCTTAACCGAGATACTTGCATTATCTTATTTGGTTCGATATTATGTTCTTTTTCCTAATACAATCAAGGGTGTTTTATTGTTATGTTTTACTTGTTTTGTTCAGAGTTGTGTTAGTCCCTCTTTTTGGTTTATAGTTGCATATCAATGTGTGGTTAGATATGCTAGTTCACTATAAACACAGCTTTGATACCAACCTGTCACACCCCCGAACCGGACGGCGAAAACGTCCGAAGGCTCTTGTGACTCAAATTGAATACCATCACAATGAATATACATGAATCATAACATAATTCATCACCATGCATTGGAATATTACAACTGATATTGTTTACATTCAATACATTGTTTTAGACATTACAAATCCATAACATAAACTGTCTGACATATAATTTAAGCAAAACACCATGACATTTCTTGATACTTATTCTTCGGCTTACCTGTTACATGAGAATACAAGTTATTTTGGAAAACATCAACATATGAAATGTTGGTGAGTTCATAAGTAATGTTATGGTAAAATGATTTGGTGAAGTTTGAAAACCCCAGAAAATCCGATATTTTCTGGAAAAAAAAAGGTTTGTTTATAAAAAGTGTGAAGATCCGTAAATATGCTTGTTGATTTTTAAAGCATGTTTAATGGTTGAACTTTGTATACGTCACACAAGTGACAATGTTGAACTTCCCAGGAAAACCCGATGTTTTCCCCAATATGTAAATTACATGACTTGTTTATTGTTATACCGATACGACGAATGTTTTGATTACCCAGGTGACATTGGATTAATTAGGTTTTGTGAGTCGTTACAATCACGCATTTAAAGAAATTACTAGTTTATAACTACAGATTACGAACGATCCTTATCCGTACTACTCACTTAATCCAACCACCCTGATTTCTCCTGATTAACGCCATGAATCTGTTTACATGATTTCTCATAAGCCCAACAACTGAGGAAAAAGGAGGGTACGAAGCCCCCTTTATTTCCCGGAGTTATTCTAGGATATCGGGAATGCGAAAGACACTTGGCCCAACTCGCATTTGACTTCTCGACCTCACTAGCAGTACTAATGGACCATTAGGGCCCAATAACACATTAGAGCTATTGAAAGTCCTTTTACGTGGAATTGGATCATAGAAGGCCCAATATCACGTAAGCATAATCCCTTTGGGCCCAAAGATCATGTTGATGGGCTAGCAAGGCCCAACAAGCATGATTTGAAACTTTCAAGCCCAAAGTTTATATATTGACTCATTGTAATTATCGCGTGATTAACGAATTACTTTGGTTTAACGATTTTGTGTTGTTATTGATTCGAGACCAAATCAATTCATTTTGTAAGGATATGTGTTATTGAGAGTGTATTTGTTTTCCATTTCGTTGGTAGTCACGGATCTTGTATATTGATTTGATTTTTTTGTAAGTAAAGTTTGACCCTTTTCATTACTCTTCCTTTTATAAAAATAACACTTTTGGTCCTTTTATATAAAAGAATTTCATTTTTAGTCCTTAAAACACTTTTCTTGACACTTTTGTATAATTTATTTGATGAAAACACAATTTTAACCCAAAGTTTATTTAGTTGACAGCTTCAGCCCCTCTAGAATAATGATTCTCGGTTAAGGATCCGTATTTCACAACTTTTACAGTTTTGGCACAAAATCTAAAAAGTTTGCATTTTTAGTCCTTTTTGATAATGAAAAGCATTTTTGAACCTTATAAACATTCTATTATGCGAATTAATCCCTGGTTTATAGAAAATTTCATTTCCAGTCCTTTAACTTGTAAAATTTTCGCATTTTTGAGGCTTATTGGGCTGAAAAGCCCAAAATTAGCCCATTAGGTTAAAATTTTACATTTTAAGTCCTTAGAAATTTCTAAAAATCAGGAAAATATTTATGGAAACTATTTTGGCCCCTTTTAACCTTCCAGAAACCGTGACTTGTTGATTTTTACCCCAAGTTTGCATTTTTTACAATTTAGGCCCAAAATGGGTCTTATGATCAAGTATGTTCATCCTAACCTTATAAACTATTTTTCCTGACTTGATTAGTGTATAATAGCTTAAGTTATGTTTATTTCCTTTCTCATGTCTTAGATCTTGGTTTTTACACACATTTTGATAACATATTCATCCCAAAACACATGATAACACACACATACATGCATCAAATCACACATAGCATACGTTTACACATAGATCTACACATTTTCTTGTATTCTACCCCATAAAACTCATAAAAACCGAAAAGGAAGGGGTATGAAGCTCACCTTGAGTAGTGATTTCGGTTTTGAAGAATGTTCGGAGGAGTTTGATGTTACTTTCGGCTGTAGCAAGCCCTCCTTTGTTGATTTTGAACTTAGAGGGTTTCTAAGAGAGTGATCATGATTTTGCATGGGTTAGGAAGAGGATTTTGATAAAACAAAGAATCTAGATCATAGATCCAAGCATGATCTTACCTTAGATGAAGAATTTGTGGGATAATTTCCTTGAAAGCTCCCTAGATCTCGAAAATTTTGGAGAGGAATGGAGAGAGTTTCTTTGAGAGATTTTTGAGTGAAGTGTGTGTGTTGGTGTTGTTTCGGCCGAGAGAAATAGAAAGGAGAAGAGAGAGGTCTTGAGGTGATGTGTGCATGGAGACATGGGATAAGTATCATGGAAGACCATTATGTAAAAATGAGGTGGCCATGAGAAGTTAACTCCTCCTTTCATTTGGGCTTGGGCCGAGATTTGGAGAGCGAAAAGGAAAGAATTGGGCCCTTAAATGCCTAAGTCCAAATCATAGATAATTTAGATAACTATTGGCCAAAAAAAATCAAGAAATGATTTTTATGGCCCATTAGGGCTAATTAGGTTAGTTATGGCCCAATGAGGTCCATTAAGGTATTTTATTTCATTCTAAGCCAAATATGGCCCAAAATGTTAAAATAAATGAAAGTGGGTCCAATTAGAGCCCATTCAAGAGTTCTAAGCCCAAGATAGTCCAATTGGAAGCTTATTGGTCCATTGGGCCCAATAAGGAAATCCTAGTCCAAAAATGGACTCAAACAAGGATTCTTTTTAGGGTTTCCAATTGTTTGCTGGCTATTTGCAGTGCATGTATGATGTGTTTGATTGAGATTTTGTTGTTAATGAATAAGCATCTTACATGCTTTCCCATTGTTGGTTTACATTTGTTATCTTTGTTCAATGCTTACAAGGCTTCAAATTCCTAGTTGTGACAGAAACAAAGATTCCATCGGCGATATACTTGTTTCAATCCATAAATGGACTTCTCAAGCTTACACACCTTCTTGAGGTGCTTTGTATTGAAAAAGCCCTCTGGCTAATTGATATAAACATCCTCAGCTAACTTTCCATTAAGGAAAGTGGTTTTGACATGCATTTGCCATATCTCATAATCATGAAATGCAACAATGGCTAGCATTACCATAATAGACTTTATCTTTGCAACTGGTGAGAAGGTCTCATCATAGTCAACTCCGGGAGGTTGAGTAAAGCCCTTCATAACCAATCACGCCTTATAGGTGTGTACCTTCCCATCCATGTCGGTCTTCTTCTTGAAGATCCACTTGCACCCGATCGTCTTATGACCTGGCAAATTGTTAACCAAATTCCAAACATGGTTGTAGACTCCGGGCCTACCATGACTTCCCTGTATATCTAAAATGGTTCTATTAATGCTTATTTTGGGCCAATAGTTATCTAAAACCTTGTATATACAAACCATGAAAAGAAATGATGTTTCTTGCCATACCTGGCGAATAGCAACAATTATTTAAATCTAGTCTTAATCCATTACTAAGCACTAAAGATAAACTCCAATCTTGGTGAGAGGCGACGATCTTCTATTCCCCATGATCAAATTTATCTTCCCATGCTCCGCATCCCTACTTCTTCTTAGGCACAACAAATAAGAACAAATTTGAAAACCACATCCTGTATCAAGTACCCAACATAGTATATGATGAATCATTAGATTTAATAGTGTAAATACTTACGTAGGTTGGCTTGATCTTTCCATCCCTGATGTCTTGCAGATATTTCGGGCAACTTCGTTTCCAATGCCCTATTTCGTGGCAATGATGGTACTTTGCATCCTTGGGGTTGGAGTTGGGTTTAGCAGAACCAGCCTTGGTTACACTAGAAGAGGTGCCACGTACCATCATGGGACTTTCCCTTATGGTGGCTCTTTGAGGGAGCCTTCCTGTTCTTAACCTTCCCTTGCCCAATTACCAAGACTAGGGAAGTAGTAGGAGTAGGAGTTTATGTAACGGACTTGTCATTGAGGTTACTCTCAGCAGTCCTCAATAGACCTTGCAGCTTGCTCAATGTGATCTCCGCTTTATTCATGTGGTAGGTCATGCGAAACTGGTTAAAGCAGGGTGACACATAATGTAGAATGATGTCAATCACCAGCTCTTCATCGAAATTAACATTTAATTTCAGCAGGCGGTCAACATACCTCTGCATATTTTGCAGATAAGCTGTGACAAACTCTCCATCTCTCATCTTGGTCGTGATCATCGAAGTGATGATCTCGTACCTCCCGTGCCTCATACTTTTGTGACATCTTTCCACCAAGTCTTGATGCATTTCGTAGGGATAGAAGTCCTCATATGACTTTTGAAGTTTAGCATTCATTGTCGCTAGCATGATGCAATGGACTTTAGTGGCATCATGCTCATGGGCCTTAAAGGTAGCGATCTCTTCGGGAGTGGCAGTGTTCATGTCCACCTCTTTCAGTTCCTTATTGAGGACATATTCTTTGATCTCATAGCGAGTGAACAATCGTATGTTATGAATCCAATCATTGAAATTGTTTCCGTTAAAGATCACCCTCCCACAGAAGTTCATGAGTGAGAACGAGCCGGAGGCGTTTGAGCAGGAAGTGTTGTTGTTCAAGTTCGACATCTGAAAAGGAAAAGAGACAAAGTTTGATTAGATGATAATCCCCAATTAAACACCCAAATGAAAAATTAGGGCTAGGATCCAACAATATTATTTGCAATTTAGAAAAGGGATGTCGTAATCTAAACAGCAAATAATTTGAAGGTAAGTGAATGACGATTCACTAATTTCCTCCATGAAAAACAAATTAAAATTAAGGTTTAAATGTGTTGAAAACTCCTAGAAGCGGTGGGTGAGAGTGGACACCCATTAAACGACCATTTTATAGGCCATAACCTTATACTCCCTTATAGATCGGCTTCGTGAATGAGGCCTACTAATGGTAAGACTAGCATTTAAGTTATACATATATAATAATTATTCTTATAATATTATAATAGTATATGGTGAATTTTAAACTTGTAAAATTCTAGGGTTTGGAATTTAATAATTTGAAATTAAACTTTTAATTAACAAATTTTAATTCCAAAACTTGAGGGAAAGTTTTGAACTTTTCAAAACACATAGGATCAAATAGAAAATAATTTAAAATTAAACATTTAATTTAATGATTATCTAAATTTGACCTATTCCATTTTATTCACAAGATAATTCATCAAATAATTCAAATAATCAAAATTTATCATATAAGGAATTTATTATTCAATTAATTGGTAATTATCTTTTGTTTTGGTAAGCATGATCATATAATAATAATAAAATTTGGATTTTATTAGTCAAAAACAGTGTTGGTAATTATCCTTCGCCAAAACATCAAGAAATCCCGTGTTTCCCTCTGTCTGACTCCCCAACTCGCCAAGTTACTCACTGGGCTCGCCGAGTCAGGTCGGGCAGAGGACAGAAAAACAATTTTCAGTAAGATGAACATACAAGGCATCAATACAATAGAAACCAATCAAGGCTCTGATCCCACTGATTTGTTTTATATAAAAGAACATCCTATGTGCTCATGCAAAACCTAAAGCTTGGATCTAGGTTTCTCTATTGTACATGTAATTCATCCAAGACTTATGAACCCTATATCTAGCATACATATTTCGAAATTATCATATAAGATCAGATCTAGATGATTACCTCTTCAAGAATGTCTTGAATCTTCTTCTCTCGGAGCTTAGAGTCACAAATGTCACTCCTCTAATAGCTTACAAACACCACAAGCAAGAGGATGATATTAGAGAGAGAGGGGGGAGGCACAATTTCGTCTATGAACTCTTCTAGGGTTTTTAGTGGCTGAAAACTGATGCCCTAGGGGTAGGGGTGTTAACGGGGTGGTTCGGTTCAGATAGTAATAAAATTGTGAACCGTCATCATGGGGCGGGTACTTCATGTGCACTAACCGAAACCGAACCGAATTAGCAAAAAAACCGAACCGAACCGAACCGTATAAAGGCGGGTAACCACGGTTCGGTTCACGGGTACCCGCTAAATATAAAAATTTAAATACAATTAAAATTACAAACTTCATTCCAACGATTTCTTTCTAAAAATTACTAAGTCCAAAGAATTATAAAAACATAATAAAGGTCAAATAACATACAATATAATTGGTATAATAAATATAAAAATAAAATAGAAGAAAACATAACGTAGAAATGTAAAATTGGAATAGCCGATCATGATATTTGTTTGGGATATGGCTAAAAGTTTAATGAAAATGAATAATATATATATATATATATATATATATATATATATATATATATATATATATATATATATATATATATCAAGCGGTTCGGTTCGGTTATCCGCGGATACCTAAGTATCAAAACCAAAACTGACCCGTTGATATCCTGTTTTTTCGGTTTCGGTTTTTTTATCTTTCGGTTTTTTTTGGTTTCGGTTTTTTTCGGTTTCGGATCGGCCGGTTCGGCTCGGTTTTACGGTTTTGCGGTTTTTTTGCACACCCCTACTTAGGGGTCTATTTATACTTGTGTTGCTAGGGTTTTAATCAAAACCCTAATGGGCAGCTTAGGCCTTAAGCATTCCAAGGAACCTTCTCGAATAAGGCCTCTATAGCCGAAATTAAGATGGACTCATCCTTAATTTCATCGATGCCCTAATCCATAAGGATTCTCAGCCCAATATTCAACTATCACACAATTGACAGTTCAAGTCCCCTTTATTTAATTAATGTCTTATAGCCACATAATTATTTCTTAATTAATTCTTTTCTAACATTAATTAAATAATATGATTTTTCTTTTAATATATTATTCATATAATATATTGCTAAACCATAATATCCTCTCTCTCTATAAATCACCTTGTCAAGTTGCTTTGGTGAAGGCAACCCAAAAGGACCATGCACAACCGGGTCAAGTACACACGAAATATAGTTACAAGCCTAGACACTAATCTAACAATGTCATCCCAACTAGTATTTCATATTTTTTATATCAATTGCATGCTAGTTATAGGCTTAATGCTTTGCAAACACCATTACATGTATAATTATAGAAAACATAGATCCAAGGCATTTAGGGTTGTATGTGCACCATAGGATATTGTAGTATAGAAAACCCAACAGTGGTATCAGAGCCATGGGTTGTTTTCTATTATATTTGATGTTATTATTGGTTTTCGAAGCAAAAAAATCAAATTTTTTGCATTCTGACTGCAGGACTCGTCGAGTCCACTGGGTGACTCGACAAGTTTCTTGAAGATACTCTTGGACTCGTCGAGTGCATCTAGGAACTCGACGAGTTGGCTGTCCTGGATGCAGATTTTCGAGTTTTTTAGCCTGTTTTGGATTAGATCATTACCATAAAATGTTTTTGTTCATAAAATTTGATTTTGATCCTATGGTAATGATTATCCTCATCCAAAAACAAGATAATTGCCAAAGTTTCTAGATTTGTATTAGTTTTATGCTTAGCTAACTTCTTGAAAATTGCTGATGTGAATTATCTTTACTAATGTGTTTGATCTAGATCATAGAAACATTATTTGATTATTATGTTAATTGGAATAATTGATCTTAATGGTTTTTATGACCTCCATAAGTTGTCCTCAAGTTATGGAAAATAAAGAGTTTTTCCATTTAAAATTTCATTAAGTTTCATAGGTTATGAAAAATGAAAGGTCATATTTTCAAATGTCATCATAAAATAGTTTTATGTCTTCCATAACTTGTCCTCAAGTTATGGAACTTGAAAAGTCTTCCTTAAAAACCATATTAAACTCATAAGTTATGGAAACCAAAAGTTTTTGAATTGTTCAAAACTTTCCCTCAAGTTTTGGAATTTGTAAAGTTACCCTTCATGTACACTTTAATTCCAACCCTTAGAGTTTTAAAAGTTTAATTCAACCCTTACACTATTATAATATTACAGGTTTAATATATATATATATATATATATATATATATATATATATATATATATATATATATATATATAAGAGTAAGTCAATCTTAACGTTAGTAGGCCTCATTCACGAAGCCGGTCTATAAGGGGGTATAAGGTGAATTTGGTGCTAACTGATGAAATTGCACTTTTCACCTTGGTAAGTCGTTAGTGGAGTGTGTGTGGTTAACCAACACTAATCTGGGACTGAAAATGTGTGGCAAAGGGTAACTTGATGTTAATCATAGATTAATGGAGCGTGTGTGGTTAACCAACACATTGATTAGGTGGTTGTAACATTAAGTGTACCAAGTTAATATGCATGGTTATTCACTCCTTGTTTGTGATCCTCGGCATCCCAGTCACAAACTAGAAGGGCACAATCGAGATTTAAACATGCCATTGAATAGTTCAATGAATCTCAAAAGATCTAGGAGTTTCAATTCATTTAAAACATAATATTAAATTTTGTTTTTCATGGTAGAAATTGGTAAATCGTCATTTACCTCCCTTTAAATATTTTGTAGCTTAGATTACGATATCCCTCTTCCAAGATATAAAATATTGGGTTGGGTCCAAGCCTTAATATTTCATATTGGGTGTTATATTAAGGACTTAAATAAACTAAACTTGAATTTCTCCCTCATAGATGTCTAGTTCAGACAACTATGGTCTTCCTTATCCTTTTGGATAAAGCTTTTTAATGAAGATGATATCTCACATGGCAATCAAAATGAAAAATTAATCCCTTTATTGTGCATTAATGGGACTGGAAATCATAGTTCACTTCCTTCACCTCCTCCAATTAATCTCCCTAACCCATAAGTTCTTGATAAGTTCAAGGTCACTCAATCCCTATTGGTAAGCAATTCCCATATGTGCTCACATCGTGGAGATGAAGTCACATATTGACAAGTTGGAGAGTTAGGTGTCCAAGTCTCGAGGAAGTTGAGACTGGGATAATCGACGGCCACGCTATACCTAATTGAGTTTAGTCGGGTGCACGGTAGTGGTATCAGCGGGGAGTTCAGTCGAGTTCAGCAGTGCCGAGAGTTTTCTATCCAAGGGGTGTTGAATTTGGGAGTGGGCTCCTGTTCTTGGGATGATCCCGGTGTTGGAGAGTTGGTTAATGAGTTGAGGTGAGGGGTACGATGATTTTATGGTTCAGTCTATGAGCCAGGGATGTTATCGAGCAGTTGAGTTGTTTGGTACTAAATTGGTACGAGATTTGGAACGACTAGAGGCAGACGTGACGAGAAGTTCTTGAGGAGTTCATCAGAGGTTCAGAGTATATGAGGTCGATTCATTTCCTTAAGGGGGGATTATCGGGCGTTGTGTAGCACTTTCCAGGGGCAGGTGCGATTTTGCTGGAGAATATAGTTATGGGTTAGTTGCATGCTATTTGGTGATGGTTCGATCCCTAAGTAGGGGAGAACCGGGTGCTGTATGTAAGAAAGCAGAGATTTGTCAAGAGCAGTTATAAGTGGAGTATAGAGATATGAGGTAAGAAATCATGAGACCAGAGATGTCGGTGATCGAGGAAAGGGGTCAGAGTGAGTTAATACGGGAAGTACTTGTTTGAGAAGGATGAATGTCTCCACGACAGGTGTTTATTAGTCAGGAATCTGGTATTGGTCAGTGTTGGGGCAAGTAGATAAAGAATGATTGGGCAGCCACTTCCCGGGTCGGTATGCGTATCCTTGTTTGGATTTTGAGCGGCGAGAAAAAGGGTTTCGGAGAATTATCAGCGTATTTCGTATCGTTAGCGTTTCTTCGTATTGCAATTGAGAAATTGAATACACCGAAGTTGCAACTTGGGAAAAATGAAGATCTAGTTATGGGGTTCAGAGGGAATGTATTATTGCATCTATATGGTGCTTGGAGCAGGAGATCTGTGGTTGTGGCAGGATCTTGTGATGTTCGGTGGGGGTGTTCCGAGGTATCCGGGTATTGATATCTTTATTTCAAAGTTATTCGTGAATCTTAAGTTGAGACGACTTGTGGTATATCAGGTATCTATGGATCTAGCGAGAGCCTTCGAGTATGGGCATCCAGGGAGATTACTTGGGAGAGTGGGTCTTCGCAAGAGCGGGCATCTGTTATGACGATTGCCTCCAGAGTCTGTGATGAATATTCGAGACGAGTATGGGTAGCCGCCTATGATAGTCTGTGGAGCACGAACTAGTGGAGTCAGAGGGTGTTGTGATACTGCGGGGAGCCGTAGTACTCACTAGTCAGAGGGTGTTGTGATACTGCGGGGAGCCATAGTACTCACTAGTCAGAGGGTGTTGTGATACCGCGGGGAGCCAAAAGCTGACCTGGTTACCAGTCTCGAAGAGGGATATGAGATGGGCTAGAGCCTATCATGATGATGTCTAAGGACACCTCAGAGGGAGTGAACGATTCAGACGCTCAAAGACATGCTTCGGGCATGTGTATTAGATTTCGGAGGGTGTTGCGGCACGTATTTATCCTTGGTTGAGTTATCCTATTTCAACAGCCATCATTAGTGCATTGGTATGCCACCCTTTGTGCTGTTGTATGGGAGGAAGTGTCGGACCCTCATTTGCTGAGGAAAGTGTTGATTCGCGGAAGTGGAAGTTGTAGTGAGAATGGATGATTTGGAGTATGATGGTCGAACATTGTGTCTGTGACAGTGGTATGGAATGACATCATGATGGGATGTCTGCTGAGGATGCGGAAGGGATTCCACGGGTGTAGAGCCAAGAGTCTCAGGATGGATGTAGGGATGGAGTCTGGGACTCCCAGCTTGATTCTGATCAAGGGTCGTGTGCGTAGTGGTGGTGTCTCCTGGGAATGTTAGAGATGTCATCAGTGCGACGGGTTCTCCTAACCCGAGAGTGCGAAGGTTGGTGCGGCTTGGGTGCTTGATTGCAAGAAGAGGACTCATGAGAGTTGCGCTGGGATTGAAGAGTGGGCCTTTCTGTCGTCACGGATTGGATAGAATGGGATTCGGATCGGGGATCCGATGGTTCATGGCTTCTAACCCTTATGGGTCGAGTGATTGTTGAGATTTGGGTCAGTGATGTTTCATGGGTAATTCTCGGATCGTTGAGTGTGGTTATCAGAGGGTACATCTGGTGCCCGGTTTGAGACAGTGGTCAGGACACCGTAAGGAAAGGAAAAGTGTATTCGAGTTTCGATGGGTATGCCTTGTGAGATCTGGTCCGATTAAGGCCAGGTGGCACGTTGTGGGAGTATTTCTGGAGTTGAGTTGCTGTAGGCTTCGAGGGCGAAGCCTAATTTAAGTGGGGGAGAATTGTAACATCCCGAAATATCAAGAGTAGAGTTGAAGGGCTAAAAGAGTAAATTGGGAAAGAGTAACTCGGTGAGTCCATGTGCGGACTCAGCGAGTAGAGTCGCGACTTGGTTGCTTGTTAAGTGGCCGACTCGGCGAGTCAGTGTAATGGACTCGGCGAGTAGGCGCTGAGTGGAGAAAACCCTAATTCTCGGGGTTGAGCCTTATATAAAGATAACTATGTTTTCCTCCCAGCCTCTTTATCACCCCTTGAGCCCCAGAAAACCCTAAATCACGGAGAAGCACCATTGTTGAGTGGATTGGAGCTTGGAGAAGTAATGGTTGAAGAAATTTTGGGAAGATTGAAGGCTTGGAGCAAGGGGCTTTGCTTGGATTCGAATTTCATTGCAGTTGGGGCATCACTTAGAGGTAATATCTCGTTATTGACCTGTTGTTATGTTGTTTCTTCATTTTGGGGTTTGTGAGAAATTGTCTATGGATGAAATGGGAACTCTAGAGGTTAGATCTGAGGGTGCTACCTCATATCTGGAAGGGAGAAGAATCAGAGAGCATGAAAGTCCCTGTGTTGGAGTGTTTAGTGAAGCTTACATGTCCCAAACCCTATCCCCAATGTGCAAACGGCTTAGATCTCTTTGGATTCACGTAAAGTTTGCCACTTTACGTGATGGATGAGTGGTAGGAGACTAGATCTATGTTTTGGATCAATTGCATGGCCTGAGACGCTTCTGTATGGATTCAGACCGGTGGTACTCGACGAGTCACATGGGGCGACTCGACGAGTTGCTTGACGATGGCCTGGAACTCAACGAGTTGGAAGAACAACTCGGCGAGTAGGTTGAAGATAGCCTTGGACTCGGCGAGTCTTGTCGAAGAGTCCCAAATATTCTCTGGTTGAGTCGAGAATCGGTGAGTCGAGGGATGACTCGGTGAGTCGTGTGCGAGTGGACTCAGAGTTGTTAGGCTCGGCGAGTCTTGGGGTGACTCGGCGAGTTAGGTAGCAGATTGAGTGAAGTTCTGATTATGGGAACTCGACGAGTCACAGGGTTGACTCGGCGAGTAGGGTCAGTCAGGGGTTGACTTAGACTGAGGACTTTGATTTCGACCAAGGGTTGGCCGTTGACTTTTAGGGTTTGGTCAGCGATGTGGCCTTTGGGCCAAGAGAAAGGTAAAATAGTCTTTTACCCATAAGAGGGTGTTATGAGAGGATTTATTCTAGTCCCGAGAGTTATATTCATGAGAGTATTTGCCTTACGTGTTAGGCGGTGGCGAGTTCGAGATTCAAGTGTGGGGATATCTGCTTTCTGCTTGCCAGGTGAGTCTTCTCACTATACTTTACCTTGAGTAGGTAACCAGAGTTATGTGATCAGAGTATTTGTATGCTATATGTATGTGATGTGTTGTACTGCATTATTTCTATGTGATTTATGCTGTGCATGTTTATAGAGTTGGAACCGGAAGGTTCCAGAGTTAGAACCTGAGGGTTCACAGAGTTTGGGTGCACAGACCCATAGAGTTATAGCCTCGAGTGGCTAATATGTGTTATGTCTGGTATTTTGGGGAACTCACTAAGCTTCGTGCTTACAGTGTTTTGTGTGATGTTTTTCAGGTTTCTTTCAGTATCACGGGACGGCACCGGCTTGATTGTACACGCCAGAGAAAGAGTCATATTTTGGAGAATCCTGGTTTTCTATGCAAGTGAAAATGGAGTCATGTTTTGTAAATCGACTATGAATGAGATTTTAAACAAGTGTTTCTAAGAATAAAATGATTATTTTAAATGAAAATTTTGTCTTGAAATTTACGGTGTTACAAGTTGGTATCAGAGCCTTGGTTTGAGGGATTCGGATGCGCCTTCGGGTAAATCTGGACTCAAACTGAGGAAGTAAGAAAAGTTTTAAGGAAATAATTTTCTAAAAATGAATAAAAGTTCAAAGAGAAAGCAAGAAGGAGCTGTGTGTACAATAAGCCAGAGCCCGAACGGTGATTTCCCAAAATACCCTTATTTTTGTGTTATGAGATATGCATGATGCACTTTATGAGATATTATTGCATGCTAGAGACAGGCTAGGTATTTCATATGTTAGGACTAGAGTGGCCTGATTTGTGATGCCTTAGCTTAGGACTCGTTGTTATAGGTGTTATGCTTTTGAGTATGTGATGAGTGAGAGTATCCAGTTAGAACCCATGAGGGGTAGAGTTACAGAGTTCGGTGGTACTTTCGAGGATGAGCCGAGAAGGTGGAGTTATCACAGAGAGGGAGTCCTATGTATTCTTTGATGCTCGAATGCTGCTTGCTTTGTGCTTTGTGGAACTCTCGATGATGGGAGTCAGCTACCAAGTGAATATGACGATATTCAGGAGGTAGATGGCTGGCATCATTAGGAGCTCTTCAGCAGCTGATAGCAAAGAAGTGGGAGGACAACGAAAGAGCCTAGGGAGTAACCCTATCCAGATGAGTGTGCTTGTAGAATAGAGAATTTCGTTGGGGAGAGAGCACGCGCGATGGGATTGGTGAAAGAGCAGGTCGAGCAGCTATTTAGAAGCTTTGGGATGGTCCGTGTGGAAAGTATGGGTAGATGTGGCAGGTAGTATGGGCCCGTACTACTGAAAGCAGAGGACCCATACTTGATACATGGAGTATTCTGAAGGTTCTAAGGAGTAGTTTGAGGAGTGATGTTATGGTTTGAGTACCATACATCGGAGCGGATCGAGGAGTGATGTTATGGTTCGGGTACCATACATCAGGGCAGATTGAGGAGTGATGTTATGGTTCGGCTACCATACATCAGAGCAGATTGAGGAGTGATGTTATGGTTTGAGTACCATACATCGGAGCGGATCGAGGAGTGATGTTATGGTTCGGGTACCATACATCAGGGCAGATTGAGGAGTGATGTTATGGTTCGGGTACCATACATCAGAACAGATTGAGGAGTGATGTTATGGTTTGAGTACCATACATCGGAGCGGATCGAGGAGTGATGTTATGGTTCGGGTACCATACATCAGGGCAGATTGAGGAGCAATGTTATGGTTCGGGTACCATACATCAGGGCAGATTGAGGAGTGATGTTATGGTTCGGGTACCATACATCAGGGCAGATTGAGGAGTGATGTTATGGTTCGGGTACCATACATCAGAGCAGATTGAGGGGTGATGTTATGGTCCGGGTACCATACATCGGAGCGGATTGGGGAGTGATGTTATGGTTAAGGTACCATACACCGGGGCATATTGAGAAGAGATGTCATGGAATGAGTACCATGGTTCGTAGTGAATGATGTTTGTGGTTCTCCGGTTATTCGGTCACGAGTAAGTTCTAAGAGGCGTCCCTTGAGAGGGAGATCGAGTGCCCCTCAGAGTATTTTAGTAAGGAGTCAGTGAGAAGGGAGAATTTCGATCTGAGTTGGGTGATCAGTCGATAAAGGAGATGTCACCTCCTATGATCTGGGAGGTACTGATTATGCTCGTGTGAAAAATATGAGAAGCATGATGTTTTGGTTTTGGGTTTAGGGGTAAACCCTGCAGGTCGTCATTGATGATGATTTCCCACCAGAGTATCAGGTAGCATGTGTGCTGCGAGGCAGTGATCTATCATGAGCAGATAGTCAGTTGAGACTGGGATAATCGAGGGCCACGCTATACCTAACTGAGTTTAGTCGGGTGCACGGTAGTGGTATCAGCGGGGAGTTCAGTCGAGTTCAGCGGTTCCGAGAGTTTTCTATCCATGGGGTGTTGAATTTGGGAGTGGGTTCCTGTTCTTGGGATGATCCCGGTGTTGGAGTGTTGGTTAATGAGTTGAGGTGAGGGGTACGATGATTTTATGGTTCAGTCTATGAGCCAGGGATGTTATCGAGCAGTTGAGTTGTTTGGTACTAAATTGGTACAAGATTTGGAACGACTAGAGGCAGACGTAACGAGAAGTTCTTGAGGAGTTCATCAGAGGTTCAAAGTATATGAGGTCGATTCATTTCCTTAAGGGGGGATTATCGGGCGTTGTGTAGCACTTTCCAAGGGCAGGTGCGATTTTTCTGGAGAATATAGTTATGGGTTAGTTGCATGCTATTTGGTGATGGTTCGATCCCTAAGTGGGGGAGAACCGGGTGCCGTATGTAAGAAAGCAGAGATTTGTCAAGAGCAGTTATAAGTGGAGTATAGAGATATGAGGTAAGAAATCATGAGACCAGAGATGTCGGTGATCGAGGAAAGGGTTCAGAGTGAGTTAATACGGGAAGTACTTGTTTGAGAAGGATGAATGTCTCCACGACAGGTGTTTATTAGTCAGGAATCTGGTATTGGTCAGTGTTGGGGCAAGTAGATAAAGAATGATTGGGCAGCCAACTCCCGGGTCGGTATGCGTATCCTTGTTTGGATTTTGAGCAGCGGGAAAAAGGGTTTCGGAGAATTATCAACGTATTTCGTAGCGTTAGCGTTTCTTCGTATTGCAATTGAGAAATTGAATACACCGAAGTTGCAACTTGGGAAAAATGAAGATCTAGTTATGGGGTTCAGAGGGAATGTATTATTGCATCTATATGGTGCTTGGAGCAGGAGATCTGTGGTTGTGGCAGGATCTTGTGATGTTCGGTGGGGGTGTTTCGAGGTATCCGGGTATTGATATCTTTATTTCAAAGTTATTCGTGAATCTTAAGTTGAGACGACTTGTGGTATATCAGGTATCTATGGATCTAGCGAGAGCCTTCGAGTATGGGCATCCAGGGAGATTACTTGGGAGAGTGGGTCTTCGCAAGGGCGAGCATCTGTTATGACGATTGCCTCCAGAGTCTGTGATGAATATTCGAGACGAGTATGGGTAGCCGCCTATGATAGTCTGTGGAGCACGAACTAGTGGAGTCAGAGGGTGTTGTGATACTGCGGGGAGCCGTAGTACTCACTAGTCAGAGGGTGTTGTGATACTGCGGGGAGCCATAGTACTCACTAGTCAGAGGGTGTTGTGATACTGCGGGGAGCCGTAGTACTCACTAGTCAGAGGGTGCTGTGATACCGCGGGGAGCCGTAGTGCTCACTAGATGGTAAGAGAGTGTGATGATGGAATGTTCTGCGATCAGTGTATGATGTGGAAGAGTTTTGGGCTTGAGTAGCCCTAGTATTGAGTTTTTGGAGCCTGGATGTTGGACCGGGGGCGAGACTGGGGTCCCCGTCTCTGTCGGGGAATGTGGTGAGATGCGCAAGGGATATGCGCAGCAGAAACCAAAGATCAGAGTGGAGACGATCCTCGGTTGGATTGTGGTCACGGGGAGGAAGTTAGTGGGATATTTGGATCATGATTTGGGTGACCTTTGGAGGCTCAGCTGTGGAGTCAAAAGCTGACCTGGTGACCAGTCTCGAAGAGGGATATGAGATGAGCTAGAGCCTATCATGATGATGTCTGAGGACACCTCAGAGGGAGTGAACGATTCAGACGCTCAAAGACATGCTTCGGGCATGTGTATTAGATTTCGGAGGGTGTTGCGGCACGTATTTATCCTTGGTTGAGTTATCCTATTTCAACAGCCATCATTAGTGCATTGGTATGCCACCCTTTGTGCTGTTGTATGGGAGGAAGTGTCGGACCCTCATTTGCTAAGGAAAGTGTTGATTCGCGGAAGTGGAAGTTGTAGTGAGAATGGATGATTTGGAGTATGATGGTCGAACATTGTGTCTGTGACAGTGGTATGGAATGACATCATGATGGGATGTTTGCTGAGGATGCGGAAGGGATTCCACGGGTGTAGAGCCAAGAGTCTCAGGATGGATGTAGGGATGGAGTCTGGGACTCCCAGCTTGATTCTGATCAAGGGTCGTGTGCGTAGTGGTGGTGTCTCCTGGGAATGTTAGAGATGTCATCAGTGCGACGGGTTCTCCTAACCCGAGAGTGCGAAGGTTGGTGCGGCTTGGGTGCTTGATTGCAAGAAGAGGACTCATGAGAGTTGCGCTGGGATTGAAGAGTGGGCCTTTCTGTCGTCACGGATTGGATAGAATGGGATTCGGATCGGGGATCCGATGGTTCATGGCTTCTAACCCTTATGGGTCGAGTGATTGTTGAGATTTGGGTCAGTGATGTTTCATGGGTAATTCTCGGATCGTTGAGTGTGGTTATCAGAGGGTACATCTGGTGCCCGGTTTGAGACAGTGGTCAGGACACCGTAAGGAAAGGAAAAGTGTGTTCGAGTTTCGATGGGTATGCCTTGTGAGATCTGGTCCGATTAAGGCCAGGTGGCACGTTGTGGGAGTATTTCTGGAGTTGAGTTGCTGTAGGCTTCGAGGGCGAAGCCTAATTTAAGTGGGGGAGAATTGTAACATCCCGAAATATCAATAGTAGAGTTGAAGGGCTAAAAGAGTAAATTGGGAAAGAGTGACTCGGCGAGTCCATGTGCGGACTCGGCGAGTAGAGTCGCGACTTGGTTGCGTGTTAAGTGGCCGACTCGGCGAGTCAGTGTAATGGACTCGGCGAGTAGGCGCTGAGTGGAGAAAACCCTAATTCTCGGGGTTGAGCCTTATATAAAGATCACTATGTTTTCCTCCCAGCCTCTTTATCACCCCTTGAGCCCCAGAAAACCCTAAATCACGGAGAAGCACCATTGTTGAGTGGATTGGAGCTTGGAGAAGTAATGGTTGAAGAAATTTTGGGAAGATTGAAGGCTTGGAGCAAGGGGCTTTGCTTGGATTCGAATTTCATTGCAGTTGGGGCATCACTTAGAGTTAATATCTCGTTATTGACCTGTTGTTATGTTGTTTCTTCATTTTGGGGTTTGTGAGAAATTGTCTATGGATGAAATGGGAAGTCTAGAGGTTAGATCTGAGGTTGCTACCTCATATCTGGAAGGGAGAAGAATCAGAGAGCATGAAAGTCCCTGTGTTGGAGTGTTTAGTGAAGCTTACATGTCCCAAACCCTAGCCCCAATGTGCAAACGGCTTAGATCTCTTTGGATTCACGTAAAGTTTGCCACTTTACGTGATGGATGAGTGGTAGGAGACTAGATCTATGTTTTGGATCAATTGCATGGCCTGAGACGCTTCTATATGGATTCAGACCGGTGGTACTCGACGAGTCACATGGGGCGACTCGACGAGTTGCTTGACGATGACCTGGAACTCAACGAGTTGGAAGAACAACTCGGCGAGTAGGTTGAAGATAGCCTTGGACTCGACGAGTCCATTTGGACTCGGCGAGTCTTGTCGAAGAGTCCCAAATATCCTCTGGTTGAGTCAAGAATCGGTGAGTCGAGGGATGACTCGGTGAGTCGTGTGCGAGTGGACTCAGAGTTGTTGGGCTCGGCGAGTCTCAGGGTGACTCGGCGAGTTAGGTCGCAGATTGAGTGAAGTTCTGATTATGGGAACTCGACGAGTCACAGGGTTGACTCAGCGAGTAGTGTCAGTCAGGGGTTGACTTAGACTGAGGACTTTGATTTCGACCAAGGGTTGGCCGTTGAATTTTAGGTTTTGGTCAGCGATGTGGCCTTTGGGCCAAGAGAAAGGTAAAACAGTCTTTTACCCATAAGAGGGTGTTATGAGAGGATTTATTCTAGTCCCGAGAGTTATATTCATGAGAGTATTTGCCTTACGTGTTAGGCGGTGGCGAGTTCGAGATTCAAGTGTGGGGATATCTGCTTTCTGCTTGCCAGGTGAGTCTTCTCACTATACTTTACCTTGAGTAGGTAACCAGAGTTATGTGATCAGAGTATTTGTATGCTATATGTACGTGATGTGTTGTAATGCATTATTTCTATGTGATTTATGCTATGAATGTTTATAGAGTTGGAACCGGAAGGTTCCAGAGTTAGAACCTGAGGGTTCACAGAGTTTGGGTGCACGGACCCATAGAGTTATAGCCTCGAGTGGCTAATATGTGTTATGTGTGGTATTTTGGCAACTCACTAAGCTTCGTGCTTACAGTGTTTTGTGTGATGTTTTTCAGGTTTCTTTCAGTATCACGGGACAGCACCGACTTGATTGTACACACCAGAGAAAGAGTCATATTTTGGAGAATCCTAGTTTTCTATGCAAGTGAAAATGGAGTCATGTTTTGTAAATCAACTATGAATGAGATTTTAAACAAGTGTTTCTAAGAATAAAATCATTATTTTAAATGAAAAATTTGTCTTGAAATTTACGGTGTTACAATTTGTCATGATTTACTAAAGTTTAGTAAATATGGTTATGCTTAGAAGTTTAAGTGTAATTCTGAAACACTGTAAAATTTTCAATGTATGGTAGGGCGAATAAGAAGAATCAGATTAGGAAAAAAAGATAAAAGTTTCTCCAATCTGAAAAGATGGGAGACTACTTGCAGTATCATGTTTTATGCTTATCTTAGTGATTAAGAAAGCATATCACAATTGATCCTCTAAGGACATCTTAGTGCATTTGTTTGACTAAGAAGATGAATCGTGAATTGTTGAAATGGTTAACTTAAAAGATAAATCATACTTCGTTCCAAAACAAGTCTTAGATTCATACTCCAAGATTGTAACTCGAGTGACATAATATTAAGAAAGGTTTATAACATTTGTCAAATGTAGATGTCACACCCCGAAAACCGAAGGCAGAAACATTTCCGGGGCGGACTCCACATTGAGTATCAAATCCAATGCACATAGTAAGTAAAGTAAACAACCATTACATTACATATAGGAATTTACATTTGTTCAAAAGTAAAGTTGTATAGTGTGATACATATGTATATATAAACAAAAGCAAACCGTGTTTTCTACGCACTCCGTCTTCGTCAAAATGGATCATCGGGTACCTGTCTAATGCGGACCAAAGAATACAAGCATTAAAAATCAGCATAAAGCTGGTGAGTTCATAAGCGGTTTTGTTTTGTGAAAATGTACGAGTTTTCCCTTTGGTTTCTAAAAATGTTACAACCCAAGAAAATCCCATATTTTCTTAAAAGTAATGTTTGATTAACTATTAGGTTACACGGTTCTGGTTATGTTTAACTGTTATCCCAAGAAAATCCCATATTTTCCTAATGTGAAAATGATTAATGAAAACCTGGTTATCCTTGTAATGTGTGTGTATTAGTTCACCAACCCAAAATGTAATGTAAAAGATGTACTATGAAAATGTATTAGTTTTAACACATTTATAAAACTAACATATACCAAGTAAACTGGTTACTTAACCTATTATTACTATTATGTAAATCTTTGTAATCCAAATTGCGAGTTCCATAACCTGATAGACTAATTAGGATAATAAATAGTCCATCACCCTATATGACTTTCGTCACCCTTGAACCTTTCGGTTCGGGTGTAGCTAGCATCCAGGTGCGGGGTAGTCGGCCTCGTATAGATCTATACACTCAAGTCACGCTCCTTATCTAAGAGATTCTGGTTATAGAGGCGGTCCTCCAGTCCCGTATCTCTGTGGAGTGTTCACCGAGGACGTGTCTCCAATTATAGTATTAACAAATTTACTAGTAAGAATACTGAAAGATCAAATTACTGTCCTCCACTAGCGTATCTCTGTGGAGTGTTACCGAGGACAAAACCATGTTCAAAATTTATGCTTTTAACTGTTATAATATGGGAAAACATTTGTGAAAATATAAATACAACAATTTATAATGTAATTCACAAATAACATGATAATGTTTCCTGTAAGGTCAAACGGTTGTTTATTACGACTGTCAGTGTTAAAAGCATATATAATATGAAACACAATGTATATAAAACAATTTTGAGTACAAGAATCACTTGTACTTTGCTTGTATTCCCCCCTGAAAACAGTGAAAACATTGAAAATGGGTATGGGTACGAACTCACCAGACGAGAAAACGTGACGGTTTGGATGCTATGTGACGGTTTGGGGCTTGATTACGCGCGAGGTTCCTATGTAATATGAAATTATATGAAATTGTGTCTAATTAGACTTTGAACCACTAATTAGACATGAATATGCACTCCAAGACGTGAAAACACTTCAATACAAGTGTTCGGAGTGACCCGGGTGACATCTATGGATGTGTAGGACCTAGATATGGAGTTTACTCTTCCAAAATAAACTATATGAGGATTTTACGGCCTATTGACCATATCCCCATGATTTTACAGCCGTAAACTCATGGGTGGTGGATTCTTGGATGCCAAATGGTCATACAATGCACACGGGAAGGTTCTAGGGTCGATCCATGGCTTAGGAAGTGATCGGGACTTGAAATGGACTTGGGAAATGAGTTTACGGTCTACGGAGATGTTCTTAGGGAGTTTAATACCTTAAACTCATGAGTTTACAACTGTAAACTAATGTTTGTCCATGAATCAAGGGCTTTGGTGGTTGTAATTCAATCATATGTGATTCTAGGTCCAAAACTAAGCTATTCAAGGGGTTAAAGGCACCTTAACACCCTTTGGGAGGTGTTTAAGGCCTAAGGGGTGGGTTTACGGTCCAAGAATGTTCTTGGGCCGTAAACTCAAGTTTATCCCATTCGATGATGATTTGGTGCATTTCTTGATGGGTTATAAGGTTATATGCACTCATGGAAGTTCATCGAAGGTGTTTAGAGGCAAACTAACACCCAAAAATGTGTTTAAGGTATAAGATTGAGGGTTTATGGTTCAAGCATTTTCTTGGACCGTAAAATCATGTTTGGTCCCTTCTTGTATGATTTGGTGCTTCAAATGATGAAGTAGAAGGTCCTAGACACGTTTGGAAGCTTGTGGTGGTGTTTAAGGGCATTTTAAACACCTTAAGAGGTGTTTATGGTTCATGCATGGGAATTTTGGTCCAAGAAGGTTCTTAGGCCGTAAAATCATGTTTATACATCAAATGTCATGATTTTGGGGTCCTTAGTCCATGCATGCAAGTTTCTAAGTTGAATCTAAGCCCTAGAAGTGTTTTGGAGGGGTTTTGAGGCATTTAAACCCTCATTACATGTGTTCACGACCTAAGGAAGTTCCAAGACCATAAAAACTTGTTTATGGTCTCATTCCTCATAAAAATTCCGAATTTGAAGGTCTAAGATGCTAATTCATGAGTTGGGGAAGTTACCTTAGTGATTTGGAGCTTGTTTTGGATGATTTTGGCTAAGTTTCAGATTTTAGAGAGAGAGAGAGAGAGTAGTGAGAGAAAGTTTTTAGAGAGAGAGTAAAAGCCTCAAAATGATGTCACTCAATCCCTTATATAGGGGTTGAGTTTGTGGCCCGGAGGAATTCTACCCGATACTTTTGTTAGACGGTGCTTTTGGTCGAACCCGATAAATTTGCCGTAATTACGATTTACATGAAAATAATAATTTTCCAAACAAATATGGAAAATATTTTAATGATTATAACACATTCCGGCATTTACGAAATCAAAATAAATGTCGCAATAAAATTAGATTAATTTAACGCAAAAGTTAACGGAACGAAATTAATACGACGATTTTATTTGACGGGAACGGTTTTAGTGACAAAATAAATTACAGGTTGTCACATTATCCCCTCGTTAGAGAGAATTTCGTCCCGAAATTCAGAATTAAGATAAAAATCATGGATTTGGAAAGAGATGTGGATACTTCTGTTTCATCGAGTCTTCGCGCTCCCAAGTGAATTCTGGTCCCCGCTTGGCATTCCAGCGAACCTTCACTATCGAGATGCGACTTTGTTTCGTGCGTTTGATCTCTCGATCCATGATTTCGATGGGCTCCTCCACGAAGTTTAAGTTCTCATTGATCTCGATCTCATCAAGAGGGATCACGAGGGTTTCATCGGATAGACACTTTTTAAGGTTTGACACGTGGAAGACAGGATGAATGTTGCTAAGCTGATGAGGTAATCCAAGTTTATAGACTACCGGACCGATCCTGGCGAGGATCTCGAAGGGTCCAATGTACCTCGGATTAAGTTTCCCACGATTTCCAAAGCGTACCATGCCTTTCCAGGGTGAGACCTTCAACAGGACACGGTCTCCAACCTAGAATTCCAGAGGTTTTCTTTGGTTATCAGCATAACTCTTTTGGCGATCTCGTGAAGCTTTCAGTCGTTCTCGGATTTGGATGATATTTTTGGTAGTTTCGCGGATGATTTCAGGACCATTGAGAGCATTGTTGGGAAATCTACTCTTGGCTAGCTGCGTGTCCCCTACCGCGGCCCAGCACAGAGGGGATCTGCACTTGCGACCGTGGAGGGCTTCAAACGGAGCAACCTTGATACTGGTGTGGTAACTGTTGTTGTACGAGAACTCTATCAAAGGTAGATGTGTGTCCCACGATTTTCCGAAATCGATGACGCATGCCCTAAGCATGTCTTCTAGGGTTTGGATAGTTCTCTCATTCTGTCTGTCGGTCTGAGGGTGATAAGTCGTGCTCATGTCTAGTTTAGTTCCAAGAGCCTTCTGGAGAGACTACCAAAATCTGGAGGTAAACCTGCTATCTCGATCAGAGATAATGGACGCAGGTACACCATGCAATCGAACTATCTCTTGGATGTAGATCCGTGCGAGTCTTTCCATCTTAAACGATTCTTTAATTGGGATGAAGTTAGCGGACTTCGTCAAACAATCGACAATTACCCAGATGGTATCGTACCCACTCGGACATTTAGGTAACTTTGTGATGAAATCCATGGTAATCATCTTCCATTTCCACTCGGGTATCTCGGGTTGCTGGAGCAGACCCGAGGGTTTCTGGTACTCGACTTTACTGAGGCTGGGGACCACCTTCTGAATTATTGGGGTTCCTTTGTGACATGGTGGCTGTCACTGCGACAGTAATGGCTGTTTGAAGTGTTGCGAGGTCAATTTGAGGAGAAGGTGGTGGCGGAGGGTTGTTGGTCTTTAAGTTGGGTCTCTTTCTTGGAGGCATCTTCATCTAATAAGATCAGGAAAAAGAGGATGATAAGTCCTCCGAATTGAATTCGAGAGATATGACAGATATATATTCCGAATAAGCGATAAAGTAGGAAAGAGTTATCAAAACAGATAAATTATCGCTAAAGGAATGATCAAGGAACAACTCTTGTATGAAATTCTACAAAGGATTGGCTCGAGAAATACTCCCATAGTATTTCATGATTCGCTACGACCACGGTTCAATGTTTGGGATATTAAGGTAAGTTTTAGGCATGTCGCACACCATAGTCACTTCGTAGCACATGTTGGCCGTGTCTCGAATGAATATATATAGTTGGCCAGGCTATGTTGATCCTAGACATGACTACATAACTGCCCAGGTTTAACCGCAGCATACAACACCCATTTACTTATGTTTTGTTCTCCTTGTAGTTATGGATCTCGATGGTTAGGTTTACTTCTATACTTTTTGAAAATACTTATATTTTGAAGTATACTTTTAGTTCAAAGAACTTAGACCCCTTAGTGTTTATAGTTTTATACCATGTAAGGTTTTGTATACTTCATTCACTATTAACAAGGGCTCTGATACCAATCTGTCACACCCCGAAAACCGAAGGCGGAAACGTTTCCGGGGCGGACTCCACGTTGAGTATCAAATCCAATGCACATAGTAAGTAAAGTAAACAACCATTAAATTACATATATGAATTTACATTTGTTCAAAAGTAAAGTTTTACAGTATGATACATATGTATATATAAACAAAAGCAAAACGTGTCTTCTACGCACTCCGTCTTCACCAAAATGGATCATCGGGTACCTGTCTAATGCGGACCTGAGAATACAAGCATTAAAAGTCAACATAAAGCTGGTGAGTTCATAAGCGGTTTTGTTTTGTGAAAATGTATGAGTTTTCCTTTTGGTTTCTGAAAATGTTACAACCCAAGAAAATCCCATATTTTCTTAGAAGTAATGTTTGATTAACAGTTAGATTACACGGTTCTGGTTATGTTTAACTATTGTCACAGGTAAATCCCATATTTTCCTAATGTGAAAGATGTATACTGAAAACCTGGTTATCCTTGTAATGTGTGTGTGTTAGTTCACTAACCCAAAATGTAATGTAAAAGATGTACTCTGCAAATGTATTAGTTTTAACACGTTTATAAAACTAACATATACCAAGTAAACTAGTTACTTAACCTACTATTACTATTATGTAAATCTCTGTTATCCAAATTGCGAGTTCCATAACCATACAATAGACTAATTATGGCAATAAATAGTCCATCACCCTATATGACTTTCATCACCCTTGAACCTTTCGATTCGGCTGTAGCTAGCAGCCAGGTGCGGGGTAGTCAGCCCCGTATAGATCTGTACACTCAAGTCACGCTCCCTATCTAAGAGATTCTGGTTATAGAGGCGGTCCTCCACTCGCGTATCTCTGTGGAGTGTTCACCGAGGACGTGTCTCCAATTATAGGATTAACTAATTTACCAGTAATAATACTGAAAGATAAAATGACTATCCTCCACTCGTGTAACTCTGTGGAGTGTTACCGAGGACAAAAAACATGTTCAAAAGTTATGCTTTTAACTGTTATAATATGGGAAAACATTTGTGAGAATATAAATACAACAATTTATAATGTAATTCACAAATAACATGATAATGTGTTGTCACACCCCAAAACCAAGAACGGCGGAAACGTTCTGGGGAGGAGGACATCATGTACAGTATCACAACAATGAAAAGTAGTAAACAAGCAACAACATCATCCATTGCATTAATAATATAATTATTATACAAGTGTTCTATCAAATTTTGATAAACACTAAAGCATAAATCAAAATGAAAGATGAGTCTTGAACAAGCTCCATCTTCCTTTCTCCTTGCATCGGTACCTATCTATGATGATGTCTATGATGACCTAAGGATACAAGTAATTTTGAAAGCGAGTATCAGCTTTGAAGCTGGTGAGATCATAAGTATTTTAGTGTCTTAATTTGTATGTAAGAATTTCTAAGTTTATGAATTGTAAGTATAAAAATGTTTGTAAATTGTAAGTATAGAAAATGTTTGTGAAACAACTTTAATGTTTGAAAAACTCTAGAAATCCCTATGATTCCTACTTTTATATAAAGGTGTCTTCTACCAAGACTTTACTGTTCTCAATGTAGTCTTCTACCAAGACTTAATTGTTCTAAATGTTCGTTTCTTGTAAAAGTGTGTAATTTTCCCAAGTGTAACTATCATTATCAAAATATAGAGTTTACATTAAATGTTTAAGTGAAATGACCACTAAATATACGTAAAGGGAAAATAAATGTAGTACTGTAGTGTTGTATTATAGGAACTACTGTTGTACTAACTACCTTAAACCGGATTTATATTAAGGCATCATATGATTAATTGCACCATACTATCGACTGGTAACAATGACATACGAATGGTCGTAAAACAGAATGAAGTTTGGCACCCGCAGACATGCAGGTCCGGCTATAGCTAGCAGCAAGGTGTAGGATAGTCAATCCAGTATAGATCTATACGCAAACTCACGCTCTCCCTCCAAGAGAATTCTAGCTACAACTCGGGACATGACATTTAAGGCATGCTCCGATACACTGGATCTATATTGTTAACGTATTCATGTATATGGAATGTAATGTTACTTGTTCTAGTATCGTTGTGTACGTTCTCTTCCTAGTATAGTTGTATATGTTCTTCTCTAGTATAGTTGTATATGTTCTTCTCTAGTATAGTTGTATATGTTCTTCTCTAGTATAGTTGTATATGTTCTCATAGTAGTAAGTATTGAGTCATGAATGAACTGACTCATAGTATGATATTGTGTTCTAGTAATAGTTCTAGTATCTTCCTAAACTACCCCTATGGTAGTTTACTAGTAATCTAACTGGTACGTATGGACATGGATGTATACCCTTGCTACCCAAGGGTATTGATTGAATTGGAAGAACCTTTATGACTACATATGTACACATGATACATAACTAATATTTAAACGACATTCGGACGGGTACCCGATATCCCACCAGACCACATCTCAAGCGCGAAAAGGAAATAGGGTGAATAGCCTTCTTAAGTCTTTTAAACATTACTCATATAATTATACATATATAGGCATGCAATTTATAATATAAAAGCATAAAGTAAGTTTTGTGAAACCATTGAACATAATTATTATCTTAAGAAAAGATCGACATGATGTCAATCTATAAAACGGTTTGAAGGCATAGGTTTGATAAAACAATTTAGTATAAGGAAACATTTGTTTGAAACACAATTGTAAATAAGTTTGAAATGTAATATACAGAGTAAAATGTACAGTGTAATAAGGAGTTTAAAACATATAAAATGTTTATGAAAATCATTTGAAGGAAACTGTTTGGTAAAACGGCTAATGTGTAGTAAATCATTTGAATGTTGCATATTAATCACATGTGATTGATATAATAACTAGCATGATTCTACTTATTAATAAAATGTGATTTATATAATAACTAGCATGATTTTACTTGTGTCCCCCCCCCCCATAAAACACTTAAAAACAGTTAAAACATTTATTAAGGGGTATGAACTCACCTGTAGTAAGTGGCTGGAATTGAACGGACTATTAACGTAAGGAAGGATCAGACAAGTGCTTGGTATCAAGTGAAGACTTTAGACACACACAATGATCCTAATTACATATGAAGACATATGTATATAAATAATTAGTGATTAAAACACTAATTATACAAGTATAAACATTTTAACGCGAGGAAAACAGTTTTGGTCAAGTGCTAGGAGGCAAATAGGTTGCAACAAAGGAGTGCAATAACTTACTTGGGAGTTTGTGGTCAAATGACCATGTGCTTTGGAGTTTACGGCCCAGGGGAGTAAACTCTTGGCTGTAAACTCATAACAAAGTCTCTAATTGAAGCCTATCATTTATACAACTAGTTTGGTGAATTGTTTCAAGGCTAAATCAAGTGTTTGGGCTTCCTATTAACTCCTTTGAGGAGTTTACGGCCCTGGGATGATATCCCATGGAGATTACGGCCGTAATCTCCTTTGGGGGAATGTTTATGTTGTTTTGAGGTTCCTAGCTCATTGGTGATTTGTTCTATGATAAGTTCTAGCCATGTGGAAGCATTAAGGGCACCATATCACCCCTTTATAGAGTTTTTGGACTAAGGACCAATCCTTATGAGCTTACGGTCGTAAACTCTATGGGGACATTGTTTCTTGGTTGCTTTAGCTCCTTAACATTTCAAGGATATCATCCAAGCTGTGTTTTAGGCATAAGGAAGGAGTTTGGGTGTCATTTGCCCCATTTATAGGGGTTTACGGCCCAAGAACTTGTCTTGGCCGTAAACTCCTTTTTCCTTGTGTTTCCTTATGATTTCTAGGCTATAAACCCATTAGGGCACTTGTCCAAGTTAGTACCTTGTCTTAAGAAGGGCTTTTAGGGCATTTTGGCACAAAACATGGAGTTCACAACCCAAGAACCTCCTTGGCCGTGAACTCTCTCCCCCCCACCCCCCTTGAATCTTAATTGTTTTGGTGTCCTAAATATGCAATGGTGGGTTCTAGTTTGAATTCCATGGCTTTGAGGGACTTTGGGTCACCTTAGGACCTTAAAATGGAGTTTACTCTCCAAGAACGTTGTTGGGCGGTAAACTCTCGAATCTCACAGATTTGATATGTAATTGATGTTTCTAAACACAATCTAAGCTATATAACATAACTGGATCGAAGTACTCACAATTTGGGATAAAAAACCCGAAGATCCGTGAGAGCGATTTCGGCTTTTCTCTAGTTGGAAATGCAACTAATGAACTATTTGGTTCAGATTTCTATATATAGTCCTGAGATTTTTGGCAGAAAATATTTTATTCCTGAAACGAACTCTAATGTCCTAGAGTATTGGAATAACAGTGTTGCACAAAACCCTAGTGCATCCACTCTCCTAATATCTCCTTAAGTGTAAATCCTTAAAATAGCCAAACTTATACTCGAAGTCTGAATTTTCACTGTAACTGTTCTACTTCTATTGGCTTCAAATGGTTTGTTCAGAATGGAAATTTCGGGTTGTCACATCATCCCCCTGTTGAAGGGAATTTCGTCCCGAAATTAGAATCTAGGCAAGGAAGTAGGTACGAATGATCGAGTCGTGAGGAGGAAACTTCCTAATCAATTGGTTCTAGCCCACCTATGTGAAATCGGGTTCTCGGTTGGAATCCCAACGAACCTTCACTAACTGGAGATGACGTTGCTTCGTCCGCTTGACCTCTCGGTCGAGGGTCTTTACGACTCTAATACGAAGGCGAGGATCTTGAGGAGTGGACTTACAAGAGTCCTAATGGAAAGGTATGGTTTCATGATTGAGACGCTAAGAGTATAAGTTAGGTTACTGAGTTCGCGGAGTAGGCATAGTTTGTGCGAGGCACAAGACGGATTCTGACAAGAATCTCGGAGGTCCTAACTATATTGGATTTAGCTTTCCACGCGATACGAAGCGTATTAAGCCATTCCCAGAGGGAGTTCTCCTAAAGAACTTGGTCACTCACTTGGAATTCCGAAGGTTTCTTTTTCTTGCTTAACTTCCCAGTCAAGGGCCACCCCTCGCTGGGTCAGAGTCGAAAGGGTTTCTGTGGTTTGCTAGGATTTATGAACAAGCTATGATAGTAGGTCGGTAAGACCTAGAATTTGGCGAATGTCTGTCGGTGTCTCCGGTGTCAACAAATTCTTAACAGTTTTGACAAATTGCAAGAGTACTCAAAAATGTCCACATCACTAATAGTGTGTCTTAGGAAGTTTCGACTCTTCAATTCCAAAACTCGGGTCTAGAGAACTTCGTCAAAAGTACCTCTGAAGGAAATGTTTCCATGGGTTTCTTCATACTACGAGGGTAGATAAGTAAGTCATTACATGGAGAAATGACGAACTGATCAAAGTAAGAAAGATGCACCCTACTCATATAACTCATGAACACTATGGGTGTATTGGTCCTATCCGAAGGGTATCACTACAGATTTGAAGTGTCCGCATCGAGTTTGGAAGATAGTCTTACGGACATCCTTCCCTAGCACTCAAACTGGCGATATTCGTATCTCAGATCCATTTCTGAAAGTAATTCTTTCCTTGCATTTGCTCAACTATTTCATCTATGCGAGACAGTGATAACGATTTCTTATGAAAAATCTTGACGGAGTACTCGATAGCCGAGGAACATACAATGCGATCCATCTATCTCTGGAAGAATATGACCGGGATTCTCCAGGGTGAGAAGCCTAGTCTTCTAATTCTATTTCTATGTAGTTCGTTAATTTGTCCGGGCTGTTCTTGTGTCTCCATGGGTGTTTAGACTATAGGGCGATCTGTTTACAAGGTCCTACTGGGTTCTAAGTTTGTTCACATGTCGATGTGATTACTCGTAGACTTAGGCAGTTCTCCATCCTGAAGTTCATATTAGAATTCATACATGGTTTCAAAATCACAATCTCGTGTACACGAGTCGTATATAATTAAGATTGAAAAGGTAGTCGAATAACTGATTCTTCTTTAAGCTCGCATCCCATCGAGGGAAAAGAAGTTAAAGTGGAATCATCAATTCTAAACCTGTAGAACCTTGATTATATATCACTCTTATGCATACATTCCTCAGTGGTAGATCAACCACATGAATCCCTAGATTAAACTTGACGTACTGCACAAGTGGTACTTCGGGGGTTTCTTCGGAAAGAAAGGAACTATGAGGTACTCCTGGCATGAGTACTTCGGTGTTCTGGTATGACGGTTTCGCTAAAAGACGTTTACTGAAAAGGAGACGTACGTATGAATCTGTTTTTGTGAGGATCAAACTGAATCGAGTTGTATGATAATGTCGAAATCATACTGAAACTTAAAGACATTAGCTTTGAACATAAGACGTTTACAGACAAAACTCCACCGTGCAACCATGAACAGAGTTACAGTACTCTAGACTTACAACAAGACCATTGCTGTGAATTAGGTATACTACAAAAGACAAGTATACGCAGTATGAGCATCCTTATACTGACAGGATCTCACAAAAGGTAAGACTCTGGTTGCACTAGTCCTGGATAGTTTATAAGTCTGTTACAACAACACGCCTGAATTACATTAACGTGGTTTCGGAGCAGGTTCTCCTGCAGCTGTGATCCGGAGAATTTTTCCATCTGCGCCAGAGTTCTTTGTTATAGGACAATCTTTCTTGAAGTGCCCTATCTCACCGCATTGGTGGCATGACTGGCTAGTACTAGCTTTGGTGACGGGATTGCGGTGTTTAGCTAGTGTTATGTGGACACGAGTGCCTTCCTCGTTACTACACTTTGAGAATTGCTTCCTAAATCGTTTTCCGTTATAACTACTCTTATGTGTAGGGTTAGTCCCGATGGAAGGGACTTGAGTGATGGGTCGTGCCGGTGCTCCACAGCCACGAGCATGGTGCCCTATGTTTAGGCAATTGCAACATTATATCTCAGGGCAAGCCCCATGATGATGGAAACTACACTTACCACACTTCGGGAGTTTTCCCTCGTATGGCCTGCTTAGTATGGGAATGGCAGGGGTTTCCACTCGCTGTTGTTGTATAGCCAGCCTTTGGGATCTCCTGCGTTCTTTCCGAGCTTGACGCTTTCGTTTCTTGTTCTCTGCTTTTCGGTTTTGCGAGCCTGTGACTGTTACTGTTTGGCGACTCCCTGGATGGATACCACGATTGGAAACTTCATTCCCATCAGCAGCATTGACTGTGCTGATAGCGCTACGATGCGCAAGGACCGTGGTTACGGCACCCAGCACGGCAGCTGTAACTGTTGTTTGAAAGGTAGCGGCGTCCATAGGAAAGGCGGAGGTTTCGTCGTTCGAATGATTGCTTCTGGATGACGACATGATTCTGTAACATGAAAGATAAGGATTTTGTGAGCGATTCTAGTTGACCCTTGATGTACTTAGATTGTTCATGAAAAGAGTACGACTATGTTCTCGATAGTTTGACCTACATCCCTATGATGCAGTCCTAGTACGGAATGGAAGTATGTTCGCGAAAGTTTGACCTACATCTCTATGATGCAGTCTTAGTACTGAGTGGAGGTGTGTTTATGAAGGGTTGACCTACATCCCTATGATGCAGTCCTAGTGATGAATTAAAGTAATTTTGGACACTGGTCTCAAGACGTTTGTCGTTCAAGCCGAGGTATTGATGGTTGGCGAATAACAGGATCCAACCACTAACAGAGACTTAGAAATGTCTCCGGAGCTAAATTACTATAGTCCAATGACTTGACTAGAGCAGGTTTCAGATAGACTCCAATGAAAGTATGATGAGAGTACTTAAATAAAGGAATGACACAGAAGTTAGCCGACTGTCAATATCTTTGATATTCATGACGTAACGGTTCAGGAAAATGACCTTGTAAAGGTCTTACATCATATCTAGAGAAGATAGTTCTTGACAGCGTAAAGACCTAACCAAAGTACTTACGGTACCGGATAATTTCATAGAAAATACCACATTGGGCATAGATAGAAAAACATTCCTTTTTAACAAGGAAAATAAAATAAAACATGTATTACTGGCGACGGTAATCCCTCTAGTGAACTCTTAGTTCAGCCAGTTGACGTTCTACATCGAGTAGGTGTCTTTCGTACACCCTCTGTCATACTCGGAGTTCTATGACTTCGGCTCGGGATTCAGCTAGTGCCTGTAGCAGGGTTTCATGGTTTCTCTCAGATCTCTCACGAGCATCTTCTAGATGAATGGTGCGGAGGGTATGCACTCTCACATTGGCGACAACTTTAGTGATCTGATGTAGGGTTGTCCTGCCTTGAATCTCATTTCGGGCCACTCTGCGGACCAAGATTGGCAAGATTCTGTCTGCTAAGCCTCCATTGCTCAGGTCATAAAAGTTTCAGTCACCATCAAATGGCATGGGCTGATCTTGTCCTTGGCTCCATGTTTCCAAACATTCCACCCATGGAGGCGTCGGGCCATGAAAAGTCGGGCGAGGGTTAGGAATTTGAACGGGAGCTGCCTGGGGTAGATCTTCAACCTCGGGTTCGGAATTAGCACCATCCAAAAGCTCTTCATCATGGTGCTCATTCACAGGGATAGGATGATCATTTTCTGGCTCTTCTTCAAACCATCCAGCAATAACTTCGTTCGGAAGGAACAGGTTGCCGTGGGGATGGAGTCCAGCCATGTTATCTACGCGAGATTTGGGGTAAGAAAATAATTATTAGTCGAAGTATCTAGATAATTATTTAGAAAAACTTCATCAGTTACATCATTATTTGTGAAGTGCATACTAGTTATATGTAATCGAAACAGGATAGGCCATCTAATAAGTGACCTTAACTCCATATTCACACAGAATAGGGGTGAAGTAAAATTTTCACAGATTCTCAATCTATGAAATCCTAATTACATATGGTCTTAGTGTATCCACTTAGCAACTATCAACTTAGAAATGAAGATCCCGTTTTAGTTCTCAAGTATAAAGTACATATAGTAACACCAAATACTCCTATAGTATTTTAAATTTTAATGTTATGTTCTATTGTTCTCATTGTGGTAGGGTTGGTAAGATTTTAGCATTGTTGCAACCACACAATTAAACTTAGGCACATGCTAGTAAACTCTTGGATAATATAGGTGATCAGGCTATATCTTCCCAGTTTTGACCATATGTCTCTAAGCCCATTTGTGTTGCCCAATAATCGTAATTCTTTTGTACTGTCCAAGTGACACTGATTTTAGAATGAATGCAGCACATATACTTACTTAAATATTTTATTATTTAAAGTATAAACTCTTGGTCAGAGTATTTTTAATCCCTTATGTATTTATAGTTATTATATCTTTTATGGGTTGATATACTTAATTCACTATAAACAATGCTCTGATACCAATCTGTCACACACCAAAACCAAGAACGGCGGAAACGTTCTGGGGTAGAGGACGTCATGTATAGTATCACAACAATGAAAAGTAGTAAACAAGCAACAACATCATCCATTTCATTAATAATATAATTATTATACAAGTGTTCTATCAAACTTTGATAAACACTAAAGCATAAATCAAAATGAAAGATGAGTCTTGAACAAGCTCCATCTTCCTTTCTCCTTGCGTCGGTACCTATCTATGATGACCTGAGCATACAAGTAATTTTGAAAGCGAGTATCAGCTTTGAAGCTGGTGAGATCATAAGTATTTTAGTGTCTTAATTTGTATGAAAGAATTTGTAAGTTCATGAATTGTAAGTATAAAAATGTTTGTAAACTATAAGTATAGAAAATGTTTGTGAAACAACTTTAATGTTTGAAAAACTCTAGAAATCCCTATGATTCCTACTTTTATATAAAGGTGTCTTCTACCAAGACTTTACTGTTCTCAATGTAGTCTTCTACCAAGACATAACTGTTCTAAATGTTCGTTTCTTGTAAAAGTATGTAATTTTCCCAAGTGTAACTATCATTATCAAAATATAGTTTTTACATTAAATGTTTAAGTGAAATGACCACTAAATATATGTAAAGGGAAAATAAATGTAGTACTGTAGTGTTGTATTAAAGGAACTACTGCTGTACTAACTACCTTAAACCGGATTTATATTAAGGCATCATGAGATTA
This sequence comes from Lactuca saligna, assembly GCF_052625555.1. Taxonomy (NCBI): domain Eukaryota; kingdom Viridiplantae; phylum Streptophyta; class Magnoliopsida; order Asterales; family Asteraceae; genus Lactuca; species Lactuca saligna. The sequence goes on from NC_136421.1 coordinate 98,222,517, forward strand.
ATTGCAGCATACTATCGACTGGTAACAACGACATACGAATGGTCGTAAAACGGAATGACGTTTGGCACCCGCAGACCTGCAGGTCCGGCTGTAGCTAGCAGCAAGGTGTAGGATAGTCAATCCAGTATATAGATCTATACACAAACTCACGCTCTCCCTACAAGAGAATTCTGGCTACAACTCGGGCCATGACATTTAAGGCATGCTCCGATACAGTGTATCCCAATTGTTAACGTATTCATGTATATGTAATGTAATGTTACTTGTTCTAGGATCGTTGTATATGTTCTCTTCCTAGTATAGTTGTAAATGTTCTTCTCTAGTATAGTTGTATATGTTCTTCTCTAGTATAGTTGTATATGTTCTTCTCTAGTATAGTTGTATATGTTCTCATAGTAGTAAGTATTGAGTCATCAATGAACTGACTCATAGTATGATATTGTGTTTTAGTAATAGTTCTAGTATCTTCCTTAAACTACCCCTATGGTAGTTTACTAGTAATCTAACTGGTATGTATGGACATGGATGTATACCCTTGCTACCCAAGGGTATTGATTGAACTGGAAGAACCTTTATGACTACATATGTACACATGATATATAACTAATATTTAAACGACATTCGGACGGGTACCCGATATCCCACCAGACCACATCTTAAGCGCGAAAAGGAAATTGGGTGAATAGCCTTCCTAAGTCTTTTAAACATTACTCATATAAATATACATATATAGGCATGCAATTTATAATATAAAAGCATAAAGTAAGTTTTGTAAAACCTTTGAACATAATTATTTGTTGGAATACTGTCTAAGGCTATAACTATATTCGGTGGTGCATGGTCCTTTTGGGTTGCCTTCACCATAGTAACTTGAAGGATGATTTGTATAAGAGAGAGTAAATATTATAAGGAATAATATTTGGCTATTTGATTAATATAAGTCATAAATTAATTGGTATTAATTTGGTGACTTAAAGAGATTAATTAAATAAGAGGGTATAAACTGTCAATTGTTTGATAGTTAGACTTTAGACTGTAAATCCATTGAGATGGACCTTGGACAGATTCTAAGAGCTTTAGGATAGCTCAAATCGTCCATATGGTTATCTATGGAATGGATTTGGATAGCCTTAAGAGAAGATTATCCAATTAGGGTTTAGGGTGAAACCCTTAAGGAGTCTACAAGTATAAATAGGCCCTTGGGATGGGGAATTCGTGTACAACCATATACAACCTTAAGCAAGGATACTCTGGCCGAATTCCATCCCCTCTCAACTCTCCTAAATCATCTTGCTTGCTATTGGTGTTTGTAAGCCATTAGAGGAGTGAAAATTGTGACTCTAGAAGCTCCAAGACAACAAGATCAACAAGGAACTCAAAGGTATGATTCTAGATCTGTTTCATCATTGTTATTTAACCTAATTAGCTATTAGAAGTCTTGGATTCAAAGCATGTTTATTAGAAAGCCTAGATCCAAGCAATAGGGTTTTGCATGCGCACATAGGAAAGTTCTTATGGCTAAAACCCAACAGTGGTATCAGAGCCTAGATTGGTTTTCTTTAAATTGTTGCTTGAATAACTGAAACAAACCTGCAAAATTCGAATTTTTGGGTTTTGAGTCACTGACTCGTCGAGTTCCAAGGTGGACTCGTCGAGTAGGCCTGACTCGGCGAGTCCCCTTGTGCACTCGGCGAGTCCAGGCGTCAGGAATGGCTAGATTCGGGATTTCTTTGTGTTTATCTTATCCAAACTTTCCATAAATTAATTAGATCAATATAAATCCGATTTTTTGATAAATACAAGTGTTATCTTGATCTAGTTAAAGGTAATTATCAACTAATTAAATATTTAATTTCCTTATATGATAATTAATTAATTATTTTGATTATTTTGGTAATTATCTTCAAAGAAATCAAAGATAAATCAAATAAAGATAATTAAGATATTAATTGTTAATTGAAATTATTTGTTATTTGATCCTCCATGTTTTAAATGTTTAAAACCTACCCTAAGGTTTTGAAATTTATATTTGTGATTAAAAGTTTAATTTAGACAACTAAAATTTCAATCCCTAGATTTTAAAAAGTTTAAAATACAACACTATACTAATATGATATTAATAGTATTATATATATATATATATATATATATATATATATATATATATATATATATATGTATAACTAAATGCTAGTCTTACCGTTAGTAGGCCTCATTCACGAAGCCGATCTATAAGGTGGGTATAAGGTTGCGACCTATAAAATGGCGCTTAATGGGTGTACACTCACACCCACCGCTTGCTTGATTGGTGGAGGGTCGTTAGCCGAACGGGTAGGATAGGGCAACCTCATCCTCGCATTAAAAGTATAATAAGAAATACGAAGTAACTAAATTTTTTTTTCCCAATCTTAGTTACTTTAGGAAAAGTGAATTGATGCAATACCATGAAATTACACTTTGCACCTTGCTAAGATGTTAGTGGAGCGTGTGTGGTTTACCGGCACACTAATTGGTTCTAAGCGAAGGTGGCAAAGGGTGATTCATTGTTCATCATAGTTCGATGGAGCGTGTGTGGTTTACCGGCACATCGAATAGGTGATCGTTACAATGAAGGCACCATGTGAATTTGCATGGTAATTCACACCCGCTTTGTGATCCTCGGCATCCCAGTCACAAACAAGAGGGGCATATCGAGATTTAAACATGCCATTGAATAGTTCAATGAATCTCATCCAAATCTAGGAATTCTCAAAAACACTTAGGACTAATAGTTTAAGTTTTGTGATGGAGAATTAGTGAATCGTCATTCACTTACCTTCAATTTGTTTGCGTATTAGATTACGGCATCCCTTTTCTAGTATGTAAATGTTATTGTTGGATCCTAGCCCTAATTTTTCTTATTGGGTGATAATTAGGGATTCTTATTCTAATCAATATTTGTCCTTCCTATAGATGTCAAACACAAACAACGCTGCTGCTAGTTCTTTCACGTTGATGAGCCTTTGCCAAAAGGTCACCTTCGATGGAACGAACTTTGGCGAATGGATAAGATACATTCGCACCATTGCTCGCTATGAGGATAAAGAGTATGTCCTCGACGAGAAGCTCGAGAAAATCAACCCCAAAGTTGCTACTCCCGCCAAAATCACCGCTTTTGAAACTCATGAGCGAGATGCAACGAAGGTACATTGCATCATGATCGCCACCATGAACTCCGAATTCCAAAAGTCCTACGAGGACATGTATCCATACGAAATGCATCAAGACTTGTTGGAGAGGTACCACCAAAACGCGAGACAAGAGCGTTACGAGATCTTCACTAACATGATTTCCGCCAAGATGGGTCATGGAGAATCTCTTACCGTGCACTTGCAAAAGATGCAAAGGTATGTCGACCGCCTTCACAAGTTAAATGTTGACTTCGGCGAAGACTTGGCGATCGACATGGTGCTTCACTCTTTGCCTCCGATGTACAATCAATTTAGGATGACCTACCACATGAACAAAGAGGAGATCACTCTAAGTAAACTCCAAGGTCTCTTGAGGGTTGCTGAGAGCAATTTCAAGGACAAGTCTGTTGCACCAACTCCCAATCCATCCGCTGCTCCTATCTTGGCTATTGGTCAAGGGAAGGGAAAGAAGAGGAAAGCTTCTTCAAATAACTATCGAAAGGTGAAAGCCCGAGATGGTTCCTCTTCTAGTGGGACCAAAGTTGATCCCTCTAAGCCCTGCTCTAACCCGAAGGAGGCAGAGTGCCACCACTGCCACAAGATAGGACATTGGAAGAGAAGCTGCCCGGATTACCTGCAAGCCATCAAGGAAGGAAAGATCAAGCCATCTTTCGCAGGTATATATGCAATCAAATCTAACAATTCTAATCATGCTATTTCTTGGGTTCTTGACACCGGTTGTGGTTATCACATTTGTTCTAATGTGCAGGGACTAAGAAGAAGTAGGGATGTGGAGCAAGGAAGGATCAATCTAATCATGGGGAACAAAAGATCGTCGCCTGTGACCAAGATTGGAGTGTATTCCTTAGTGCTTAAGAATAGTTTAGTTTTAGATTTGAACAATTGTTGCTATTCGCCAGAAATGGCTAGAAACATCATTTCATTTCATGGTTTATATAGACAAGGATTTAGATTTTCTTTTAATAATGAGAATGGTTCTATTTTGGCTTATCTAAATGGTGTCTTTTACTTTGAAGCTATACCATGTAATGGAATATATGAAACTGTTATGATTGTTGATAACTTAGGAAATGATGTTTTGAATATTGATTCTTCCACTAGTATGGATAAAGCATCCTTGTGGCATTGTCGTCTTGGACATGTCAACAAGAAACGCATAGCCCAACTCCAAAAGGATGGAGTGTTGGAGTCATTCGACCTTAGGGAAGACGACACATGCGAGTCTTGTTTACTTGGAAAGATGACTAAGTCACCCTTCACGAGTACTTGTGAAAGGGGTGAGGGACTATTAGACCTAATACATACCGATGTATGTGGACCTTTTAGATCAACCACGAAGGATGGGAACCGCTTCTATGTGACTTTTACCGATGATTATAGTAGATATGGGTATATCTATTTAATCAAGCAAAAGTCAGAAACCTTTGAAAAGTTCAAAGAGTTCAAGAATGAAGTGGAGAATCAATTGGGCAGGAAAATCAAGATGCTTCGATCCGATCGAGGAGGAGAGTACCTAAGTCTTGAATTCCACGATTATCTCAAGGAGTGTGGAATAGTTTCGCAATTGACGCCTCCTAGGACACCGCAGTTGAATGGTGTGGCAGAAAGGCGTAATCGAACCTTATTGGATATGGTTCGCTCTATGATAAGTCGTGCTTCACTACCTATCTTCTTTTGGGGGTATGCCTTAGAGACTGCCGCCCATATCCTTAACCGAGTCCCTACTAAGAAGGTTGCCAAAACACCTCACGAGATGTGGACGGGGAAAGCTCCCTCGTTGACACATATCAAGGTTTGGGGTTGCGAGGCTTTCGTAAGACGAGATACTCACGACAAGCTTGAACCTCGAAGTGAGCGATGTATTTTCATCGGCTACCCGCAAACTTCCTTTGGATATCTCTTCTATAGACCGAAAGATAATGTTATCTTTGTTGCGAGGAGAGGAGTTTTCCGAGAGCGAGAACTCATAAGCCAAGGAGACAGTGGGAGGCAAATCGAACTTGAAGAGATTCAAGAATCGATAGATGAAGGAACCTCTACCGCTGGCATTCAAACCGAGGAGGAAACTCCGGTTGAACCGATTGACGAATCCTTACCTCTTAGACGTTCCGATAGAGTTAGAGTTCATCCCCAGTTCTATGGTTTTCATATTACTACCGAAGGGGACACGTATATTAGTGATGGTACACTAGTAAATCTTGATGAACCTAATAGCTATAAGGAAGCCATGGCAGGCCTGGAGTCTGCAAAATGGAAAGAGGCGATGGATAGCGAGATCCAATCCATGTACGATAACCAAGTTTGGAACTTTGTTGATTACATGCCCGAACGTAAGACCATAGGGTGCAAGTGGATCTTCAAGAAGAAGACCGACGTGGATGGGAACGTACACACATATAAGGTGCGATTGGTTGCGAAGGGCTTTACTCAAACTCCTGGAGTTGACTATGATGAGACCTTCTCACCAGTTGCGAAGATTAAATCTATTAGAGTGATGCTAGCAATTGCCGCATTTCATAATTATGAGATTTGGCAAATGGATGTCAAGACCGCTTTCCTTAACGGAAAGTTGGCTGAGGATGTTTACATGGCTCAGCCAGAGGGGTTTGTGGATCCGAAGCATCCGAATAGAGTGTGTAAGCTTGAGAAGTCCATTTATGGACTTAAGCAAGCGTCTCGCAGATGGAATCTTTGCTTCGATGAGAAAGTCAAAGAGTTTGGATTTGTACGAAGCGAAGACGAATCTTGTGTATATGTCAAAGCCAGTGGGAGTATAGTAAGCTTCCTCGTTCTATATGTCGATGACATATTACTCATAGGAAACGACATCCCGACTCTGCAGGAGGTTAAGTCCTGGCTCGGGAAGTGCTTCGCTATGAAGGACCTCGGAGAGGCTTCTTACATTTTGGGAATAAGGATAGTAAGAGAAAGAAGTAAGAGACTAATTGGACTTAGTCAGAATACTTACTTGGAGAAGGTACTAAAACGTTTTAGTATGGAAAACTCAAAGAAGGGAGAACTACCGATACAAGGAAATGCCAAGTTGAGTAAGACTCAAAGTCCGAGTACCGAAGCTGAGATAGCAGAAATGAGCCGAGTACCATACGCTTCCGCAGTTGGCTCAATCATGTACGCTATGACTTGTACTCGCCCTGATGTAGCCTTCGCTTTGAGCATGGTTAGCAGATATCAAGGGAACCCTGGCAAAGCACATTAGATTGCGGTGAAGAACATCCTTAAGTACCTTCGGAGGATGAAAGAATGGTTCTTAGTCCTTGGAGGGAGTGATGACTTGAAGGTGCGAGGGTATAGTGATGCCAGCTTTCAGACCGACAGGGACAACTATCGTTCGCAGTCGGGCTGGGTTTTTACCCTAAATGGAGGAGCAGTAACATGGAAAAGTTCCAAGCAGGAAACCGTAGCTGATTCAACGTGCGAATCAGAGTACATCGCAGTGAGCGAAGCGTCGAAGGAGGCAATATGGCTGAAGAACTTCATCGGTGATCTTGGAGTTGTGTCGGCCATACAGGAGCCCATGGAGATTTTCTGTGATAACGAAGGTGCGGTTGCCTTGACCAAGGAACCGACGGATCATGGTAGATCTCAACATATCGACAGAAAATATCACTTCATTAGACATCGTGTAGAAGAAGGACAACTCGTAGTGAAGAGGATATCATCAAAAGATAACCCAGCAGATCCGCTTACGAAGGGACTGAGTAGGGTTAAGCACTTGCAGCATGCTAGGAGTATTGGGCTGAAGGATGATATTAGTATAGATTAGATAGTATTAGAAAAGTATAATAGATAAATGTAATTAACATTTGATGATTAAATAAAGGAGTTTTATTTATGAGTAAAGTTACTGTCACATGTTAGTTGTTTAACTATTGTTTCACTTTGCATGTTTTGACTTCCAGAATAATTGAGTTTATTAGGAATAATCGAATTATTCAAATGGTCCACAATCGTTCATATGTTGGGAGTAGATATGAATAAAGATTGTCATGAATTGGTGTGTAGAATGTCTAAATGGTGTTAGACATAGCAAGGGTTGCTGCAACGTTCATGAGTGCTTATGAACTGGTTTTGAGCATTGGAATAAACCCGCGCTTGCTGGAATCACCTTATGGAATACGATATAAAAGGTGATCGCAAGACGATAATATCATATGGTCTTAAAACCTAGATATATGGTTTATTATTTGTTAATTGATTGTGCATTGATAATGCAAAAACGCATCAGTAACTTGATGTTATAAAACGCATTGTTGTGTATAGTTGGTTAATGAATAAGTAAATGCATATAAGTCGAAGTTTATCTGTAAATTTTATCCTAAGAGGATAGAAGAGATATCTTGGCCACTCGATGATTTGATTTGACTTATGTGCCGGGCCCGGTCAGAACTGAATTGATGTGTTCGATTAAGTTCTATGTCAAATAAATCGAAGATCGAGAAATCTAAATGCTAGACTAACCATTCCATAGGATTGTCAGCATGATATCTAACAGAGGACTGTACGATCCCTTATCTAAAGGACAAGATTGATTAGATCAGAGTTGACAGCGTCTTTGAGAGCTAAGATTGCAAACCGTATTGTACTTGTATAGTTACTAGACTTATCCAAGTGGGAGACTGTTGGAATAGTGTCTAAGGCTATAACTATATTCGGTGGTGCATGGTCCTTTTGGGTTGCCTTCACCATAGTAACTTGAAGGATGATTTGTATAAGAGAGAGTAAATATTATAAGGAATAATATTTGGCTATTTGATTAATATAAGTCACAAATTAATTGGTATTAATTTGGTGACTTAAAGAGATTAATTAAATAAGAGGGTATAAACTGTCAATTGTTTGATAGTTAGACTTTAGACTGTAAATCCATTGAGATGGACCTTGGACGGATTCTAAGAGCTTTAGGATAGCTCAAATCGTCTATATGGTTATCTATGGAATGGATTTGGATAGCCTTAAGAGAAGATTATCCAATTAGGGTTTAGGGTGAAAACCTTAAGGAGTCTACAAGTATAAATAGGCCCTTGGGATGGGGAATTCGTGTACAACCATATACAACCTTAAGCAAGGATACTCTGGCCGAATTCCATCCCCTCTCAACTCTCCTAAATCATCTTGCTTGCTATTGGTGTTTGTAAGCCATTAGAGGAGTGATAATTGTGACTCTAGAAGCTCCAAGACAACAAGATCAACAAGGAACTCAAAGGTATGATTCTAGATCTGTTTCATCATTGTTATTTAACCTAATTAGCTATTAGAAGTCTTGGATTCAAAGCATGTTTATTAGAAAGCCTAGATCCAAGCAATAGGGTTTTGCATGTGCACATAGGAAAGTTCTTATGGCTAAAACCCAACATTATTATCTTAAGAAAAGATCAACTTGATGTCAATCTATAAAACGGTTTGAAGGCATGGGTTTGATAAAACAATTTAGTATATAAGGAAACATTTGTTTGAAACACAATTGTAAATAAGTTTGAAATGTAATATACAGGGTAAAATGTACAGTGTAATAAGGAGTTTAAAACATATAAAATGTTTATGAAAATCATTTGAAGGAAACTGTTTGGTAAAACGGCTAATGTGTAGTAAATCATTTGAATGTTGCATATTAATCACATGTGATTGATGTAATAACTAGCATGATTCTACTTATTAATCACATGTGATTTTTATAATAACTATCATGATTTTACTTGTGTCTCCCCCCCCCCCCCATAAAACATTTAAAAACAGTTAAAACATTTATTAAGGGGTATGAACTCACCTGTAGTAAGTGGCTGGAATTGAACGGACTATTAACGTAAGGAAGGATCGGACAAGTACTTGGTATCAAGTGAAGACTTTAGACACACACAATGATCCTAATTACATATGAAGACATATTTATATAAATAATTAGTGATTAAAACACTAATTATACAAGTATAAACATTTTAACGCGAGGAAAACAGTTTTGGTCAAGTGCTAGGAGGCAAATGGGTTGCAACAAAGGAGTGCAATACCTTACTTGGGAGTTTATGGTCAAATGACCATGTGCTTTGGAGTTTAAGGGGCCCAGGGGAGTAAACTCTTGGCCGTAAACTCACAACAAAGTCTCTAATTGAAGCCTATCAATTATACAACTAGTTTGGTGAATTGTTTCAAGGCTAAATTAAGTGTTTGGGCTTCCTATTAACTCCTTTGAGGAGTTTACGGCCCTGGGACGATATCCCATGGAGATTACGGCCGTAATCTCCTTTGGGGGAATGTTTATGTTGTTTTGAGGTTCCTAGCTCATTGGTGATTTGTTCTATGATAAGTTCTAGCCATGTGGAAGCATTAGGGGCACAATATCACCCCTTTATTCAGTTTTAGGCCTAAGGACCAATCCTTATGAGCTTACAGCCGTAAACTCTATAGGAACATGGTTTCTTGGTTGCTTTAGCTCCTTAACATTTCAAGGATATCATCCAAGTTGTGTTCTAGGCATAAGGAAGCAGTTAGGGTGTCATTTGCCCCGTTGATAAGGGTGTACGGCCAAAGAACTTGTCTTGGCCGTAAACTCCTTTTTCCTTGTGTTTCCTTATGATTTCTAGGCTATAAACCCATTAGGGTACTTGTCCAAATTAGTACCTTGGCTTAACAAGGGATTATAGGGCACTTTGGCACAAAAACATGGAGTTCACGGCCCAAGAACCTCCTTGGCCGTGAACTCTCTTCCCCCCCTTGAATCTTAATTGTTTTGGTGTCCTAAACATGCAATGGTGCGTTCTAGTTCGAATTCCATGGCTTTAAGGGACTTTGGGACACCTTAGGACCTTAAAATGGAGTTTACTCTCCAAGAACGTTCTTGGGCGGTAAACTCCCGAATCTCACAGATTTGACATGTAATTGATGTTTCTAAACACAATCTAAGCTATATAACATAACTAGATCGAAGTACTCACAATTTGGGATAAAAACCCGAATATACGTGAGAGGGATTTCAGCTTTTCTCTAGTTGGAAATGCAACTAATGAAATATTTGGTTCAGATTTCTATATATAGTCGTGAGATTTTTGGCAGAAAATATTTTATTCCTGAAACGAACTCTAATGTCCTAGAGTATTGGAATAACAGTGTTGCACAAAAAACCCTAATGCATCCACTCTCATAATATCTCCTTAAGTGTAAATCCTGAAAACAGCCAAACTTATACTTGAATTCTGAATTTTCACTGTAACTGTTCTACTTCTTTTGGCTTCAAATGGTTTGTTCGGAATGGAAATTTCGGGTTGTCACATGTGTCCTGTAAGTTCAAACGGTTGTTTATTACGACTGTCGGTGTTAAAAGCATATATAATATGAAATACAATGTATATAAAACAGTTTTGAGTACAAGAATCACTTGTACTTTGCTTGTATTCCCCCTGAAAACAGTGAAAACATTGAAAATGGGTAGGGGTATGAACTCACCAGATGAGAAAACGCAACAGTTTGGATGCTATGTGACGGTCCGGGGCTTGATTATGTGCGAGGTTCCTATGTAATATGAAATGATATGCATTTGTATCTAATTAGACTTTGAACCACTAATTAGACATGAATATGCACTCCAAGACGTGAACACACTTCTATACAAGTGTTCGGAGTGACCCGGGTGACATCTATCGATGTGTAGGACCTAGATATGGAGTTTCTTCAAAAATAAACTCCATGAGGATTTACAGCCTATTGACCATATCCTCGTGAGTTTACGGTAGTAAACTCACGGGTGGTGGGTTCTTGGATGCCAAATGGTCATACAATCCACACGGGAAGGTTCTAGGGTCGATTCCAAGGCTTAGGAAGTGATCGGGACTTGAAATGGCCTTGGTAAATGAGTTTACGGTATAAGGAGATGTTATTGGGGAGTTTACTACCTTAAACTCGTGATTTTACTACTGTAAACTAATGTTTGTCCATGAATCAAGGGCTTTGGTGGTTGTAATTCAATCATATGTGATTCTAGGTCCAAAACTAAGCTATTCAAGGGGTTAAAGGCACCTTAACACCCTTTGGGAGGTGTTTACGGCCTAAGGTGGTGGGCTTACGGTCCAAGAATGTTGTTGGGCCATAAACTCAAGTTTATCCCATTTGATGATGATTTGGTGCATTTCTTGATGGGTTATAAGGTTATATGCACTCATGGAAGTTCATTGAAGGTGTTTAGGGGAAAACTAACACCCAAAAATGTGTTTAAGGTCTAAGATTGAGGGGTTATGGTCAAAGCATGTTCTTGGACCATAAACTCATGTTTGGTCCCTTCTTGTATGATTTGGTGCTTCAAATGATAATGTAGAAGGTCCTAGACACATTTGGAAGCTTGTGGTGGTGTTTAAAGGCATTTTTAACACCTTAAGAGGTGTTTATGGTTGATGCATGGGGGTTTACGGTCAAAGAATGTTCTTGGGCCACAAACTCATGTTTATACATCAAATGTCATTATTTTGGGGTCCTTAGTCCATGCATGCAAGTTTCTAAGTTGAATCTAAGCCCTAGAAGTGTTTTGGAGGGGTTTTCAGGCTTCAAAACCCTCATTACATGTGTTCACGGCCTAAGGAAGTTCCAAGACCATAAAAAATTGTTTATGGTCTCATTCCTCATAAAATCTCCGAATTTGAAGGTCTAAGATGCTAATTCATGAGTTAGGGAAGTTACCTTAGTGATTTGGAGCTTGTTTTGGATGATTTTGGCTAAGTTTTGGATTTTAGAGAGAGAGAGTAGAGAGAGAAAGTTTTTAGAGAGAGAGTAAAAGCCTCAAAATGATGTCACTCAATCCCTTATATAGGGGTTGACTTTGTTTCCTGGAGGAATTCTACCCGATACTGCCATTAGACGGTGCTTTTGGTCGAACCCGATAAATTTGCCATAATTACGATTTACATGAAAATAATAATTTTCCAAACAAATATGGAAAATATTTTAATGATTATAACACATTCCGACATTTACAAAATCAAAATAAATGTCGTGATAAAATTAGATTAATTTAACGCAAAAGTTAACGGAACGAAATTAATACGACGGTTTTATTTGACGGGAACGGTTTTAGTGACGGAATGAATTACAGGTTGTCACATTATCCCCCCGTTAGAGGGAATTTCGTCCCGAAATTTAGAATTAAGATACAAATCATGGATTTGGAAAGATATGTGGATACGTCTGTTTCATCGAGTCTTTGCGCTCCCAAGTGAACTCCGGTCCCCGCTTGGCATTCTAGCGAACCTTCGCTATCGAGATGCGACTTTGTTTCGTGCGTTAGATCTCTCGATCCATGATTTCAATGGGCTCCTCCACAAAGTTTAAGTTCTTATTGATCTCGATCTCATTAGGAGGGATCACGATGGTTTCATCGGATAGACACTTTTTAAGGTTTGACATGTGGAAGACGGGATGAATGTTGCTAAGCTGATGAGGTAATCGAAGTTTATAGGCTACCGAATTGATCCTGGCGAGGATCTCGAAGGGTCCAATGTACCTCGGAGTAAGTTTGCCATGCTTTCCAAAGCGTACCATGCCTTTCCAGGGCGAGACCTTCAACAGGACACGGTCTCCAACCTGGAATTCCAGAGGTTTTCTTCGGTTATCAGCATAACTCTTTTGGCGATCTCGTGAAGCTTTCAGTCGTTCTCGGATTTGGATGATATTTTTGGTAGTTTCGCGGATGATTTAGGACCATTGAGAGCATTTTCGGGAAATTGACTCTTAGCTAGTTACGTGTCCCCTAACTTGGCCCAGCATAGAGGGGATCTGCACTTGCGACCGTAGAGGGCTTCAAACGGAGCAGCCTTGATACTGGTGTAGTAATTGCTGTTTTACGAGAACTCTATCAAAGGTAGATGTGTGTCCCACGATTTTCCAAAATCGATGACGCATGCCCTAAGCATGTCTTCCAAGGTTTGGATTATTCTCTCACTCTGTCCGTCGGTATGAGGGTGATAAGTCGTGCTCATGTCTAGTTTAGTTCCAAGAGCCTTCTGGAGAGACTGCCAAAATCTGGAGGTAAACCTGCTATCTCGATTAGAGATAATGGACGCAGGTACACCATGCCATCGAACTACCTCTTGGATGTAGGTCCGTGCGACTCTTTCCATCTTAAACGATTCTTTAATTGGGATGATGTTAGTGGACTTGGTAAAACGATCGACAATTACCCAAATGGTATTGTACCCACTCGGACATTTGGGTAACTTGGTGATGAAATCCATGGTATTCATCTTCCATTTCCACTCGGGTATCTCAGATTGCTGGAGCAGACCCGAGGGTTTCTGGTACTCGACTTTTACTTCTGCGCAAGTCAAGCGCTTTCCGATGAATGTAGCGATCTCGGCTTTCATGTTTGGCCACCAGTATTGTTTCTTGTGATCTAGGTACATCTTGTCCGAACCTGGGTGAATAGAGTATCTGGTCTTGTGTGCTTCCTCCATGACAACTTCCCTAACTCCTCCGAACTTTGGGGTCCAGATTCGGTCCATGAAACAGTAGACTTTGTCACCTCTGATCTCAAGTTTCTTATCCATTCCCCTCAAGGCTTCGTTTGATTTGTTGTCGGGTTAGAGGGCTACTATCTGGGCATCTCGGATTTGCATGTATAAATAGGCATGGATAGTCATCGTCAGTGTCCTCACTTTACGGCTTGAACCTTCCTTTCGGCTAAGGGCATCTGCTACCACATTGGCCTTGCCGAGATGGTAGCGAATTTCACACTCATAATCGCTGAGTAACTCTACCCATCGTCGTTGCCTCATGTTTTGGTCTTTCTGATTGAGGATGTGTTGCACGCTCTTATGGTCAGTGAAGATCGTACACTTGTTTCCGTAGATATAATGTCTCCAAATCTTCAATGCAAAGACTACGACTCCTAAATCCAGGTCGTGCGTGGTATACTTGACCTCATGTGTTTTTAGTTGTCTTGAGGCATAAGAAATTACTATTCCTCTTTGCATAAGCACACATCCTAAGCCCTGATTAGATGCATTGCAATAGACAACGAAGTCTTCTGTCCCTCCGGGTAGGGACAGAATTGGTGCGCTGCACAAGGCTTGCTTTAATGTCTGGAATGATGATTCTTTCTTTTCACTCCAACAAAAGGGTACACCTTTCTGTGTTAGAATGGTTAGGGGTTTGGCGATTTCGGAAAATTTCTGGATGAATCTCCGATAATATCCGGCGAGACCCAAGAATTGACAGAATTATGTGGGTGTCTTTGGTGCCGACCAATTCTCTATCGCTTTAATCTTGGAAGAATCCACATGAATACCCTCCTCGCTTACCACGTGCCCGAGGAAAGTCACCTTCCGAATCCGGAATCACACTTGGAGAATTTCGCATACAGCTTCTCGGATCTAAGGGCTTCCAACACCAACCTCAAGTGTTGCTTGTGGTCTTCTTCACTTCTGGAGTAGACAAGGATGTCATCAATGAACACGATGATGAATTTGTCTAAGAAAGGACGACACACCCGGTTCATCGGGTCCACGAACACTGCCGGTGCATTGGTTAGACCGAAGGGCATCACTACGAACTCGTATTGTCCATATTGAGTTCTGAAAGCTGTTTTGGAAACATCACTCTCCTGAACCAGTAACTGATGGTACCCTGACCGAAGGTCTATCTTTGAGAAGCAGCTGGCTCCCTGAAGTTGATCGAAGATGTCATTTATTCACAGAAGGGGATATCGGTTCATGACGGTCAACTTGTTCAACTCACGGTAGTCGATACACATCTGGAAGGATCCATCTTTATTCTTTACAAATAAAACCGGAGCACCCCATGGTGAGGAACTCGGTCTGATGCACCCTTTACTGAGTAACTCGTTGAGTTGGCTGGAAAACTCCTGCATTTCTGCTAGAGCTAAACGATATGGAGACTTGGCTATGGGGGTAGCTCCAGGAATTAGGTCAATGCGAAATTCGACCTGACATTCGGGAGGAATTCCTGGAATCTCTTCTGGAAAGACATCAGGAAAGTTACAGACTTCAGGGATGCTCGCGAGGTCTTTAACTTCCTGTTTCTCGTTGATTACATGGGCTAGGAATGCTTGGCATTCCTTTTACAAGAGTTTCTGAGCTTTGATGCAGGAAATGATGCTAAGGTTGGAGCTGAGTTTTTCACCAAAGATTATGAGAGTTTGACCCGTAGGAAGATTAGGACGGATGGATTATTCGTAGCAAAGGATATCAGCATGATTGGGACTCAACCAATCCATGCCAATGATAACATCAAAGCTCTTAATGGAAACTGGCATAAGATCGATGGGAAATGAATGATCGTTCAGGGAAAGGGTACAACCTATGAATACATCGCTAGTGCTTTCTTTCTCACCATTAGCCATCTCAGCAGTAAATGTTTTGGTTAATGGTTGGGGGTTAGGTTTTAGATTATGTTTTAACGAATGACTAACAAAACTTCTTTCAACACCCGAATTGAAAAGAATACTAGCATAAGAGTTGTCGAGAAGGAACGTAACCGAAACAACAGTGGGATCGGCAACTGGCTCCTCCCGTCCCATGGCTAGGATTCTCCCGGTATTATCAGTCATCACCTTCTTGGGGAAGTTCCTCTTGTAATACCCAACTTCACAATAGTTGTAGCAGGCTTCACTAACACCTGCTCCAGATGATTGATTCGCGGATTGGGCTGGTGCCTTGCAGAATCGGACCGTGTGCCCCGTTTTACCATAATTGGTACATGATAGCTCACGACAGGGGCCGGGGTTGTGGTGGTATTTTCACTTTTCACATTGGTGAAGGTTACCAGCATACCTGCTAGTAGGGGTCTGAGCTGTAGATCCCACAACAGAAGCAGTAGCAACAGGGTTAGTAGCAGCATGGACTGCTACAGTCTGCTGTTTCTTTGAGGATCCTGGGGAAGGTTGGAGTTTCTTCATCTTCCAAAATTTCCTTTTCTCACCACTCCTCTTGGTCGGTTCAGGGGTGGCGATGGTTTCCTCAACATCATCACTGTGATCAATTAGGGTCTAGGGTGAACTCTTGGCACTGTCATACGTATCCGACCGTGCAGATAAGACATTTCCCTTGGTTGGCTAGGTCTGACCCCAAATAAATCTTTCTATTTTCTTACTCTCCGGGGTAACCATTCCCGGACAAAGCAGTGCCAGATCATCAAACCTCGAGGTGTACGCTGCAGGATCGGAACCCTTCATCTTTAGGTTCCAGAGCTCGTGCTCTAACGTCTGTATTTCGCCCCGAGGGCAGTAATCAGCCAGAAGGAGTTCTTTCATGGCTTCCCAGCCCATAGCATTTGCTAGGGGTAGGTTCCGGGGCTTTGTTACTGAAGGTACAGGCTGCAAACTTTACTTTATCGGACTCTGAACAAGCACATATTTCGAATATGGATTTGATTTTATCGAACCATCGAGTGAGGGAAGTGACACCTCTAGTGCCATCAAAGGAAGTGGGTTTTTGCACTCATGAAATCTTTATAAGAATCCCTTTTTCGGTGTCCATGGCTATCTTCTAAGTTTTTAGGCTGGGGACCACCTCCTAAATTACTGGGGTTCCTTTGTGACATGCCGGCTGTCACTGCGGCAGTAATGGCTGTTTGAAGTGTTGCGAGGCCAATTTGATGAGAAGGTGATGGCAGAGGGTTGTTGGTCTTTGAGCTGGGTCTCTTTCTTGGAGGCATCTTGATCTAATAAGATCAGGAAAAAGAGGATGATAAGTCCTCCGAATTGAATCGAGAGATATGACAGATATATATTCCGAATAAGCGATAAAGCAGGAAAGAGTTATCAAAGGATTGGCTCGAGAAATACTCCCATAGTATTTCATGATTCGCTACGACCACGATTCGATGTTTCGGATATTAAGGTAAGTTTTAGGCACGTCGCACACTACAGTCACTCCCAATCACATGTTGGCCGTGTCTCGAATGAATATAGTTGGCCAGGCTATATTGATCCTAGACATGACTACATAACTGCCCAGGTTTAACCGCAGCATAAAACACCCATTTACTTATGTTTTGTTCTACTTGTAGTTACGGATTTCGATGGTTAGGTATACTTTTATACTTTTTGAAAATACTTATATTTTGAAGTATACTTTTAGTTCAGAGAACTTAGACCCCTTAGTGTTTATAGTTTTATACCATGTAAGGTTTGGTATACTTCATTCACTATAAACAAGGGCTTTGATACCAATTTGTCACACCCCGAAAACCGAAGGCGGAAACATTTCCAGGGTGGACTCCACGTTGAGTATCAAATCCATTGCACATAGTAAGTAAAGTAAACAACCATTACATTACATATAGGAATTTACATTTGTTCAAAAGTAAAGTTGTACAGTGTGATACATATGTATATATAAACAAAAGCAAAATGTGTCTTCTACGCACTCCGTCTTCGCCAAAATGGATCATCGGGTACCTGTCTAATGCGGACCTGAGAATACAAGCATTAAAAATCAGCATAAAGCTGGTGAGTTCATAAGTGGTTTTGTTTTGTGAAAATGTACGAGTTTTCCTTTTGGTTTATGAAAATGTTACAACCCAAGAAAATCCCATATTTTCTTAAAAGTAATGTTTGATTAATTGTTAAGTTACACAGTTCTGGTTATGTTTAACTGTTATCCCAAGAAAATCCCATATTTTCCTAATGTGAAAGATGTATACTGAAAACCTGGTTATCCTTGTAATGTGTGTGTGTTAGTTCACCAACCCAAAATGTAATGTAAAAGATGTACTCTGAAAATTTATTAGTTTTAACACGTTTATAAAACTAACATATACCAAGTAAACTGGTTACTTAACCTATTATTACTATTATGTAAATCTCTGTTATCCAAATTGCGAGTTCCATAACCATACAATAGACTAATTATGGCAATAAATAGTCCATCACCCTATAAAACTTTCGTCACCCTTGAACCTTTCGGTTCGGCTGTAGCTAGCAGCCAGGTGCGGGGTAGTCAGCACCGTATAGATCTATGCACTCAAGTCACGCTCCCTATCTAAGAGATTCTGCTTATAGAGACGGTCCTCCACTCGCATATCTCTCTGGAGTGTTCACTGAGGACGTATCTCTAATTATAGGATTAACAAATTTACTAGTAATAATACTGAAAGATCAAATGACTATCCTCCACTCGCGTATCTCTGTGCAGTGTTACCAAGGACAAAAACATGTTCAAAAGTTATGCTTTTAACTGTTATAATATGCGAAAACATTTGTGAAAATATAATTACAACAATTTATAATGTAATTCTAAATAACATGATAATGTGTCCTGTAAGTTCAAATGGTTGTTTATTACGACTGTCACTGTTACAAGCATATATAATATGAAACACAATGTATATAAAACAGTTTTGAGTACAAGAATCACTTGTACTTTGCTTGTATTCCCCCTGAAAACAGTGAAAACATTGAAAATGGGTAGGAGTATGAACTCACCAGAAAAGAAAACGTGACAGTTTGGATGCTATGTGACGGTTTGGGGCTTGATTACGCGCGAGGTTCCTATGTAATATGAAATGATATGCAATTGTATCTAATTAGACTTTGAACCACCAATTAGACATGAATATGCACTCCAAGACGTGAAAACACTTTAATACAAGCTTTCGGAGTGACCCGGGTGACATCTATGGATGTGTAGGACCTTGATATGGAGTTTACTCCTAAAAATCAAACTCTATGAGGATTTTACGGCCTATTGACCATATCCCCATGACTTAGGAAGTGATCGGGAAGGTTCTAGGGTCGATTCCATGGCTTAGGAAGTGATCGGGACTTGAAATGGCCTTGGGAAATGAGTTTACGGTCTAATGAGATGTTCTTGGGGAGTTTACTGCCTTAAACTCATGATTTTACAACTGTAAACTAATGTTTGTCTATGAATCAAGGGCTTTGGTGGTTGTAATTCAATCATATGTGATTCTAGGTCCAAAACTAAGTTATTCAAGGGGTTAAAGGCACCTTAACACCCTTTGGGAGGTGTTTACGTCCTAAGGGGGTGGGTTTACGGTCCAAGAATGTTCTTGGGCTGTAAACTCAAGTTTATCCCATTTGATGTTGATTTGGTGCATTTCTTGATGGGTTATAAGGTTATATGCACTCATGGAAGTTCATTGAAGGTGTTTAGGGGCAAACTAACACCTAAAAATGTGTTTAAGTTCTAAGATTGATGGTTTATGGTCCAAGCATGTTCTTGGACCGTAAACTCATGTTTGGTCCCTTCTTGTATGATTTGGTGCTTCAAATGATGAAGTAGAAGGTCCTAGACACGTTTGGAAGCTTGTGGTGGTTTTTAAGGGCATTTTTAACACCTTAAGAAGTGTTTATGGTTCATGCATGGGGGTTTACACTCCAAGAAGGTTCTTGGGCCATAAAATCATGTTTATACATCAAATGTCATGATTTTGGGGTCCTTAGTCCATGGATGCAAGTTTCTAAGTCGAATCTAAGCCCTAGAAGTGTTTTGGACGGGTTTTAAGGCTTCAAAACCCTCATTACATGTGTTCACAGCCTAAGGAAGTTCCAAGACCGTAAACACTTGATTATGGTCTCATTCCGAATGTGAAGGTCTAAGATGCTAATTCATGAGTTAGGGAAGATACGTTAGTGATTTGGAGCTTGTTTTGGATGATTTTGGCTAAGTTTCGGATTTTAGAGAGAGACAGTAGTGAGAGAAAGTTTTTAGAGAGAGAGTAAAAGCCTCAAAATGATGTCACTCAATCCCTTATATAGGGGTTGAGTTTGTGGCGTAGAGGAATTCTACCCGATACAGCCGTTAGACAGCGCTTTTGGTCGAACCCGACAAATTTGCCGTAATTACGATTTACATGAAAATAATAATTTTCCAAACAAATATGCAAAATATTTTAATGATTATAACACATTCCGGCATTTATGAAATCAAAATAAATGTCGCGATAAAATTAGATTAATTTAACGCAAAAGTTAACGGAATGAAATTAATACGACGATTTTATTTGACAGGAACGGTTTTAGTGACGGAATAAATTACAGGTTGTCACATTATCCCCCCGTTAGAGGGAATTTCGTCCTGAAATTCAGAATTAAAATACAAATCATGGATTTGAAAAGAGATGTGGATACTTCTGTTTCATCGAGTTTTCGTGCTCCCAAGTGAATTCCGGTCCCCGCTTGGCATTCCAGCGAACCTTCACTATCGAGATGCGACTTTGTTTCGTGCGTTTGATCTATCGATCCATGATTTCGATGGGCTCCTCCACGATGTTTAAGTTTCCATTGATTTTGATCTCATCAAGAGGGATCACGAGGGTTTCATCGGATAGACACTTTTTAAGGTTTGACACGTGGAAGATGGGATGAATGTTGCTAAGCTGATGAGGTAATCGAAGTTTATAGGCTACCGGACCGATCCTGGTGAGGATCTCGAAGGGTCCAATGTACCTCGGATTAAGTTTCCCACGCTTTCCAAAGCGTACCATGCCTTTCCAGGGCGAGACCTTCAACAGGACACGGTCTCCAACCTGGAATTCCAGAGGTTTTCTTTGGTTATTAGCATAACTCTTTTGGCGATCTCATGAAGCTTTCAGTCGTTCTCGGATTTGGATGATATTTGCGGTAGTTTCGCAGATGATTTTAGGACCATTGAGGGCGTTGTCGGGAAATCGACTATTAGCTAGCTGTGTGTCCCCTACCTCGGCCCAGCACAGAGGGGATCTGCACTTGCGATCGTAGAGGGCTTCAAACGAAGCAGGCTTGATACTGGTGTGGTAACTGTTGTTGTACGAGAACTCTATCAAAGGTAGATGTGTGTCCCATGATTTTCCGAAATCGATGATGCATGCCTTAAGCATGTCTTCCAGGGTTTGGATTGTTCTCTCACTCTGTCCGTTGGTCTGAGGGTGATAAGTCGTGCTCATGTCTAGTTTAGTTCCAAGAGCCTTCTGGAGAGACTGCCAAAATCTGGAGGTAAACCTGCTATCTCGATCAGAGATAATGGACGCAGGTACCCCATCCAAACAAACTACCTCCTGGATGTATATCCGTGCGACTCTTTCCATCTTAAACGATTCTTTAATTGGGATGAAGTGAGCGAACTTGGTGAAACGATCGACAATTACTCAAATGGTATCGTACCCACTCGGACATTTTGGGTAACTTGGTGATCAAATCCATGGTAATCATCTTCCATTTCCACTCGGGTATCTCGGGTTGCTGGAGCAGACCCGAGGGTTTCTGGTACTCGACTTTTACTTTGGCACAAGTCAGGCACTTGCCCACGAATGTAGCGATCTCGGCTTTCATGTTTGGCCACCAGTATTGTTTCTTTAGATCTAGGTACATCTTGTCCGAACCTAGGTGAATAGAGTATCTGGTCTTGTGTGCTTCCTCCATGACAACTTCCCTAAATCCTCTGAACTTTGGGGTCCAGATTCGGTCCATGAAATAGTAGACTTCATCACCTCTGATCTCAAGTTTCTTATTTATTCCCCTCAAGGCATAAATTTGATTTGTTCTCGGGTTTTTGGGCTTCTATCTGCGTGTCTCGGATTTGCATGGATAAATAGGAATGGATAGTCATCGTCAGTGTCCTCACTTTACGGCTTGAACCTTCCTTTCAGCTAAGGGCATCTGCTACCACATTGGCCTTGTCGGGAAGGTAGCGAATTTCACACTCATAATCGCTGAGTAACTCTACCCATCGCCATTGCCTCATGTTTAGGTCTTTCTGATTCAGGATGTGTAGCAGGCTCTTATGGTCAGTGAAGATCGTACACTTGGTTCCGTAGAGATAATGTCTCCAAATCTTCAGTGCAAAGACTACGGCTCTTAAATCCAAGTCGTACGTGGTATAGTTGACCTCATGTGTTTTTAGCTGTCTTGAGGCATACGTAATTACTTTTCCTCTTTGCATAAGCACACAGCCTAAGCCCTGATTAGACGCATCGCAATAGACAACGAAGTCTTTTGTCCCTTCGGGTAGGGACAAAACTGGTGCGCTGCACAAGGCTTGGTTTAATGTCTGGAATGCTGATTCTTGGTTTTCACTCCAACAAAAGGGTACACCTATCTGTGTTAGAGTGGTTAGGGGTTTGGCGATTTTGGAAAAATTCTGGATGAATCTCCGATAATATCCGACGAGACCTAAGAATTGATGGATTTCTGTGGGTATCTTTGGTGCCGACCAATTCTCTATCGCTTTAATCTTGGAAGAATCCACATGAATACCCTCCTCGCTTACCACGTGCCCGAGGAAAGTCACCTTCGGAATCCATAATTCACACTTGGAGAATTTCACATACAGCTTCTCGGATCTAAGGGCTTCCAACACCAACCTCAAGTGTTGCTTGTGGTCTTCTTCACTTCTGGAGTAGACAAGGATGTCATCAATGAACACGATGATGAATTTGTATAAGAATGGACGACACACCCGGTTCATCAGGTCCATGAACACTGCTGGTGCATTGGTTAGACCGAAGGGCATCACTACGAACTCGTAGTGTCCATATCGAGTTCTGAAAGCTGTTTTGGAAACATCACTCTCCTGAACCAGTAACTGATGGTACCCTGACCGAAGGTCTATCTTTGAGAAGCAGCTGGCTCGCTGAAGTTGATCGAAGATGTCATCTATTCACGGAAGGGGATATCAGTTCATGATGGTCAACTTGTTCAACTCACGGTAGTCGATACACATCTGGAAGGATCCATCTTTATTCTTTACAAATAAAACCGGAGCACCCCATGGTGAGGAACTCGGTCTGATGCACCCTTTACTGAGTAACTCGTTGAGTTGGCTGGAAAACTCCTGCATTTCTGCTAGAGCTAAACGATATGGAGACTTGGCTATGGGGGTAGCTCCAGGAATTAGGTCAATGCGAAATTCGACCTGACGTTCGGGAGGAATTCCTGGAAGCTCTTCTGGAAAGACATCAGCAACGTTACATACTTCGGGGATGCTCGCGAGGTCTTTAACTTCATTTTTCTCATTGATTACATAGGCTAGGAATGCTTGGCATTCCTTTTACAAGAGTTTATGAGCTTTGATGCAGGAAATGATGCGAAGGTTGGAGCTGAGTTTATCGCCATAGATTATGAGAGTTTGATGTGTAGGAAGATTAAGACGGATGGCTTTTTCGTAGCAAAGGAAATCAGCATGATTGGGACTCTACCAATCCATGCCAATGATAACATCAAAGCTCTTAATGGAAACTGGCATATGATCGATGGGAAATGAATGATCGTTCAGGGTAAGGGTACAACCTATGAATACATCGCTAGTGCTTTCTTTCTCACCGTTAGCCATCTCGACGGTAAACGTTTCGGTTAATGGTTGGGGGTTAGGTTTTAGATTATGTTTGAACGAATGACTAATAAAACTTCTTTCAACACCCGAATCGAAAAGAATACTAGCATAGGAGTTGTCGAGAAGGAACATACCCAAAATAACAGTGGGATCGGGGACTGCCTCCTCCCGTCCCATGGCTAGGATTCTCCCGGTATTATCAGTCATCGCCTTCTTGGGGCAGTTCCTCTTGTAATACCCAACTTCACAACAGTTGTAGCAGGCTTCACTAACACCTGCTCCAGATGATTGATTCGCGGATTGGGCTGGTGCCTTGCAGAATCGGACTGTGTGCCCCTTTTTACCACAATTGGTACATGATAGCTCACGAAAGGGGGCCGGGGTTGTGGTGGTATTTGCACTTTTCACATTGGGGAAGGTTACCAGCATACCTGCTAGTAGGGGTCTGAGCTGTAGATCCCACAACAGAAGCAGCAGCAACGGGGGTAGTAGCAACATGGACTGCTACAGTCTGCTGTTTCTTTAAGGATCCTTGGGAAGGTTGGACTTTCTTCTTCTTCCAAAATTTCGTTTTCTCACCACTCCTCTTAGTCGGTTCAGGGGTGGTGGTGGTTTCCTCAACATCGTCACTGTGATCAATTAGGATCTGGGGTAAACTCTTGGCGCTATCATACGTATCCGACCGTGCAGATAAGACATTTCCCTTGGTTGGCTGGGTCAGCCCCCAAATAAATCTTTCTATTTTCTTACTCTCCGAGGTAACCTTTCCCGGACAGAGCAGTGCCAGATCATCGAACCTCGAGGTGTACGCTGCAAGATCGGAACCCTTCATCTTTAGGTTCCAGAGCTTGTGCTCTAACTTCTGTATTTCAACCCGAGGGCAGTACTCAGCCAGAAGGAGTTCTTTCATGGCTTCCCAACCCATAGCATTAGCTACAAGTAGGGTTAGGGATTTAACTCGACAGTTCCACCAAGTCAGGGCTCTATCGCTGAAGGTACAGGCAGCGAACTTTACTTTATTAGACTCCGAACAAGCACAAATTTCGAATATGGATTCGATTTTCTCAAACCATCGAGTGAGGGAAATGACACCTCCAGTGCCATCAAAGGAAGTGGGTTTTGCGCTCATGAAATATTTATAAGAACCCCCTTTTCGGTGTCCTTGGCTCTCTTCTAAGTTTTGAGGCTGGGGACCACCTCCTGAATTACTGGGGTTCCTTTGTGACATGGTGGCTGTCACTGCGGCAGTAATGGCTATTTGAAGTGTTGCGAGGTCAATTTGAGGAGAAGGTGGTGGCGGAGGGTTGTTGGTCTTTGAGTTGGGTCTCTTTCTTGGAGGCATCTTGATCTAATAAGATCAGGAAAAAGAGGATGATAAGTCCTCCGAATTGAATCGAGAGATATCACAGATATATATTCCGAATAAGCGATAAAGCAGGAAAGAGTTATCAAAACAGATAAATTATCGCTAAAGGAACGATCAAGGAACAACTCCTGTATGAAATTCTACAAAGGATTGGCTCGAGAAATACTCCCATAGTATTTTATGATTCGCTACGACCACGGTTCGATGCTTGGGATATTAAGGTAAGTTTTAGGCATGTCGCACACCACAGTCACTCCCAAGCACATGTTGGCCGTGTCTCGAATGAATATAGTTGGCCAGGCTATATTGATCCTAGACATGACTACATAACTGCCCGGGCTTAACCGCAACATACAACACCCATTTACTTATGTTTTGTTCTACTTGTAGTTACGGATCTCGACGGTTAGGTAAACTTGTATACTTTTTGAAATTACTTATTTTTTGAAGTATACTTTTAGTTCAAAGAACATAGACCCCTTAGTGTTTATAGTTTTATACCATGTAAGGTTTGGTATACTTCATTCACTATAAACAAGGGCTCTTATAACAATCTGTCACACCCCGTAAACCGAAGGCGGAAACATTTATGGGGCGGACTCCACGTTGAGTATCAAATCCAATGCACATAGTAAGTAAAGTAAACAACCATTACATTACATATAGGAATTCACATTTGTTCAAAAGTAAAGTTGTAGAGTGTGATACATATACATATATATATATATATATATATATATATATATATATATATATATATATATAAACAAAAGCAAAACGTGTCTTCTATGCACTCCGTCTTCGCCAAAATCGATCATCAGGTACCTGTCTAATGCGGACCTGAGAATACAAGCATTAAAAATCAGCATAAAGCTGGTGAGTTCATAAGAGGTTTTGTTTTGTGAAAATGTACGAGTTTTCCTTTTGGTTTCTAAAAATGTTACAACCCAAGAAAATCCCATATTTTCTTAAAAGTAATGTTTGATTAACTATTAGGTTACACGGTTCTGGTTATGTTTAACTGTTATCCTAGGAAAAATCCCATATTTTCCTAATGTGAAAGATGTATACTGAAAACCTAGTTATCCTTGTAATGCGTGTGTGTTAGTTCACCAACCCAAAATGTAATGTAAAAGATGTACTTTGAAAATGTATTAGTTTTAACACGTTTATAAAACTAACATATACCAAGTAAACTGGTTACTTAACCTATTATTACTATTATGTAAATCTCTGTTATGCAAATTGCGAGTTCCATAAGCATACAATAGACTAATTAGAGCAATAAATAGTTCATCACCCTATATGACTTTCGTCACCCTTGAACCTTTCAGTTCGGCTGTAGCTAGCAGCCAGGTGCAGGGTAGTCAGCCCCGTATAGATCTATACACTCAAGTCACGCTCCCTATCTAAGAGATTCTGGTTATAGAGGCGGTCCTCCACGCGCGTATCTCTATGGAGTGTTCACCGAGGATGTGTCTCCAATTATAGGATTAACAAATTTACTAGTAATAATACTGAAAGATCAAATGACTATCCTCCACTCGCGTATCTCTGTGGATTGTTACCGAGGACAAAATAATGTTCAAAAGTTATGATTTTAACTTTTATAATATGGGAAAACATTTGTGAAAATATAAATACAACAATTTATAATGTAATTCACAAATAACATGATAATGTGTCCTGTAAGTTCAAACGGTTGTTTATTATGACTTTCAGTGTTAAAAGCATATATAATATGAAACACAATGTATATAAAACAGTTTTGAGTACAAGAATCACTTGTACTTTGCTTGTATTCCCCCTGAAAACAGTGAAAACATTGAAAATGGGTAGGGGTATGAACTCACCAAACGAGAAAACGCGACAGTTTGGATGCTATGTGACGGTTCAGGGCTTGATTATGCGCGAGGTTCCTATGTAATATGAAATGATATGCAATTATATCTAATTAGACTTTGAACCACTAATTAGACATGAATATGCACTCCAAGACGTGAAAACACTTAATACAAGTGTTCAGAGTGACCCGGGTGACATCTATGGATGTGTAGGACCTAGATATGGAGTTTACTCTTCAAAAATAAACTCTATGAGGATTTTATGGCCTTTTGATCATATCCCCATAAGTTTACGACCGTAAAGACATGGGTGGTGGGTTCTTGGATGCCAAATGGTCATACAATGCACACGGGAAGGTTCTAGGGTCGATTCCATGGCTTAGGAAGTGATCGGGACTTGAAATGATCTTGGGAAATGAGTTTACGGTCTAAGGAGATGTTATTGGGGAGTTTACTACCTTAAACTCATGAGTTTACAACTGTAAACTAATTTTTTCCATGAATCAAGGGCTTTGGTGGTTGTAATTAAATTATATGTGATTCTAGGTCCAAAACTAAGCTATTCAAGGGGTTAAAGGCACCTTAACACCCTTTGGGAGGTTTTTACAGCCTAAGGGGGTGGGTTTACGGTCCAAGAATGTTCTTGGGCTATAAACTCAAGTTTACCCCATTTGATGATGATTTGGTGCATTTCTTGATGGGTTATAAGGTTATATGCACTCATGGAAGTTCATTGAAGGTGTTTAGGGGCAAACTAACACCCAAAAATGTGTTTAAGGTCTAAGATTGAGGGTTTACGGTCAAAGAATGTTCTTGGACCATAAACTCATGTTTGTTCCTTTCTTGTATGATTTGGTGGTTCAAATGATGAACTAGAAGGTCCTAGACACGTTTGGAAGCTTGTGGTGGTGTTTAAGGGCATTTTTAACACCTTAAGAGGTGTTTATGGTTCATGCATGGGGGTTTACGGTCCAAGAAGGTTCTTGGGCTGTAAACTCATGTTTATACATCAAATGTCATGATTTTGGGGTCCTTAGTCCATGCATGCAAGTTTTTAAGTTGAATCTAAGCCCTAGAAGTGTTTTGGAGGGGTTTTCAGGCTTCAAAACCCTCATTACATATGTTCACGATCTAAGGAAGTTCCAAGACCATAAACACTTGTTTATGGTCTCATTCCTCATAAAAATTCCGAATGTGAAGGTCTAAGATGCTAATTCATGAGTTAGGGAAGTTACCTTAGTGATTTGGAGCTTGTTTTGGATGATTTTGGTAAGTTTCAGATTTTTGAGAGAGAGAGTAGTGAGAGAAAGTGTTTAGAGAGAGAGTAAAAGCCTTAAAATGATGTCACTCAATCCCTTATATAGGGGTTGAGTTTGTGGCGCGGAGGAATTCTACCCGATACTGCCGTTAGACGGTGCTTTTGGTCGAACCCGATAAATTTGCCATAATTATGATTTACATGAAAATAATAATATTCCAAAAAAATATGGAAAATATTTTAATGATTATAACACATTCCAACATTTACGAAATCAAAATAAATGTCGCGATAAAATTAGATTAATTTAACGGAAAAGTTAACGGAACGAAATTAATACAACTGTTTTATTTGACGGGAACGATTTTAGTGACAGAATAAATTACAGGTTGTCACAGTAGAGTAATGTGTTCTCTTACTCTTGTACATTTGAAATTGGTAAGTTGTGGTGTTTAGGATAAAACAAAGACCAACGAAGACCTATTGTGTAAATTGTTCATCTTGATAAGGATCCGCACTAATTCTTGAATATTTTTTTGTGAAGAAATAGTTATTGACCTAGAGAATCTTATATGTCAAAAGGTCAATGGGAGTCTTAAAGATCTTGAAAATTTTCAAGAACTAATCAAGAATAAAACATATTGTTTATCACTAGCAGACGACTTGACGTTTGTAACCTATCGTGTTGACATATTCTTATTTCTATGCCCATTCCACTTAAAGTTGACTATGCTTGTGAGTTCTATGAGTTCTCAATTGTTTGCATAACATCTTGGAAAACATGGTAGGCCCTTGTGCTGCCAGGTGGCAAGAAATTGAGATTGAACAGGTTCAGTCCATATGAGCTTGGATTTATCACTAACCTTGTCTTATGATTATGGTTTGACAAATTCCCATGGATAGGAACATACACACCATAAAATCTAAGAGTCATAAGGTTTCTCTCTAATTCACAAAAATGATTGTGAGGAAACTCTTTCATTAAGTAGATTTTAAATAGATAGCAATGTGAAACTTGCATTTCTTAAATTCGATTATGATTACGACATCCCTCTTCATAGTTCGAATTGTGAGAAATGGCAAAAGGTCTAAACATTATGATTACGGAATCCCTCTTCATAATTGTTTAGACACACATGTGATCTATCTAAGAAAAGGTGCTAGAGTTCAATAAGCTTAGATAAATTCTTATCGAAGCATCTCGTATCAAAAAACTAAACTTTGGTAATGAAAGTCACTAAAGTATTGATTTGTAGAAGTTGAACTGATTTCTGGATAGATGTCAAAGCTACTGGGAGCATAAGTGTTATGCTAATAAGGATATAATTATCATGTTGGTGGGTGCATGATCATTATGTTAAGTATTGCAAGTTAACAATGCAAATCATAGAAAACAAAAGTTTCAATTTGCAAAGATGCAAGGGTTATAAAAGTTGTTTTACTATAATTAAGGGAGAGGAAATTATACTGCATCCCCATTTTAAAAGCTTAGATTGAGATTTTAATCAAATTTATTTAAGTATATATATATATATATATATATATATGAATGTTATGTTGGAATGGTTCAAAATAAGGAAATTCTATGGTAATATTAATTGCATTCTCAAAATTTGATTATGATTACGACATCCCTCTTCATTATCCAAAATTTGAGAACATGGCAAAAAGAAAATTATAGCAAAAGACTAGTCTAGGATCATGTCTTTATGTGAGACATTATGAATCGTATCCCATATGCTTCGGGTATAGGATCGATTGAATATGCTATATTATTTCTATGTGTTTTGAATTTTCCAAGTGCCTAGGGCATTAAGATGGAAAAAGGACCAGAACTGTATATGACTAAAATGATTAAGCAATTATCGAGGATAATATGAGGCTTACCAAAGATTGGTTGCTCATGGACAGTTGGAAGTATAGTGTTAATTTTGGAAGGACTATGTTGACATATTCTGAAAAGAGGAAACTCTTGTTCATAAGTGATAGTCAAAATGGGAATATGGAAATGTTTCCATAGGAGGAAGTTATTGTTTAAATCTGTGTAAGAATAGAATACTTAATGCAAGAAGGATGTTCAAAGGAATGTACTTTATAATGTTTGTTGCCAAGTCTTTGTGAGTTTTGTAATGTTTGTTACCAAGTCTTTCTGACTTTTGTGCATAGTCATTACAACAGGATCATTGCATATAAGTTTAGGATCTAACAAATTTCAGTAAATGGAAAAGAATCTTGTATTCTTACATTTATCATAAGGATTTGGAATTGTGAAATGAGTATCATTGAAATGTTTTCAATTGATCTATTTCACAAAGAAAGGACCGTACATAAACATAGTGTGCATGCTTGTAGCATGAGACAAGTATTGTTTTATTTCAAGTATTAAGTTGATTATTTGAAACATTATACAGTGAATAATGAGTAATCAATATGACTCAAAAGTTTTGGGGCCATATAGGATTAGTATTATTGTTGTATTTCACTTTTCATGTTTTGACTTCCCGAATAACCAGGTTACTCAAACCGTCTGCAGTCTATCATACTTTGGAAGTAGGTATTGAGGCAAAATTGTCGTGAATGGGTCGGTAGTATGTCTAGGTGTTTTAGATATAGTTTCAGTATTCATGAGTGCTCCTGGAATAAGATTTGAGTATTGGATTAACCCACGCTCATTTGAATCACTTCAAAGATTTTACCACGAGTGATCATGGGATGATAATATCTTATATTCTTCAAACAAAGAGATATGAGCTGCAGTCTACAATTCGGTTGCAAATTGATAATGTGAAAACGCACCAGTAACTTGGTGTTATAAAACATATTGTTGTGTGTGATTTGATAAGTAAATAGAGAAAGCATATGAGTCGATGTTTATCCATTCCTTTTATCCTTAGAGGGATAAAAGCGATATCTTTGGGCCCCTCGATGATTTAGTGATGACAACCCTAAGTGCTCGGTCGGGCTTGGACTGATTTGATTTGTTCAATTAGTTGGTCATCATAAATCGGAAATTGGTAAACAACAAATGGATAGAGAGAATGATTTTAAACCATGTCTCAGTCTATATATATGATCCCTTATCTAATGGACACGTCATTGACTAGGTCAGAGTTTGACAGCGGCTTTTAAGAGCTATGATTGCTAGTCAGGTTATGGAGTCGTACTTGCAATAATAGTTATTAGACTTATCTAAGTGAGAGACTGTTGGATTAGGTGTCTATGCCCATAACTATAATTGGTATGTACTTAACCCGAGAATAGCATGGTTAATTTGGGTTGCATATCATCAGGACAATTTGTTAGGATGGACTTTTGATAGAAGAGGTTATTTATGATTTATTAATATATTATAAGTTATAATATATTAATTTGAAATCATATGATTTAACTAGTATTGATCAAGAATTAGTTTTCTAGTAATTTATTGATCAAAAGAGACTAATTAAATTGATGGGGACTAATTATGGTAATTTTTTATATTTATATGTGTTTTGCTTATGATCCATATTAGACTAAGTTTAAGTATGGATACATAAAGAGTTGGGCCACATGAACCATATATCATAAAACCATGGGTATGGATTTGGTTTATACCCATGACCCTTGGAATCCTACATATACATATAAGCTCCTTAGCCTAAAAACACTTACACTAGTTCTTGGAGTTCATGGACGTGTTTTGGTGCATGGAGATTCTCTCTCAAGAGCCACCTTTGTCCATTGGTGTGTTGTGATTCCATTTGAGGCATCCACACTATTGGTGCTATGCTCCTTAAGCCAAATACAACAAGGTTTCAAGTTACATAAAAGGTGTGTCATCCCAACTAGTATTTCATATTGTTTATGTCAATTGCATGCTAGTTATAGGCTTAATGCCTTGGAAACACCATTACATGTATAATTAGAGAAAACATAGATCCAAGGCATTTAGGGTTGTATGTACACCATAGGATGTTGTAGTATACAAAACCCAACAAGCTTCACCATCCTTCATCCTGGTTTTTATCATGGAAGAGATGATTTCATACCTCTCTTGATGAGCACTCTGATGTTATCTTTCCATTAGGTCATGGTGCATCTCAAGAGGGTAGAAGTCCTCATAGGACTTTTGGAGTTCAGCTGTGACAACCTGAATTTTTTTGCTTTCAAAGCTTAGTTAGTCAACTCAACTGAGTGTCAGTCTCATTTCTTATGGGTTCTAGCCTTGTCAAAGGTTATTCTAAGGAGTTTTAGCCTAGTACACTTAAGGAATAAGTGTTAGGAAGTACCTGCTAAAGCCACAATACAAAAAATGAAGCCTTAATCTCATCCTAAGGAGTTCACGACCACAATGTCCAAACTCATAGAGTTTACACCATGGCCGTAAACTCATAGAGTTTACACCCTAGCCGTAAACAACTTTTCTTGGCCTTAAACTTCCCTTAGTTGAATCACATGTGATTCAACACTTCATTCTAAGTGTTTCTTAGTTTCGTGAGGTGTTTCCATGCATTTGGTTGCTTCTAAAACCTATATTTATGCCAATACATGTCATTATATGTCATTTAAGACTTGTTAAGTCTCGAGACTTCATTCGTGGAGCTTCTCATCTTTACACACATATTCACTTGAATCACCCACATCAGGTGGGTTCATACCCCGTAATTAATCTTTTAAACTGTTTTAAATGCTTTAAAGGGGGAGGGGGGAATACAAGTTGAACACAATGATAATTGTGTTAATATTTGTTATAAATATATTTTAAAAGATTGCTTATGTCTTTCATAAGTGGTTAAAACATTTCAAAAGCTCTTTTAAAGTTATTTTATTTTTTAGTTTAACCAAAACTCCATTTTTGAAGTACAAGCATAACTTAGTAGTCAAATGAGTCTTTTCAATAACAGTTGAAGTAAAACACTAGTAAACTATTAGGGGTATAGTTTAGAGGTACAGTTCATACTAGATACAATACTTACTATAGAGACAAATATATAGAGAACACTATAATGAGAAACAATACTTACTATAAAGAGAAACAGATAGAGAATACTATAACAAGAAACAATACATACTAAGATACTATAATAGAACAAATATACCAAGATGCTATAGCATGGAACAACTACAAGATCTAACTATACCAATAATCACTAACGCATTGTTCTAAACAAAAGGTGATAACATATTAGGTATACATGATCATATAACCTTAATGTGGATTACACGGCCTAGCGACTGGTTTGTTGATGTCGCGTTTGGTTCCCAGAATCTTTTGATAGGGAGAGCTTATAGTATGGGAAATAGCCTTCACATTATGACCTTAATAAAACCAACATGTTTTAAGGTAACTAGTACGTCAGGATGTCAATTCAAAAGACAACTGGGTACTTATATTTTCCCATTACATTCATAAAGTGACAGTTCCACTTGAAAATTAATACACACTATTTTCAAGTCAAGACAATTATAAACTAGGGAAAACTTACATCTTTTCAAAACAACAAATAGAATAGTCGGGTCTAGTATATTCAGTAGAAAGGGACCATAATTCTAACCTTATGATTCCTTAATGTATACATCAAAGGACATATATTAATAGTATCCGATAAGTAATAGGATGTTTGCTTTCCGCTTCATTTTCTGTTCCTTATTTGGTTGTGGGTTAGAGCAGATTCACCCAGCCTATTATCCATTCGATCTTAGTTATATATATTCCGTATACATTAAGTCATCATAAGGGGTACCAGGTGTGGGTCAGGTAATAGGACACAAAATCAATGCATAGTTTTCTAGTACAAAACATACTTTTCAAATCAGAACTTTTTGTATACAAAACTAGAAACTTACAAGTAAAGGGGTTAATCCATTTTTATTAAACTAGTATAACTTAAAGGACCTTAGGTGATTAATTCTATAATAGCTTAGTTTATACATCAGGGTTATATATAATTGATGCTAGATAGATAGTTAGATGTGTGCCTTCCGCCTCATTTCATGTTCCTTGTTTGGTTATGGGCATAGGGCGGATTCATACAAGTAACTATGCTATTCGATATTATATGATATATAGCTAGTATAAACTAAGTGACTCTAGAAGGAACCACTGTGGTTACTATTTTATTATAAGAAATAAGGGTTTTCTTAAAGGATCTTTTCATCAAATATAAAGGAACTATTGCAATTAACTCTGTGAGTACCAAGTGAATACACCAGGGTTATATACAAAGATGACCTAACAACCAATGGGATGTTTTCCATCCGCCTCATTCCCTGTTCCTTGTTTGGTTGCCATCCGCCTCAACTAACATAGTGGAAAGCATGATAAAAGGTACCTTGGTGGCATCCTTCTCATGTGCCCTAAACTCAACAATCTCCTCAGGAGTAGCAGAAGACTCATCGATTTCCTTAAGCTCCTTGTCTAGGACATATTCCTTGTCCTCATAGCGAGTGACAAACCTGATGTTCCTAATCCAATCATTGAAGCTGGAACCTTCAAAGTTCACTCTCCCACAAAGGTTAATGAGAGAGAAAGAGTCGGTAGGGTTTGAACCAGAAGCAGTGTTAAGGCATCTGAAAAGAAAGAAAGACAAGTTTAGATTAGATAAAGAGACCTTAATAAAACACCCAAATAAAATATTAAGTCTAGGACCCAACATAATATTTTATAAATTAGAAGAAGGATGCCATAATCCAACTTGCAAAATATTTGAAGTAGGTAAATGTCGATTTACCTATTTCAACCATGCAAAACGAAATATTTATTAAGTTTTAATTAGATTGAAACTTCTAGATCATTTGAGATTCATTGGACAATTCAACAACATGTTTACATCTCGATTATGCCCTTCAGGTTTGTGAGTGGGATACCGAGGATCACAAACAAGTTGTGAATAACCATATAAAATGTGATTGGTACTCTTGACTTTATTTCCTAATCAATGTGTCGGGTAACCACACACGCTCCGTTGATCTTATGATAAACATCAAACCACCCTTTGTGCCATTACTAGTCCAAGTTAATGTGCCGGTTAACCACACACGCTTCATCAACGACTTGGTAAGGTGCAAAGTGCAATTTTCAAGGATTAGCATCAACTTCATATTTTCCTAAAGTAACTAAGATTAGGAATTTAATTAAACATTTAGCTACATTATTATCATTATACTTAATGATAATTATAGTCCTATTTTACCCGTTCGGCTAACGACCCTCCACCAGTCAAGGAAGTAGTGGGTGAGAGTGGACACCCATTAAACTGCCATTTTATAGACAGTAACCTTATACCCCCTTATAGACCGGCTTCGTGAATGAGGCCTACTAACGGTAAGACTTACTTGATCTTATATATATATATATATATATATATATATATATATATATATATATATATATATATATATATATATATATATATATATATATAATTATAATACTATAAAGTATAAGGGTTGAATTTTAAACTTTTAAAATTCTAGGGTTTGGAATTAAAGTATTCTAAAGTGACTTTACAAATTCCAAAACTTGAGGGCAAGCTTTGAAACTTGTCAAAACTTTTCAAGTTTATAACCTATGAGTTTTAATGCCTCTTTAAGAAGTGACTTTTCATTTTCCATAACTTGAGGACAAGTTATGGAGCACATCAAAGGCCATTAAGATCATCAATTAAGCTAACAAACATGTTAAGTAATGTCCATGATCTAGATTAAACTCATATCAACAAGACAATTCAAATCAAACAAATTTCATGTAATTAACCAAACCATATAAACTAACAAATACATGAAACGTTTGACAATTATATTTTAAATTGGATTTGCATGATCATTACCACATCAAAAACAAGTTTATAAGTTCAAAAACAATTTAGGGTAATGATCCTAGTCCAATTACAACCTTAAAACCTGAAAATCTGCACTTTGGAGCACCAACTCGTGGCGTGCATGAACTGACTCGGCGAGTTGGTTAGATTTGTGAGGGGACTTGGCAATTTCCCCAGTGGACTCGGCCAGTCCACTGTCCATAAAGCATAAAATCGATTTTTGAAGCATTTAAAAGCAAGTAGCAACATGTATATCGAAAAACAATATTAGGCTCTGAACCCACTGATGGGTTTTGAGCATTCTAACACTCATATGGTGTACATGGAAACCTAGATGCTTTGGATCTATGTTTTCTCTAATATACATTCAAACTTTCAAAGTTCCAAAGCATCATCCTAACTAGCATACAATGGAGTATATATACTACAAAACTCTAGTTAGATGGCATACCTTTTAGTGTAGTTGCAAACCTTGAAGCTTTAACAGCCCAACACCAATAATGTGAATGCCTCAAATGGAACCACAAATCACCACCAACAAATGGAAGAACTAGAGAGAAGTTATTTGCACACACTAATTTCAGCTAGCACGCTTGAACATGCACTAGTAATCGATTTCATGCAATAGAGGGCTTCTTATATAGTGTGACTACATTAGGGTTACACCATGCAAACCCTAATGTGCATGACTTTCCACATTCCTCATGCTCCGTGGGCTTAACCTCCATGGACTATCCATGGGTCACCACATGGGTTTAGCCCAACATAAGTAATCATGGATCATTATCCCACTTTACAAGAATGATTG
Organism: Lactuca saligna; assembly: GCF_052625555.1. Classification (NCBI taxonomy): domain Eukaryota; kingdom Viridiplantae; phylum Streptophyta; class Magnoliopsida; order Asterales; family Asteraceae; genus Lactuca; species Lactuca saligna. The sequence goes on from NC_136421.1 coordinate 98,259,068, forward strand.
ATTTACAAAATCAATCCCCATATATTTAATTAGTCTCTTTTGATCACAAATTTAATTACAAATTAATTCTTGATCAATACCAATTAAATAATATGATTTCATATTAATATATTAGAACTTATAATATATTATAAAATCATAAATAACCTCTTCTCAAAAGTCCATCCTTACAAATTGTTTCAGTGAAGTGCAACCCAAATGAACCATGCTACTTTTAGGTCAAGTACATACCAAATATAGTTATGGACTTTGACACCTTATCCAATATAACTAGTTCACCCCCACTTGTGGTTCGAACCCGAACTAAATGCTGGCTGCAGTCAATCATATCCACATTAGAGCTGAACCAATCCATACCTAATGATTACCTTGCTCTCACGCAAAGGTATATGAACCAAATCAATCAGGTACCACTCATGAAATAACTCCAGTACACAACCCGATGAACCCTCGATACTTGTACTAGACCATCATCGACAATCTCTACCTCTAATGGATAGTCAAGGTCCCCTAGAGCATCACCAAATCTCTTGCTGAGTGCTAGAGATACAAATGATCAGGTGGTGCTCGAATAAAAAAGGACTAAGGCTGGAACACTGTTCACTAGTTTAAGTGTTTATGTGTGTCTAAAAGTAAAGAATTTACTCTAATAAGTAAAAATCTTTTTCGCTGCATTTCATAATTTCATTTGTTTTGCCAAATGTCATTTTATAGTCATTTTAAATTAAATTTTTTGTAGATGTCATTCTATGTACTTATAATATTTTATTAAATTGCATAGAGTATTTAAATGTGAGAATTATAATAAATGCAATATTAAATGTCTATCAAATTAATTAATAAAACTTCTCTTTTACTTTAAAATTTCCTAAATTAAAGCCCAATTATTTATTTATATATTTATTTAAATTATTTGTTTAAATTTAAAAGATAAATGATCACTTAAATTTTAGTAATGCAATATTTTTCTTACTTTTGTTATAAATTCAAACTTTCTAAATACTTAGACATTTAAATTTACTTATTTATTTCAAAAAAAAACATGTGTAGTATAGAGGTATCACAACTAGTATTAATAATAAAAGAAAAAAAAACACAACTATGCTCTCACAAAGAACCGAGATAACTTTCTTATCACATCAGAGAGAAATGCAAACATGTATCCTCTAGACATTGATCTCTTAAGGTTTGTATCGATTAAACAGAAAATGAAGAACACAACTAATCACAAGTTTTCTTTAACCAAGAAAGGTTTTGTTTTCACAAAAAAGGGTTGTCACAAAGATGGTCACAAAGAGATAACGACACCATGCCGTTCTAAATTAAGGTTTCATCATAATGTTGTATATATACTAAACTAATCTAGTGAATCCCTTATTTAAAGGGATTATATCTAATCTACATATAAACAGGTCCTTATCACCAAGATATTGGATCTGTTATCTATTCTATATTTACAGAGATAACTTCCTAATATGCATATATATCTTCCTAATATATATAAATGATGTCTTCCTAATATACAAAGATCACTAAGATCATGGACTTCATGCTGACACTGAACACTTTTCTGATGACATTGGCGCTGGTGTTGACAATGGATTTTGCGCTAATGCTTAGCGTGTAATTATGTTTGACTCATCAGATCATAAGGTGTGACCTTACAATCTTCCATATCTGATAATGTCAAAACTAATCTTCAAAAATTCTTTAGCTTTAACGAATGCTCATGTTTAGGTGTAAAGTTCTCCTCCGATGTGATGTAGGCTTAGCCTCTTAGATTGTGTAATGGGTTTAGTATTTCCTATAAATAGGAAGTGAGTGGCTCCCATTTATGTAAGAACCAATATAAAAAATTAGTCTATTGAGATAAATATTGCATGAACCGCTTTGTAATATCTTGCTAGATTAATGAGAGCTTAAACCATTTTATTTACATCTATTGTTTTTATATGATTTGATTCACATAATCATTACAATTCCATATTTGTCATTGTAAGCGGGCCATTACAATTGGTATCAGATTGGGTGCTTGAAGTTTCAAGAAATTGATCCATGATGTTATTTCTGATTGGGTGAATCATAAATTAAACTTCATGTTGCAAGTTTTCTTTCTTTTGAGATTGTTTTTGGTTCTATAAATTGAATTGATTCTTTAATATTGATTCAAATTCGATTTTCCCTCTCTAGAATTCAAGTGATTTTTTATTTCTCTCTCTAGAATTCATGTTGAAATCACTTTCTCTCTTTAGAATTTTGAGCAATTTTTATTTCTTTCTGTAGAGATTTCTTTCAAATTCACTTTCTCTTTCTAGAAATATCCAACTTCTTGTGATCTTTTTGCTTTTGAATTTGAAATGGAAAAAGATTTTTGTGATAAATGGATTATATTTCATGGAGATATTCCAATTCCATATAGTTTTGAAGGACTTATCAATTGTTTTACAACCGGGTATCTTAAAGAAAATTCACTCATTTGTTATGGTGAAAAAGATGAATGTGGAAAAATGATTGGTTATCCTCTTGATCATGATAATCATAATTTCTTTTTCTTAATCATTAGGTTACAACCTATCATGAGAACCGAAGGAAGAAGAAAGAAGATGAAATCATTAAAGGAATTTGTCTTGATGAATGCAAATATGGTGTCAATGTGCTTGCACTTTACCCGGATTTTCATGATGTTCAAGACAAGGGGATTCAATGCGATGATCATGAAGTTGTGAAAGTTTTTTATTCTATTGCACTTCAAACCGATGATTGTTTGTGTTCTTGTGATTAATTTGAAGGGATGGTTCCTTTTAGAAAGCCTTCAATCTAAGATGTTCAAATGTATCAAACTCCAAAGGATATGATTCAAGATTACAAAGTTGAAGTTTTGAAGAATGATGTTGTTTTTGGATTCAAAACGTATAGATCTAGAAAGATGAAAAAGAAGAAGAAGAAGATCTAAGTCAAGAAAATTTGTTTACCCAAGAAAAATTCATCAAATGTTGGTTTGATGCTGAAATTAGTGAAGAAAATTTTGATTTCTTAGCAACAATCATTAAATGTCTCTATGGTATCGAAATTCGAAGCCAAAATTGTTGAAGATTCTCAAATTCATTATGTAGATGAAGTTAGATCTTAGAGAAATGAGAATAAGTTCCATGGATGGTACAATGTGCATCATGAATGGTACAATGTGTAAATTGGAAATTTCTTAGTTCCAACCAAAGAATCTAGATCTTCATATCATTCTCAAGGATATGAAATATGATCTTCCATATTTGATTCGTGTATTGCAAATGGGAAAAGAATTTTTAAGAAGGCTTCTCAAATTCTCAAGTAGATTCCGAAAAATTATTGTTGATTTCAGTACCTTGTTGAATAAAGAACCAATGATGAAATGAAGATGATGATAAATATTCTTATGGTCTCGTTATTGTTCATCGTGAGTTGAATAACCGATCCATTCAAAATTTGAGCCCCATCATCGAGTTATTACTATTCATCTATCCAATAATTTGATCCCAAAATTTAATTTGAACATTGTTCATCTTTTGATCCAAGTCGCATTAGATTTTATCACGCATCCTCTTTCTCACATTAGTCACATAAATTGAGTCCCATAGTCAAAAGTGATTCAAGGTTAATAATCGATAGTGAAGTCTCACATCAATTTCATTGAGTTCGAGGAATCGAATGTTTGTCTATGGGGAACGAAATTGGAATCGAATGTCCAACATTGTTTATCGATAAATGGTTTCAACGATCAAACAACTAAAATGTCAAAATTGAATTGTGTGTTTATTCGACTCGATGTCTTGATGTTGAGTAAATGAAGACTTAATAATATAATGGCTTAAATCATATCTGGAATGAGCGTTACAATTCTCCCCCACTTGGATCAGGCTTAAATCGAATTTTCTATTTATTCGACTCAATGCCTTAATGTTGAGTAGTTAATTACAATATTTTGATGTTCGATTTTTATGTTCTTATCTTCAATTTCGAATAAGAATGGGATATTATGAGTGGGTTGACGATTTTCGAATCAAAGGAATTGAAAATTGTTTTTTTTGGATGTCGATTTCTTGATTTTAAGTGATCGTAGTCGAGACTATAAAAATTTTGTGTTTCGTTTGTATTTGAAACAAATTGGGTTTGGAGATAATGAATTGAAAGTTGAAGAGTATTCTTGAGTCGATTCAATTGAAGAGTGAAACAAAAAGTCAAAATCGAATTTAGATTGTGATTCAGTGACTAGAATTCGAAATAGTTTGTTGAGTGTTGGAAATAAAATCAGATGATGAAAGTTCTATTCGAAATCAAGTTTGTGATTGAATCGATTTTGGAATAGAAAGTGATATCGGTTTGAGTCGAATGGGATTGCATCTAAGAAGTGAGATTAAGAATCGAAAGCTGAGATATGGGTTTGATATTGCATCTTCGTGATTGCAGTAGAAGTTTTGAGAAGTTTGATATCGAATTGAAATTGGTCAATTGGCAAATCAGAAAACAAAATTTTGATTTTGGCATATCAAGAGGCTGAAGGGTTTAGTATCAAAAGATCAACTTCTGTTGGGTACTCGTTATCGACTCGTAATTGATTTTTGATGAAGAATGGTTTAGAGAAAATATTGAATCGAAAGTCAAGTTTTAGAGAAAAAATTGAATGGAAAGTGATATAGCTTGAGTATCGAAAGTGGTTGGTAAGAAGCGAAAGTGGTTCTTGGGATCGAAAGTTCGACAATCAGTTCTTTTGACTAGAAATCAAAGACAAGTGTAGAGTCGAGATTCTTGGAGTCAAAAGTGAATGGATTGGAGTCGAAAGATTGGTTTTGGATTGAGAGTTGGAGTCTAGAGTTTGTAGTGATTGGTAGTTCGATTGTTAGGGATCGAAACATGCTTGTAGTTGGGAGTTGTGATTTCGACTGATAAAGAAGTGTTCTTTTGCATCCAGGAATGAATTGGGGAAGAACATACCACATTTTTGCATATGGTCCTTATAGATTCAGAAAATTGGCAGAATACACCCAGAAGATGAAATACTTGCAATCAGTGGAATGTATTGAAAAAATTACTGATTTGGTCCTGAAAGTTTATGCGAAAAATGCACTTTATACCCACTTTCGCATTTGGGGTAAAGTTTTGCATCTGGAATGAATTTGAAGCTGATTTTTCGCAATCGGTCCCTGAAGTACTTTCGAAAATGGCTTTTTGTACCTAAAGTCGAAATCTTCACAACTGTTGAAGATTTTTCTCGGCTTTTAGTGATTGTTTTTAGTGCCAGATTTTTCATGGTATATGAACAACGTGTGTTCATTTTCATGTCCATGAAGTTAAAGATTTGAAGACATTGGTGTATTTTTTGGATATTCTCGGATTGAAGAATTTCATTTTTGTCACATATCGAGGGGGATTTTCGTATGGTTTATTCCTTGAGTGTTTCTCATACCTTTTTTAAGATTTATAATCATATTTTGATTATAAGAAGGGGGAGAAATTGAAATGGGTATTTATAGCTTTTTTGATATTCTTTTCAAAGCGGATTTTAAGAACGATGTAACTTCGAGGGGGACTTGATCTTGATCGCTTGGTGCTCGTTTGGATATTGAAGTCGGGACATCCAATCCTAACTTTGAGATTGAGAATGTTAGGGTGCAACGTTCTCCTTGGATGTGATGTACGCTTACCCTCTTAGATTATGTAATAGGATTAGCATTTCCTATAGATAGGAAGCGAGTAGCTCCCATTTATGTAAGAACCAATATGAGAGATTAGTTTAGTGAGAGAAATATTCCATGAACTACTTTGTAATATCTTGCTAGATTAATGAGAGCTTAAACCGTTTTATTTACATCTTGCGTTCTTGATATGATATTATTCACATAATAATTACAATTCCACATTTTTCATCATAATTTGGTCACTGCATCTCCTCCTGAGAAGGTGTATATATCTCATTTTTTGTTATCAACAGTAGAAGCAATAAGAGCAACGGAAGTAATTAGTGTATCATGAGTTGAAAGGAATAGATGGATGATAAGAATATTGGGTTTTCAGCATTCTAACACTCATAAGGTGTACATGCAACCCTAAATACCTTGGATCCATGTTTTCTCTATTATACCTGCAAACTTGAACTTTCCAAGGTATTACCCTAACTAGCATAGAAAAACTGGATACTTGGGTAATAAAACAAGTTAGATGACATACATTTTCTTGTAGATTGTTGCTTGAAGATTTAAGAGCTTAGTGCCCCAAGTGTTGCACCTCAAATGGAATCAAACAACACCACCAACAATTCGAATAACTTGAGACAAGAACACTTGCTTCACAAATCGGCTAGCCCTCACTTCATGTCACTTAAAAGGTGCCATTTCATGATCTATGAGGCTTCTTATATAGTGTGTACATTAGGGTTACACCATGTAACTCATAAATTTCCATATTCTTCATGATCTATGGGTTTTAACCTCCATGGAGTATCCATGGGTCACCACATGAGTTTAGCCCAACATGAAGAACTATGGATCAAAAGCCCACTTTATAAGAATGATTGATTTACCAAATCAATGACCATTTATTTAATTAGTCTCTTTTGATCACAAAATTAATTCTAAACTAATTCTTGATCCGTACTAATTAAATAATATGATTTTATATTAATATATTAGAACTTATAATATATTAATAATCATAAATATCCTCTTCTCACAAAAGTCTATCCAAATCATTCCGATGCCACGAAACCCAAATGGACCATGCTACTTTCGGGTCAAGTACATACCAATAATACTTATGGGATTAGACACCTAACCCAATAGTCTCCCACTTGGATAAGTCTAATAACTATTATTGCAAGCATGACTCCAACCTGACTAGCATCCGTAGCTCTTAAAAGCCGATGTTGAACTTTGACCTAGTTAGCAACGTGTCCATTCGATAAGGGATCATGTATTCATCCATTCTAGATATCATATGGACTGAGACATGGATTATAATCATTCTCTCTATCCATCTATTGTTTCCCGATTTCCGATTTATGATGACTGACTAATTAAATGCATCAAATCAGTCCAGGCCTGATGTCATCACTAAATCATCGAGGGGCCCACATATATCGCTTTTATCCACATGGGGTAAAAGGAACGGAGAAACTTCGACCTAAATGCTCGCTTGTACTTACTCATCAAGTTACACACAATGATATCTTTTATAACATTGAAGTTACTGGTGCGTTTACATATGTCAATGTGCAACCGACTCGCAACTACAACTCACACATCTCCGTTTGAAGAATATAATATATTATCGTCTCATGATAACTCGTGATAAAATCCATGAAGTGATTCAAATGAGCGTCAGTTGAATCCAATACTCGAATATTATTTCAGGAGTACTCTTGAACGCTGCAACCACCTTATCCTACAGACCCATTCTTGACAGTCTTGCCTCAATACCTACTTCCAAAGTATGATCGACTATGGATGGTTTGAATAACCCAATTATTCGGGAAGTCAAAACATGCAAAGTGAAACACAAGAATGATACTAATCCTATATGGCCCCAAAACTTTTGAGCCATATTGATTACTCATCATTCATTGTATAATGTTTCGAACAATCAACTTAATACTTGAATTAAAACAATAGTTATGCCATGCACCAAGCATGCACACTATGTTTGTCTAAATGATAGTTAGGCCATGCACCAAGTATGCACACTATGTTTGTTTATGGTCCTTAATATGTGAAATAGATCAATTGAAAAACATTTCAATGATGCTCATTTCAAAATTCCAAATTCTTGTCACTACTAGAAAGTGTGAGATTCTAAACTATCATTCAATGATTCTTTTGTAATATCTAGGTGCCAAAAGTCACAGAGAATTGACCAATGATATTACAAAATATTCCTTTGGATATTTTTACAAGACAATTCCATGGAAATGAAGTCTCAAATTCAAACTACATTCCTTTAAACATTCTTCTTGCATAAATGTTTCTAACTTTCTCATCTAATCTTCAACTCCCAATATGGAAACATTCCATATTCCCATTTTGACTATCACTTTTGAATAAGAGTTTCCTCTCTTCAGAATATGTAAACATCGTCCATCCATTTATATACTACCAACTGTCCTTAAGCGACCAATCTTTAGCGAACCTTAGATTGTCCTTAACAGTCGTTTAACCATTTTAGTTAAATTCGATTCTATTCCTTTTTCCCTCTTAATGCCCTAGGCATTTGGAAAATTTAGAACACGATAATATTATAGCATACGCAATTGATCCTATACCCGAAGCATATGGGATACGATTCATAATGTCTAATATAAAGACATGCTACGTAATCATTCTTTTGCTATAATATTTATAGTTGCCATGTTCTCAAAATTTAGAATATAAAGAGGGATGCCGCAATCATAACCAATTTTTTAGAACACAATTAACCTTTCCATATATAGAATTTCCTTATGTTGAATCATTCCAATATAACATTCATATATATATATATATATATATATATATATATATATATATATATGTATATATATATGTATATATATATATATATATATCCCTATACTAATAAAAGAGTAGCTCATTTGTCATGTGTCATCATATTAGACATTTTAATTATTGTGTTGCCACTTGTCAATCTATTGATTTTCCATTTTAAATTTATTAGACCTCCTCATTAATGTGATTCTTTTTTAAATTTTAAATTTTAAATTATTTTTTTCATTAATTCACAAATAAAAAATATCTAATATATATTAAAAATTAATTTTATATATTATTTGAATCAATGATTATAATTACACATAACTAACAAAAATATCTCTTAAATTAATAATTTATTTAAAATAACTTATAAATAGTTTTGAATACTATAAAAGTTTGATTAATTTTATAATCGTGGTTCCCACGGGTTATAAACTAGCATATATATATATATATATATATATATATATATATATATATATATATATATATATATATGACTAAAATTGATTAAAATCTCAATCTAAGCTTTTAGATTTGAAATGAAGTATGAATTCCCCTCCGTTAATTATAGCAAAACAACTATTCAAACCCTGAAACTTTTGTTTTCTATAATTAACCTTGCTAACTTGCAACACTTTCCATAATAATTATGCTCCAACTAGCATTATAATTATTATCTTACTAGCATAACACTTATGCTCCCACTAGCATTGACATTTACTCAGAAATCAGTTGGACTTCTAGAAAACAACACTTAAAGTTCAGATTTCTAATATGAGATGCTTTGATAAGAGTTTATCTTGGCTTCTCAAACTCATACCCCTTTCCTTAGATAGCTCACATGTGTGTCTAAACAATTTAAGAACTTATAGCAATAATTCTCAAATGTTCAGCCCTTTTTCCATTTCTCACAATTCGAATTATGAAAGGGATGCCGTAATCATAGTCGAATTTGCAAATGCAAAGATTACAATTGCTATCTCCTTAAAATCTACTTAGTGAAAGCGTTTTCTCATTATCATTTTCATGAATCTGAGAGAAACCTTATGACACTTAGATTTTATGGTGTATGTGTTCCCATCCATGTGAATTTGTCATAACTATAATCACAAGACAACGTTAGTGAGAAATCCAAACTCATATGGACTGAACTTGTTCAATCTTAATTTCTTGCCACTTGGCAGCACAAGGGCCTACCATTGCTTCCAGTTAGTTATGCAAACAATTTAGAACTCATAGAACTCACATGTATACTCAACTTTAACTGGAATGGGCACAGAAACAAGAATATCTCAACACGATGGGCTATAAACCTCAAGTCGTGTGCTAGTGATAAACAACAAGTTTTTTTCTTGATTAGTTCTTGAAACTTGTCAAGATCTTTAAGACTCCCACTGACCCCTTTGTCACACCCCCAAACCTGAACGGCGGAAACATTCGGGGGCGGATGACTTCATGTGGTAACGTAACAAATGAATACATAGTAAAGAAAGCAATACAACCATCATATATATAATTGAAAGTTTACATTTGTCAAAAGTTACATGTTCAAAACCAATTACAAATATGATGTCAAAATATGAGATTAAACTGGCGCTGCAGCATCCCTTCATCAAAAGCATAATGATACCTGTAGTTACTGAATCCCTGGGACATACAAGTAATTTTGAAAGAGTAGATTAGCATTTAAGCTGGTGAGTTTCATAAGTATTTAATGACAATGTTTGTATGAAATGAAATGTCTTGTCCTTGTTGGTTTGTGTTTAGAAAATCCTATATTTTCTACTAGTATAAAAGTAGTCTTCCTTCAAGACCAAAGTCTGTTACCAAAAATTGTATGTAAGTGTAAAAATAACTAATAAGTTTGAAAACCTCGTAAATCAATGTATTTTTTTATACCTCATGTGAGTTTTATAACCATACTATTGACTTGGAATGCCTATACACAACGTTCTTTAGGCGTTGGAATGTTATGATGTTTGTCACCCCAAAGGGCGGACTGTAGCTAACAGTCAGGGCGCGGGTTGTCAAGCCCATATAGATCTATACACAAACACCATGCTCCCCCTCCAAGGGATTATGGTATATAATACAGGACTTGAAATGTGTACTCGAACATACGTGAAGTTAATGTCTCACAGAACCGTAGTATAAAAATAGATTTACATGGTAAAATGTTTGTTTGTTATTGAAAGTGATTTCTTGAAAATTGTGTTTCTAGTATGTAAAAGTTAGCAATATCCTCATAATACTATACCTATTATAGTTTTCTAAAAGTGTGCCTCGTTTGTTTTAGAATATCTAGAAAAGGAATCACTTGTTATGAAAGCATAGATTTTTGTAGAGCCTAAGATAGACACATATACTTTAAATCTAGGGAAAATGTTTAGTTTATACATGCACTACAACAATTTATAGTTTTAAAGATAGAATGCTATTGTAATATATTTTGTATACGGGAATTTCCTATAAAGTTTATAAATCACATATGATTCTACTTAATAAAAGTGTATAATAATCTTTATATATATAACACCCGATAGTAGTCGTGTGTTTTACTTGTATCCCCCCCCCCCCCTAGAAAGCACATAAAAGCGTTTAGAATATTTAAAAAGGGTTAATTAAGGGGTATGAACTCACTTGAAAGTTTGAAGATAGCGAGATGGAAAAACCGGGCAGAGTTTCGTCTCGGGAAACGGATTTTTCTCGGGATTCTCGGGAATAAAATCAACCTTCGGGACTTGAGCAAAATGACCAGGGCTTCGGGGTAGTGCGGGCACAGAAATCGAGGCAATATCATGAGAGAAATGAGAGAGATGGGGTAAATTTTACGGAACCCTTGAATCTCTATTTATAGGAGGCTGAGAGGCCTCGTTACCCGGGGCGTATGGACGTACGCTAGGCGTACGCGTACGTTATGCGTGACCGAGTCCTCGACTGCCTCGGAGCTCGGATGGGACGGGTCGGTAGTTCGCACAGGCGCGACGTGGACGATCCGAGGCCAAGGCCTTCGCGTACGCAGGGCGTACGGGGTTACGCGCCTGCGTACGGGGTTACGCGGCGCGTAACTCTGATGAGTACGCTGACTCCCCCTTCGGATAATACCGGATTTTGAATTAAATAAATATATAATTTATTTAATAAACTTCAAAAATTCATATCTTCTTCATACGAACTTGGTTTTCGACGTTATTTATATCCCCGTGAAGGTGAGACCATACTCTACAACTTTCGTTTAGATTCCGTCGGCAAATTCCAAAATTATTTTTATTATTTATTTATAAAATGTCGTGATTAAGAAATTTCTTTAAACAATTCATAACTTCTTTATCTGACATCCGTTTTTGCCAGAATTTTTACCGCTGAAATACCAATGTCGAGACCTTCGATTCTCGTTTAGGTCATTCCGGCCAATAGTCGCTCGATCTCCGATTCGAGTTTTTAGTTGTCTGTTGCTACGCCAAATTTGGAAAAATCTTAACTTCAATATACAAAGCCGGTTTGGGCATTCTTTTTATCAATGTTAATTTTATTAACTCAAAAGTGGTTACAATACTCGACCTATTAGGCCATTACAAGGAGTTGAAATATCGGGTTGTCACATCATCACCCCGTTAGAGGGAATTTCGTTCCGAAATTTAATGTAGTAAAGACACTAGTGAACATGAAAGAGATGAGGGTACTTTTGTTTCATCTGATCTTCGTGTTCCCATGTGAATTCAGGTCCCCGCTTGGCGTTCCATCAAACCTTCACGATGGATATGCGACTTTGTTTTGTTTGTTTGACCTCTCGGTCCATGATTTCTACTGGTTCTTCCACAAAGTTGAGGCTCTCGTTGATCTCGATTTTGTCGAGTGGAATAACAAGAGTCTCATCGGACAGACACTTTTTCAAGTTTGAGACATGGAAGGTTGGATGTATGTTACTAAGTTCACGTGGTAGGTTAAGCTTGTAAGCTACATGGCCGATTCTGGCAAGAATCTCGAAAGGCCCTATGTATCTTGGATTTAGTTTCCCCCGCTTTCTAAAGCATATTAAACCCTTCCACAGTGAGACCTTTAATAAAACGTGGTCTCCTACCTGGAATTCCAAAGGTTTCCTCCTTTGGTCAGTGTAGCTTTTCTGTCGGTCTCTAGAGGCTTTCAATCGTTCACGAATCTGAACGATCTTCTCTGTCGTTTCTCGTATGATTTCCGGACCGGTGAGAGTGCTTTCAGGAACTCTTCCTTTAGCTAACTGGGTATCGCCAACTTCAGTCCAGCACAGAGGGGATCTACACTTTCGACCATAGAGGGCTTCGAATGGAGCAGCCTTTATGCTTGTATGATAACTATTGTTGTATGAAAATTCGACAAGGGGTATATGGATATCCCATGCCTTTCCAAAGTCAATCACACAGGCTCTCAGCATATCTTCTAAAGTTTGTATCATTCTCTCACTCTGCCCGTCTGTTTGTGGGTGGTAGGTTGTACTCATGTCCAGCTTAGTCCCAAGGGAACCTTGTAGTGACTGCCAGAATCTTGAAGTGAATCTACTATCTCGGTCGGAGATAATGGATATCGGAACACCATGCAGTCGCACTACTTCCCTTAAGTAAGTTCTTGTAAGCTTTTCCATTTTGTCAATCTCCTTAATGGGTAGGAAATGCGCGGATTTGGTCAATCTGTCGGCGATGACCCATATGGTATCGAGTCCACCTGTCGTCTTGGGTAACTTGGTTATGAAGTCCATAGTAATCCGTTCCCATTTCCATTCTGGTATCTCTGGTTGTTGTAGTAATCCTGACGGTTTTTGATACTCGACCTTAACCTTAGCGCAAGTAAGGCATTTACTTACGAAGGTAGCAATTTCTGCCTTCATGTTAGGCCACCAGTACAGATTCTTAAGATCCAGATACATCTTATCTGAACCCGGGTGAACGGAATACCTTGTGTTGTGTGCTTCAGTCATTACTACATCTCTGAACCCGCCATGTTTCGGCGTCCAGATTCGGTCCATAAGATAATATGCTACCCCACCCTTGACTTTTAGATTCTTTGCCATTCCTCGCAGGGATTCACCCGCCACATTTTCAGGTCGCAAAGCTTCCACTTGTGCCTCCTTAATTTGCGTGGATAAGTGGGAATGGATAGTCATAATCAGAGATTTGACCCTCCAACCAGTGTATTCCTTTCGACTGAGGGCGTCAGCTACCACGTTGGCCTTGTCAGGATGATAACGAATTTCGCAATCATAGTCATTTAGTAACTCAACCCATCGTCGTTGTCGCATGTTGAGTTCCTTCTGATCACAAATGTGTTGAAGGCTCTTGTGATCGGTGAAAATAGTACCCTTTGTTCCGTATAAGTAGTGTCTCCAGATCTTCAGAGCAAATACCACTGCTCCTAACTCAAGATCGTGTGTTGTATAGTTCACTTCGTGTGTCTTAAGCTGTCGGGAGGCATAAGCAATAACTTTCCCTCTTTGCATAAGAACACAACCAAGTCCTTGATTTGACGCATCGCAATACACTACGAAGTCTTCTATCCCTTCGGGGAGGGATAGTATCGATGTAGTGCACAAGGCCTGTTTTAGTGTTTGGAACGCCTTTTCTTGTTTCGCTTCCCAGTTAAAGGCCACACCTTTCTGGGTTAATGCAGTAAGAGGTTTCGCAATGCTAGAGAAGTTCTTTATAAATCTGCGATAGTAGCCAGCGAGACCTAGAAATTGACGAATTTCTGTAGGTGTCTTTGGTGCTGACCAGTTCTCGATGGCCTTGATTTTGGAGGGGTCCACGTGTATCCCTTTCTCGCTAACCACGTGGCCCAAAAATTCGACTCTTCGAATCCAAAATTCTCATTTAGAGAACTTTGCATAGATTTTCTCCAATCGCAGTGTTTCTAAGAGTTTTCGTAGGTGTTGACTATGCTCTTCTTTACTTCGGGAGTAGATAAGTATATCATCGATAAAGACGATGACGAACCGATCTAAGTAGGGACGACATACCCTATTCATTAGGTCCATAAATACTACTGGTGCATTGGTTAATCCAAATGGCATTACTACAAATTCGTAGTGCCCATAACGAGTTCGAAAAGCTATCTTGGGAATATCCCCCTCAAGTACTCGTAATTGGTGATATCCGGATCGTAGATCTATCTTCGACAATTAGTTTGCTCCTTGGAGTTGATCGAATAGGTCGTCAATACAGGGTAGAGGGTAACAGTTCTTGACAGTAAGTTTGTTCAGCTCTCTGTAGTCGATGCACATACGGAATGATCCGTCTTTCTTCTTTATGAACAAGACCGGTGCTCCCCAAGGTGATAAACTTGATCTTATGAATCCTTTTTGAAGGAGTTCATTAAGTTGACTGGAAAGTTCTTGCATCTCTGCTGGTGCTAGACGATAAGGCGATTTCGCTACTGGGGTAGCCCCTGGAACTAAGTCGATTCTGAATTCAACTTGGCGTTGTGGTGGTAATCCTGGTAGTTCTTCTGGAAAGATATCGGGAAAGTCACGTACTTCTGGAATATTCTTGATGTCCTTCAGTTCTTGGCTTGTATCGACGATGTGCGCTAGGAATGCTCGACAATCCTTCCGTAAACACTTTCGAGCTTGGATGCATGAAATGATACGAAGGTTTATACTTGATTTGTCGCCATAAATCACTAATGTTTCGTTGTTAGGGAGATTAAGACGAACTGCTTTTTCAAAACACATGATGTCGGCGCGAAGAAGACTTAACCAATCCATGCCGACTATGACGTCGAAACTTTTAATAGGAACATGCATGAGATTGATTGGGAAAGAATGACCGTCTAAAGTTAACGTACAGTCCTTGTATATGTAGTTAGAGTTTTCGGATTTTCCGTTGGCCATCTCTACAGTGAATGGTTTTTCTAGTTTGCTAGGTTTAGGTTTAAGTAAGTGAATAAAGTTTTGACTCACGAAGCTTCTCTCCGCTCCACTATCGAATAATATGCATGCATATGAATTATCGAGGAGGAACATACCAGCAACTACAGTTGGGTCAGCTATAGCTTCGTTGTGGCCTATAGTCAAAACTCGTCCCACACCGCTGGTGTCTGTTGCCTTAGGGCAGTTCCTCTTGTAGTGGCCCACCTCGCCGCAACCGTAGCAAGTCTGGCCTATACCCGTACTGGGAACTTGAGTGATCGGCTTTGCGGGATCCTTGCAGAAACGGGCTGTGTGTCCCTTTTTGTTGCAGTTGACGCACTGCATTTCCCGACAAGGTCCATGGTGGTGTTAAGTGCATTTGGTGCACTTTGGAAGGTTACCTACATAAGGCTTTGTTGTGTAGGTATTTGTAGGAGCTGTAGTAAGTACCGTGGCAACATTCACTGAAACCAGTTGTTTCTTTGCAGATTCATGGGAAGACCCACCCTTCCCTTTATTCCATACTCTCTTCCTATTGTTGTTGTTGTTGTTGTTGTTGTTGTTGTTTCCTCTCTGTGGTTCTGGTGTAGAAACGGTTGAGTTCTGATGGCCTCTGTAGTCAATTAGAGATTGTGCCAATTCCTTAGCACTTTCAAAGGTGTCAGGTTTGGAAGCTAACACGCTTGACCGTATTTGGGGCGTTAGTCCCCATATGTATCTTTCTATTTTCTTGCTCTCAGGAGCAATCATATCTGGGCAAAGAATTGCCAGCTCGCAGAATCTATTGGTATATGTTGCGATGTCGGTACCAACCATTCCGAGAGTCCAGAGTTCATGTTCGAGCTTTTGAATCTCTCCCCGTGGTCAGTATTCTCTCATTATCATGGCTTTGAGGCTCTCCCAGCTTATGGAGTTTGCCACTATTAGAGTAAGTACTTTAACGTGGCCGTTCCACCAAGTTAAAGCTCTATCAATGAGTGTGAAGGTTTCAAATTTGACTTTGCTGTGCTCGGGGTAGGAGCAGATTTCAAAGACTGATTATGTCCTTTCAATCCACTGTCTCAGAGCCATCACACCACCAATTCCATAAAACATACGGGGTTTGGCATTAGTAAAGTCCTTATAAGTGCATTCTCGGGGTTGCCCATGACTCTCGCCATGGTTGGATAGGTGTGTGCCAGTTCTCGAGTCATTAGTACTCGAGTTATTGAGCTGTGACATGGCAGCTGCTACCACTGTGGTGACTTCTGCTTGGAACATGATAGCATCAAATTGAGTAGGTGGAGGTGGTGGTGGTATCAGTGTTTCATTGATAGGGTTACGTCTGGTAATCCTGCGTGGCAGCATCTTTAACTATACGTTTAAAAGATGATGATACGGATAAGAATAAGTGAAAAATGAATGTGTCTCTTGAACCAAATTGCCATAGTTCAACAACAGATGATAACATGAAAAATAGAAAAATGAAAGTTATTTGTAAGACTAAAAGTATGAAGCAAGTATTTGGTTTCTCGATGACTTTTCAAGGTTTGAACGAAATACTCAACGTAGTAATAATAGTGTCACTTATATTAATATAAAATTTGATACAACGATCATGAAAATTTGACCCTTATAAGGGTCTCCGATTACAAAGTTCGAGAAATTTAAAGACTTTTAGCTGAGGTCCTAAGTTATAACAAAATTTGAGGTTTTCACAAGTACTACTTGCGACGTGTGTTGCGCTTGGAGCTCAAATCTGCATCTGATTGCTTCGACTCCATAAGACGCCTATCAAGGGCGACTTGTTGTTCCCTCAATTCTGCGAAGGCTGCATTCGCTTGTGCTTGGAATGCTTCGGTGCGGAGGTGGATGTTGTTCTGCAACATCTCTAGGCGGTTGATATCGGCCGTGTGGATTTGCACTTCCACGTTGACCTCTCGGATTCGGTTTGCTTGAACCCCCGATTGGTAGGACTAGTTTGCCAGTTTACCTACCATTGCTGGAAGTGCTCGGTCGGCTGAACCCCCGTTCCTGATGTCGTAGAAGTCTCGACACATTCTGTAAGGAGAGCGTATCCCTTGTTGTTGGCTCCAGTGGACGAGGTGACTTCCCCAAACGGGAGTCAGTCCTAGAAAATTCCTCCTAATAGGTGGAGGGTTGACTATTTCCGATTCCGAGTCTGTCCCGGAGTCATCCCCGCCATCCAACTCAATGGGCTCTTCGTCCTCCTCCAGATCCTCTTCAATCCATCCTCCGTTGCCTTGTTGTGGGTAGTAGGGGTCTCCATGCGGGTGAAATCTAGCCATTTGACTATACGAGAATAGGGTTATAAGATTTAAATAAAACTTGAGACATGTAATACTAATTAATCTAGTGTATGCACCAAATACTCCTATAGTATTTAATTTGTACGTTAGATACTAGTGTCTATTTTGTTAAGTTTTGACTTATTGCTCACTACGATCATTCCTTGACATACGTTAGTCAAATTTCGGATAAACAAAGTTGATCAGGCTATATTCATCCCAAATTTGATTAAATATCTCGAGAATTAGTCATAGTATCCAACTTGTCCTAAAACTTTTTGTATAGCTCTTATCCTAAAAGTGTGTCGCTGCATGCATGTATTTCGAAGTTTTATAACCTAAAATAATCTATTTATGTGAAATAAGGATTTTAGGTACAAAAACTTTTGTCAGAGACTTTGAGTCCCTAAGCATTTATAATTTGTATATCTTATGAGGTTCGATATACTTAGTTCACTATAAACATTGCTCTGATACCAATCTGTCACACCCTGAAACCTGAACGGCGGAAACGTTCGGGGGCGGATGACTTCATGTGGTAACGTAACAAATGAATATATAGTAAAAAAAGCAATACAACCATCATATATATAATTGAAAGTTTACATTTGTGAAAAGTTACATGTTCAAAACCAATTACAAATATGATGTCAAAATATGAGATTAAACTGGCGCCGCAGCATCCATTCATCAAAAGCATAATGATACCTGTAGTTACTGAATCCCTGGGACATACAAGTAATTTTGAAAGAGTAGATCAATATTTAAGCTGGTGAGTTTCATAAGTATTTAATGACAATTTTTGTATGAAATGAAATGTCTTGTCCTTGTTGGTTTGTGTTTAGAAAATCCTATATTTTCTACAAGTATAAAAGTAGTCTTCCTTCAAGACCAAAGTTTGTTTCCAAAAATTGTATGTAAGTGTAAAAATAACTAATAAGTTTGAAAACCACGTAAATCAATGTATTTTTTTATACCTCATGTTAGTTTTATAACCATACTATTGACTCGGAATGCCTATACAAAACGTTCTTTAGGCGTTGGAATGTTATGACGTTTGTCACCCCAAATGGTGGACTGTAGCTAACAGTCAGGGAGCGGGTTGTCAAGCCCGTATAGATCTATACACAACCACCATGCTCCCCCTCTAAGGGATTCTGGTATATAATACAGGACTTGAAATGTGTACTCGAACGTACGTGAAGTTAATGTCTCACAAAACCGTAGTATAAAAACAGATTTACGTGGTAAAATGTTCGTTTGTTATTGTATATGAAAGTGATTTCTTGAAAATCGTGTTTCTAGTATGTAAAAGTTAGCAATATCCTCATAACACCTGATGGTAGTCGTGTGTTTTACTTATATTTCCCCCCCTTAGAAAGCATATAAAAGCGTTTAGAATATTTAAAAAGGGTTAATTAAGGGGTATGAACTCACTTGAAAGTTTGAAGATAGCAAGATGGAAAAACAGGGCAGAGTTTCATCTCGGGAAATGGATTTTTCTCGGGATTCTCGGGAATCTCGGGATTAGAATCGACCTTCGGGACTTGAGCAAAATGACCAGGTCTTCGGGGTAGTGCGGGCACGGAAATCGAGGCAATATCGTGAGAGAAAAGAGATAGATGGGGTAAATTTTCTGGAACCCTCGCATCTCTATTTATAGGAGGCTGAGAGGCCTCGTTACGCGGGGCATATGGACGTATGCTGGGCGTATGCGTACGTCATGCGTGACCGAGTCCTCGACTGCCTCGGAGCTCGGATCGGACGGGTCGGTAGTTCGCACAAGCGCGACGTGGACGATCCGAGGCCAAGGCCTTCTCGTACGCGGGGCGTACGGGGTTACGCGGCGTGTAACTCGGATGAGTACGCTGACTCCCCCTTCGGATAATACCGGATTTTGAATTAAATAAATATATAATTTATTTAATAAAATTCAAAAATTCATATTTCTTCATATGAACACCGTTTTCGATGTTCTTTATATCCCCGCGAAGGTGAGACCATACTCTACAACTTTCGTTTAGACTCCGTCGGCAAATTCCGATATTACTTTTATTATTTATTTATAAAATGTCGTGATTAAGAAATTTGTTTAAACAATTCATAACTTCTTTATCTGGCGTCCGTTTTTTCCAGACTTTTTACCGCTGAAATACCAATGTCGAGACCTTCGATTCTCGTTTAGGTCATTTCGGCTAAAAGTTGCTCGATCTCCGATTCGAGTTTTTAGTTGTCTGTTCCTAAGCCGAATTTGGAAAAATCTTAACTTCAATATACGAAGCCGGGTTTGGGCATTCTTTTTATCAACGTTAATTTTATTAACTCAAAAGTGGTTACAATACTCGACCTATTAGGCCATTACAAAGAGTTAAAATATCGGGTTATGATACCCTTGACATATAAGATTCTCTTGTCAAGAACCATTCCTTGACAGTGCAAATATTAAAGAGTTAGTGCAGATTCTTATCAACACAAACACTTCACACAATTGGCGTTAGTTGGTCTTTGTTTTATCTAAAGCACCACAACTTACCAATTTCAAATGTACAATAGTAGAAAAAACATTTACTCTACATTTGATAAGTGTTTTAAAGCTTTCCTAAGATTATGTCACTCAAGGTTACAATCTTGGAGTATGACTCTAATACTTGTTTTGGGAACGAAGTATAACTCATCTTCTTGATTTAAACTATTTTCAACAATTCATGATTCATCTTCTTAGCCATACAAATGCACTAATATGTCTTTAGAGGGTCAATTGTGATATGGTTTTTCCATAAACATTAAGATGATCATAAAACATGATACTAAAGTACTCTCCCATATTTTTAGATTGGAGAAACTTTTATCTTTCTGCCTAATTTGATTCTTCTCATTCGTATTCCCATACATTGAACCTTTTTCCAATGTTTCAGAATTATACTTGAACTTGTAAGCATAACCATGTTTACTTAACTTTAATAAATCATGACCAATAGTCTTATCAATCCTTGTGCTGGATCTTGTCCAACGTACACCTAATGTACCTGATCCCCTAGTCCTTCACTTGACTCACATATACATGTGAACAAGGAATCGGTCTTAATTTACCACATATGATGGTTCTCATTCATCACACTATACAAGTTGCATGATTCCTAGTTTCCATCCAACTGAAACTTGGGTGATGAGAATCTTTTCTTATTTGGTAAATTTAGCCACTACCACAAACGAAAGAATCAAATTTATATTTACAATATTGCTAGAAACATACAAACATGAATTTTCACAAATGGCATTACAAGGAGATAAAATAAAACAAAATTTTATTTATTTATAAAATGTAGAAATTTTTTTCCTTACAATGCAATTACAAATGATAACTATGTTATTTTATATTTCCTAGCAATCTATCATAACTCCTAAGCAACAGCTCAAAAATCCGATCTTCAAGCCATGCGATTGAAATCCATCTTCGCAATCAGATTCAACATACTCCTCCTTGAAGCTTCCTTCCCTTTACATGATCCTACTAAACATCAAAATGCAGTCATGTCATATCATGTATTAAGAATCAACAATCAGGAACTTAATAGAGTTTGATAGTATAATTACATGAAGTAGAGTCAAACTTTTTGATTCTACCTTTTCTCAGATCTTTCAGGTAGTCAGGATAGCTTCACAACCAACACCCTTTTTCTTGGCAATGGAAGCATATATACTCTTTGGGAATGGTACATGGGACAATCTCGAACTTAGCCTTTCTCTTTCCCTTGGAATGATAAACCTTTTCTGGGCTTCCATTGTTTACATTGTCAGTATCCATGGAAGTTTGGGGAGTAGATCTTCCAATCAAATTTTCTTTTACAGTGCACCAAATCATTGTTGATTCAGAAAAAACAAGCAAATAGGTAAGATCAATAAGGGTCATGTCATGGTCTATCACATAGTAGTCCTTAATAAACTCACTATATGACTTAGGAAGTGATTGAAGAACCCAGTCAATAGCCAACTTCCTTGAGACTTCGACACCCAATACTCTCATCATGTCAATATGTGACTTCATCTCTAAGACGTGAGTACGCACAGGCCATCCATCTTAATGTTTCATTGCAAGTAGGGCTTGAGTGATCTTGAATTTTTCAAGTCTTTGAACTTGTAGGGTAAGGAGAATTATTGGAGGAGGTGGAGGAAGTAAGGTATGACTCCCAAGATCCAACCGTGGGATATCATCTTCAAGAGGAAAGCTTGTTCCAAAGAATTTGGGAATACCATAGTTGTCTGAACTAGACATCTACAATGGGAGAAAATCAAGTTAGTTGATTTAGTCCTTAATATAACACCCAAATGGAGTATTAAGGCAAGGACCCAATACAACATTAAACAATCTGGAAGAGGGATGTCATAATCCAAACTACAAAATATTTGAAGGTAGGTAAATTACGATTTACCAATTTCCACCATGAAAAACAAAAAAGAATTTTAGGTTTTAAGTGAATTGAAACTCCTAGATCCTTTGAGATTCATTGAACAATTCAATGGCATGTTTAAATCTCGATTGTGCCCTTCAAGTTTGTGACTGGGATGCCGAGGATCACAAACAAGGTGTGAATAACCATGAAAATTAGCTTGGTACACTTAATGTTACAACCACCTAATCAATGTGTCGGTTAACTACACACGCTCCATAGATCTATGATTAACATCAAGCTACCCTTTGCCACACACTATCAGTCTAGAGTAATGTACCAATACCACATACACTCCACTAACGACTAAACAAGGTGCCAAGTGCAATTTCATGGGTTAGCACCATGTTCACATTTTCCTAACTAACTAAGATTTATGAATTTACAAGTGTTTAGTTACTTTGTATTTATCATTATACTTTTAATGAAGGGAGAATTAGAGTCCTATCCTACCCGTATGGATAACGACCCTCCACCAGTCAAGGAAGCGGTGGGTGAGAGTGGACACCCATTAAATTGCCATTTTATAGGCAGTAACCTTATACCCCCTTATAGATCGGCTTCGTGAATGAGGCCTACTCACAGTAAGACTAACTTTACTCTTATATATATATATATATATATATATATATATATATATATATATATATATATATATATATATATATATAATGTTAAACCTATAATATTATAATGGTATAAGGGTTGAATTTTAAACTTTAAAAATTCTAGGGTTTGGAACTAAATGTTTTAAAAGTTACACTTTTACATTTACAAATTCCAAAACATGAGGGAAAGTTTTTTAACTTTCAAAACCTTTTGGAATCCATAACTTATGAGTTAAACAATGATTTTATGAAAAGACACCTGCCATTTCATAACTTGAGGACAAGTTATGGTATTCATAAAACCATTTATGGGAAAAAGACTCTTCAAGTTAATAACCTATGACTTTAATGATTTCTTTAAAAGAAAACTTTTCATTTCCCATAAATTAAGGACAAGTTATGGATTGCTCAAAATCATTTAGATCAAAAATTCTAACAAGAAAATAAAAAATTTGTCTATGATCTAAATTAAACTCATAAGAACAAGATAATTCACATCAAAAAAATTGGAAACTTATCTTAAAAATTGGATAAGCATGATCATTACCACATCAAAAAAAGGTTTATAAGTTCAAAAATAGCTTAGGGTAATGATCCTAGTCCAATTACATCCAAAAACATCCAAAAACGACATTATTGAGCACCAAATCGTGAGTGTCTGAACCAACTCGGCGAGTTGGATGAATTTATGCTTGGACTCGGCTGTCCAGAACAACAGAAAATCGATTTTTAAAGCATTTCTAAGCAATTAGCATCAAGTATAATGGAAAACAAGCCTAGGCTTTGATACCATTGTTGGGCTTTGAGCATTCTAACACCCATATGGTGTACATGCAACCCTAGAGGCATTGGATCTATGTTTTCGCGATTTATACATGCAATATTGTTTCCAAAGCATTAAGCCTAAAACTAGCATACAAATGGCATACATCATATAAATGAGTTATAGAATTACCTCTTTCTTGATCAATACTAATTAAATAATGTGATTTCATATTAATATATTAGAACTTATAATATATTAATAAATCATAAATATCATCTTCTCACAAAAGTCTATCCAAATTGTTCCAATGCCATGAAACCCAAATGGACCATGCTACTCTCGGGTCAAGTACATACAAATAACCGTTATGGGCCTAGACACCTAATCCAACAATGGAGATGATAGAATATTGATATCGGGTCAAGGAAATTTCTCTCCGCATTTTTACAACATCAATAGGCACTTTGTCCTTCTTCTTTCCTTTTTTTTCTTTTTTTTTAAGACGACAGAAAATAACCAGAAAGAAAACATATGTGTATCTGTAACATCCATAAAATTCAAGCCATTTTAAACTTTTTAAGTCATTTAAAACCATTTAGTTATTACAATTTGTTTTCAAATTAGTTTATACATCAGAGTTCCTAGAAATCAAAATCATCAATTGAGGAAGTGTACGGTCACGACTTCACCTTCTCGCGGTCATCCGCTGAACCTGAAACAATAAACTGAAACTGTAAGGTCGAAGGATTAGCAAGTTACCCCCAAAATAACCATACACACAACAATACACATACAATAACAAACAACATACTATGGGTCTAATCATCCATCGGGTTGGAATACCCCAGGCCCTCAACCGTTGGGTTGGAATGCCAACATACTGATACACTTCACATAACACATATACAAATAACAAGATGTACTAGGTCCATATCTTTCAGACTGGATTACCCCTGGGCCCATAGTGTGAGTCTGGATTGCCTTCTGGGCCCACATCTTACATCTAGATTGCCATCCAGCCTAAAGTACGAGTCTCCTTTAACTAGTATTTAGAATGCTCCCGGGTTTTTTGGTTACCGCACGGAGCAGTTTCACCTCAACTCATCACACATAATATGTAGACATATAACATAATGCACATACAAATAATCACATTATACTACAGGTAGTCCTATAGATCTACCTAACTGGCATAACAACTAGCATGCAGACAATCAGACCAACTATAAGTCACTAAGCATAACCACATCCGATCTAACAGATCATACTAGCATATAACCATCCTATCTACTAGGATACCGAGCTAACATATCACACCAGTGATAATCCCAATAACCAAACAAAGGGTCGACCTTGTTGCCTTAGACCCTTGAGTACACTAGGGGGTCCACACAATCCTTCGTGTCTATTCTCTTTATTGGGCCAAGGTCCAATGCCAATTCCATGACTTTGAAAGTCCTTATGCAAAGCCCATTATTGGCCCAATTTACCAAATTGCGCCCAATTCCCTAATTGGGCCTCAATCCAAGATCCATTGTCAACACTTGGCCTAAATTTTTATATTCATAAAGTCCACCAAATGCCCAAATTCAACTAGTCCATAAACAACCCAAAAATCGAAGCCCAGTTGCCAACGACCCAACAGAGGATGTACGTGGGGTGTACTCCTCTGGTACACGGAGCGTACTCGCCTGATGTTGACCACCATTGGGGTTGTTGATCCAGTATGTTGGGCATAATGGATTTATGCTGGACGTACTCGACGGTTTGCCAAAACCTTATTAAGTGCTTAATGGGTTAAACACTTAAGCCTAATCTTCAGATCCAGTGACCTAGCGTTCCTAGGACCCATAAATTCATAAACTTTATCACTTTGGACGTCTAGAAAGCTCTAAATACTTGGTCTTAATCCTTTAGGACCCTCTTTTTCCATGAATGAGACACATTCAGCTAATTATACCTCATTTTTATCACTTAGGACCTCTTCTAAGGTCTGAAAGGACAACTTTTTTCGTCCAAATCATAACAGGCACCATTTTGGGACTTTGGGGACAAGAATGTTAGTTACATGAACTAAAGTAGTTGTTGAATTTAGCCATCTTTATCTCTCTTTCTCTCTCTCTCTCTATATATATATATATACATACATACATACATACATACATACATACATCTTTCTATCTCTAAAACGTAGGTAGTGGGTGAAGATTGCTTGCAAGTTTCACTCTTACGCATGCCATGCTCTAAATATACCATACCTTTGACCATTTTAAAGGTATGGGCCTGGGACATGATATGTGGGTATAAAAGATAGTATAAAGCTTCCATTTGATTTTGATCCTTGCTTTTTTTATTCTCCATAACCGTGAGCATCTCCTCTATAGCTCTTATTCTTTTCTTTTAGAGCTTGTTGAATATTTGGTGCTTAGAGTGCTTCTCCTTTTTTGCTTAAGAATTTTAAGCTCTTAAATTATTAAGGAGTACTTCATACAAGAAGGGAACAAGCAGTCCATTGTGTCTTACTCTTGATTGTAATACGTTTTAGAGAAACTATATTCTTGAGTTTTTTCTATCTTCATCAACTCCCCAATTCCAAGTGGGATCAAAGGCTCCAAAGTTTGTCTTATTAACATCCTTGTGTTGTTATAATATTTTTAGTTCATGTAATTGGATAGTTTTGGTGATTTTCTTAAAATGATTATAAAAATAAACTAGTTATTTTTAAATTCTTTTGTTTGCACTTTGTAAAATGTTTTATAAAAAAGATTGTTTTTAGCTTCCATACCCACCAATGGGAGGTTGGTTGTTTTGTTTCACACTTCATGCACCATGCATATTAAATTTACATCTCTTCATGTAAGATAAGGGATGGTTATTAGATCTCATTTAAGAGTAGAAGAAGAGTGTGTGGATCTTGAATTTGTAGTTGCAAGTACATTGCAATGTCGTTCATGTATCCATTCAACCAATGCCAAATCTACCAATACACCTCCAGATAACCTCACAATGCTTGATCTAGCCACGAATTCAAAGCCAACATCACTCACATTCATGTATACTGAAGTGAATGTAAACCATGTGTCACATGACCATCTAGTAAGACTATGCAACTCTTAATGTCTGTGGCGTAAGCATTTTCCCTATAAGGAAATATTTCAACCAAATGGATCCACAAGGTACTACCCATACCCACCAACATACCCCAAAAAATTTATCACAAGACAAAATAGTCATCGTACTTATAAAAACGAAGAAACAATATAGCATGTACAAAATTCAACAACTCGTTATTCTATTATACCATGTCTACAATTACAATAAGCAAAATCCTTGAATGCAATTTCAAATACCGCAATCGTATTATCATAGCAAACAAGTTCCATAGAATATCAAATCACAAGATGAACCTAGTATGTTATTAAACAATTACCACAAGTATACACAATCTAAGTAATATCCAAATTCACATTAGAAACTTTAACAATTGGTAAAAATAGGTCAGTATTCAATGATCAAACCACCGCGAACCTCCATGTATTAAGACATATTTTATGTAATTTTGTTTTTATAAAAGATGTAATACTCATAATTACATTTAGACTATCTCAAATTTTTCAACAAACTATCTATCGCTAAAGATCGAAACAAAAACCACAAAACTTAATAGTATTTGTTGCTCAAAAAAGAAGTTTTTTGCGTCGAGCATACTTAGGACCAATTTATGATCAAATTGGATGGAATATACTCTCAGGACTTCATGGATATAAAGAATGTCAAAAACAAAAGTCATGTGTAAAAGTTACACGCATTTTAAGAAACCAAATTAGTATAATACTAGTTTTCTTGATAATTAAAAACCGAATTGATTTGTTGAGGTACTTGCACGTCTCATATGGAAATTCCGAGAATGTTTTTGAACTCGAACATAAGTCTAATATTTAATTTCATATTCACAATATTTTTAACTCGTAAATTTATTAAATACGTGAAACTATCGAATTAGGACGAATTAGAAGCAAAACTTTAAACGTCTTTTCCCAGAGTTCTACATATAAGATTTATGACCTGTCTGAGTTTTTAGAACCCTCAAAATTAAGACTATCATTCTCCACTTACAAAAAAAATTATTGAATATCGGGAATTTGGCACACAAATAGAGAAAGTATTTTGTGACACTTTTGATGTCACAAGTGTGACATCACTCATTTTTTTTTTATCTTAAGTCATACATGTTTGAATCTAATTTCTAGCTTTGAAATAATTCGCCTTGCAATCAACTTCTTCTTACATGTTTCTACCTCTCTTCTCTATCAATCTAACCATAGTACACACTTGATTAAAAGTCTATACATTGCTTGCTATCTTAACTCAAAGGACATGCATAATTGGTATTAAAATGACGTCCATTATAGAGACTTCTTTCACATTTTCTTTCAACCAATCATTACTCTCTCAAACCTCGCTCCTTCCTTTTACTTTCTTCTTCGTTTGCTGCCAAGAAAACACCACCGGAGTGTGTTGTTTTTCTGATGAAAACCAAGAGGCAATAACCACTTTCTTCCCTACTTTCCTATCGATCGAAGCTGCCAAACACCACCCCTAATGTGATGCTTCCAATTTGCCTCCCTTCTTCATCTTCTCTGATGTCATATCAAAAAAGAAACCAATGAGGAAGCTGCTAAAGTAGCCCCTCGCCATCAGTTGTCGATGACAGCCACCTTAATTGCTACTTTCATTTTCTTTTTTCGAACAACCAAGGCCCAAAATGGTTCCGGTTGTTTGAAGCTTTGATTCTCTAGTCTCATGAAAATCATTGTAAAAACGACCCACTCTTTGAGTATAGAACGAAAACAGGCATCAAGGGTGAGTATTTATGGCCCCATTTTCTATTTTTATGAATTTTGGGGAAGATACATACATGTCATATTCTTATCATATTTTTTCCTATTATGTGCTCATTTTATGTTGTATGTATATAACTAGATCATCGTAATTTTCATTGTCTTCATTTTAAATACGTACAGATAAGTGATATGCTAGATTGCTAATAAAGATGTTAGAAATTACGTGTGTAAGGATCTTCACATTTCAGAAATATTTTATGTCATAAAATGTTAGTTAAACAACTCTTAAGATAATAACTAGATTATGTTGCATATATATGCAAATAACATATTTATACACAATGGAAGACAATGTAATTTATTATACCAAATTTATGGAAGACTGTAACGTTTGTATTATTCAATACATGTTGTGAACTGTGATACAATGTTTATACCACAATCCTGATGTTTTTCTGTCATCGGTCGGGGTGTGACAAATTGGTATTAGAGCTAACAACTATAGCGGATAAGTACTTTTCTAAGAGCTAACGACTATAGTCTAGGGCTTACTCTCATAGGTCTAGGTATTCTGAAACCTAAATCATCATACGAATCGGTTGATCCCTATAAACCTACGACGCATTACGCTTAGGTTCTTTCTTAGGTTCTTTCTTTAGACCTAAGACTCTATACTCGGGTTTATTTCTATAAACATAAAAATTAAAAGTATTGTTAACTATACTACTGAATGTCTACTTACAGGAGAGGTGTAAGGAGGGATATGTCGCTTGAGTTGCTGGATTTCAGAATGGTTGTATGCCAAGATGGTCCTGCCCTTCGACTGTCCCGACTAATCATACCCTTATCAGCTAGACATGATATAACAAATAGTAATTAATAATACTCGTTAACACAACAAACATGATATATAGATTCATACATAAACTTAATTACGTGATGAGAAAACATGTACCTACAACCCAAAAATATAAAAGCTTAAACCCTCAACACGAGTACAATGCAAGGTTTTATAGTTACATCGATGCACAATCGAACTTGGATACGGTAGTTGATAGACTAAAATGCTTGGAGATTGTAAGTAAACTCAAAGAACATCACAATTCCATGATACAAAAAACTATTTGGAACCCTCAAAATCTTTAGTAAACGCCTCATAAATATTTGGTGAATATTTACATTGGATACATGTAACACTCAAACCCTCACAAATATCGAACATTTATAATGTTTATTTTCGAACATTAATTACACGACCAAAATTATCTACATATGTTACTAGTAGAAACTCATGAGATCCCTAATTTTAGACCAAGAAAATACCGATTTGTTTATGCTTATTTAAAAATTAGAGTATCCTTTTTGAAGAATATAATTGCGGAATTTCTTCCCAGAAAACATGATAAATATGTTATCAAAGCATTTTCAAAGAAATGTATTTTAATTATGTTAAAAATGTTGGGATGCCATCATCAATACAAAACATAAGCAAAAATGGATTATATTCGGGTACCTAGCCTAAGGCTTATCTTTGGGATTGACAATAATGCTTAGGGGATTCCTCAGCAATATATGTGACAACCCGAATCTTTTTCCGTCAATATTAGCCCGATTTTGTCAATAAAAATTTGAAGTTCCGTTAAATTCCTTTGGTTTGGAAAATCATTTAGTTATATAATTGAATTTTATATACGAGTCAGAACAAAAATCACGCCAAAAACCTGAATCTTCTATGAAAAATCAAATTTTTTCGTCCTGAGTGACGTTTACGACTGTAAACCTGTTACGGCCGTACGCCCGTTTACGACTGGTGATAGGTGACCCCCACCACTGACCATACACCCAACCTATAAATACGGGCCTCCCACCTTCATTTGAACTTTTCTGGCCAAAAACTCTACCACACTCTCTTTAACCTCTCAACCGTAAACACCAAAAACACCCTTATTCTTCCGAAAATCATCGAGAATTATCATTGGGAGTTGATTTGGAGCATCTAGAACACATTTTTTTCATTGAATCCAACATCCTTGTTGTTGAGTGTACGACCGTACACCCTTCAAATCTGCAAATCTTCATTGACCGTAAACCAGTTCACGGTCGTACACACTTCAAACCTTCAAAGGCCGTAAACCCTTCAAGAGACTATTCCCGGCCGTAAACAGTTCATGGCTGTAATTTAGATACATATATGTATTTAATTGTTATTAGGATTCCGTTACGCGCTGCGTACAACAAACTGGAGGGTCATCATATCCAGTCTCGTGGTTCGGCATGCACACACAATTAACAGTGAGTTCATACCCGTACGCTTTTATGAATATTAATGTTTTCAGGCGGGATACACGTAAAAGCACAAGTAATCTTGTGTTTAAAAATATAATTTGGTTTATTATATTTTCATATCATTAGCACACATTGAACGTAGAACTTACTAAACATCGTAAACATAGTTACTACTAGATTTGCACATAGTTTTACAAACATGTTAAGACACAAACATTGCAAACACAGTTTTTCAAACAAGGAAACAAACTTATGAATTATGAAATAAAAGGTGCTATTTTATAAGTATTCATACTAATAACAAAAAGGAGTATTCATAGTATTATTTGTGGGTTCATTGAGAGAAATACAATGTGAGACAAGTCTTGTGGGAAGACTACCCCTTGTAACCAGAGTCTCCTTGAGGGAGAGCGTGATTTTGTGTATAGATCTATACGGAAGTGACAATCCGACACCCTGAATATTAGCTACATTCAACCTAGGGTGACAAACGTCATTCAGTTCACGATGTCCAAAGTACGTCGTAATGTTTATCGTCCATAGTATGGTTATAAGAACTCACTGGGGAAACAACGACTCGTTCACATAATAATGTAATTAAAAAAAAGTCATCAGGATTAATAACTAGGGGATTACTTAGGATGTACATCAGGATGATACAAGATTAACCTCGGACATGCAGTGGGATGTGTGACTTCTGCCTCATTCCTTGTTCCTTCTTTGGTTGTAAGTTTAGGGAAGATTCACCCAATCGATTGTCTGTTCGAACTTGATTTCTGTAACTCGTATGTACTAAGTGATCACCGGAGGGTATTAACAACACTTTCATTATACAGAACAATATGTTTTAAACTAGTTTTATTTATATAATAAAACTACTATACATTACTGGTGGTAGCCAAGGTTTTCAAACAGAACAATGCTTAAACAACATAAGTATGGTAGATACTTGTACTCTTCGATTTGGAATAGATAATTCAATAACTTACACTTAAGGAAAATATCGGATTTTCCAGGGTAAACATTAGTACTTTACCAACAATCGGATTAGTATTCAATTAACGAATATTCATTTCTAATTCTATAATTCCTTCATTTATGCATCCGGGTTACGTATGAAGAATATCCAATAGACTGTGGAATCTCTGGTTTCTACCTCATTCCCTGCTCCTTGTTTGGTTGTGGGTTTAGGGCAGATCCACACAATTAACTATCTGTTCGATATTGGTTTATACATAACTAGTATGAACTAAGTAGTTATAGAAGAAAATGGGTTTAATCAAGCTTTTCATAAGAAAATATTGGATTTTCTTGAGGAACAATATCAATAGATATCAAATGGACCAAAACAGTTAAATCTGTAAGTATCAAGTGAATACTTCAGGGCTATATACTTGAAGATCCGACTTGCAATGGGATGTGTGACTCCACGTCATTTCTTGTTCCTTGTTTGGTTGTGGGCTTGAGGTAGAACCACACAATCGATTGTTTGTTCGATCTGGATTGTATATGATTTGTATACACTAAGTACTTGCAAGAGGAACCAGTAAGAACCATTTGTTTTTACATAATATTCACTACATAAGAATATATAAGGTTTTCTAGAGAAACACAACGCACTTTTCGAAAGAACACAAAACCGTTTTCTAAAACAAAACGATTATGAACTCACCAGCTTAACGCTTATACTCTTTCAAAACCTACTTGTATTCTCAGGAAATTAGTAGATAGGTAAATGCTCAAGGTTCAAGAAGATGGAGCATAGTAGCTTCGAGTCTTTACTTGTTATTTACTTTTGGAGTCAGTTGTCTATGATTTGAAAACAATGTAAACATATACTATTAATACAATGGTTATTGTTGCTTGGATTACTATTATTCAATTGTTGTGATACTATACATGACGTCATCCGCTCCTGAACAGTCCTGCCCTTCCGGTTTGGGGGGGTGTGACAAATTGGTATCATCGCATTGTTTATAGTGAAGTCAGTATATCAACCAGTAAAAGATATACAACTATAAATACAATAGGGTCAACGTGCTCTGACTAAAACTATACTTTTAAAATATAATTATTTTACAAGAAGTATACTAACAAGCATGAATATTAAGAACAAGTATTACAATAAGATCAAATAAGAACAAAACAAACAAAAGTATTTAGATGTTGGACACTACAGTCAAACCTAAGCAGTTATGTAATCATATTTGGAATAAATATAACCTGATCAACTATATTTATTTGAGATACGACCAAGATGTGTTCGGGAGTGATAGTGGTGTCTCAATGAGGCTAAAATTTACCTAAGTCTATATACAAAGGATCTCTAGAACAAACATAAAGATAAAATATTATAGGAGTATTTTAGGCACTATAACAAACTTATATGAAAGTTAAAAGACCTTTACTAACAGGTCTATAGTTACAAAGTGAATCCTTCCAGGGTTATATATAATTAGGATCTTATAGACTTAGAATTGGTGATCTTAGCTCTATTACATGTTCCTTGTTTGGGTGTGGTTTTGGAGTCGGATCACCTATTCGAAGGACTATTTGATCTTGGTTATATACAACTTGCATGTACTACTATAGGAGGAACCAATTTGGATGATTAATAACTTTAGAAGAAATGTTTTACTTAATCTCATAAGATTCTTTAGACATTCCCATTCTCGCACGAACAACCTAGATATAGACAGCCACTCCACTACTACCACCAGCAGAGAAGTCGATGAGGAATAAGAGAGGATTAATAAAGTGGATTCCGAGGAGGAATCATACGAGGAGGCAAATCTTCCATCAAAAAGTGATTGAGAACAATGGTAGAACTCAAAGCATGATCTACAATGAATAGTAAAACAATAAGAAAGTCCAGAGACAACAAATCCCCACAGCTGAATTCAGGACCATCATAACTAGGACAGTAAACCCCTCCTGAGGCGCGCAGGGTGGTAGGGCACCATATACTTCATACTAATAATTAACTAATAAATGCAAACTAGTGAGTTAGTGATTACGCTGCTCACACTAGGTGTCCGGCTTATCGCCTTTATTATATTAACTAGTAACAGTAAACCAGGTCATGGGACTTCATGAAGAGGGTAGTCAATATCAAATTCATAAGTCTAATTTTGCCTAGACCTCTGTTATGAATTGCTTCAAGAGTCAGAACATGAAACACTCAGAATTAAGATAAATTCAATTCGGATATCACTCGACTTGTAACCACTAAGGACTTACCCTCTTTTCATCTTTTAAACCTTATGGCAGAAAGATGCCATCGAAGAAGTCGAACAAAAATAAAAACAATGCACCGCCGCCGCCACCTCCTCGGTATGACCAGATTGTCTTTCAGGCGACAGTATAAGCCGCACTGACAGCTGTCATGACTCAAATCCGCGCAAGTGGTACCGGTGGATCGGATAGTGGTACTAACAGCTCTAACCACATATACATAAGGGAGTGCTCGTACAAAGACTTCATGACTTGTGGATGCAAAACCTTCGATGGAAGTGGAGGAGTCATCGCTCTAATGCGATGGTTCGAGAAGACATAATCAATTTTTGAGTTATGCATATGCCTAGAAGGGAGAAAAGTGAAGTTTGCTGAATGCACCTTCTCTGACAGAGCCCTCACATGGTGGAATAACCATGTCAAGTCATTGACTCTTCCAATAGAAAACGCAATGGGCTGGGAAAATCTAAAGGAGACGATGCTGGAAGAGTACTGCCCAAGGGGTGAAGCACAAAAATTAGAGCATGAGCTGTGGAATCTTACCATCGCAGACTTAGACATTGTAACATACACCGATAGATTCACTGATTTGGATACACTATACCCTCAGATGGTTACCCCAGAGAGAAAGAAGGTAGAGAGATACATATGGGGACTATCTTCTCTAATCCAAGGAATCGTATTAGCATCGAATCCTCTTACGTTTGACAGTGCCAAACGTTTGGCTCGAACATTGGTGGACTATAGAATCCGCCAAGGCAAAATGGACCCTTTTCCTGAGTCAACCAAAGGAAGTAATGATGAACAAAAGTCTGAGAGCTAAAAGAAAATACAATCAACACAAGATCCCTCCGATCAAAAACAAAGGGGTGCGACCTATGTTGCCATGACCCCATCCACTCCAGCACCCGACAGTCGTTATGATGGACCCGGTAGTCATTATGATGGAACCCTCCCTAAATGTAATAAGTGAAACTTTCATCACACCGGAAGGTATCGGGAAGTTGTATTGCATTGAATGGATTATTGGATTATAAGTATTGAAGCTGTATCGGGAAGTCATTATGATGGAACCCTCCCAGAGTGAGTTCTCCAAAAGAACTTGGTCACTCACTTGGAATCTCCAAGGTTTCTTTTTCTTGTTTAACTTCCCAGTCAAGGGCAACCCCTTGCTGGGTCAGAGTTGTAAAGGTTTCTGTAATTTGTGAGGGGTTTTGAATGAACTATGACAGTAGGTCGGTAAGACCTAGAATTTGGCGAATGACTGTCGGCGTCTTTGGTTTCGACAAATTCTCAACGGTTTTGACAAATTGTAAGAGTACTCAAAATTTCCCACATCACTAACAGTGTGTCATAGAAATTTGACTCTTCAATTTCAAAACTCGTGACTAGGGAACTTCACGAAAAGTACCTCTGAAGGTAATGTTCCCATGGGTTCCTTCCTACTACAAGGGTAGATAAGTAATTCATTACATGGAGTAATGACGAACTGATCCAAGTAAGAAAGATGTACCCTACTCATTTAGCTCATGAATACTATGGGTGTATTGGACCTATCCGAAGCGTATCACTATGGACTCGAAGTGTCAGCATCGAGTTCGGGAGGTAGTCTTCCGGACATCCTTCCCTAACACTCGAGCTGGTGATATTCGGATATCAGATCCATTTCTAAAAGTAATTCTTTCCTAGCGTTTGCTCAACCAAATCATTTATGCGAGGCAGAGATAACGATTTCTATTGAAAAAAAATCTTGACGGAGTCCTCGATAGCCGAGGTACATACAATGAAATCTGTCGATCTCTGGAAGAATATGACCGGGGTTCTCCAGGGTGAGAAGCCTAGTCTTCTAATTCTATTTCTATGTAGTTCGATAAGTTGTCCGGGTTGTTATCGTATCTCCGTAGGTGTTTAGGCTGTAGGGCAATCTGTTTACGGAAGTCGTACGGGGTTCTAAGTTTGCTCACATGACGTTGCGATTACTCATAGTCTTGGGCAGTCTCCGTCCTGAAGTTCATGTTTAGGATTCATACATGGTTTCAAAATCACAATCTCGTGTATACGAGTCGTATATAATTATGATTGAAAAGGTAGTCGAATAACTGATTCTTCTTTAAGCTCATATCCCATCGGGGAAAAAGAAGTTAAAGTGGAATCATCAATTCTAAACCTGTAGAACCTTTATTACATATTACCCTTATGTATACATTCCCTAGTGA
Source organism: Lactuca saligna (assembly GCF_052625555.1). Classification (NCBI taxonomy): domain Eukaryota; kingdom Viridiplantae; phylum Streptophyta; class Magnoliopsida; order Asterales; family Asteraceae; genus Lactuca; species Lactuca saligna. The sequence goes on from NC_136421.1 coordinate 98,295,133, forward strand.
TAGATCAACCGCATGAATCTTTGGATTGAACTTGACGTACTATACGAGTGGTACTTCGGGGATTTCTTCGGAAAAAGAAAAGAACTATGAGGTACTCCATGCATGCATACTTCGGTGTTCTGATATGACGGCTTCGCTAAAACGATGTTTACTGACAAAGAGATGTACGTATGAAGCTGTTTTTTTGAGGATCAATTTGAATCGAGTCGTACGATAATGTTGGAATCATACAGAAACTTGAAGACATTAGATTTGAAGATAAGGCACTTACAGACAAAACACAACCGTGCAACCATGAACAGAGTTACATTACTTTAGACTTACTACAAGACATGAACAGAGTTACAATACTTTAGACTTACTACAAGACTATTGCTGCGAATAAGGTATACTACAAAAGACAAGTATACGCATCACGAGCATCCCTATACAGACAGGATCTCGCAAAAGGTAAGACTCTAGTTGCACTAGTTTCGGATAGTTTATAAGTCTATTACAACGAAATGCCTAAATTACATTAACGTGGGTTCCGGAGCAGGTTCTCCTGTAGCTGTGATCCTAAGAATCTTCCCATCTGCGCCAGAGTTCTTTGTTATAGGGTAATCCTTCTGGAAGTTCCCTATCTCAGCGCATTGGTGGCATGACTGGCTAGTACTGGCATTGTTGGTGTGAGTGCGGTGTTTAGCAAGTGTTATGTGGACACGAGTGCCTTACTCATTACTCCACCTTGGAAATTGCTTTTTAAAGCGTTCTGCAGGAGTTGCCACTTGTGGCTGTGGCATGGCAAGTCTTTGGGCTCTCTTGCACTCCTTTAGGGCTTTATGATATCGTCTCTTCCTTTCGGTCTTACAGCTTCGCAAGTCCATGACTGTTGCCATTTGTTGGTTTCCCTATTTGGCATTACCATCGGAACTCTCGACTCCTTTGTCAGTATTGCTTGTGTTGCCTGTGTTGATGTGTGTAAGGAAAGTTGTCACAGCAGCTACTACTGCAGCTTGTAATGTAGCGGCGTCGATATGGAGGATAGGGGTTTTGTTGTTCGACTGATTGTTTCTGGATGATGACATGATTCTGTAACACGAAAGATAAGGGTTTTGTGAGCGATTCTGGTTGACCCTAGATGTACTTCGATTGTCTAAGTAAAGAGCAAGACTATGTTCTTGAAAGATTGACCTACATCCCTATGATGCAGTCTTAGTACGGATTGGAAGTGTGTTCGCGAAGGTTTGACCTACATCCCTATGATGCAGTCCTAGTAATGAGTAGAAGTAAGTTCATAGAATGGTCTCAAGACGTTTGTCGTTCAAGCCGAGGTATCATTGGTTGGTGAATAACATGATCCAACCATTAAAAGAGACCTGGAGATGTCTCCGGAGCTAAATTACTATAGTACAATGACTTGACTAAAGCATGAATTCAGATAGACTCCAATGAAAGTATGATAAAAGTACTTGAATGAAGAATGACACAGAAGTTAGCCGACTATCAAAATCTTTGATATTTATGACGTAAAAGTTGGGGAAAATGACCTTGTAAAGGTCTTACATCAGATCCAAAGAAGATAGTTCTTAACAGCATAAAGACCTAACCAAAAGTACTTACAGTACAAGGTAGTTTCATAGAAAATGCCACATCGGGTATAGACAAAAAAACGATTCCTTTTTAACAAGGAAAATAAAGTAAAGCGTCTACTACCGGCGATGGTCATCCCTCTGGTGAACTCTCATTTCATCCAGTTGACGTTCCATACCAAGCATGTATCTTTCGTATACCCTCTTACGTACTAGGAGCTCAATGACTTCGGCTCGGGTTTCAGCTAGTGCTTCCAGCAGGGTTTTGTGGTTTCTCTCAGATCTCTCATGAGCATGTTCAAGGTTGTTGGTGCGAAGGATATGCATCCCTCCATTGGTTTCAACTTCCTCGATACGACGTAGGGCTATCCTACCCTGAATTTCGTTTCGGGCAACTCTACGGATCAGGATTGGTAGAACTCTATTTGCTGTGCTCCCTTCATTTACGTTGTAGAAGCTTCGGTCTCCATTAAACGGCATAGGTTGGTCTTGATCTTCGCTCCATGCTTCCAAACATTCAACCCATGGAGGCGTTGGGCCATGAAAAGCCGGACGAGGGTTAAGAATTGGAATGGGAGCTACCGGGTGTAGGTTCTCAACCTCGGGTTTAGAGTTAGCACCATCCGAAAGGTCTTCATCATGGTGATCATTTAAAGGAATCGGATGATCATTCTTTGGTTCTTCTCCAAACCATCCAGCAATGACTTCGTTCGGAAGGTACTGGTTGTCGTGGGGATGGAGTCCAACCATGTTATCTACGCGAGAATTGGGGTGAGAAAATAATTATTAGATGAAACTGTCTAGATAATTATTTATAAAATCTTCATTAGTTACATCGCTATTTGTGAAGTGCATACCAGTTATACGTAATCGAAACAGGATAGGCCTTCGAATAAGTGACATTAACTCCAAATTCACATAGAATAGGGGTAAAGTAAAAGTTTTCACATATTCTAAGTCTATAACATCCTAATTACATATAGCCTTAGTGTATCCACTTAGCAACTATCAACTTAGTAACGAAGATCCCGTTTTAGTTCTCAAGTATAAAGTACTTATAGTAACACCAAATACTCCTATAGTATTTTAAGTTTAATGTTATGTTCTACTATTCTCATTGTGGTAGGGTTGGTAAGATTTTAGACTTGTTGCAACCAAACAATTAAACTTAGGCACATGCTAGTCAACCATTGAATAATATAGGTGATCAGGCTATATCTTCCCAGTTTTGACCATATGTCTCTAAGCCCACCTGTGTTTCCCAACAATCGTAATTCTTTTGTACTGTCCTAGTGACACTGATTTTAGTATGAATGCAGGCACGTATACTTAATTAAATATTTTATTATTTAAAGTATAAACTCTTGGTCAGAGTATTTTTAATCCCTTATGTAATTATAGTTAGTATATCTTTTATGGCTTGATATACTTAATTCACTATAAACAATGGTCTCATACCAATCTGTCACACCCCAAAACCAAGAACGGCGGAAACGTTCTGGGTCGGAGGATGTCATGTACAGTATCACAACAATGAAAAGTAGTAAAGAAGCAACAACATCATCCATTGCATTAATAATATAATTTTGATACAAGTGTGTTCTGTCAAATTATAAAATAGACACTAAGTATAATCAAAATGAAAGATGAGTCTTGATCGGGCTCCATCTTCTCTAAACCTTGCATCGGTACCTGTCTATCGTTGACCTGAGGATACAAGTTATTTTGAAAGAGAGTATCAGCTTTAAAGCTTGTGAGATCATAAGTATTAATGTGTCTTAATTTGTAAAACTTGTAATTAAAGGCTTGACATTGTTTTGAAAGAAAGATCGTATAAGTATGAAAATGTTTGTAGAACAACTGTAAATGTTTGAAAAACCCTAGAAATCCCTATGATTCCTACTATTACAAAAGGGAGTCTTCTACCAAGACCTAACTGCTCTGAATGTAGCCTTCTACCAAGACCCGACAGTGTTACTATTATTATTATTATAAGAAATTGTATCCTTTGGTACTAGGATACTCAAATATAATTCATCTCATCGGTTATGTGAATGAGTCACAAGATAAAGGAAATAATATAACTAACCTAAGTATTACCCTTTGGTACTAGGGTAACTAACAATGTTAACTTAAGACATCCGTAGATGTACATTTACCTCTGTTGCTAACAGCTGGGTGTAGGAATAGTTAATCCCTTAAAGTATACCTGTAATGGTATCAACCATTGACATCCGAGGATGTGATTTTATCTTTGTAGCTAATAGAGATTCTAGGAATGGTTAATCCCGCAAAGTATCCTTTGGTACTAGGATATTAAATCCAATATATCTTGTCGATTCTGTGATTGTATCACAAGGTAAAGATAAGAATAAGGATTATATAACGTAATCTATACATATAAAATGTAATAATAACTCATCATATATTATATATGTAAATGTACTCATGTAAGCGTGTTTATGTAAATGTATTCATGTAAGCGTGTTTATGTAAATGTACTCATGTAAATGTAATCATATAAATGTACTCATGTAAATGTATAGTAATGTGTTGTAATGTTCTGTGTGTGCTAGCTGTAACGTGTGTTCTCTCTTTATCTAGCAAGTATTGACTCATGAATGAACTGACTCATTGTATGATATCGTGTTCTAATAGTAGTTCTAGTATCTTCCTAAACTACCCCTATGGTAGCTTACTAGTAATGTAACTGGTACGTATGAACATGGGTGTATACCCTTGCTACCCAAGGGTATTAAATGAACTGGAAGAACCTTTATGACTATATATGTACACATGATATATAACTAATATTTAAACGGCCTTCGGACGGGTACCCGATATCCCACCAGACCACATCTCAAGCGCGAAAAGGAAATAGGGTGGATAGCCTTCCTAAGTCTTTTAAACATTTCTTATATAACTATACATATATAGGCATGCAATTGATAATATAAAAGCATAAAATAAGTTTCGTAAAACCTTTGAACATAATTATTATCTAAGAAATGATCAACTTGATGTCAATCTATAAAACATTTTGAAAGCGTGGGTTTGATAAAACAGTTTAAGTATAAAGGAACATTTGATTGAAACACAATTGTAAATGAGTTTGAAATGAAACATACAGAGTAAAATGTACAGTTTAATAGGGAGTTTTAAACATATAAAGTGTTTATGAAAACACTTGAAGGAAACGGTTTGGTAAAACGGATAATGAGTAGTAAATCATTTGAATGCTGCTTATTAATCAAACGTGATTGATATAATAACTAGCATGATTCTACTTGTATCCCCCCCATAAAACATTTAAAAATAGTTAAAACATTGATTAAGGGGTATGAACTCACCTGTTGTGGGTGATACGGATGAACTGAAGAGGTAGGACTGCTAGGTGTCAAGTGAAGACTTTAGATACACACAATGGTCCTAATTACATATGAAGACATATGTATATAAACAATTAGTGATTATAACACTAATTAAACATGTATAAACATCCTAATGTGAGGAAAACACTTTTGGTCAAGTGCTAGGAGGCTAATGGGTTGCAACAAAGGAGTGCAAGACCTCTTATGGGAGTTTATGGTCAAAAGACCATATGTGTTGGAGTTTACGGCCCAGGGGAGTAAACTCCTACCCGTAAACTCTCTATAGGGTCATTAAATGAAGCTAAAAGCTATTACAACTTCAGTGGTGAAGTGCTCCAAGGCTGACTAGGGTATTAGGGCTTCCTTTTAACTCCTTTAAGGAGTTCACGGCCCTGGGACCATATCCCTTGGAGATTACGGCCATAATCTCCCTTGGGAGGGTGTTTGTGGTGTTTTCAAGTCCCTAATTTAACTAGGAACTAAACTATGCTAGTGTACAAGGCTTTAGAAGAGTTTATAGCACCATTTGGCACTATTGTTTGGAGTTTATGGCTGTAACGACGAAAATTTTAAGCCAATTTTTTTTTTTCATTTTTACAAACATCAAAACATCGAGTAATAATTTAAGTTCCAATGTAAACAATATTGTCACGACCGATTACATAACAAAGATCACAAAATAGTTTTCCCCGAGTGTGTGTACGATCACGTCGGCACCTTCCCACAGTCCTCGCTAGTACCTGAAACACATAACACAACAACTGTAAGCATAAATGCTTAGTGAGTTCCCCAAAATACAACGTACGCACATACGCCCTTCCAGGCCTTGACCTTCCGGTCCATGTGTCTCAGGGGACTTCCATCCCGTCTGGGAAAACCTTCCGGTCCTACCCACGACAACCTTACAGTCCATTTTACAACGCCTTCCGGCCCATAACATAATGCCTTCTGGCCCATATCAAGCATATCATACATGGAACATATAACGATTAACTTATCACACATAATGCATATATCTCATATCATATTCGACCTTCCGGTCACACAGTTAAACCCTTCCGGGTACAGTATAGTGAGAAGACTCACCTCGTATATCTCGATAACTCGTGAACCCTGGAAATCACTCGTGCTCGAACCCCAGAGCTATAATCCTCCTATAACATCATATATCTATAATTAATACTTGTACCACTAAGGTTGACCATCCCTATCAAGTCAACACTGGACAACTTCGGTCCACAGTCATTGGTCAATTTGACCGGACTCGGCCAGTGCACTAGAGCGACTCAGCGAGTCTACGTGTTTTCAACAACTCGCAATGATTTTCCCTTTGACACGTCGAGTACTCCCCCGACTCGACGAGTTCCACCTGGTCATGAATCACGGGGCCACTGCGACTCAACTCGCTGAGTCGCAAGGACAACTCGGCGAGTCCCAACTCGACTTGGTCCACCTATCAATACCTCTCTGACTCTCTGTGACTCACTGAGTCACCCACAACTCGGTAGGACTACTCACTAGGTGGTTTTAAGGACAATCTTCAAGCTACTCGTCGAGTCTGTTCTTCAGACTCGGTGAGTCCATGCCATGCATCAGCTAAAACTTGCTTCTGCGGTCAGATCCATTCCATACACACATAGATCTGGCCTTCCCAAGCTCATTTATCACGTAAAAGTCTCAGTCTTGGCCGCCATGCAACACTTACAAGGCTCTTTTTGGGGAAATAACCTCTAATATGGCCACCCTAGTCTCCAACTCAAAAGAATGGACATAAAGCATATCATTTAGGGCCTTCTGGCCCTACTAAGGTCCAGATCTAGGTTCCATATCTCCACGGGACCTTTCATACTTCAAATACGAGTCAAATAAATCAAGAAGAAACCCTAGATTTGACATATCAACCAAAACATGAAGATTAGCTCTGAATCGAAGAAAAGAAAGGAAGCTTAAAGGAAGAGTAAGTTGGTTCTGATCGTAAATCTCTTGAAGATGATGTTATATTAAGGACTTTAAATCAACTATCTTGAATATCTCCCAAAACATGTTTGGTTTAGACATTTATGATCTTCCCAAATCTCTTGAAGATGATGTTCCTCAACATCATGCTTCACTTCTTCCACCTCCTCTAATTATTCTCCCTCACCCACAAGTTCTTGAAAATTTTAAAGTCATTCGAGCCCTATTGGCAAGTAAAGGTCTTGGTGTGGTCACATCTTGGAGATGTAGTCACATATTGACAAGCCGAGAGAGTTGGGTGTCAAAGTCTCGTGAAAGTTAGATGTTCAATCACTTTCTTAGTAACATAGTGAGTCTCTTTGGGACTACTATGAAAAAGACTATGACAAGACCCTTAATGATTTTATCTATTTGTTAAGATCAACTTCCTCAAAACTTGATGGACATTGACAATAGTGACACAGGAAATCTAGAAAAGCATTCTCTTCCCAATGGAAAGGGACCGGCCATAGTCAACTCGGTTGACCAAATGGTAAAGAGAAAAACTAAGTCTGTGATATTCCCATGTACCATTATCAAAGGGTCCATATGTTTATATTGCCAAAGAAAGGGGCATTGGTTGCAAAGCTGCCATAATTTACCTAAGGATGTTAAAGTCGATAAGTTTGACTCTACTTCAGGTAAAGTCGACTATCTAACTCTGTTAAGTTTCTATTATGAGATTCTTGATACATGATCTGACTGGGTCACATGGTGATGTTTTAAGAAGCAAAGAAAAGGTAAAGAAACTTAAAGAAAGAATATGCTGAATCTGATCGCGTAGATGGATTTCTATCGCGTAGTTTGAAGATCGGATTCTTGAGCTACTTCTTAGGAGTTATAATATATTGCTTGTGAATAGATAACAACAAGGTTTTCATGTGGATTGTAAGAATAAGTTTTTCCGCAAAGTTTTAAAATAAAAGAAAAAAAGGGTTTTAATTTTATTTATTTTAAAAAAATATCCTTACAATGGCATCTGTGGAAAATTGTTGCTTATATGTTTCCAGTAATAGCAATATTGGAAAATGGATTTGATTCTTTCATTTGTGGTAGTGTCTGAATTTACCAAATGAAGAAAGTTTTTCATCACCCAAGTTTCAATTGGACAGAAACTTGGAATCATACAAGTTGTATTGTATGATGAATGAGAATTTTCATCTTTGAAAAATTAAGACTAATTCTTTGATCACATGTATATGTGAGTCAATTGAAGGACTAAGGAATTAGGTACACTGGGTGTGCACTGGTCAAGGTCCACCACAAAGATTGATTTGTCATGATTTACTAAAGCTTTGTAAATATGATTATACTTATAAGGTTAAGTATAATTCTGTAACATTGGAAAGGATACAATGTATGGCAAAACAAATGAGAAGAATCAAATTAGGCAGAAAGATAAAAGTTTCTCAAATCTGAAAAGATGGGAGAGTACTTTAGTATCAGTTTTATGATCATCTTAATGATATAGAAACCATATCACAAATTCATACTCTAAGGACGTCTTAGTGCATTGTTATGGCTAAGAAGAGAGGTCATGAATTGTTGGATTGGTTAAGATCAAGGAGATGAGTCATACTTCGTTCCAAAACAATTCTTAGAGTCATACTCCAAGATTGTTACATTGAGTGACATAAAGTAAGGTTTAAAACACTTATCAAATGTAGTGTGAAATGTTTCTACTCTTGTACATTTGAGATTGGTAAGTTGTGATGTCTTGGATGAGACAAAGACCAACTAAGACCAATTGTGTGAAGTGTTAGTCTTGATAAGAATCCGCACTATCCCTTGAATATTTGTTTTGTCAAGGAATAGTTCTTGACTAGGAAAACTTATATGTCAAGGGGATAGTGGGAGCCTTAAAGATCCTGAAGGAGTTTCAAGATTTAATCAAGAGTAAAACCTTTAATTTATCACTAGCACACGACTTAAGGTTTGCAACCTATCGTGTTGACATAATTCTCATTTCTGTACCTACTTCAAATAAGTTGGATTTGCATGTGAGTTATCAGAGTTCAACTTGGAAGCATTGGTGGGCCTTGTGCTACCAAGGTGACAAGAAAGTAAGATTGAATAAGTTTAATCCATGTAAGGCTGAATTTGTCACTAACCTTATCTTGTGATTATGGTTTTGACAAATTCGCATGGGTAGGAACTCATACACTATAAAATCTAAGTGTCATAAGGTTTCTCTCCGATTCATGAAAATGATGGTGAGGAAACGCTTTCACTAAGTAGATTTTACGTAGATAGCAATTGTGTTATTTGCATTTTCAAAAGTCGTTAGTGGAGCGCGTGTGGTTAACCGGCACGCTAACATGGACTTGTGAGAAATGAAAATGCCTAAGCAATTGAGACTATGATTACGGCATCCCTTTTCATAGTTCTGAAAATTGTTTAGACACACATGTGAGCTATCTAAGAAAGGATGTATGAGTCTAAATTTAAGAAGTCCAGCAGATTTCTGAAAATATGTCAGAGCTAGTGGGAGCATAAGTGTTATGCTGATAATCATCATGTTAGTGGGAGCATGAATATTATGATTAGTATTGCAAGCTAGCAATGTTAATTATAGAAAATAAAGTTTCAATCCGTGAAGTTGCAGGGGTTGAAAAGTTGTTTTGCTATAATTAAGGGAGAGAAAATTATACTTCATTTCAATTCTAAAGCTTAGATTGAGATTTTAATCATTTTTAGTCAAGAATATATATGAATTTTGTGTTGGAATGGTTCAAACTTGAAGAAATTCTATATATATTGCGTTTTCAAAATTCGATTATGATTACGGCATCCCTCTTCATAGTTAAATTTTGAAAACATGGCAAATCAAAAAATATTGTAGTAAAAGACTGGTCTAGTATCATGCCTTTATATCAAACATCATGAATCGTATCCCATATGCTTCGGATATAGGATCGATTTCATGTGCTATAATATTCATCCTTTCTAAATTTTCCAAATGCTCATGGCATTTAGAAGGGAAATGTCTAGAACTGGATATGACTAAAGTGATTAAGCAATTATCGAGGAAAATCTGAGGTTTTCCAAAGATTGGTTGCTCAAGGACATTTGGAAGTATAGTGTTAATTTTAGTAGGACCATATTGACATTTTCTGAAAAGAAGTAACTCTTGTTTGGAAGTGATATTCAAAATGGGACTATGGAAATGTCTCCATAGGTGGAAGTTATTCAATCTATGTAAGATTATAAAACCTTAATGCAAGAAGGATGTTCAAAGCAATGTACTTTGAATATGAGACTTCCGTTCCATAGAAGTTGAGCTTCTTTGGAATACTCTGTAATGACTGGTGACAAGGTTTTTGTGACTTTGTGCATAATCATTACAAGAGGAACATTGCATAAAAGTTTAAAATCTAACAGTTTTTTGGCTAATGATAGGAATCGGGGATTCTCACATTTACAATAAGGATTTGGGATTGTGAAATGAGTATTACTGGAATCATGTTCAATTGATCTACATCACAATGTAAGGATCATAGACAAACATAGTGTGCATACTTAGGGTATGGCATAACTATTGTTTAGAAAAACAAAGTGTACATGCTAGGAGCATGGGACGACTGTTGTTTTTATTCAAGTCTTAAGTTGATTATTTGAAACATTGAATAATGTGTAATCAATATGGTGATAAATAAAAAGTGGTTTTTATTTATATTCAAAAGGGTTCTGAGACCATATTAGATTCGATTATTATTGTGTTTCACTTTGCATGTTTTGACTTCCAAAATAGCTAGGTTATTCTTTCTGAATGACTAAGTTATTTAAACACTCCACATTCGTTCATATGTTGGAAGTAGGTATGAATCAAGACTGTCATGAATCGGGTTTGTAGATGGCTAAATGGGTTTAGTCATGGAAATGGTTGCTACAACATTCATGAGTGCTCATAAGTTATGAGTATTGGAATAAACCCACGCTCACTTGTATCACTTCATGGAATTTATCTTGAGTGATCGTGAGATGGTAATATCATATAAATTTTCAAACCTAGAGATATGAGTTGTTACCTATGAGTTGGTTGTGCATTGATTGCACGTAAACGCATCAGTAACTTGATGTTATAAAACGTGCCTTTGTGTACAATTCAACAAGTAGTAGAACAAGTATATGAGTCGAAGTTTATCTGTTCCTTCTATAATAGAAGCGATATCTGGGCCCCTCGATGATTTTGTTGTGACCTATGTACCGGCCGGTCAGAACTGAATTGATGTGTTCGATTAAGTTCTGTGTCAAACAAATCGAAAATCGGGAAACAAACTGCTAGACAATAAGTATGACGTTGTTCCATGTATTTGTCTGGCTGATATCATGAGAACAGAGGATTATATGATCCCTTATCTAATGGACAAGTCATTGACAAGATCAGAGTTCATCTACTAGGTCAGAGTTCGACAGAAGCTTTTGAGAGCTACGATTGCCAGTTGGTTCCTGAAGTCATACGCAATAATAGTTTTAGACTTATCCAAGTGGGAGACTGTTGGATTAATGTCTAAGTCCATAACTATAATTGGTAAGACTTGACCCGACCCGGCATTGTCCATTTGGGTTGCATACCATCATGCACTTGGATAGACTATAATGAGAGAAATAAGACACTTATGGTTATTAAGTTCTAGTATATTAATAAAAAGAATAATAAGATTATTTAATTAGTATTGATCAAGAATTAATCTAGGATTAATTAAGTGATCAAAAGAAGACTAATTAAATATATGGGTTGATTGTGTAAATCATCCATACTTATATAGTGGGCTAATGCTCCATTGATAATCAAGTTGGGCTAAAACCCATAGGATGGTCCATGGATGCTCCATGGTGTATTTGAACCCATGGATCCAAGGAAATGGAAAGCCATGACAATTAAGGATTTACCCTAATTGTAACACTATATAAAGATCTTATTCTTGACAAAAAATCGGCCACTAGTGAGAGTAACAAAGGGCTAGCCGATTTCATGAAGTGTAGAACTCTCTCAAGTTATTCTAAGTGTTTTGATGATTGTGATTCCATTTGAGGCTTCCACACTATTGGGGCTAGGCACTCAAGCTTCATGAAGACTTTCTACATCAAAGAGGTATGTATTCTATCTTGTTACACTCATTGTTTTTTATGCTAGATTAGGATAATACCTTGGATGTTTTTTATTTGCATGTATAATAGAGAAAACATAGATCCAAGGTATTTAGGGTTGCATGTACACTTAGGAGTGTTAGAATGCTCAAAACCCAACACTAAGGTCCAGATCTAGGTTCCATATCTCCATGGGACCTTTCATACTTCAAATAAAAGTAAAATAAGGCAAGAAGAAACCCTATATTTGACATATCAACCAAAACACGAAGATTAGCTCTGAAAGTTACCTCAAGAAGCTTCCCTTGATGAAATAGAAGCAGATCCAAGCTCCCCAACTCTTCTAGCTTGATCTTCTCCTTCCTTTCTTGCAATAACACACAAATTGGTGAACAAATAGCCTCTTATCTCACTCACAAGGACTCTCAGCTGCTTTGGTGCACTGAAGGCACAAGGTGGCCGCAATTAAGGGCCATAAGGTCCTTTAAATAGGGCTTAGGACCGGAAAATTAGGGTTTCATTAAACAGCACGGACTCGCCGAGTCCATCCCTTGGACTCGCCGAGTCTAGACGCGAACCTTCGCCCAAAACCACGACCCGACCCGGCGAGTTCTACCTCCAACTCGCCGAGTCCCCTCACAAAATACCAAAAATATGAAATTAAAGATACCTGGAGATCCGGGCTGTTACAATTCTCCCCCACTAGAACAAGACTTCGCCCTCGAAGTCTCGCTATGCAAATAGCTACGGATACTGCTCACGCATCTCACGCTCCGGCTCCTAGGTCATCACTGATCCCTTCCGATGCTGCAACTGAACCAACACGAGGGGTACCTCCTTGTTCCTCAAAACCTTGATCTTCCGATCCCTGATGGCTACTGGTCTCTCAGCATAATTCAGGCTCGCATCTACCTAAATATCCCCTAATGGAACCACTGCCGATTCGTCGGCTATACACTTCCTCAACCGCGACACATGGAAAGTGTCGTGAATCTGCCCCAACTCTGCTGGCAAGTCTAAATGGTAGGCTACCCAGCCCACCCTCGCGATCACACAGAAAGGACCAATATATCGGGGCCCCAACTTGCCCCTCTTCCTGAATCGAATCACTCCTTTCCAAGGGTAAATATGCATCCCAGCTACCCCTGAAATCCAACACACACGCCCGGAGCATGACCTCGAGTGTTTGAATCATCTGCTCACTCTGACCGTCTGTCTGGGGATGATATGCGGTACTAAAATGCAGCCTAGTACATAACTCCTCATGAAACTTCTTCCAGAACCTGGAAGTGAAACGCACATCACGGTCAGAAATAATCGAGATCGGCACTCCATGCCGCAATACTACCTCCCTCACATATAACTCCGCCAACTTCTCTGCAGAAGAGCTCTCACTGATGGCTAAAAAATGAGCGCTCTTCGTCAATCTATCCACGATCACCCAAATCGCATCGACTCCCCTCGCAGTCCGCGGTAACTTGGTGATGAAATCCATAGTAATTTGTTCCCACTTCTATTCGGGAATATTTAGCAGTTCCAGCTTACCGTGCGGCCGCTGGTGCTCGGCCTTGACCTGCCGACAAGTCAAGCACCTCTCGACAAACCAAGCGACATCCCTTTTCATACAGGGCCACCAGTACTCCTTCCTTAGATCCAAATACATTTTCGTAGCACCGGGATGAATCGAGAATTTCGATCAATGTGCTTCCTCCATCAAAATAGTACGCGCACCGCCCACAAATGGTACCCAAATCCGACCCTGAAAAGTCATAAGCCCTCGACCATCCGTGACAAATCCTGATACCTGACCTACAACCCGCTCCTTCTTCTGATGTTCTGGCTTCGCAGCCTCTGCCTGAGCTCCTCGAATAATATCCAAAATCGGGATCAATACCGTCAATCTCATACAAATATCTCGGATCAGGGCGCTTTCCGCCCTACAGCTCAACGCGTCGGCTACCACATTAGCCTTGCCCGGGTGGTACAGGATCTCACAATCGTAATCCTTCACCACATCCAACCACCTCCTCTGTCGCATATTCAGATTTGGCTAATCCATCAAGTACTTCAAGCTCTTATGGTCCGTGTATATCGTACACCGAACCCCATACAAATAGTGTCGCTAGATCTTGAGGGTAAACACCACAGCCCCCAATTCCAGGTCGTGGGTGGGATATCTCGACTCATGAGGCTTCAACTGCCTCGAAGCATACGCTATCACATGACCCCTCTGCATAAGCACTGCCCCCAAACCCGATATAGAGGCATCACAGTATACCACAAAATCCTCCATCCCTTCCGGGAGTGCAAGCACCGGAGCCTCGCACAATTTCTGACGAAGCGTCTCGAATGAGGACTGCTGCTCCGGTCCCCATGAAAACATAACACCCTTCCGAGTCATCCTAGTAAGTGGCACGGCGATCTTGGAGAAGTCCTTGATAAACTTGCGATAATATCCAGCCAAACCCAGAAAACTCCTGATCTCAGTAAGCGATCTCGGCACCTCCCACCTCAACACCGCCTCAATCTTGGACGGGTCGACCAATATCCCTTTCTGGTTAACAAGAAGCCCGAGGAACTGGACCTCTCTTAACCAGAAATCACACTTGGAGAACTTGGCATACAGTCTCTCCGATCTCAAAACCCCAAGAATCTCCCTCAAATGTTCCTCATGTTGATCCCTGGACCTCGAATACACCAAAATATCATCGATGAATACGATCACCGACCGATCCAGCATCGGCCGGCACACCCGGTTCATAAGATCCATGAACGCAGCCGGGGCATTGGTGAGCCCAAAAGGCATCACCACAAACTCATAATGTCCATAGTGAGTTCTGAAAGAAGTCTTCTGGATGTCTTCCTCTCAAACACCCATCTGATGATACCCCGACCTCAAGTCTATCTTGGAGAACCAAGATGCCCCCTGCAACTGATCGAACAGATCGTCGATCCTAGGTAACGGATACCGGTTCTTAACCGTCAACTTGTTCAATTCCCGTTAATCGATACACATCCGGTGTGAACCATCCTTTTTCTTGACGAACAAAATCGGCGCTCCCCAAGGTGAGCTACTCGGTCAAATGAACCCTTTTCCCAACAAATCCTGAAGCTGCGAGGATAACTCCTGCATTTTCGGTGGAGCGAGATGATAAGGCGCCTTGGCGATGGGCGCTGCTCCCGGAACCAAATCGATACAAAACTCCACTTGCCTCTCCGGAGGTACACCCAGTAACTCTTCGGGGAACATATCCGAAAACTCGCATACAACAGGAACGTCATCAATCGAATTGGGCCTCCCCGCGGCCACTCGAGTATCCATCACGTAGGCTATGAATCCATTGCAGCCCTGCTGCAAACTCGACCTTGCCCTGGCAGCCGAACAAAACGCCGACCCACACCGGGTCCCTTCGCCATAAACCGTAAGCACTCCCCCACTAGGGTTTCGAATCGTCACAAGTTGTCTCTCGCAGTCAATGACTGCTCCAAACTTACTCAACCAGTCCATGCCCACGATAACGCAGACATCCCCCATAGCTATAGGAACCCAGTCTATAGGGAACTCGACCCCAAAAATCTCGAGCACGCATCCTCGAATCACCTCAGTGGCGTATACCACTTTCTCATTTGCTATAGAAACTCGCAGGGGTCGTCTCGTCATCTCCCGATCAATACCGATGTGTTGGCTAAAGGCCAACGATACAAAAGACTGACTCACACCCGAGTCAAATAATACCAAAGCAGGCACAGAATTCACAATAAAAGTACCTACGCATATCATAATATAAGCACAAACATCTTAGTATAAAGGTAAATACATGAAAGAATACATACCGGCTACGACATCAGGCGCCGCGCGGACCTCCTCCGTAGTCAACTGGAAAGCTCTCCCACGAGCCTTCGAAGCCTCGGCCTTCACTGGCCGAATCTCGGTAATCCTGGCAGCAGGCATAGATCCCTGGCGGAGCTGGGGGCACTCGGCCTTCCGATGGCCGATCTGGTTGCAATGAAAGCAAACCATGAATCCCATAGGGCAATCCCTGGCAATGTGCCCCTCCTTGCCACACTTGTAGCAAGCACCCGGTCGCCATGCCCCCTCGTGACCCTTGCCGCACTTTCCGCAAGTGCGGCCCTTCTGACCTCCGGATCTCGAATCAACGGACTTGGTCCGCTTGGCTGCCAGCTGAGACTGAGCCGGCAGCCGATCCACACGTTGAGACTCGGCCTCCTCCCTGGCCTGGGTCTCCAACTCGATCTCATGCTTCCTAGCATTCGCCTGAAGCTCAGCAAAAGTCTGATATGACGAGTTCGATACGAACTCCCGGATATCCCTCCTCAGCACTCCCAAATACCGACTCATCCTAGCCTGCTCCGTGGACACCTGCTCGGGGCAGAACATCGCCCTCTCATGAAACTTCCGCGTGATCACCGTGACAGAATCATTACCCTGCTTGAGGGTCAAGAACTCCTGAACCAACCGTTCCCTCTCCACCTGGGGAACGTACTCATCTCTGAACATAGTAGTAAACCTCTCCCAAGTCACAACTGAAACCTCTGCCAGAGTGAAGTTCGCCGTCACGAACTTCCACCAATCCTTTGCTCCCAGATGGAGCTGGTTCAAGGCAAACCGTACCCTCAGATGCTCCAGACATGAACAACTGTAGAAGCACCCCTCGATATCAACAATCCATCTCATCGCAACGATCGGATCCTGCATCCCGTCAAACTCAGGTGGCTTCGTGTTGCTGAACTCCCGGAACAGCAACGAGTCAGCTCCCTGTGGTCTAGCAGCGGCCACAGCTGCGGTAGCTGCAGCGGTTGTGGCCTCAATCAATACGGCGTACCGCTCATCAAATGTCTCCATCAACGTGGTCTTAATAGACCCAAACATCTCCGGAATCTCAGCCCAGATCGCTGCAGCTACCTCCTCATGAATCATCTGACGAAGCTCCTCGTCAGTCAGACTACTCGTACCAGGTCTGTGGCGTGGTCCAACCATGATGTCTCTGAAATACAACATAAAAATATCAGAGACTCTATCGGGCATAATCGCACTCGATAACGAGTCCTACTCAGTCTCCGATACCCAGGGATTCTTACTTGGGTTGCCCACTGACCCAGTGTCTTTAGTAGTACGGGCCCAATACTACCAACTACACCGCGTCAGTATTCACCCCAAGTCCTCCTCCCCAAGCCCCGAATCCTGAGTACTCTATTCTTGCCATGCACTAGATACCCCCTTACTCTCAAAGCACCTCACAGAAGCAGGTTTCCCTAGACTAAGGCATCACAAAATCAGGCCACTCTAGTCCTAATATGAATACCTAGTCTACTAGCATGCGTATCATATCATATCATATCTCATAACACATATTGTAAGAGTATTTTGGGGATTTTACCGTTCGGGCGCTGGCTGACCGTACACACTCCTTCTTTGGTTGCTTCAAAATCACTTATCAAATTTTATTGATTTATTAATTAAAATTTTCTCCAATCCCCGGTTTGCGTTTAGTTACGCCCGAAGGTGTACCCGAATCCCTCAAACCAAGGCTCTGATACCAACTTGTAACGACGGAAATTTTAAACCAATTTTTTTTTCATTTTTACAAACATCAAAACATCGAGTAATTATTTAAGTTCCAATGTAAACAATATTGTCACGACCGATTACATAACAAAGATCACAAAATAGTTTTCCCCGAGTGTGTGTACGATCATGCCGGCGCCTTGTCACGGTCCTCGCTAGTACCTGAATCACATAACACAACAACTGTAAGCATAAATGCTTAGTGAGTTCCCCAAAATACAATCTACGCACATACGCCCTTCCAAGCCTTGACCTTCCGGTCCATGTGTCTCAGGGGACTTCCGTCCCATCTGGGCAAACCTTCCGGTCCTACCCACGACAACCTTACGGTCCATTTTACAACGCCTTCCGGCCCATAACATAATTCCTTCCGGCCCATATCAAGCATATCATACATGGCACATATAACGATTAACTTATCACAAATGATTCATATATCTCATATCATATTCGACCTTCCGGTCACACAGTTAAACCCTTCCAGGTACAGTATAGTGAGAAGACTCACCTCGTATATCTCGATAACTCGTGAATGCTGGAAATCACTCGTGCTCGAACCCCCGAGCTATAATCCTCCTATAACATCATATATCTATAATTAATACTTGGACCACTAAGGTTGACCATCCCTATCAAGTCAACACTGGACAACTTTGGTCCACAGTCATTGGTCAATTTGATCGGACTCGGCGAGTGCACTAGAGAGACTCGGCGAGTCTACACATTTTCACCAACTTGCAAGGATTTTCCCTTTGACACGTCGAGTACTCCCCTAACTCGACGAGTTCCACCTGGTCATGAATCATGGGGCCACCACGACTCAACTCACCGAGTCGCAAGGACAACTCGGCGAGTCCCAACTCGACTCGGTCCACCTGTCAATATCTCTCTAACTCTCTGTGACTCACTGAGTCACCCACAACTCTGCAGGACTACTCACTGGGTGGTTTTAAGGACAATCTTACAGGTACTCGTCGAGTCTGTTCTTCAGACTCGGCGAGTCCATGCCATGCATCAGCTAAAACTTGCTTCTGCGGTCAGATCCGTTCCATACACACATAGATCTGGCCTTCCCAAGTTCATTTATCACGTAAAGTCTCAGTCTTGGCCGCCATGCAACACTTACAAGGCTCTTTTTGGGGAAATAACCTCTAATATGGCCACCCTAGTCTCCAACTCAAAAGAATGGACATAAAGCATATCATTTAGGGCCTTCTAGACCTGCTAAGGTACAGATCTAGGTTCCATATCTCCATGGGACCTTTCATACTTCAAATACAAGTCAAATAAGGCAAGAAGAAACCCTAGATTTGACATATCAACCAAAACACGAAGATTAGCTCTGAATCGAAGAAAAGAAAGGAAGCTTAAAGGAAGAGTAAGTTGGTTTCGATCGTAAAGAGATGGATTATAATCGCATGGTTCAATGAACAGAATTTTTAGCTGATGCTTAAGAGTCATGATAAATTGCTTAGGAATAGATAACAACATGTTTTTCATTTGTAATTGCATTGTAATGAAAGTTTTTACGGAAAATTTTTAAATAAAGGGAAAGTTTTTTATTTTTATTTTAAGTTTCCTTAAAATAGCATTTGTGAAAAATTGTTGTTTATATGATTCTATTGATAGCAATATTGGAAAATAGATTTGATTCTTTCGCTTTTGGTAGTGTCATAATTTACCAAATAAGGAAAGCTTCTCATCACCCAAGTTTCAGTTGGATAGAAACTTGGAATCATGCAACTTGTATTGTATGATGAATGAGAATTTTCCATCTTTGGGAAATTAATACTTATTCCTTATTCACATGTATGTGTGAGTCAAGTGAAGGACAGGAGATCAGGTACACTTGGTTGTGCGCTAATCAGGTTCACCACAAAGAACGATAAGACTAGTTGTCATGCTTTACCAAAGCGTAGTAAATATGGTTGTGCTTACAAGTTTAAGTATAATTTTGAAACATTGGAAAAGTTTCGATATATGGCAGGACGAATGATAAGAATCAAAGTAGGCAGAAAGATAGAAGTTTCTCCAATCTGAAAAGAAGGGAGAGTACTTCAGTATCATGTTTTATGATCATCTTAATGATTATGAAAAACCATATAACAATTGATCCTCTAAGGACATCTTAGTGCATTTGTTTGACTAAGAAGAGGAATTGTGAATTGTTGAAATGGTTAAATCAAAAGATGAGTCATACTTCGTTCCTACAATAAGTCCTAGAGTTATACTCCAAGATTGTAAATTGAGTGACATAATCTTTAAAAGGTTTATAACATTTGTCAAATGTAGAGTAAAATGTTTTCTTACTCTTGTACATTTGAAATTGGTAAGTTGTGATATTTTTTTTTTTTTGATAAAAATGGAGACCACCTAAGAACAAATGTGTGAAGTGTTCATCTTGATAAGAATCCACACTAACTCTTGAATATTTGTTTGTTAAGAAATGGTTCTTGACATAGAGAATCTTATATGTCAAGCGGTCACTGAGAGTCTTATAGATCTTGAAAACAGGTTCGAGAAGTAATCAAGAGTCACTACTAGAAAAACAGCCTTTATCGACGCTCATTGCGCGTCGTAAAAGGCTCAGACGACGCGCAAATGCACGTATAGGAAGGCCCTGTCATAAAGAGAGACGAAGCGCATTTACGACGCGCGTTTACGACACGCAATGCGTATCAAGGAAGGCCCTGTCATAAAGGAAAACGACACGCATGTTAATGACACGCAATGCGTATCAAGAAATCCACTGTCAAGAAAGGCCATGTCATAAATGAAGATGACACACATTTTTGCGTATCATATTTTTAAATGTTTAAAAAAAATATTATTTATAGATTTACTTATTTTCAAATTAAATTTGGATTTAATGTTTCATAATAGAAAATAAAATATCATATACAAAAAATAAAATCCATTTCATAAGTTTAATGTCATACAATTCTATTTCTTACAATATATAAATTTGCATCTAATCTACTATGTACATCAAATTCCAACTAAGTAAATTTGCTTCTTGCATTTCATAATTCTTAGAGACTAATGCTCCAAACAACTGATTATATGGATAAGCAGTTGTACATTGGCCCATCTCACACAATAATGACTTAGCCAAATTCAACTCCAAGTCTTTACTGCATCTTGCTGATAATGCTGCAAGATTTAAATCAAGTGGCTTCATATTCCTTTCTTCCATCAACTTTACCTGATGCACAAAATACATAGAAACAAAAAAACATTGTAGAGGAAGGGGTAATTTGGGAAAATGTGAGGGGTATAATATAATAAGATTTAAATCATAACCTTATCTTTGACGATGTTGTTATGGGAATCCGTATTGATCAGGGGCAATAAGAGCAAAGCAAATAAATTGATGTTTGTTTTTTAAATAATAAATTAAATTAGCCTTAATATAAATTGATACATTTAGGGGGATTTTGTTTTTTAAAATTATTAACCACTTACTGGACTAAAATGTCTAACATGGTACCATAACTCTTACCAGTGACATAAATCCATGAATTCAAACAAAAATAAGAAATTTATATGTAATATTTCTTTTGTAATGTATTCGAATATTAACTAATTCATTCTGCATATGGAATACCTGCTGAGGTCAAGGCAACAAATTGCTGCTAAACTAGAGATGAGGCAACCCATTAGAAGCCTTTTTGAAAGTAAAACTTGATAATAGGCCAGGCGAAGAGTAAAGACGTAAATGCCTTTCCTTATAAATCATGTGTTATTATGATTATGCTTAAAGTAAAAGACAGAACATAAAGAATGGGAATGGAGGTTGAGTACCTTATGAAGTAATAGAAGAAGAAATCAGCATAAACAGCTGTTTGTATTAAGCCAGAGAACTAGGCTGAAAACAAACAAAACAAAAGTCAAATGAAATACATGTATAGACAATAAGAATAAGAGAAAAGCTTTAACTTGCATATCCATCCATTGAAATGGGACTGTGTGAGATACCAAAAAATCCAGTTGAGAATATACAATGCACGGTATGCGCTAACAATACAATGCAAAATATAGAAGGGAGAATACCCAAGAAAGAAAACATATTGACCGGTCAAATTGTCAACATTTCCACTTCGCTGCAGCAGAACCAACTGTGGGAGAATAACAACAGCTTCCAAATAGATAGAAAATGCCCAACATATCTGCACATTCCTAATAATATTAAAACTATACAACCTTATCTGTTGCTACATTTTTATATCTTTATAACACTCCAATTAGGCTAAGCTTTTTTTGGGGGAGGGCGTTTAGGTCTTTTGGACAAGAGCCAGTCCATATTAAAATAGCCGTTTATATCCCTTCTAATTATACTCCTGTGGAACATGTGCTTCAAATGTACTCCACTAGCAATCAACCATTACACCATCAACATTAAAATCAGTACAAGATCAACATTAATATATATTTGTTTTAGTGGTTGTGGATTATGATATTTGACCTGAAAAGGGCTTTTTCAGCACCAAGGATTTGAAGGGTAAAAGAAGATCATTTTGAAAGAAATAGCAAGGGAAAAAAGGTAATTAAACATATAAATGAGTTAACCTTGAGTTCTTTTCATTTTTAATTAAAGTATTATCATGATATGATAAGGGGGAGAAAGAGATAAATGAGTTACCTTATTTTCCTTATAATAGAAAGCACTATAGTGAAGCTTGTAGCGTTAAAACCTGTACAACCATAATATAAATAATTCAATTTTCATATATAACAAGAATTAGCAATTTATTATTTTTTTTAAATTGAAACCTGAACAGGTAACTGAACAACTCGTTCATCTGAACCTAGATTTGGCCTTGACATTTGAGATGCAATTGATATAAAAAAATCCCTTGCCCTCATTCTATCCCATAAAAAGTTGTATAAACCAAGAAATCGATCATCATAGGATTGATCCAACAAGTTTAAAAGATACTCCATTGTCTTTTGCAGGATTACCATTGGTCTTATCAGTGCAGCTTCCCTCTCAGCTATCCTAGTGTACTTGAAATAAGTAAAAATAAAAATTTTAATTATACATATTACAATCAAGAAATATAAATAAAGGGTGGTGATGTTGCCACTGCAACTTTTAATCCTTCCACTTAAATAAACTGTGAATTGAAAACTATGCCCTTATTTTATTAAAAGAAAGCAATCCTATTTTTTTTTCACAAAACGCACATCTAGCAAACCAATAACCAATTCATCGTCGATAGTATCAACCTTTTTTGAGTTTCGGATTCATCTGTGTTATCCATTTTTTAATTTTGATTATGATACGAATTTCTACTTTTACAAATGATTGAATACCCACATCATATTTATGACTTACGAGGGAAACAACCAGGCCAAGATCATGGGGTTTTTCGGAAAAAAGATTGATATTTCTCTCTTTTAAATAAATAGGAGCATAATTGACAATTTATATTTTTTTCCATCAAAAATTAAAGTGGCAATATCAGCTCCCCTAAATAAAACAGAATTCCAAACATCCCCTTACCTTCTTAAATGCAAGAGATTCAGTTGTCTGATTTCTATCTCCATCCAAATGTTCATATTGATCAAGATCTCTTTTCCTCTCTCTCTCTCTCTACTCTTTCTTGCTCTATATAAAAATAAAAAAACAAAAATTAAATTCAAGGCCTCAAGGGACTCAAATGGTATTTCCTTGAACAAAAAGATACCTGGACACATATCTTTTCGTCTCTAAATCGGGCCAATCTTTTCGCTTTAGCTTGCAATTCTCTGTAGTAGAGTATGTAAGAAATAGAAAAGTCCTTATATGTATGTTTAGCTCAATAAGTTACCTTTCACTGTCATCAAGAACAAGATCATTTGATGGTGTAAAAGGTAATTTGCTCCGTTTTGGAACAGGTATATAATTTGGATTGATTGCAGGTGTTTCAGGTTTATCAAGATCAGTATATTGTGGAGACCAAATATGATTTTCTGGATCAATTTATGGATTGCGCCTTGCAGTTGATCTTGGAGGAGATACAGAAGGCCTAGAAAGTGAACAAAAAGAATATTGTTCATTGTTCAATAACCTGAATGATGATAGTAAGTGTAATTGTTATCTTGAAAAAGAAAAGAAAGAAAGTAACTTGCCTCACTACAACAGTTCATGAGTTTTGCAGGATGTCTTTATAGGTAGGGAGTAAAGGTGGTGATCTTGTTCTTTTCAAATCTTGAACTTGATTTTTGGCAGGAGACTCAGTTCTACGGCTATGTGATGGATTAATAGGTTGTAGTGCAGAACCTTGATTAACTTGGGGTTTTTGAGAAGAAGCATTGAACCTAAGGAGATTAGAGCTATTAGTGACTTCTAAGATCCACTTAAAGAGATTACTCATATACATAATGTAAATCTGATAGAAATCTTAAGAAGACTATACCATGTATATGGTGATTGGGAAGGAGGTCGGAAACTAAAGGAAGGTTATTGTTTTTGAGTACCAGTACCAGTACCAGGACCTGAGTTCTTGTTAAATCCCTGAGTCGACATTTTATTAATTCATTCGAAAAGTGTGTGTCATGCGCTGCATCTCCTCACTGTTTGAGTATCAGAATGATGAGCATGACCTACAAAAAATGTATGTTGATCTCTGTTTAGTAACAAATTTCATATAAATCAAAACTCAAGGGTCTGTTTGTGAAGGTGTAATAAGGGTTTTCAATGCCTATCGCAAATGAGAACCTTTTTTTTCATTGAATTGTCGTTTTTCAAGTTTCTTGAGGGTGTTCTGTTTTTCTATAAAACTAACTTTTGTGCATTCGAAATGGTCAGCCACGGCTGAGTTGACGAGAACAATATTTGCTTATAGCAAACAATATGAAATTACGAATGTTAAACACCAACAAATTAATTTTAGCTTTTTTCAAAATTGACAATGAATTAGATGAAGACAAACCTGCGTCAAAATTAACGGAGAAGATAGAGTTGTTGATTTGAGGATGAACCATCAATTTCACACTTTAGGGTTTTTCTTTGGCTCGTTTGAAATGGTGTCGGAGAAGAGCAAGAATGAGCGAAGTGTGTGTGTGCTTGTTTTCGTAATGTATTCTGGTGAGAGCTGAAGATCTAGAGAGCTTGTAGCTCTAACTCGTGTAAAAAAGGATCAAACTTGTGTTAAAATTGGGTAAAATAGATAACTACATGTGTGTACTCAGTGCAAAAGAAGAGTTGAGATATCAAATTGAGACAGGAGAATAAGACGTCGATTTAGTCAAACCATTTATAGTGTTTCCTATTCTCTCAATCCCTCCTCCGATTTCTCAAACCTGTGCTTCATTGTATCGCCATCGGAGATAAAGACATAGGGAATGGATGAGCTATTAGAGGCATTGCTGTCTACCTACCAATTTATTCCAACTCATAAGTAGCCTGCGTCGACCATGAATGCGATGTTGCAGTGGTCTGTTAGAGATAGGCAGAAAGGAGGGACATGGATGGTGGAAAAGGGTGGCCTGGTGGTTCTAGGGTTTTTATACAAATGGTGGTGTTAGTAACCAACGATGTTGGTGCGAAATAGGGGTGGTGATCTTGTGGTATCTTGTGTCGGTGGTATATTGGGGCTTTATTGGAGACAATGGGGCTTTATTGGAGACGATGTTGGTGCGAAATAGGGCTTTTATACAAATGGCCCTTGTGCTCCCGGGTAGCAAGAAATTAAGATTGAACAAGTTCATTCCATATAAGCTTGGATTTGTCACTAACCTTGTCTTATGATTATGGTTTTGACAAGTTCATATGGCTAGGAACACATACACTATAAAAATCTAAGTCTCATAAGGTTTCTCTCCAAATCATGAAAATGATGGTGAGGAGATGCTTTCACTAAGTAGATTTTAAAGGATTAGAGTTAGCAGTTGTGTAGTTGCATTCTCAAATTCGATTATGATTACGACATCCCTTTTCATAGTTCGAGTTGTGAGAAATGGAAAATAGTTTGAACATCAGGGACTTATTAGTTTAAGTTCTGAATGGTTCAAACACACACATGTGTTATTTAATCTGAAAAAGTGTATGGGCTTGAGAAGTCTTATAAAGACTTATCGAAGCATCTCATATCAGAAATCTAAACTTTGGCAAGGGAGTCAATAAAGTGTTAATTTCTAGAAGTCCAGCTGATTCCTAGATACATGTAAAAGCTAGTGGGAGCATAAGTGTTATGCTAATAAGGATATTGTGGCAACCCAAAATTTTCTATATTGTACAGTCAAACACTTCATAGAGAGTCAAACTC
Source organism: Lactuca saligna (assembly GCF_052625555.1). Taxonomy (NCBI): domain Eukaryota; kingdom Viridiplantae; phylum Streptophyta; class Magnoliopsida; order Asterales; family Asteraceae; genus Lactuca; species Lactuca saligna. Next base: position 98,321,000 of record NC_136421.1, read on the forward strand.
ATTTCTGCTACCTTTTAACATGTTTGGTGTCCGTTTGAGAAATTCTGAGCATTAATCCTTCAAGTGGTAATCATAGGACGTATAATCTCGGGCATATTGTACATCATAGTTGTATCAAAACTCCAAGAAATTGGAGTTTACGAACCCAACATGCAGTTTGGGGTCGTAAACTTCATGGGGTATATATGGCCCTTAGCCATTTTTATTCATTTGTTCCATTTTCAACTAGAGAAAAACCCGATTCTCTCCCAAGGATCCTCAATCTTTCATCCCGAATTGTAAGTACTTCTACCCTAGAGTGTTTTAAAGCCTAATACATGTTTAGATATCATTAAAATCACTCAAGATTCACAAGAAGAAGGAATTTACGGACCAAGATCTTCTTGGACCGTAAACCCTAATTTGGTTGCCAAAGTTCTCCTAACTCCTTCCTTATGCTTAGAACCTAGCTTAGGTCTTACCCTTGAAGCATTAAGGAGCTTAAACATCAAGTTTTAAATGGTTGAATGTGGGTTTACGACCCAAGATCTTCTTAGGCCGTAAACCCCCTCAAATGGTGCAATGGGTGCCCTAATAACCTTAACTAGCCTTGGACCTTAACCTAGAATTGTACATCTTTGATCTAAGCACCCAAAAATTCGAAACCATGAGTTTACAGCCGTAAACTCATGGGGAAGTGGTCCCTGGACCGTAAACACATGTTAGGGTCATTTTAGGACCTTAAACCCACGCAAACACTTGTTTAAGCTTTAGAGCACTTAACAACTTAAGTCCTTAGAGTTTTAATCCCCTTTTTGGTGACCAATTGAGAGTTTACGGCCAAGAGTAAACTCCCCTGGTCCATAAAATGCAATGAACATGGTCATTAGACCATAAACTCCCTTATAAGGCCTTTCACTTCTTTGTTGCAACCCGATAGCCTCCTAACACTTTTACCAAAGTGTTTTCCTCAAATTATGATGTTTATACATGTTTAACTAGTGTTATAATCACTAATTGTTTATATACACATGTCTTCATATGTTATTAGGCTCACTGTGTGTGTCTAAGTCTTCACTTGACACCAAGCACTTTTCCAACACTTCCTTCCGATCCGCTCACTGCAGGTGAGTTCATACCCCTTATTTAACCTTTTAAATGTTTTTAAATGCTTTATGGGGGGATACAAGTTGAATCATGCTAATTATTATATCAGTCACATGTGATTAATAACTAGCATGCAAATGGATTTACTATACGTTAACTGTTTTACCAAACAAATTTCTTCAAATGACTTTCTTAAACGTTTTTTATGTGTTTAAAACTCTTTATCAAACTGTCTTACATACTGAGTGTTCCTTTTCAAAACTCCGTTACAATTGTGTTTCAAAAGAAAGGTTTCCTTATACTTATAACTGCCCTTATCAAATAAACTTCTTTCAAACCGTTTTACAAACTGACATCAAGTCATCTTTTCTTAGTTCTTAAACTTTTATAAGGCTTTACAAAACTTCTTTTATACTTTTATATTGTCAAATGCATGCCTATGTATGTATAGTTATATAAGTAATGTTTAAAGGACTTAGGAAGGCTAGCTCGCTTTATCTCCTTTTCCTTGTTGGGATGTGCATTTAGGGCATCGATTAACCATCCGAAGGTCATCTAAATATTAGTTATATATTATGTATACATATATAAACATAAAAGTTCTATCATTCAATTCAATACCCTTGGATAGCAAGGATATACGTTCATGTTCAAAAGTACCAGTCATATTACTAGTAAACTACAATAGGCGTAGTTTAGGAAGTTACTAATACTATTACTAGAACAATAAATCATACAATGAGTCATTTCATACATGAGTCACTACTGGCTAGATAGAGAGAGAGAACACGCAATACAGCTAGTACACATAGTACATTACTATACATGCTAGATAGAGAGAGAACACACAATACAGCTAGTACACACAGTACATTACTGTACATGCTAGATAAAGAGAGAACACACAATACAGATAGTACACACAGACAGCTAGCACATACATTACATATACATTCATGCATTTTGTAAGCCACTAAACGGGACATGGCACTACCTACCATGACCGTTTTTGTATCCAGAATCTCCTTAATTGGGGAGCGTATGAGTTTGCGTATAGATCTATACTGGATTGACTATCCTACACCTTGTTGCTCGCTATAGTGGGACTTGCAAGTCTACGGGTGCCAAATGTCATTTCTTACGGCGTCTTACATCATCGTTTTACTATTGAGTCGGTAGCAAGATACAGGCCGATCACATGGTACTTTAAATTTCATTTGGTTTAAGGTAGTTAGTATAGCAGTAGTCACTTATTATAATACTACAGTACTATATTATTTCCCTATTACATTCACTTCGTGAACATTCACACGATGCACGGTAATGTAAATACTATATTTTTGGTTAATGATAGTCAAATTTGGGAAAATACACAATCTTATAAGAGACACAGTCTGAGACTAGATGCCTTGGTAGAAGGCTACTTTCAGTAGGAAGCATAGGGTTTTCTAGGTTATTCAAAACTTTTACATACTCATACTTACAAATACAGTCTTACAAATACATTCTAAATACATTATTATATATACATACACTAAAATACTTATGAACTCACAAGCTTTAAAGCTGATACTCTCTTTCAAAATAACTTGTATCCTTAGGTCACAAGTAGACAGGTACCGATGCAAGGTTTACAGATGATGGAGCTCGTTCAAGGATCATCTTTCATTTTGATTCATACTTTAGTGTCTATTAAACATGTCAGAAAACTTGTATTATAATTATATTATTAATGCAATGGATGATGTTGTCACACCCCGAACCCGATGGCGGAAACGTTCCGGGGCGGAAGACGTCATGTAGAGTATCACAACCAATGTACATAGTAAGTATAGCAAACACAAAACATTACATTACGTAGAATCATTACATTTGTTTGAAAGTAGAAAAGCAAAGTAATACATGTTTATAGATGAAGAGAATTGTTATCGAGATTTAGAATGCAATCATGATTTATTTGAATGAAAAGTATGAACACAAGATGTAAATATTAATCAGATCTTATACTGATGAAGAAACTGATTACAATAAGCAGAGACAAAAAGTCCTCACATACTTCTATCCTCAGTCCCTATTTATAGGAAACCTGAGTGTACAAAAAAATATACTAAGTCTAGAGCAATACACTTCGCACAAAATGTGACTTAGTAAAATAACTTAGTATGCAAAACAAAAGAAACAACTATTTTGACTTTTACAACATATACCCTCTACAATCTCCCCCTTTGTAAACAGTCGAAACTATTCAGTCTGAGAGATGTTGAATAGTTGAGTTAATTGTTCTTCTAATTTCTGAATACCATGAAATAATCTTTTTGAGCTCCTTCCTGTCTCCTTCGTTGTTCTTCAAGAAATTATTCATACGAATTATTAAATTCGTATATTGCGAAGTTGTATATCTTTCGATTTCTGAGACTTTAAACAAAAATTTCTTTGGCTTCCCTTTTGTATCCTTCCTTGCGAAGACCATGCCAAAAGGTTTAAGGCATATCTCTCCATCTGAATATTTTCTTAATTCTGTTTGAGATAAAGTAGACTCCCTAGGAACAGTCACTTGTTTTCCTCGAACAGATGCAAGCTCTTCATCTGTTAACGCCAAGCAATCATAGTAGTTATCTATGAATTTCTTGATATGTGCGAAACCAAACTTGAACACATTTGTATCATATCCGTTGAATTTATACTCTTCCATTTCCTTGAAGAACAGAGCCACTTGAATAAGATCATTCATATTCATCAACGGAAAGTCAGCTATTGTAAAATCAACAGGCTTGTTATCTGCTCGAACAACAAAATATCTGAAATTTTGAAGCATGTTCTCAAACAGTTCATCCTTCTTGATCATTAGCACCTTCTTAATTTTCATCACGGACCACACCTCATCCTGATCCTTCGCAAGTACTGCATGAAATCTTATTTTCATTGTAGTGTATTCATCTGCACCTTTGAATTTTTCACTAATCTTGTATTGCGTTGTCACGAACATCATCTCATTTATTGGAAAGTCAATTTGACACATGTCTGGATTTGCAATATTGTAACTTCTTCTTGGCTTTTTCTCAAATTCATACAAATGTCTTTCAACAACTTTAGATTTGATAGTTTCATATGAGTATAACTTCGCAGGATCACCTTTGTTCATTGTTGGTGGGTCATTTGCTCTTTGCCTCATAATACTCTGAACTTGCCTTAATTTTTCAATTTCAGCTTCAACTTCAACTTTCTTTTATTCTTTCTCTTTACCTTTTCCAGCATCCACATTTTGAGGTTTCGCACTTGAGCTCCCTCCTTTAGTTGATCCTCTTACAATTCGCTTGAGAATTGGCCTTGTTGTTACTGTTGTTGATGAAATTGGTTTCGTGATTATTAGCAAAGATGTTTTGAGCTGACTAGAATAGACCTTCCCGACAACCTTCGCATCCTCAACTTTACTTCCTTTTATTTCTCCCCCTTGCACCCCTGTGTTAGCAGGTGGTGCATTCTTTGGTAGTAGAGACGTAAAGTTGGTAATTGGGGCTAATGTTTTTTGAATAGCTTGCTCCAGAGTATTAACTTTGAGAGTTAAAAATTCTGGAGTAAGAATCGTCTGTTGAGAAGTTTGAGAAACATAGCTTTTTAATTCAGTAGCCAACAGAATTAATTTTGAAAACTGTTCCTTATTCTCTTGATGCTTGGCTTCGATTAGTTGAGCAGACAGTTGATAATCAGTGGCAAGCTTGGTTACTCTTCCAGCTATGATATCAACACGTTTTTGAACCTCTGTATTTTGCGAATGAAGGTCCTGAATTTCTTTTGCAATTTCAGCCTTTAACTCCTTAATCTTGAAGTTAACATCTTCCTTGACCTTTTTGACATCTTGTACAAAAAGAACATGACGTTCTTTTGTAACACTTTTCAATTCCTTGATAACAGCATCAAAAGATTTTCCTTGAGCTTGAATGCGAAGCTCATTATTTTTATCATTGTCATCAACTTTCGCAACTAGACGCTTCTCAACAGCTTTAATCATTAATTCAACTTCCAAGCCAAAGATAGATGACTTTGTACCAGCATCTGCTTGAGATTGAATAATGGCATTCAATTGGTATCAGAGCAGGATTTCAAACTGCATTGATATGATTTTCGTTTTAGAATCATTTGCTTTTTGAGTAGTATCATCACTCAAAATTTTTCGCGCTTTTTGGTTCTGAAAATCTCTTTTGATCTTCAGAATTGAATCGATTCTGCATTTGAATTGTTTAGTCAAGTGATCGATTAGCAATTTTTGATCAATTCGCTTGATCAATTCACTGTTACATCAAGTTTTTCAAGCTTTCTAAAATTTTATCGTGTTCATCAATGGCGAACTTCAAGATGAACACCACGACTTCTTTCTCTCACTTACTTGGTTCTTCAACCAAAATTCCACTGTTAATCCCTGAATATTATGATCAATGGGTTGATAGGATGGAGGATTACTTAAATGGAATTGATGAAGAACTTTGGAATTGTATCAAAGGAACAGTTCAAGCTCCTGCAAATATTCAATCAATTGGACAATCTGCTACAACAGCTAAAGTTGTTGAACAACAAAACCGCTTGAAGAAGAACGAAAAGAGATGCATGAGGGAACTAAGAGGTGCTTTGCCTCCTGTGGTTTACAATTACATTCGTAGTTGTAAAACAGCAAAGGAAATTTGGATTACTCTGAAAGAGAAGTATCAAGGTAGCGAAAAGACGAAGATCAACTCTTTGAAGCAATGTCTTGTTGAACTTAAGGAATTCATACAAAAGGATGCTGAAACTCTCGAAAACTACTATGATCGTCTGAATGAGCTTGTTTATCGTTGCAATAGGTATGGAATTACAAGGTCTCTCATGGAATTCAATCTAACATTCATCATGGTCCTTCGCAAGGAATGGCAAAGTGTGAGTATGATGATAAAGAATCAACAAAGTTTTGATACAACCAGCCTGAATGATCTCTACAACCAGCTGAAAACACATGAAAGTGAAGTTTCAGAAATGTTTGAAGAATCATAACAAAGTCTAGGAGGTCCTTTAGCTTTTGTCTCAAAGGTTTCAGAGGGTGATATTAATGAAACAGATGGTTCAAACAATGAAGGATTTTTAATGAACTCTGATGATGAAGTTGTTGCATTCTATTCAAACAACAGAATTAAGAAATTTCTCAAAAAGCCTTTCAATCCAAAACGAAAGTCAAATGATGCAAAGAGTGGTGTCGCAAAAGCTGGAGATGAGGAGAAGAAGAAATTGGAAAAAAATAAAGAAAAGCAAAAAGATACGAAGGATTTGAAGAAGTTAAAAGGTCATTCGGAAATTTATTGTCACTACTGCAATGGTGCAAATCACTTTGCATCTGATTGCATGCTGAGAAAGAAAGAGGAGAAGAAGAGAAAAATTAAAGATGAAGCCTACTATTCTGAAAAGCTCAAAGAAGTACATGCGAAGGCGAAAGGAATGTCATTAGTTGCAAGAGGAGAGTCTGATGAAGAAGAGAGTGGAACATATCAGATCTGGTCTTCAGGATCTGATGATGAAGAAATGAGTCATCCAACTCATGGTGCAATGTTCACAGGTTTTGAAGACAATTGCGAAGATAATGTTGCAGGACGATGCTTTGTGTCCAAATCCTCAGACAAATCTCCAACGACCACCAAGGTACGTGCTATTCTTGAATCTTTTAATATTCCTTTATCTGTTTATGATGCTGAAATTACTTCATTTAATGATATTGTGGCTTATTTTGATTCTGTTATTGTGCCCGCTAGTACTGAAGCTCAAAATTTAAATATGCAACTAGTTGAGACATGGAGAGAATTAGAAACAACCCAAACCAGAGTAGAGAAACTAGAATTGTAGATTAAAAATGTAAATTGTGACCCCTATCTAGACCAACAGTCCTCCCTGTTAAACACCTTAGAAAAATTCCAAAGAGAAAGTTCCACAGATAGGGTAAACTTGATTTTTCTGAAATCACTAATTTTTTTAAGAGTGGGTTGATGACCCATCTCATTGAACATGAAGAAAATTTGGGAATTGATGGGTTTGAAGAACGGAGGATTATTAGGAATGTTCAAAAAATCAATGAACATCTTCTTGTTCAGACGAACCTTCTTGTTGTTCATCATGTTGAAGGTGATAACATCAGTGGCATATTTGTAAGATGTTGTTGATGCCGCCATGGACAACCATGTCATTGGGACCGGAAAAGAACTGGACATTGCGGTTGCTAAAGATGATCTTTTAAGTGCAACAATCAACATCTTTAGTTCTTCTAGGTAAGAGGAGACTTTAGGATCAACAAGGTAATTTGTGCTTTGAATCTTCATTAGTGATTGTGAAAGAACTTCGTCTGTGTTGGATTAAGTAGCAGCCATTTTTAGGTTTGAAGAAGATAACGAATTAGAGAATTTGGGAATTTTTGTTTTGATCGTGTAACCGTATAGCAGCTTCTTGAACCCCCTTTTATACATAATCCTGATTGATTTGAATTTGAAGCGGGATGCATTTAATGAGATCCAACGTGGCACCTTGAAAATCGGACCATTACTGCAAAAGTTAGCCATGTGTAAAAAAGCAACTGTTACATCGCCTTGAAAACCGCACAAAATACCATTCGTCACGTATACACAGCCTGTCAATATTCCCGTTATTGAATTGTAACCGTTAGAACCCTTCGCATGGAGGCAATGCTCCTTCACTTTTGGGATGAAAAGCGAAGTCATATGTCAGACTTGCGAAATCATCAGTCTGAGTTGGTATTACTCGGAACCTTAAGGATTTTGTGAGTGCAGTGTTCCAAAGAAATAAGATAATAAACAAATAAAAAAATTTGGAATTCTGTGACTTCAAAAATTCAATTTGACACAAAGGCAGTCAAACCCCAAGCAAAGGTTACTTCATTAATCATCAAGAGAGATGATCAACAGCTTATGTATGTTCCCGTGAATTACAATCGAATACTTTTTGATAAGTGTCAAAGGGCTTCTTTTGAAAAGTTAATGTTGGATTGGTTTAAAATTTGATTACATATCAACCTTAACATAAGGTGAGAAATTGTAACTGAAATTACTTGTATGACCAGTGTAGTCAGTGACAAGTCAGCTTTTGAAAATGTTTATCATGACTAGTATATGCGAATGAAACTCACACTGAAATCCTATTAAAAAAAATGTTGTATTGGACCTTGTTGGGTAACAAACATCGTGGGTTGCGAATGTTTGATCAAGACCACGCATGCAAATTGAATATGATTTGGAGTTTTGAATTTTGGTACTAAAAAAAAAGTTTCGTTAATATCTGGAACAATGTTCCCCGTTAATTCCTTAAGTTGAAAGATGTTTGGGTTTCACCTTCATCACGGACTCATGATGTCAGATCCTTAACACAGAATGTTTGTATATCTAGGTCTCGATGGGTTTGATCAGAGACCTCTCGGACATACGTCTTTGTGTGTGATTTGTGTTAAGAATTTTATGATGAAAAAGATTGGATATAAGATCGAATGTACCTCTGTTATGTGTGGACCAAACAGAAAACTCTTAACTCATTTGAGAAGAGTAAGGTTGCTCTTTTGACTAATGCTAATATAAGCATTATTGGGAAGAAATTTTCATGAGATAATATCATTAAGGCTTTCGTTTCGTACACATAGAGTCATATGAGGCTTGAGACAACATGCTGCAGCATGCTTCTAGGGACATCCTAACTAGTACAAAGTTGGAAAAATAGTACCTTCCCATAGAAACATACAAGCATGACCTCTTCGCATTAAACTCTGAACTAAACTAAAAACACACAATACTTAAATAACAAATAAAAATATATATTTTTGTGAATTTTTGACTTTTTCGAAAGAAAAAAAATAACAAAATAAAATCTTTTTGGATTTTTGGTTTTTCGAAAATAAGAACACAACAACAAAAAAAATATTTTTGATTTTTCAAGTTTTTCACAAAAACAATTGAATCTTTGTTACCACTTGTACGGATACGAACCCATGCGAAGCCTCTGAATGCACAGTAACTTTTGAACAATTCCAACTCAGAGTTGCTGAATGTACCTTTCATTCTTGAGATTTTGAAACTGAATTCACATCGATCATCCCCAAACCTGTTAAAATTCTTACAAATGATTTTTCATCAAGAGGTTTAGTAAAAATATCAGCAAGTTGTTCAGTGGTTTTAACAAAATGAATTTCAATATTCCCATCTTCCACATGATCTTTGATAAAATGATATCTAAGAGCTATGTGTTTTGTCTTTGAGTGTTGTACTGGATTATGACAAATGCGAATTGCACTTTGCGAATCACAATACAAGGGAATATTTTTCATGTTTATTGCATAATCACGTAGTTGACTCTGAATCCAAATGATTTGCGAAGTGCAAGCAGCAGCTGAAATATATTCAGCCTCAATAGTTGATATAGCAACACAAGTTTGCTTCTTTGACTGCCAACTGACCAATTATCCATCAAATAGTTGACATCCACCACTTGTACTTTTTTTATCCAAAGAACATCCTCCAAGACCAGAATCTGAAAAATCTTCAATGAAAAATCCCGATTTCGCAGGATACCAAAGTCCTAACGAAATTGTTCCTTTAAGATAGCGAAAAATATTTTTCACTGCAGTTAAGTGAGCTTCTCTAGGATTAGCTTGATACCTAGCACAACTACACACAGAAAACATAATATCAAGTCTACTTGTAGTTAAGTACAATAAAGACCCTATCATGCTTCGATAAAGTATTAAATCAACAGTAGGAGTATCTAATGAAGGAGTTAGTCTTATTCCCACTGCCATTGGTACTTTAAGCTTCGTGCTATTTGTCATTCCAAACTTTTCTAGAAAATTCTTTGTATATTTTTCTTGGTTGATCAAAATTCCATCCTTGTTCTGTCTTATATTCAAACCAAGAAAGTTGTTAATTTTTCCTATCATGCTCATCTCAAATTTACTTTTCATGAGATTTTCAAATTCATTAGACAATGCTAGATCAGTTGAGCCAAAAATAATATCATCAACATAAATTTGAACAAGCATAAGATGATTCCCAACTTTCTTGCGAAATAATGGGGGATCAACGGATCCTTGTTTAAATTTAGATTGTTTCAAAAAATTGGTAAGAGTAGCGTACCAGCTCTTGGTGCTTGTTTTAACCCATAAACAGCTTTGTCTAAAATGTAGACATGATCAGGATGTTCTTCATTTACAAATCCTGGTGGTTGTTCAACATAAACCGTTTCCTCAAGTTCTCCATTTAAAAATGTGCACTTAACATCCATTTGAAAAACATCAAAATCTTTGTGAGCTGCATAAGCTAAAAATATGCGAACTGCTTCGAGTCTTGCAACAGGTGCGAAAGTTTCTTCATAGTCTATTCCTTCTTGTTGCGAATATCCTTTAACCACTAGTCTAGCTTTATTTCGAATAATATTGTCATCTTTGTCGTTTTTATTTTTAAAGATCCATTTTAATCCGACAATTGAAACATCAGAAGGTTTAGGAATTAATCTCCAAACCTTGTTTCATTTAAATTCAGTCAGTTCAGGTTGCATAGCAACAACCCAATCTGAGTGTTCCATAGCATTCTTTACTGTCTTTGGCTCTATTTTCGAAATAAAAACATTAAACATGCACAATTCTTGGTTCGCATTTAGTACCTCATTTTTCGCATGAATTTGAGCTCTTGTCAACACACCATCTTGTGGATTCCCAATCACCTGTTCTTTGGGATGAATACTTGTCCATTTCTCAAGTGGTGGAAAATCAGGATTAAATTCCAATGGTGCATCTTCGTACATATCTTCATTTTCAGATCCTGCAACAGAAAAATTATCATTTAATTCATGAAATTCATCATTTTCATCAAGATTAATTGTCTCTGTTTCATCATGCTCCCGCTCAACATGATGTTCATCTTGATGCTCCCCCTCAAAATGATATTCCTGTTGATTTTGCGAATGCTCCCCCTCAACTTGATGATTCATATTTTCTTTCTCCCCCCTCGAAAGTTTGCTCTTCCACTATATCAACTCCAGGCACACTTTCACAAGATATCGACGTTGTAGTGATTGTTGAATCATCATTATGTTTTGAGGATTCTGGTGTTTGATTATCAGGAGCATTAACTTCTACATCTATTGCCCTGTCCGGAGTTCCAAAAATTAAGTCATCATCAAAATCATTTATTTCTGAATTTTCAATCTGAGTATCTGAATCAACAAGAGTTGATTTATGTTCAAATTTACTATCCGTTTGTTTAAGATAGTAATCATCAAAAGTTAAATTAAAAGTTTCTTCAACTTTTCTTGTTCTCTTGTTTAACACCCTGTATGCAGCTGAATTTTGCGAATATCCTAAGAATATGCCTTCATCAACCTTAGCTTGGAACTTGGTCAAATTATCTTTTAAATTCAGTATAAAACACCTGCAACCAAAAACATGGAAAAATTTGACATTAGGTTTTCGATTATTGAGTATTTCATATGGAGTGACATTGAATATGCGATGAATGAATGACCGATTATGAGTAAAACACGCAATTGATACTGCTTCAGCCCAAAGATATTGAGGTAAGTTTGCATATGTTAACATGGTTCTGGCTGCTTCACATAAAGACCTATTTCTTCTTTCAACAACACCATTCTGTTGTAGAGTATATGGTCAGAAGAAATTATGCGAAATGCCTTTTTCCGTGAGAAAAGAATCCAGTGTTTGATTTTTAAACTCAGAACCATTATCACTTTTAACTTTGCGAACATTCTTTTTAAGGATAGTCTCAATCTTTTTGATAAAATCAATCATCGTCTGAGCAACTTCAGATTTTAACCTGAGAAAAAATACCCATGTGAATCATGAAAAATCATCAACAATAACTAAAATGTACCGCTTTTTATTGATTATAGCAACAGTCAACGGTCCACATAAGTCAATGTGAAGAAGTTCCAATGGTTCCACAATTTTTGAATCTATCACAATCGGATGACCTTTTCTATGTTGTTTTCCTTGTTCGCAAGCTGCACACAAAGGATCATTGTCAAATTTTAGTATAGGTAAACCTCTAACTAAATCTTCAGTGACCAGTTTGTTAATGTTGCGAAAGTTTAAATGCGAAAATCTTGCCAAAGCCAGCTAACATCATTAGATGCCTTTGTTAGTAAACACAAAGCAGGTTTGCTCACGATTGGTTTGATGTCCAATGTAAACATATCAACATATCTTTTGGATTTGAGAAGTGCTTCATTAGTCTTTGCATTTGAAATGATACTTCCTTCTTCGTTAAACACAACCTGATTTCCAGTACCCATAACAAGTTGCAAAACACTAATAAAGTTATGTTGAAGACCTTCAACATAAGCAACCCTGTTAAGTGTGAATTGTCCATTTGTGACTTTTCCATATCATTTCACTTGACACTTGTGATTATTTCCAAATTTGACTACTCCAGCATTCTCCAAGCTTCTATAAACAAAAGTTAGACGTGACTTCCATACGCTCTGTCTTCAGCAAAAGAAGGCGGGATACCTGTCTAAGGAGAATATGAGAATACAAGCAATTTAAAAATCAGCATAAAGCTGGTGAGCTCATAAGCTGTTTGTTTATGTAAAAAAATCATGTTTCCTTTGGTTTTCTGAAAAGTTGTTATCCAAGAAAATCCCATTTTTTCTTATAAAGACTAAAAGTGTTAAACTTTTGAATTCCGTTCGGTGCAACAGTAGATAGTTTAATACGTAAAACTATGTATATTAAAAAAAAACCCTAGATTACCATCCAGTAAAATAGTAGGTAGTTTTAATATATAAAACTATAGATTAAAGGAAGATATAAAATCCGTGAACAAAATTTATACTAATACGTATTGTGATTCGGATAACCATGCTAATATGACACGAGACCTCCTTGACGTTCTTCAGGCGTCGGACGATATCTAGAATTTGTCACCCCAGGCGTGCCCGCCTAACTGTAGCTAATAGTTAAGGTGTGGGATTGTCAGTCCCGAACAGATCTATTCACAAATTCCACGCTCTTCCTACAGGAGACTCTGGTTATACTTTCGGGGAGGATTTACTGATAACCCAAAGGGTTTAATGAATACAAATCTCACAAGCTAGTATTTAATTATTCACAATGTACTCGGTCGTTATCAAACATCATAATCGTTTTGAAACATAATACAATAAAAACAATTTAATACAAAGAAATTATATGGCATGATATTCTAAATTAAACAGACATAAACTGAATCAGACATAGTTTATCTATTAACTTTGCATGAAATATGTACCCGTGAAACAAGAAATAAGGATCCCAAATTATTCCCATAATAATTTGATTGTTTTGATTGTCTCAAACACTATAATTGAAATCTACGTAGTTATATTCAGAAAAACATCCCTTATGCTCCGCATGATACAAAAGGGGTAAAGATATCTAAAAGTTTGCCAGATATTTATAGAATTACATCAGTTTTATGTTTCGAAAACATTTATAGTTTGCTTGTATCCCCCCCCCCCCACTTGAAAAAATTGAAAAACACTGAAAAAGGTGTAGGGATATGAACTCACCAGACGAGAAATGTGCCGGTTGGATGCTAATTCTCAATTTGGGGGTTGAAATCACGCGAGGATCCTATGTAATATGAAGAGATACATAATGTGTATCTAATTAGACCTTGATCTATTAATTAATTAAGAATAAATACTTCTAGACTCGAAAACACTTCAATTCAAGTGTTTGGAATGACCCGGGTAGCATCTAAGGGTGTGTACGGCTTGAATATGGAGTTTTCTCTTCAAGAGTAAACTCCTAATGGAGTTTTCGGCCCAATGACTAACTCCCCATGAGTTTACGGCTGTAAACTCATGGTGGGGGTGTTCTAGGATGCTTAATGGTCTTATAACTCTTGAGGGGTGATGCTAGGATCAAATCTAGGGCATAGGAAGTGATTTAACTAACAAAGGGACCATTTAATGGAGTTTACGGCTGTAAACTAGCAGTTTACAGCCATAAACTCTCTCATACCCAATCCTTATGTGTTTTAGTAGTCCAAGATTAATCACATGTGATTCCAACTCATTTTACAAGTCATAGGATGAAGTTAAGGCACCATTTGATCCATTTATAGGAGTTTACAGCCCAGGAACCCATCCTTGGGGGGTTTACGAACGTGAACTTCTAAGGGGGTAGTTTTCTTGATGATTAAGGTCCCTAACATATTTGTGCATGGTTCTAGACATTATTCCAAGGCTTATGAGGTGCTTAAGGGACATTTTAACACCTTTAAAGGGGTTTACGGCCTATGAAATGGTGTTTACGGTCCAAGCATGCTCTTGGGCTGTAAAATCATGTTTACTCTTCAAATGATAAGGTTTTGATGTTCTAAGTCCAGTATTGTAAGCCCGTAAGTCATATCTAAGCTCCAAATGTGGTTTGGAAGGGTTTTGAGGCACAAAAACCTCATCTATGTGTGTTTGCGGCCCAAGGTTGTTCCAGGGCCGTAAACACATGTTTATGGTCCTTTTTCATAATTTAAACACGAATTTGAAGGTTAAAGATGTTATACTATGAGCTAGGATGGATTACATACCTAATTGGACCTTGAAAATGGGTGATTTTTTGATCAAAAGCTTAGATATGTAGAGAGAGAGAGTAGAGAGAGGTTGAAAAAGATTCAAATGAAGTTCTTTGAACTTTATATATGGGTCAAGTTTGAGACACGGTGGAATTCTACCCGATACTGACGTTTACCGAGGCTTTCGGTCATACCCGATTAAGTGTTTGTAATCCGACGTGGTCGTAACTAAAAATTATCCAATTAAATATCGAAAGTGTTTTCAGGTGTTTCTAACGTGTCTGGATACTTACAAGGTCATAATAAACATCTTAAATTAAATGACCTAATCCAAAATGTTAACGGAAAAATTGAAAGACAAACGGGTTCTACCAACGGGAATGGGTTATAAGGACGGAACAATTTAGGGGTTGTCACATTATCCACCATTAGAGGGAATTTCATCCTGAAATTTAGAATTAAGACACAATCATGGGTTTGGAAAGAGACATGGTCATTTCCGTTTATTCGAGTCTTCGTGCTCCCAAGTGAACTCGGGTTCTCGCATGGTCTTCCAGCGAACCTTCACTATCGGAATACGGCTTTGTTTCGTACATCTAATATCTCGATATATGATTTTGGTTGGTTCTTCCATGAAGTTCAGACTTTG
Organism: Lactuca saligna; assembly: GCF_052625555.1. Classification (NCBI taxonomy): domain Eukaryota; kingdom Viridiplantae; phylum Streptophyta; class Magnoliopsida; order Asterales; family Asteraceae; genus Lactuca; species Lactuca saligna. Next base: position 98,336,315 of record NC_136421.1, read on the forward strand.
TTTGATCTCGATATCATAAAATTGGTTACTAAGGTTTCGTCAGTTATGTATTTCCTAAGATTGGAGACGTAGAATACAGGATGTATGCAGTTAAGTCCTGAAGGTAGTCGGAGTTTTATAGGCTACTGGACTGATCCTAGCAAGGATTTCGAAAGGTCCTATGTACCTCGGGTTAAGTTTTCCGCACTTTCCAAAGCATATAATGTCTTCCAGGGCGAGACCTTCAACAGGACACAGTTTCCAACCTAGAATTCTAAGGGTTTTCGTAGTTTATTAGTGTACACTTCTATCTGTCTCATGAAGCTTTCAGTTGTTCTCGGATCTGCATGATTTTCTCGACGGTTTCGCGGATGATTTGAGTATCAGAGAGGGCACTGTCAGGGAAATGGTCTCTTGGCTAGTTGCGTGTCCTCTATCTCGGTCCAGCACAGAAGGGATCTTGCACTTGCGACTGTAGAGGGCTTCGAACGAGGTAGTCTTGATGCAGGTGTGGTAGTTGTTGTTATACGAGAATTTGATCAAAGGTAATTAGGTGTCTCACGATTTTCCGGAATCGATAACACATGCCCTCAGTATGTCTTCTAGGGTCTGGATAGTTCTCTCACCCAGTCCGTTAGTCTGAGGATGATAAGATGTATTCATGTCCAATTTCTAGGAGCTTTCTGAAGGGACTGCTAAAAATCTTAAAGTAAACCTGCTATCTCGGTCGGAGCTAATGGACAAAGGTACACTGTGCAGTCGGACTATCTCTTGGATGTAGACTCGCATGAGTCTTTCCATCTTGAATGATTCTTTAATCGGAAGGAAGTGAGCAGATTTTGTCAAACGATCGACAATTACCCAAATGGTATCGTGCCCACTCGGAGATTTGGGTAACTTGGTGATGAAATCCATGGTATTCATCTCCTATTTCCATTTAGGTGTCTCGGGCTGCTGGAGCAGACCCGAGGGCTTTTGATACTCGACCTTTACCTAGCGCAAGTCAGACACTTGCCCACGAAGGTTGCGATCTCAGCTTTCAGGTTTGACCATCAATATTGTTTTCTTGATATCCAGGTACATCTTGTCTGAACCTGGGTGAACAGAGTATCTGGCCTTGTGAGCTTCGTTTAACACGTTCTCTGGTTTTAGGGCTTTCAACTGGGCTTCTCGGATATGTACGGATAAGTGGGAATGGATAGTCATTGTTAATGTCTTCGCCTTGTTACTTGAGCTTTCCTTTCGGCTAAGGGCATCTGCTACCACATTGGCCTAACCGGGATGGTAGCGGATTTCACACTCATAGTTATTGAGCAGCTCTACCCATCGTCGTTGCCTCATGTTTAAGTCTTTCTGATTGAAGATGTGCTGCAGGCTTTTATGGTCGGTGAAGATTGTGCACTTAGTTCCATAGAGATAATGTCTCCAAACCTTCAGTGTGAAGACCACAACTCCTAACTTCAGGTCGTAAATCGTGTAGTTAACTTTATGTGTCCCCAACTGTCTCGAGGGATAAGTGATAACTTTTCCTCTCTGTATAAGTACACAGTCTAGACTCTGATTAGACGCATCGCCGATGACAACAAAATCCTCTGTTCCTTCGGGCAGAGACAGGATAGGTGTGATGTACAAGGCTTACTTCAATGTTTGGAATATTGTATCTTGCTTTTCACTCCAACAAAAGGGTACACCTTTATGTGTCAGAGTGGTCAGGGGTTGGCCAATTCTAGAAAATTTCTGGATGAATCTGCGATAATAGGTGGTGAAACCCAAGAATTGACGGATTTATGGGGGTGCCTTCGGTGCCGACTAATTCTTTATCGCCTTGCTTTTGGAAGGGTCTGTGTGTATGTCTCCCTTGCTTACTACGTGACGAAGGAAAGTGGTTACACTGAAGGGCATCATTACGAACTTGTAGTGATCATAACAAGTCCTGAACGCCGTCTTGGAAACATCATTCTCGTAAACTTGAAGCTGATGGTACTCTTTGTCGAGCAGTTCATTAGGCTGACTGGATAACTCCTGCATTTCTACTAGAGTTAAGCGATACAGAGACTTGGCTACATGATTAGTTCCAGGAATTAGGTCGATGCGAAACTCGACTTGACGTTCGAGAGAAATTCCCGGATGCTCTTTGGGAAAAACATCAGGAAAGTTGCAGACTTCGGGGATGCTCTCGAGATCTTTAACTATTTGTTTCACATTGATTACATGAGCCTGGAATGCGCGACACTCCTTTCACAGAAGCCATTGAGCTTTGATGCATAATATGATATGAAGATTGGAACTAAATCTATCGATGTAGGTCATGAGAGTCTGGCAAGAGGGGAGATTAAGATGGATGGTTATAACAAAGGGTATCTGCATGATTGGGACTCAACCAATCCATGCCAATAATAACATCAAATCTCTTGATGGTAACTGGTATTAGATCAATGGGAAATGAATGATTGTTCAGGGTAAGGGTACAGTTTATGAATATGTCGTTAGCATTTCCCTTTCTCACTGTTAGTCATCTCTACGGTAGATGTTTTGGTTACTAGACGAGGACTATGTTTAAGAATATGTTTGAATGAATGGCTACTAAGAACTTCTTTAACACTAGATTCGAAAAGGATACGAGTATAAGAATTATCGAGAAGAAACGTACCTATAACGACGGAGGGATCGACGACTGCCTCCTCCTGCTTTATAGCCAGGGTTATCTCAGCGTTGTTGGTGGTTGCTGCTTTTGGACAGTTTCTATTGAAATGCTCGACTTCTCCACAACCATAGCAAACCTGATCGGTACTCGATCCAGAAACTTGATTGGTTGGTTGAGTCAGTGCTTTGAAGTTTCGCACAAGGTGGCCCTTCTTGCCACAGTTGTTGCAGAACTTTTCATGACATGGGCCGGGGATACGATGGTGGTAACTGCACCTGTTGCACCAAGGGAGGTTACAGCATACCTAGTGGTAGGTGTTTGAGCTATAGATGCAACGTTAGGAGTAGCAGCAGCTTGGACTGCCACTGTTTTGGGCTTCTTGGAGGGTCCTTGTGAACTCTGACCCTTTCGCTTTTTCCAGAAAAGCTTTTTACTTTTCTTATGCTCATTCTGTCGCTCCTGATTATCTTCATGGTTTTGGGGGTAGGTGTTACTTCCGGGTCCACTAGACCGGCTAGGGTTCAAAATCTCCATTGCAGCCGTCACTACGGCAGTAACAGCTGTCTGAAATAAGACATGGTCGAACTAAGGAGAATATGGTGGCGGAGAGTTGTTGTTCCTAGAGCTAGGTCCTTTCTTTTGAGACATTTTGATCTAAAATGATTAGGAAAAAGAGGATGGTAAGTCCTCTAAATTGAATCTAAATATATGAAACAAGGGATATCTCATTATGACATATATAGGGTTCCATAAGAGATAAACATGAAAGAGTTATCAAAGCAGATAAACTATCACTAAAGAAGGAAAGAGTAGTAATACTTGGAATGAATTTCTACAATGTACTCGGTTCTAGCTAAAATACTCCCATAGAACTCAAAGAACTCAAAGATTTGCGGGAACCTTTGAGCTCTTAATCCGCTCAACATTTTTCAAAACAAAGACAACGACCAACAATCTTCATATTTCGAGTCTAAACCATATCGAGATTTATGAAAAGATTTGACGAACATGTTTTTTCTAATATGCATGTGCATATTAATAGACAAAATATATAAAGTGCTAAATTAATAATTTGTGGAGTGGTAACCATTCCTAATGTTTAGTGGTTGGTGGTCAAGCGGACGTGACGCATATGTGACAACGCTTTTTCGATGGGTTGGATGTGACCACTCCCCATAGTCTTAAAATGCTTGGATATACGTTCAGCTTGTTTATCATTACACTTTTAGTGAATAATTATAAATTTAAAAGTATAAATGTTAAAGGACATTGTAATTATCAAACTATTTAGAATTCTTGGATGTACGTTCGGTTTGTTTATTGTTATATTTTCCATGAATAATTATAAATTTAAAGTACAAATGTTAACGGAAATTGTAATTATCAAACTATTTAGAATGTTTGGATATACGTTCGGTTTGTTTATCGTTATATTTTTCATGAATAACTATAAATTTAAAAGTACAAATGTTAAAGGACATTGTAATTAAAACTTTATTAAATAATAAAAAAATATTTTATTTTAATATAAATTTAATTAAATAAAATTTGTTGGAAAATACATAACTATTAAGATTACAAAACATAAATTTATATATTAAATGTAAGGTTTAATAATAAATATTAAAAAAAATAAAGGCTTAAGTTACAAGTCAGGTATGTCTGAGGGAGGTATATCTAAATAATCCAATAAATTTTGATTTTGAACATTTGGAAACTCTGTATCAATCTTTTCATGCTGTCTTTTCATGCGTTTACTTTGACTATTAGGTTGTTATAGGTTGAGAAAATTCGAAAAATGATCAAAAAGAGGGGATGGTTTGAAGAAAATAATCAAGGAAAAACACATTTCAGAAAATGACCAAAGGATCCGCAGAGCACCCTCTGCGGATCTATTAAGTCCTCTGCGGATTTGCTACACCTCTGCGGAATTGAGTTTTTTTCATTTTTTTTTCATTTTTTGCGATAATTTTAGTTTATTAATATTAATTTTTTTAATATATTAATACATCATGTGATTATTATGTAAAAAAATTGAGAATTTTTTTTTTCGTTTGTTTTTTGCGTTAATTTTAGTTTATTAATATATATTTTTTAATACACTAATAGGTTATGTGATTATTATGTAAAGAATTTGACAAAAAAATATTAAAAATAATGAATTGTTTTATGTAATATGTTTGCGTTTGCTAATGATGTATGTTTTCAATGTATTTATATTGTTTTGTATTTTATGTTCTATGAATAAAGTAGAAGTTAACTTAACTGTTTCGTAAATAATCTAATACAAACCAAATACATAATAATGTAATAAAAATCGGTGCATATAAATAACTTAATTAAAATTATACAAATACTCCATATTTTTTTAGGGTCAGCGTTGAAGGCATAAGTTAAACGGGTCCAATAACTTGGATCATTTACCCTGGTGGTCTCATGGATATTAATATATGCACAAGTTAGACGGAGGTTATCCTCAGCGCTCCATGGTATAGAAGTCATTATGACGGAAAATATGATGGTTAATTTTTCAAAAAAAAAATGAAATGAAGAAGAAATGGTACAAAATCGATGAAAGGATACGCATGTTGGCCATGTCTCGAGTGAATATAGTTGATCAGGAAATATTAACCCTAGACACGACTACATAACTGCCCAGGTTTAACCGTAGTACACAACACCCAATTACTTATGTTTTGTTCTACTCGTAGTTACGGTTCCCGGCGGTTAGGTATATTTGTATACTTTTGAAAATACTTATATTTTAAAGTATACTTTTAGTTCAAAGCACTTTGGCCCCTTAATGTTTATACTGTTATAACATGTAAGCTTTGGTATACTAGTTCACTATAAACAAGGGCTTTGATACCAATCTGTCACACCCCGAAACTGATGGTGGAAACGTTCCGGGGCGGAGGACGTCATGTAGAGTATCACAACCAATGTACATAATAAGCATAGCAAACACAAAACATTACATTACACAGAATCATTACATTTGTTTCAAAGTAGAAAAGCAAAGTAATACATGTTTATAGATACATAAGTTTAAAAAATAGTTAGACGTGACTTCCATACACCCCGTCTTCAGCAAAAGAATGTGGGATACCTGTCTAAGGAGAACCTGAGAATACAAGCAGTTTAAAAATCAAGAAAATCCCATATTTTCTTATAAAGACAGTTTAGTTAAACTTCTGAATTCCGTTCGGTACAACAGTAGATAGTTTAATACTTAAAACTATATATATTTTTTTAAAAAAAAACCCTACATTACCATCCAGTACAACAGTAGGTAGTTTTAATATATAAAACTATAGATTAAAGGAAGATATAAAATCCGTGAACAAAATTTATATTAATACGTATTTTGAGTCGGATAACCATGCTAATATGACACGAGACCTCCTTGACGTTCTTTAGGCATCGGATGATATCCAGAATCTGTCACCCCAGGCGTGCCCGCCTAACTGTAGCTAACAGTTAAGGTGTGAGATTGTTAGTCGCGAATAGATCTATTCACAAATTCCACGCTCTCCCTCCAGGAGACTCTGGTTATACTTCCGGGGAGGATTTACTGATAACCTGAAGCGTTTAATGAAGACAAATCTCACAAGCTAGTATTTAATTATTCACAGTGTACTCGTTCGTTATCAAAGATCGTAATCGTTTTGAAACATAATACATTAAAAACAATTTAATACAAAGAAATTATCTGGCATGATATTTTAAATTAAACTGAGATAAACTGAATCAGACATAGTTTATCTATTAACTTTGCATGAAATATGTACTCGTGAAACAAGAAATGAGGATCCCAAATTATTCCCATAATAATTTGATTGTTTTGATTGTTTCTCACACTGTAATTGAAATCTACTTAGTTATATTCAGAAAAACATCCCTTATGCTCTGCATGATACAAAAGGGGTAAAGATATCTCAAAGTTTGTTAGATATTTATAGAATTACATCAATTTTAAGTTTCAAAAACAGTTATAGTTTGCTTGTATTCCCCCCCCCCCCCTGAAAACATTGAAAAACACTGAAAAAGGTGTAGGGGTATGAACTCACCAGACAAGAAATGTGCCGGTTGGATGCTAATTGTCAATTCGAGGGTTGAAAACACACGAGGTTCCGATGTAATATGAACATATACATAATTTGTATCCAATTAGACCTTGATATATTAATTAATTAAGAATAAACACCACTAGACGCGAAAACACTTCAATTCAAGTGTTTGGAATGACCCGGGTAGCATCTAAGGGTGTTTATGGCTTGAATATGGAATTTTCTCTTCAAGAGTAAACTCTTAATGGAGTTTTCGGCCCAATGACTAACTCCCCATGCGTTTACGGCCGTAAACTCATGGTGGGGGTGTTCTAGGATGCTTAATGGTCTTATAACTCTTGAGGGGTGATGCTAGGATCAAATCTAGGGCATAGGAAGTGATTTAACTAACAAATGGACCATTTAATGGAGTTTACGGCTGTAAACTAGGAGTTTACAGCCATAAACTCTCTCATACCCAATCCTTATGTGTTTTAGTGGTCCAAGATTAATCACATGTGATTCCAACTCATTTTACAAATCATAGGATGAAGTTAAGGCACCATTTGACCCATTTATAGGAGTTTACAGCCCAGGAACCCATCCTTGGGGGGTTTACGAACGTGAACTTCTAAGGGGGTAGTTTTCTTGATGATTAAGGTCCCTAACATATTTGTGCATGGTTCTAGACATTATTTCAAGGCTTATGAGGTGCTTAAGGGGCATTTTAACACCTTTAAAGGGGTTTACAGCCTATGAAATGGTGTTTACGGTCCAAGCATGCTCTTGGGCTGTAAATGTTGGATAAGGTGTCTAAGTCCATAACTTATTTGGTATATACTTGACCCGATCCGGCATGGTTCATTTGGGTTGCATCTCATCCAAACTATTTATGGATAATTTTATGAGAGTTATACACATATGTTTATTAATATATTATAAGTTATAATATATTAATATGATATTATGTTATTTAATTAGTTTTAGTCTTAAATTAAGTATGAATTAATTTAGAGATTAAAAGGAAGACTAATTAGATTATAGGCTAATGGTTTTATATAGTGTGGGCTAATGCTCTTTTGTTAATGGGCTAGGCTTATATGGAAGTCCATGGATGATCCATGGAGCTTTTAACCCATGGATCCTTGGAAAGGAAAGGTCATGGGTTATTAGGGTTTCACCCTAACCATGCACACTATATAAGCATGCTTATGGAGCATGAAATGGTGCCTAAGTGTAACTAGTGAACTAGTGTGTGTGAGCTTGTGTGTGGCCGAAATATACAAGTGTATACACTCTCTCAAAGTTTTCCAAGAGTTTGTGGTGTTTTGTGATTCCATTTGAGGCATTCACACTATTGGTGCTTGGCCCTCAAACTCCTCAAGAACCAAACTCATCAAAAGGTATGTAATCTCTTCTAACTCTTTATGTTGAAATGTTCCCCATGCCATGTTAGATAGGTTATAAACCTTGGAGAAGTTATTATTTTGCATGTATTTAGACAAACATAGATCCAAGGTTTATTAGGGTTGCATGCACACTTAGGAAGTGTTAGATTGCTCAAAACCCAACAGTGGTATCAGAGCCTAGGCTTGCTTGTTTGAATACTTGATGCAAATTGCTGAAAATCGAAGATTTTATGCTGTCTGCACAGCTGACTCGCCGAGTCCATGAAGAGACTTGACGAGTCCAAGGCAAAACTCATCCAACTCAGCGAGTTGGTTCATGCACTCGACGAGTTGGACCCCAGACAGCATATCTTCGAGTTTTGGTACTGGAATTGGTCTAGATTCATTACCTTAAATTGTTTTGGACTCATAAAACCTGTTTTTGATGTGGTAATGATGATGGTGGACCAATTTCAAAGTTATAATCAAAATTTCAATTTTATATGTTTTCATATGATTCTTGAAATTGTTGATGTGGATGTTCATGTTCATATGAGTTTTGTTAAATCATAGGAATTATTTGCAAATTGTTTGTTAGTTAATTCTTGATCTTAATGTGTTTTAATGGAATTATTAATTTGTCCTCAAGTTATGGAATTCCAAGAGGTTTTCTTTTAAATGCTTTTTTTAAGAAGTTGTAGGTTACATTTTCTTGAAGAGTTTTTCCCATAAATGTTTTATGGACTCCATAACTTGTCCTCAAGTTATGGATTTCCAAGACACTCTTCATTAAAAGCTTTAAAACACTTAATTAAAACTCATAAGTTATGAATATCCAAAAGTTTATGAATTGTTCAAAACTTGCCCTCAAGTTTTGGAATTTGGAAAAGTTTCATACACTTTAATAAACTTTAATTCCACACCCTAGAAGTTTTAAAAGTTAAAATTCTACCCTTATACTATTATAATATTAATGGTTAATTATTATATATGTATAAGAACAAGTCGTTTTACCGTTAGTAGGCCTCATTCACGAAGCCAGTCTATAAGGTGGGTATAAAATTGTTGCATATAAAATGACGACTTAATGGGTGTCCACTCTCACCCACCGCTTGCATGATCGGTGGAGGGTCGTTAGCCGAACGGGTAGGACAATGACTTTAAATTCTCATTAAAAGTATAATGAATATTATAAAGTAACTAAATATTTTTTTATTTAATTCGCAATCTTAGTTACTTTAGGAAAAATGTGAATTTGGTGCTAGCCCATGGAATTCACACTTTGTACCTTACCAAGTCGTTGGTGGAGCCTGTGTGGGTAACCGGCACACTAACTTGGACTAGTAAGGATCACGAAGGGTGACTTAATGTTTGTCATAGATCAATGGAGCGTGTGTGGGTAACCGACACATTGATTAGGTGATAATATTAAGGGTGCCAAGTGAATTGGTATGGTTATTCACAGCTTGTTTTGTGATCCTCGGCATCTCGGTCACAAAATTTGAGAGGGCACACTCGAGATTGAAACATGCCATTGAAAAAGTTCAATGAATCTCAAAAGATCTAGGAATTTCAAATCCAATTAAAACCTAATAAATTATTTTGTTTTTCATGGTGGAAATTGGTGAATCGTCATTCGCCTAGCTTCAAATATTTTATAGCTTGGATTACGGCATCCCTATTCCAAATTATAAAATACTGTGTTGGGTCCTAGCCTTAATATTTCATATTGGGTGTTATATTAAGGATTTTGAATCAACTAACTTGATTTTCTCCCATAATAGATGTCTGGTTCAGGTAACTATGGTCTTCCCAAATCTCTTGAAGATGGTGTCCCTCAACATCATGCTTCACTTCCTCCACCTCCTCCAATTATTCTCCCTCACCCACAAGTTCTTGAAAAGTTTAAAGTCACTCAATCCCTATTGGCAAGCATAGTCTATGTGTGCTCACATCTTGGAGATAAAGACACATATTGACAAGCCGGAAGAGTTGGGTGTCAAAGTCTCGTGAAAGTTGGATGTTCAATCACTTTCTTAGTAACATAGTGAGTCTCTTTGGGACTACTATGAGACAGACTATGACACGAGCCTTAATGATCTTATCTATTTGCTTTGTGCTGTGGAATCAGCAATGATTTGGAACACCAGTAAAGCAAATTTTATTAGAAGATCAACTTCCCAAACCTTAAATGGACATTGGCAATGGTAGCATTGGATATCTAGAAAAGCATTTCTCTTCCCAATGGAAAGGGATCGGCCATAGTCAACTCGGTTGACCAAATGGTAAAGAGAAAGGCTGAGTCTGAGATAGTCACATGTGCCATTACCAAAGGGTCTATATGTTTTATTGCCAAAGGAAGGGGCATTCGTTGCGAAACTGCCATATTTACCTGAAAGATCATAAGATTGATCAAGTTAAAAAGTTTGACTCTACTTCAGTTAAAGTCCACTGACTAACTCTATTAAGTTCCTATTTGGAGATTCTTATTACATAATGTGAATGGGTCACATGTTGATGTTTTTAAGAATCAAAGAAAAGATAGGAAGCTTAAAGTAAGTATATGTTGATTCTGATTGCGAAGGTGGGTTTCGATCGCATGGTTCGGTAATCAGAATTTTGAGTTGTTGCTTAAGAGTTATAATATATTGCTTATGAATAGATAACAACAAGGTTTTCATGTGGATTGTAAGGATAAGTTTTTCCACAAAGTTTTAAAATAAAAGAAAAAAAGGGTTTTAATTTTATTTATTTTAAATATATATATATATATATATATATATATATATATATATATATCCTTACAATGGCATCTGTGGAAAATTGTTGCTTATATGTTTCCAGTAATAGCAATATTGGAAAGTGGATTTGACTCTTTCATTTGTGGTAGTGTCTGAATTTACCAAATGAAGAAAGTTTTTCATCACCCAAGTTTCAATTGGACAGAAACTTGGAATCATACAAGTTGTATTGTATGATGAATGAGAATTTTCATATTTGAAAATTAAGACTAATTCTTCGATCACATGTATATGTGAGTCAATTGAAGGACAAAGGAATTAGGTACACTAGGTGTGCGCTGGTCAAGGTCCACCACAAAGATTGATTTGTCATGATTTACTAAAGTTTAGTAAATATGATTATACTTATGAGGTTAAGTATAATTCTGTAACATTGGAAAGGTTACAATGTATGACAAAACAAATGAGAAGAATCAACTTAGGCAGAAAGATAAGAGTTTCTCAAATCCGAAAGGATGGGAGAGTACTTTAGTATCATATTTCATGATCATCTTAATGATTATGAAACCATATCACAAATTCATACTCTAAGGATGTCTTAGTGCATTGTTATGGCTAAGAAGAGAGGTCATGAATTGTTGGATTGGTTAAAATCAAGAAGATGAGTCATACTTCGTTCCAAAACAATTCTTAGAGTCATACTCCAAGATTGTAACCTTGAGTGACATAAAGGAAGATTTAGTAACACTAGTCAAATCTAAGAGTAAAATGTTTTCTACTCTTGTACATTTGAGATTGGTAAGTTGTGATGCCTTGGATGAGACAAAGACCAACTAAGGCCAATTGTGTGAAGTGTTAGTCTTGATAAGAATCCGCACTATCCCTTGAATATTAGTTTTGTCAAGGAATGGTTCTTGACTGGGGAAACTTATATATCAAGGGGACAGTGGGAGCCTTAAAGATCCTAAAAGAGTTTCAAGATTTAATCAAGAGTAAAACCTGTCATTTATCACCAGCCCACGACTTAAGGTTTGCAACCTATCGTGTTGACACAATTCTTATTTCTGTACCTACTTCAAATAAGTTGAATTTGTATGTGAGTTATCAGAGTTCAACTTAGAAGCATTGGCGGGCCTTGTGCTACTAAGGTGACATGAAACTAAGATTGAACAAGTTTAATCCATTTAAGGCTGAATTTGTCACTAACCTTATCTTGTGATTATGGTTTTGACAAATTCACATGGATAGGAACTCATACACTATAAAATCTAAGTGTCATAAGGTTTCTCTACGGTTCATGAAAATGATGGTGACGAAACGCTTTCACTAAGTAGATTTTACGTAGATATCAATTGTGTTATTTGCATTTTCAAAAGTTGTTAGTGGAGCGTGTGTGGTTAACCGGCACACTAACATGGACTTGTGAGAAATGGCAAATGCCTAAGCAATTGAGACTATGATTACGGCATCCCTTTTCGTAGTTCTGAAAATTGTTTAGACACACATGTGCGCTATCTAAGAAAGGGTGTATGAATCCAAATTTCAGAAGTCCAGCAGATTTCTGGAAATATGCCAGAGCTAGTGGGAGCATAAGTGTTATGCTGATAATCATCATGTTAGTGGGAGCATGATTATTACGTTTAGTGTTGCAAGTTGGCAATGTTCATTATAGAAAACAAAGTTTCAATTCGTGAAGTTGCAGGGGTTGAAAAGTTGTTTTGCTATAATTAAGGGAGAGAAAATTATACTTCATTTCAATTCTAGAAGCTTGTATTGAGATTTTAATCATTTTTAGTCAAGGATATATATATGAATTTTATGTCTGAATGGCTCGACTTAAGGAAATTCTATATATATTGCGTTCTCAAAATTCAATTATGACTATGGCATCTCTCTTCATAGTTAAGTCTTGAAAACATGGCAAATAAAAAATATCGTAGCAAAAGACTGGTCTAGTATCATGTCTTTATGTGAGACATCATGAATCGTGTCCCATATGCTTCGGATATAGGATCGATTTCATGTGCTATAATATTCATCCTTTCTAAATTTTCCAAATGCTCAGGGCATTTAGAAGGGAAAAGTCTAGAACTGGATATGACTAAAGTGATTAAGCAATTATCGAGGACAATTTGAGCTTTGCCAAAGATTGGTTGCTCAAGGACATTTGGAAGTATAGTGTTAATTTTGGCAGGACCATATTGACATTTTCTGAAAAGAGGTAACTCGTGTTCAGAAGTGATAGTCAATATGGGACTATTGAAATGTCTCCATAGGAGGAAGTTATTCAATCTGTGTAACATTAGAAAAACTTAATGCAGGAAGGATGTTCAAAGCAATGTACTTTGAATGTGAGACTTCTGTTCCATAGAAGTTGACCTTCTTTGGAATACTCTATAATGACTGGTGACAAGGTTTTGGTGACTTTGTGAATAATCATTACAAGAGGAACATTGCATAAAAGTTTAAAATCTAACAGACTTTTTTTTGGTAAATGATAGGAATCAGGGATTCTCACATTTACAATAAGGATTTGGGATTGTGAAATGAGTATCATTGGAATCATGTTCAATTGATCTACATCACAATGTAAGGATCATAGACAAACATAGTGTGCATACTTGGAGTATGGCATAACTATTGTTTAGAAAACAAAGTGTACATGCTAGGAGCATGGGACAACTGTTGTTTTATTCAAGCATTAGGTTGATTGTTTGAAACATTATACAATGAATAATGTGTAATCAATATGGTGATAAATAAAAGATGGTTTTATTTATATTCAAAAGGGTTCTGAGACCATATTGGATTCGATTATTATTGTGTTTCACTTTGCATGTTTTGACTTCCAAAATAGCTAGGTTATTCTTTCCGAATGACTAAGTTATTTAAACACTCCACAATCGTTCATATGTTGGAAGTAGGTATGAATGAAGACTGTCGTGAATTGAGTTTGTAGATGGCTAAATGGGTTTAGTCATAGCAATGGTTGCTACAACATTCATGAGTGCTCATAAGTTATGAGTATTGGGATAAACACACGCTCACTTGTATCACTTCATGGAATTTATCTCGAGTGATCGTGAGACGGTAATATTATATAAATCTTCAAACCTAGAGATATGAGTTGTTACCTATGAGTTGGTTGTGCATTGATTACACGTAAACGCATCAGTAACTTGATGTTATAAAATGTGCCTTTGTGTACAATTCAAAAAGTAGTAGAACACGCATATGATTCGAAGTTTATCTGTTCCTTCTAGAAATAGAAGCGATATTTGGGCCCCTCGATGATTTTGTTGTGACCTATGTACCGGCCGGTCAGAACTAAATTGATGTGTTCGATTAAGTTCTTCGTCAAACAAATCGAAAATCGGGAAACAAATTGTTGGACAATAAGTATGACGTTGTTCCATGTATTTTTCCGGCTAATATCATGAGAACAGAGGATTATATGATCACTTATCTAAAATGGCGCTTCATAGTTCAACAGAGTCTTTATAGTTCAATGGAGTTTTCGAGAGCTACGATTGCTGGTTGGTTCCTGAAGTAACATACACAAATATAGTTATTAGACTTATCCAAGTGGGAGTCTGTTGGATAAAGTGTCTAAGTCCATAACTTATTTGGTATATACTTGACCCGACCCGGAATGGTCCATTTGGGTTGCATCTCATCCAAACTATTTATGGATAATTTTATGAGAGTTATACACATATGTTTATTAATATATTATAAGTTATAATATATTAATATGAGATTATGTTATTTAATTAGTTTTAGTCTTAAATTAATTATGAATTAATTTAGAGATTAAAAGGAAGACTAATTAGATTATGGGCTATTGGTTTTATATAGTGTGGGCTAATGCTCTTTTGTTAATGGGCTAGGCTTATATGGAAGTCCATGGATGATCCATGGAGCTTTTAACCCATGGATCCTTGGAAAGGAAAGGTCATGGGTTATTAGGGTTTCACCCTAACCATGCACACTATATAAGCATGCTTATGGAGCATGAAATGGTGCCTAAGTGTAACTAGTGAACTAGTGTGTGTGAGCTTGTGTGTGGCCGAAATATACAAGTGTATACACTCTCTCAAAGTTTTCCAAGAGTTTGTGGTGTTTTGTGATTCCATTTGAGGCATTCACACTATTGGTGCTTGGCCCTCAAACTCCTCAAGAACCAAACTCATCAAAAGGTATGTAATCTCTTCTAACTCTTTATGTTGAAATGTTCCTGTAACAGCCCGGATCCCCAGGTATCCTCATTTTCTTATATTTTTGGAATTCTGTGAGGGGACTCGACGAGTTAGTGGTTGAACTCGTCGAGTCGGGTCGCGGCTTATAGCGGGGGTTCGCGTCCGGACTCGGCGAGTCCAAGGGGAGACTCGACGAGTCCGTGCTGTTTAATGAAACCCTAATTCCCCGACCCTGAGCTCTATTTAAAGGACATTATGGCCCTCTTATGCGGCCACCTTGAACCCTAAGAGCCTCCATACGTCTGTAAGCCCTTGTGTGTGTGTTGAAGGCCTCTTGTTCTTCATTTTGTGTGTTAGTGCAAGGAAAGGAGGGGGAGGAGCAAGCTTGAAGTGTTGGGGAGCTTAGATCTGCTGCCATTTCATCAAAGGGGTCTTCTTGAGGTAACTTTCTGAGCTAATCTTCGTGTTTTGTGTTGATGGGCCAAATCTAGGGCTTCTTCTTGACTTTCTTGGCTTGAATAAGAAGTATGAGAGGCCCCAAGGAGACATGGAACCTAGATCTGGACTTTAGCAGGTCCAGGAGACCCCTTATGACAAGCTTTATGCCCATTCATTCGAGTTAGAAGCTATACTTGCCATATTGAAGGTTGTTTCTTCAAAATAAGCCTTGTATGCATTGCATGGCAACCAAGACTGAGACTTTACGTGACAAATAAGCTTGGGAAGGCCAGATCTATGTATCTATGGAACGGATCTGACCGCAGGAGCCAGTTTTAGCTGGTGCATGGCAAGGACTCGCCGAGTCCGAAGAACAGACTCGACGAGTCACTTGAAGATTGTCCTTGAGACCATCTTGTGTGTAGACTGGACCGAGTTGTGAGCGACTCACTGAGTCGCAGAGAGTTGGAAAGGCTTTGACAGGTGGACCGAGTCAGGGTGGGACTCGCCGAGTTGGCCTTAGACTCGGCGAGTTGAGTCGCGGTGACCCTGCGATTCAGGCCCAGGTGGAACTCGTCGAGTCAGGGGAGTACTCGACGAGTCAAAGGGAAAATTCTGAGGAGTTGGTAAAAACGCGTAGACTCGCCGAGTCACTATTGTGCACTCGCCGAGTCTAGCCCAAATTAACTAAAGACTGCTGACCGGGTCAACCGGTGTTGACTTGTGTCAAATGGTCCGCCTTAGTGGTACAAGTAATAATTATAGATTTATATATGTATATGTATCGTAGGAGGATTTCAGCTCAAGGGTTCGAGCCCGAGTGATTTCAGGATTTACGGGTAGCTACTTAGCGAGGCATACGAGGTGAGTCTTCTCACTATACTGTACCCGGAAGGGTTTGACTATGTGACCGGAAGGTCGATTATGATATGGAATATATGTGTTTTATGTGTGTTAAGTTATTTGCTATACGTGTCATGTATGATATGTTCGATATGGGCCGGAAGGCGTGGTTATATGGACTGTGAGGGTAGATGCGGGTAGGACCGGAAGGTCTACCTTGTCGGGATGGAAGTCCCCTGAACACATGGACCGGAAGGTCAGGGCCTGGAAGGGCGTATGTGCATATCTTGTATTTTGGGAACTCACTAAGCTTTACGCTTACAGTTGTTGTTTATGTGTTTCAGGTACGAGTGAGGACCGTGGGAAGGCGCCAGCGTGATCGTACACACACTCGGAAGAACTATTTTATCTTTTGATATGTAATCGTTTGGGACTACGACATTATTTTGGAATCTAAATCAATTACTCGTGTTTTAATGGTTGTAAAAATGAAAATTTTTGGTTGGCAAGTTTTATGACGTTACAAGTTGGTATCAGAGCCTTGGTTTGAGGGATTCGGGTACACCTTCGGGCGTAACTGAACTCAAACCGGGGATTTGAGAAAATTTTAATTAAGAAATCAAAAAAAAATTTGATAAGTGATTTTGAGACAACCAAAGAAGAAAGAGTGTGTACGGTCAGCCAGCGCCCGAACGGTAAAATCCCCAAAATACTCTTACAATATGTGTTATGAGATATGATATGATATGATACGCATGCTAGTAGACTAGGTATACATATTAGGACTATAGTGGCCTGATTTTGTGATGACTTAGTCTAGGGAAACCTTCTTCTATGAGGTGCATGAGAGCGAGTGGGTAACTAGTGTATGGCAAGAATAGAGTACTCAGGATTCGGGGTTTGGGGAGGAGAACTTGGGGTGAATACCGATGCGGTGTAAATGGTAGTATTGGGCCCGTACTACCAAGGACACCGGGTCAGTGGGCAGCCCAAGTAAGAATCCTTGGGCATCGGAGACTGAGTAGGACTATGTTATCGAGTGCGATTTTTGCCCGATAGGGTCTCTGATATTCTTTTGTTGTATTTCAGAGACATCATGGTTGGACCACGACACAGACCTGGCACGAGTGGGGTGACTGACGAGGAGCTCCGTCAGATGATCCATGAGGAGGTAGCTGCAGCGATCCGGGCCGAGATTCCGGAAATGTTTGGGTCTATCAAGACCACGCTGATGGAGACGTTTGATGAGCGGTATGCCGCGTTGTCTGAGGCTGCCGCTGCTGCAGCTACCGCAGCTGTGGCTGCTGCCAGGCCACAGGGGGGTGACTCGTTGCTGCTCCGGGAGTTCAGCAACACGAAGCCACCAGAGTTTGACGGGACTCAGGATCCGATTGCTGCTATGAGGTGGATTGCTGATATTGAGGGATGCTTCTATACTTGTTCATGTCCGGAGCATTTGAGGGTACGGTTCGCCCTGAACCAGCTCCGCCTGGGAGCGAAGGATTGGTGGAAGTTCGTGACGGCGAACTTCACTCTCGCGGAGGTTTCAGCCTTGACTTGGGGGAGATTTACTACTATGTTCAGAGACGAGTATGTTCCCCCGGTAGAGAGGGAACGGTTGGTTCAGGAGTTCTTGACCCTCAAGCAGGGTAATGATTTAGTTGCAGTGATCACGCGGAAGTTTCATGAGAGGGCGATGTTCTGCCCCGAGCAGGTGTCCACGGAGCAGGCTCGGATGAGCCGGTATTTGGGAGTGCTGAGGAGAGACATCCGGGAGTTCGTATCGAACTCATCATATCAGACTTTTGCTGAGCTTCAGGCGAATGCCAGGAAGCGGGAGATCGAGTTGGAGACCCAGGCCAGGGAGGAGGCTGAGTCTCAGCGGATGGATCGGCGGCCGGCGCAGTCGCAGCCGGCAGCCAAGCGGACCAAGTCCGCTGATTTGAGAGCCGGAGGACAGAAGAGCCGCACATGTGGGAAGTGCGGCAAGGGTCATGAGGGGGCGTGTCGACTGGGTGCTTGCTACAAGTGTGGCAAGGAGGGGCACATTGCGAGGGATTGCCCCAAGGGATTTATGGTTTGCTTCCATTGCAACCAGACTGGCCATCGGAAGGCCGAGTGCCCCCAGCTTCGCCAGGGATCTTCGCCTGCTGCCAGGGTTCCTGAGGTTCGGCCAGTGAAGACCGAGGCCCCGAAGGCTCGTGGGAGGGCTTTCCAGTTGACTGCGGAGGAGGTCCGCGCGGCGCCTGATGTAGTGGCCGGTATGTACTCTTTCACGTATTTACATTTATTCTGAGACATTATGCTTATATTCCTATATGCGTAGGTACTTTTCTTGTGAATCATGTGCCTGCCTTGGTATTGTTCGACTCAGGTGCGAGTCGGTCCTTTGTTTCGCTGGCCTTTAGCCAGTACATCGATATCGATCGGGAGACGATGAGTCGTCCCCTGCGCGTTGCTATAGCAAACGAGAGAGCGGTATACGCCACCGAGGTGATCCGAGGATGCGTACTCGAGATTTTTGGGGTCGAGTTTCCGATCGACTTAGTCCCTATAGCTATGGGGGATGTTTGCGTTATCGTGGGCATGGATTGGTTAAGTAAGTTCGGAGCTGTCATTGATTGCGAGAAACAGCTGGTGATGATTCGAGACCCTAGTGGGGGAGTGCTTACAGTTTATGGTGAAGGGACCCGGTGTGGGTCGGCATTTTGTTCAGCGGCAAGGGCAAGGCAGAGTCTGCAGTAGGGCTGTGATGGATTCATAGCCTATGTGATGGATACTCGTGTGACCGCTGAGAGGCCCAATTCGATTGATGACGTTCCGGTTGTACGCGAGTTTGCGGATGTGTTCCCCGAGGAGTTACCAGGCGTGCCTCCGGAGAGGCAGGTGGAGTTTCGTATCGATTTGGTTCCGGGGGCGGCGCCCATCGCCAAGGCGCCCTACCGTCTCGCTCCACCGGAAATGCTGGAATTATCCTCGCAGCTTCAGGAGCTGTTGGGGAAGGGATTCATTCGACCCAGTAGCTCGCCTTGGGGAGCGCCGATTTTGTTCGTCAAAAAGAAGGATGGTTCACATCGGATGTGTATCGATTACCGGGAGTTAAACAAGTTGACGATTAAGAACCGGTACCCGTTACCTAGGATCGACGATCTATTCGATCAGCTGCAGGGGGCATCTTGGTTTTCCAAGATTGACTTGAGGTCGGGATATCATCAGATGAGGGTTCGTGAAGAGGATATCCAAAAGACTGCCTTCAGAACTCGTTATGGGCATTATGAGTTTGTAGTGATGCCTTTTGGGCTCACCAACGCCCCTGCTGCATTCATGGATCTCATGAACAGGGTGTGCCGACCGATGCTGGATCGGTCGGTGATCGTATTCATCGATGATATCTTGGTATATTCGAAGACTAGGGACCAGCATGAGGAGCATTTGCGGGAGATTCTTCGGGTGTTGAGGTCGGAGAGGCTGTATGCCAAATTCTCCAAGTGTGATTTCTGGTTGCGAGAGGTCCAATTCCTCGGGCATCTTGTGAACCAGAAAGGGATATTGGTCGACCCGGCCAAGATTGAGGCGGTGCTGAGGTGGGAGGTGCCGAGATCGCCCACCGAAATCAGGAGTTTTCTGGGTTTGGCTGGATATTACCGCAGGTTTATCAAGGATTTCTCCAAGATCGCTGTGCCACTTACCAGGATAACCCGGAAGGGTGTCGCGTTCTCATGGGGACCGGAGCAGCAGTCCTCGTTTGAGACGCTTCGTCAGAAATTGTGCGAGGCTCCGGTGCTTGCACTCCCGGAAGGGATGGAGGATTTTGTGGTATATTGTGATGCCTCTATATCGGGGTTAGGGGCGGTACTTATGCAGAGGGGTCATGTGATAGCATACGCTTCGAGGCAGTTGAAGCCTCATGAGTCGAGATACCCCACGCACGATCTGGAATTGGGGGCGGTGGTGTTTGCTCTAAAAATCTGGCGACACTACTTGTACGGGGTTCGGTGTACGATTTACACGGACCATAAGAGCTTGAGATACTTGATGGATCAGCCCAATCTGAATATGCGTCAGAGGAGGTGGTTAGATGTGGTGAAGGATTACGATTGTGAGATCCTGTACCACCCGGGCAAGGCTAATGTGGTAGCCGACGCGTTGAGCCGTAGGACGGATAGCGCCCCGATCCGAGACATTTGTATGAGGTTGACAGTTTTGACCCCGATTCTGGATATTATTCGAGGGGCTCAGATGGAGGCTGCAAAGCCGGAACACCAGAAGAAGGAACGGGTGGTGGGTCAGGTATCAGGATTTGTTGCGGATGGTCGAGGGCTTATGACTTTTCAGGGGCGGATTTGGGTACCGATAGTGGGCGGTGCGCGCACTATTTTGATGGAGGAGGCACATAGATCGAAATTTTCGATCCATCCCGGTGCTACGAAAATGTATTTGGATCTCAAGAAGGAGTACTGGTGGCCATGTATGAAGAGGGATGTCGCTTGGTTCGTCGAGAGGTGCTTGACCTGTCGGCAGGTCAAGGCCGAACACCAGCAACCGCACGGTAAGTTGCAACCGCTAGAGATCCCCGAATGGAAGTGGGAACAAATCTCTATGGATTTCATCACCAAGTTACCGCGAACAGCGAGAGGAGTCGATGCGATTTGGGTAATCGTGGATCGACTAACAAAGAGCGCTCATTTTCTAGCTATAAGTGAGAGCTCTTCTGCGGAAAGGTTGGCTGAGTTATATGTGAGGGAAGTAGTATCACGGCATGGAGTACCAATCTCGATTATTTCAGACCGCGACGTGCGTTTCACTTCCAGGTTCTGGAAGAAATTCCATGAAGAGTTGGGTACTAGGCTGCATTTCAGTACGGCATATCATCCTCAGACAGACGGCCAGAGTGAGCGGACCATTCAGACGCTCGAAGACATGCTTCGGGCGTGTGTATTGGACTTCGGAGGGTGCTGGGACACCTATCTACCTTTAGCAGAGTTCTCGTATAACAACAGCCATCATTCGAGCATTGGTATGCCACCCTTTGAGCTGTTGTATGGGCGGAGGTGTCGCACCCCCATCTGTTGGGGAGAGGTGGGACAGCAGGTTATGGGTAGCACGGAGATCGTGCTTCAGACGACCGAGCAAATTCAGATGGTCAGGCAGAGGTTGCTGACCGCTCAGAGCCGGCAGAAAAGCTATGCAGACAGGCGGCGGTCCGAGCTTGAGTTCCAGGTTGGTGATCTCGTACTCCTGAAGGTCTCTCCTTGGAAAGGAGTGATTCGATTCAGGAAGAGGGGCAAATTGGGGCCCCGGTATATTGGTCCTTTTCGTGTGATTGCAAGGGTGGGACGGGTAGCCTACCGTTTAGACTTGCCAGCAGAGTTGGGACAGATTCACGACACTTTCCATGTGTCGCAGCTGCGGAAGTGTATAGCCGACGAATCAGCGGTGGTTCCGTTAGGAGATATTCAGGTGGATGCAAGTCTGAATTATGCAGAAAAGCCTGTAGCCATCAGAGATCGGAAGATCAAGGTCTTGAGGAACAAGGAGGTGCCTCTGGTATTGGTTCAGTGGCAGCATCGCAGGGGATCCGAGATGACTTGGGAGCCGGAGCGGGAGATGCGGGAGCAGCATCCGGAGCTTTTTGGCTAAGCGGGACTTCGAGGGCGAAGTCATATTCTAGTGGGGGAGATTTGTAACAGCCCGGATCCCCAGGTATCCTCATTTTCTTATATTTTTGGAATTCTGTGAGGGGACTCGACGAGTTAGTGGTTGAACTCGTCGAGTCGGGTCGCGGCTTATAGCGGGGGTTCGCGTCCGGACTCGGCGAGTCCAAGGGGAGACTCGACGAGTCCGTGCTGTTTAATGAAACCCTAATTCCCCGACCCTGAGCTCTATTTAAAGGACATTATGGCCCTCTTATGCGGCCACCTTGAACCCTAAGAGCCTCCATACGTCTGTAAGCCCTTGTGTGTGTGTTGAAGGCCTCTTGTTCTTCATTTTGTGTGTTAGTGCAAGGAAAGGAGGGGGAGGAGCAAGCTTGAAGTGTTGGGGAGCTTAGATCTGCTGCCATTTCATCAAAGGGGTCTTCTTGAGGTAACTTTCTGAGCTAATCTTCGTGTTTTGTGTTGATGGGCCAAATCTAGGGCTTCTTCTTGACTTTCTTGGCTTGAATAAGAAGTATGAGAGGCCCCAAGGAGACATGGAACCTAGATCTGGACTTTAGCAGGTCCAGGAGACCCCTTATGACAAGCTTTATGCCCATTCATTCGAGTTAGAAGCTATACTTGCCATATTGAAGGTTGTTTCTTCAAAATAAGCCTTGTATGCATTGCATGGCAACCAAGACTGAGACTTTACGTGACAAATAAGCTTGGGAAGGCCAGATCTATGTATCTATGGAACGGATCTGACCGCAGGAGCCAGTTTTAGCTGGTGCATGGCAAGGACTCGCCGAGTCCGAAGAACAGACTCGACGAGTCACTTGAAGATTGTCCTTGAGACCATCTTGTGTGTAGACTGGACCGAGTTGTGAGCGACTCACTGAGTCGCAGAGAGTTGGAAAGGCTTTGACAGGTGGACCGAGTCAGGGTGGGACTCGCCGAGTTGGCCTTAGACTCGGCGAGTTGAGACGCGGTGACCCTGCGATTCAGGCCCAGGTGGAACTCGTCGAGTCAGGGGAGTACTCGACGAGTCAAAGGGAAAATTCTGAGGAGTTGGTAAAAACGCGTAGACTCGCCGAGTCACTATTGTGCACTCGCCGAGTCTAGCCCAAATTAACTAAAGACTGCTGACCGGGTCAACCGGTGTTGACTTGTGTCAAATGGTCCGCCTTAGTGGTACAAGTAATAATTATAGATTTATATATGTATATGTATCGTAGGAGGATTTCAGCTCAAGGGTTCGAGCCCGAGTGATTTCAGGATTTACGGGTAGCTACTTAGCGAGGCATACGAGGTGAGTCTTCTCACTATACTGTACCCGGAAGGGTTTGACTATGTGACCGGAAGGTCGATTATGATATGGAATATATGTGTTTTATGTGTGTTAAGTTATTTGCTATACGTGTCATGTATGATATGTTCGATATGGGCCGGAAGGCGTGGTTATATGGACTGTGAGGGTAGATGCGGGTAGGACCGGAAGGTCTACCTTGTCGGGATGGAAGTCCCCTGAACACATGGACCGGAAGGTCAGGGCCTGGAAGGGCGTATGTGCATATCTTGTATTTTGGGAACTCACTAAGCTTTACGCTTACAGTTGTTGTTTATGTGTTTCAGGTACGAGTGAGGACCGTGGGAAGGCGCCAGCGTGATCGTACACACACTCAGAAGAACTATTTTATCTTTTGATATGTAATCGTTTGGGACTACGACATTATTTTGGAATCTAAATCAATTACTCGTGTTTTAATGGTTGTAAAAATGAAAATTTTTGGTTGGCAAGTTTTATGACGTTACAGTTCCCCATGCCATGTTAGATAGGTTATAAACCTTGGAGAAGTTATTATTTTGCATGTATTTAGACAAACATAGATCCAAGGTTTATTAGGGTTGCATGCACACTTAGGAAGTGTTAGATTGCTCAAAACCCAACAGTAAACTCATGTTTACTCTTCAAATGATAAGGTTTTGATGTTCTAAGTCCAATATTGTAAGCCCCTAAGTCATATCTAAGCCTCAAATATGGTTTGGAAGGGTTTTGAGGCTCAAAAACCCTATCTTTTTTTGTTTGAAGCCCAAGGGTGTTCCAGGGCCGTAAACACATGTTTATGGTCCTTTTCATAATTTAAACACGAATTTGAAGGTTAAAGATGTTATACTATGAGCTAGGATGGATTACATACCTAATTAGAGCTTGAAAAGTGGTGATTTTTGGATCAAAAGCTTACATAAGTAGAGAGAGGTTGAAAAAGATTCAAATGTAGTTCTTTGAACTTTATATATGGGTCGAGTTTGAGACATGGTGGAATTCTACCCGGTACTGACGTTTACCGAGGGTTTTGGTCATACCCGATTAAGTGTTTGTAATCCGACATGGTCGTAACTAAACATTATCCAATTAAATATCAAAATTGTTTTCACGTGTTTCTAACGTGTCTGGATACTTACTTGGTCATAATAAAAATCTTAAATTAAATGACCTAATCGAAAATGTTAACGGGAAAATTGAAAGACAAACGGGTTTTACCAACAGGAATGGGTTACAGCGACGGAACAATTTACGGGTTGTCACAGACGTTGTTACTTGTTTACTACTAATCATTGTTGTGACACTGTATATGACGTCCTCCGCCCCAAAACTATAACATTCGGAGTCCCAGGTATATTATTTTAATATTTATTTTTGGATTATGTGAAGGAACTCGGCGAGTTGTTGCGTAGACTCGCCGAGTAGGATCGTGGTTGATCATCCGAGTTCGCATTGGACTCAGTGATTCCATGAGTGGACTCGGTGAGTCCACGTTGTTTAATGAAACCCTAATCCTCCGGGGTTGGAGCCTATTTAATGGCACTCTTAGCCTTCTATTGTGGCTACGAGTCCCTTGAGAGCACCCTTAGTGAGCTATATCGTTTGGGAGGAAGGGGAGGCCATAATCGATCTTTCTATCCTTGGGTTGGCAAAAAGAAGGTGATCAAGAGCAAGAGGATACTGAAGGAGGTGTGATTCAAGTGGTTTCAGACTCCAGAGACTTCAACTTGAGGTATTCATTCGGACCTTCTTCAGTTTTGGTATTGAACTTAGAGATTAGGGTGTTCTAACCTCTTTTAAGGATGTTTATGTGAAGCAATTGGTCCCTTATCGAGTCTATGCTTTGGATCTGGACTCAAAAAGGTCCAGGGACTTCAATCCATTAAGCTTTATAAGTCCTTGTGTGGTGATTGGACTTAGGTTGCCATTTTTGGGACTAAATCACCATTTGATTCCATTATGTATATATATATATATATATATATATATATATATATAAGCATCAAGTTTCGAGCTTTACGTGATTATATTGCTTGGGAAGGTCAGATCTATTTGATTTGTGGAACAGATCTGACCTCAGGACGTCAATAGAAGTCGTGCATGGCATGTACTCGCCGAGTTGTTCTTGGGACTAGGCGAATTGAGTCAAGGTAGCCTCGTGATTCTTGCATGGGGACTCGTCGAGTAAAGGGAGGGACTCGACGTGTTAAATGGGACTAAGGAGTGAAGTGGACACAGGCAGACTCGTCGAGTTGCCCAAGTGCACTCGTTGAGTCGTGTCAAAGTTTGACCGTTGACTTTGATTGACTTTTAGGGTTTGGTTAGCAGTGAGGCCTTTTGAGCTAGAAGAGGGGTAAAAATGGTCTTTTACCCTGCTGAGGATGTTAAGAAAGGTTGGAGTATACTTATATTTATGGGAGTATTTGTTTTATGTGTTTAGGCGGAGGCCAGATCGTATTTCTACCGAGTTAGTGATTTACCGAGATATCAGAGGTGAGTCTTCTCACTATACTGTACCTGGAAGGGTACCTATGTGTGACCGGAAGGTCGGATATGCTATAAGATGTAGGCATTGTATGTGATTAGTTAAGCGTTTTGTATGTGCTACGTATGCTATGCTTGTTTTGGGCCGGAGGGCATTACGTTATTAGCCGGAAGGCATTATGATGTGGACTGGAAGGTCAGGGAGTCATGAACCGGAAGGTCGACACGGGTAGGACCGGAAGGTTTACCGGGTTGGGACGGAAGTCCCTGAGACACATGGACCGGAAGGTCATGGCCTGGAAGGGCGTATGTGTGTAAGTGGCATTTTGGGGAACTCACTAAGCATTTATGCTTACACACTGGCATTCAGGTACTAGTGAGGACCGTGGGAAGGCGTCGGCATGATCTGTACACACTGATGGAAGATTTATTTTATGATCTTGGGATGTATTTTTATTATGATGACATTTGCTAAACATGAGAATATTATATGATGGTTTATATTGTTTGGAAAATGAAAAATTGTTTTGAAAATTCACGTTGTTACAAGTTGGTCTCAGAGCCTTGGTTTGAGGGATTCCGGTGCACCTTCGGGCGTAACTGAACTCAAACCGAGGATTTGAGAAAAAATTTCCAATAATAAAAATACAAAGTTTTATAAGAGGTTTTGAGATAACCAAAGAAGGAGCAGTGTGTACGGTCAGCCAGCGTCCGAACAGTAAAATCCCCGAAATACCCTTACAATATGTGTTATGAGATATGGTATGATATGTTATGCATGCTAGAGTAGACTAGGTATTCATATTAGGACTAGAGTGGCCTAATTTGTGATGCCTTAGTCTAGGAGAATCATACTGCTATGAGATGCCTTGAGAGGGAGTAGGTAGCCAATGCATAGCATAAATAGAGTACGTGCGTTCCTGGATCCAAGGAGGAGGACTTGGGGTGAATGCTGATGCGGTGTAATCAGTAGTATAGGGCCCATACTACTGAAGACAACGGATCAGTGGGCAGCCGAAGTAAGAATCCTTTGGGTATTGGAGGCTGAATAGGGTAGCGTTATCGAGTGCGAGTATACTCGATCGAGTCTCTGATATTTTTATGTTGTATTTCAGAGAGGCATCATGGTTGGGACACATCACAGACCTGGGGTGAGCGGTGTGAGTGACGAGGAGCTTCGTCAGATGATCCACGATGAGGTGGTTACGGCAATCAGGGCCGAGATTCTGGAGATGTTTGGGTCTATCCAGACCACACTGTTGGAGACTTTTGATGAGTGGTACGCTGCGGTGACTGAAGCCGCAGCCGCTGCAGCTACAGCAGCTGTGGCTACTGCCAAACCTCAGGGAGGTGACTCGTTGTTGTTCCGGGAGTTCAGCAACACGAAGCCACCCGAGTTTGATGGGACGCAGGATCCGATCGCTGCGATGAGATGGATTGCTGACATTGAGGGATACTTCTATACGTGTTCATGTCCGGAGCATCTGAGGGTACGGTTCGCTTTGAACCAGCTTCGCCTACGAGCGAAGGATTAGTGGAAGTTCGTGACAACGAACTTCACACTTGCAGAGATTTCAGCAGTGACCTGGGAGAGGTTCACCACCATGTTCAAAGACAAGTATGTTCCCCCGATGGAGAGGGAACGGTTGATTCAGGAGTTCTTGACCCTCAAGCAGGGTAATGATTCGGTTACTATGGTCACTCGGAAGTTTCATGAGAGGGCGATGTTCTGCCCTGAGTAGGTGTCTACTGGGCAGGCACGGATGGGCCGGTATTTGGGTGTTCTGATAAGGGACATTCGGGAGTTCGTGTCGAACTCGACGTACCGGACATTTGCTGAGCTCCAGGCAAATGCTCGGAAGAGGGAGATTGATTTGGAGACTCGGGACAGGGAGGAGGCTGAGTCTCAGAGGATGGATCGGCGGTCGGCTCAGTCTCAGCCGGCAGCCAAGCGGACCAAGTCCGCCGATTCGAGGACAGGAAGCCAGAAGGGCCGCACTTGCGGGAAGTGCTGCAAGGGTCATGAAGGGGCCTGTCGATCGGGTTCTTGCTACAAATGTGGCAAGGAGGGGCATATCGCCAGGGAATGCCCCAAGGGATTTATGATTTGCTTCCATTGCAACCAGACCGGCCATCGGAAGGCCGAGTGTCCTCAGCTACACCAGGGATCAGTGCAGGGATCTTCGCCTACTGCTAGGGTTACCGAGATTCGACCGGCAAAGGCCGAGGCTCCGGAGGCTCATGGGAGAGCTTTCCAGTTGACTGCGGAAGAGGTCCGCGTGGCGCCCGATGTTGTGGCTGGTATGTATTCATTCATGTATTTACTTTCATGTTGAGATATCGTGCTTATATTATGATATGCGTAGGTACTTTTCATGTGAATTTTGTACCTGCCTTGGTATTATTTGACTCGGGTGTAAGTTGGTCTTTTGTATCTTTGGCTTTTAGTCAACACATCAGTATTAGTCGGGAGGTGATGAGTCGACCCCTAAGGGTTTCCATAGCTGATGACAAAGCGGTGTATGCCGCCGAGGTGATTCAAGGATGTGTGCTCGAGATTTTTGGCGTCAAGTTCCCATTTGATCTAGTTCCTATCGCGATGGGAGATGTCTGTGTCATCGTGGGCATGGACTGGTTGAGTAACTTTGGAGCGGTTATTGACTGCGAGAGACAGCTGGTGACCATACGAGATCCTAGTGGGGGTGTTCTTACCATGTACGGCAATGGTACGCGTCTTGGGTCGACGTTTTGTTCGGCTGCCAGAGCAAGACAGAGTTTACAGCAAGGCTGTCGTGGGTTTGTAGCTTATGCGATGGACACACAAGTGGCCGTAAGGAGGCCAAGTTCGATTGACGAGGTCCAGATAGTGTGCGAGTTTCCAGATGTTTTTCCCGAGGAACTGTCGGGCGTGCCTCCGGAAAGATAAGTGGAGTTCTGTATCGATTTGGTTCCGGGAGCAGCACCTATCGCCAAGGCGCCTTATCGCCTCGCGCTGCTAGAGATGCAGGAGTTATCCTCGCAGCTTCAGGAGCTGTTGGGAAAGGGGTTTATTCGACCGAGTAGCTCACCTTGGGGAGCACCGATCCTTTTTGTCAAAAAGAAGGATGGTTCACACCAGATGTGTATTGATTACCGAGAGTTGAACAAGTTGACGGTGAAGAACCGGTATCCGTTGCCGAGGATCGATGACCTGTTCGATCAGTTGCAGGGGGCATCTTGGTTTTACAAGATAGACTTGAGGTCGGGCTATCATCAGATAAGGGTTCGGGATGAATATATCCAGAAGACTGCATTCAGAACTCGTTATGGACATTACGAGTTTGTGGTGATGCCTTTTGGGCTCACCAATGCCCTAGCTATGTTAATGGGTCTCATGAACAGAGAGTGCAAGCCGATGCTGGATTAGTCGGTCATCGTATTCATTGATGATATTTTGGTATATTCAAGGTCTAGAGAGCAGCATAAGGAGCATTTGAGGGAGATCCATGGAGTTCTGAGATCGGAGAGGCTGTATGCCAAATTCTCCAAGTGTGATTTCTGGTTACGAGTGGTCCAGTTCCTAGGGCATCTTGTTAACTAGAAAATGATATTGGTCGATCCAGCCAAGATCGAGGCGGTGATGAGATGGGAGGTGCCGAGATCACCCAATGAGATCAGGAGCTTTCTGGGATTGGCCGGCTATTATCGGAGGTTTATTTGGAATTTCTCCAAGATCATCGTGCCACTTACCAAGATGACCCGGAAGGGTGTTTCATTTTCATGGGGTCTGGAGCAGCAGTCCTCATTTGAGACACTTCGCTAGAAGTTGTGCAAAGCCTCGGTGCTCGCACTCCTGGAAAGGATAGAGGATTTTATGGTATACTGTGACGCATCAATATCTGGGTTAGGGGCAGTGCTTATGCAAAGGGGGCACGTGATAGCATATGCATCGAGGCAGCTGAAGCCTCATGAGTCGAGATATCCCACCCATGATATGGAGCTGGGGGCTGTGGTGTTTATCCTCAAGATCTGGCATCACTATCTGTATGGGGTTCAGTGTACCATATATACGGACCACAAGAGTCTGAAGTACTTGATGGATCAGCCAAACTTGAATATGTGCCAGAGGAGATGGTTGGATGTGGTGAAGGATTATGATTGTGAGATCCTGTACCACCCGGGTAAGGCTAATGTTGTAGCCGATGATTTGAGCCGTAGGGCGGAGAGCACCCCGATTCGAGACGTTTGTTTGAGGGTGACAGTGATGACTCCGGTATTGGACACCATTCGAGCGAGTTGTCGGGCAGGTATCGGAGTTCGTTACCAATAGCCGAGGACTTATGACATTTTAGGGTCGGATTTAGGTACCGTTTGTGGGCGGTACGCATACCATTTTGATGGAAGATACATATCGATCAAAGTTCTCGATCCATCCCGGGGCCACTAAGATGTATCTGGACCTAAAGGAGTATTGGTGGCCCTGTATGAAAAGGGATGTTGCATGGTTCGTTGAGAGGTGCCTAACTTGTCGCCAGGTTAAGGCGGAACACCAGCGTCCGCATGGTAAGCTGCAGCCGTTGGAGATCCCCGAGTGGAAGTGGGAACTAATTACCATGGATTCTATCACCAAATTTTCAAGGACTACTAGGGGAGTCGATGCGATTTGGGTGATTGTGGATAGGTTGACAAAGAGCGCTCATTTTCTTGCTATCAGTGAGAGCTCTTCTGCTGACAGGTTGGCAGAGTTGTATGTGAGGGAGGTGGTATCGCGGCATGGGGTTCCGATGTCGATTGTTTCAGATCGAGATGAACGATTTACTTCCAGATTATGGAAGATGTTTCACGAGGAGTTGGGAACGAAGCTGCATTTTCAGTACCGCATACCACCCACAGACGGACGGGCAGAGTGAACGGACGATTCAGACACTCGAGGATATGCTCCGAGCATGTGTTTTGTATTTTGGCGGAAGTTGGGACACATATTTACCCTTGGCAGAGTTTTCATACAACAACAGCCATCATTCGAGCATAGGTGTGCCACCCTTTGAGCTGTTGTATGGGAGGAGGTGTTGGACCGCCATTTGCTGGGGAGAGGTGGGGCAACATGTAATGGGTAGTACAGAGATTGTGCTTCAGACGACTGAGTAGATACAGTAGGTTAGGCGGAGGTTGTTGACAGCTCAGAGTCGCCAGAAGTGTTATGCGGACAGGCGTCGGTCCGAACTCGTATTTCAGGTTGGTGACTTCGTACTCTTAAAGGACTCTCCTTGGAAAGGAGTGATCCGAATCAGGAAGAAGGCAAGTTAGGGCCTCGATATATTGGACCTTTCATAGTAATCGCGAGGGTAGGCAGGGTAGCCGACCGTTTATATCTACCTATGGAGTTAGGTCAAATACACGACACCTTTCACGTGTTGCAGTTGAGGAAGTGTATAGTCGACGATTCGGTAGTGGTACCATTAGAGGATATTCAGGTGGATGCAGGCCTAAACTATGTTGAGAGACCGGTGGCAATTAGGGATCGGAAGGTTAAGGTTCTGAGGAACAAGGAAGTGTCGTTGGTGCAAGTGCAGTGGCAGCATAGGAAGGGGTCAGAGCTGACTTGGGAGCTGGAGCGCGAGATGCGTGAGCAGCATCCTGAGTTGTTTGCAGAATCAGACTTCGAGGGCGAAGTCTGATTCTAGTGGGGGAGAATTGTAACATCCGGAGTCCCAGGTATATTATTTTAATATTTATTTTTGGATTATGTGAAGGAACTCGGCGAGTTGACGCGTAGACTCGCCGAGTAGGGTCGTGGTTGATCATCCGGGTTCGCATTGGACTCGGCGAGTCCACGTTGTTTAATGAAACCCTAATCCTCCAGGGTTGGAGCCTATTTCAGGGCACTCTTAGCCTTCCGTTGCGGCTACCAGTCCCTTGAGAGCACCCTTAGTGAGCTATATCGTTTGGGAGGAAGGAGAGGCCACAATTGATCTTTTTATCCTTGGGTTGGCAAAAAGAAGGTATTCAAGAGCAAGAGGAGACTGAAGGAGGTGTGATTCAAGTGGTTTTAGATTCCAGAGACTTCAACTTGAGGTATTCATTCGGACCTTCTCCAGTTTTGGTATTGAACTTAGAGATTAGGGTTTTCTAACCTCTTTTGAGGATGTTTATGTGGAGCAATTGGTCCCTTATCGAGTCTATGCTTTAGATCTATACTTAAAGAGGTCCAGAGACATCAATCCATTAAGGTTTATGAGTCCTTGTGGGGTTATTGGACTTAGGTTGCAATTTTTGGGACTAAATCACCATTTGATGCCATTATGTATATATATATAAGCATCAAGTTTCGAGCTTTAGGTGATTATATTGCTTGGGAAGGTCAGATCTATGGATTTTAGGAACAGATTTGACCTCAGAAGGTCAATAGAATGCGTGCATGGCATGTACTCGCCGAGTTGTTCTTGGGACTCGGCGAGTTGAGTCAGGGTAGCCCCGTGATTCTTGCCTGGGGACTCGTCGAGTAAAGGGAGGAACTCGATGTGTTAAATGTGACTAAGGAGTGAAGTAGACACAGGCGGACTTACCGAGTAGCCCAAGTGCACTCGCCGAGTCGGGTCAAAGTTTGACCGTTGACTTTGGTTGACTTTTAGGGTTTGGTTAGCAGTGAGGCCTTTTAAGCCAGAAAAGGGGTAAAAATGGTCTTTTAACCTTCTGAGGATGTTAAGAAAGGTTGGGGTATAGTTATATTTATCGTAGTATTTTTTTTTATGTGTTTAGGCGGAGGCCATATCGTATTTCTACCAAGTCAGTGATTTACCCAGATATCAGAGGTGAGTCTTCTCACTATATTGTACTTGGAAGGGTACCTATGTATGACCAGAAGGTCGGATATGCTATAAAATGTATGCATTGTATGTGATTAGTTAACCGTTTTGTATGTGCTACGTATGCTATGCTTGTTTTGGGCTGGAAGGCATTACGTTATTGGCCGGAAGGCATTATGATGTGGACTGGAAGGCCAGTGAGTCATGAACCGAAAGGTCGACACGAGTAGGACCGGAAGGTTTACCGGGTTGGGACGGAAGTCCCCTGAGACACATGGACCGGAAGGTCATGGCCTGGAAGGGCGTATGTGTGTAAGTGGTATTTTGGGGAACTCACTAAGCATGTATGCTTACAGTTGTTGTGTTATGTGTTTCAGGTACTAGCGAGGACCGTAAGAAGGCGCCGACATGATCTGTACACACTGACTGAAGTTTTATTTTATGATCTTGGGATTTTTATTATGATGACATTCGCTAAACATGAGATTTGAGAATATTATATGATGGTTTATATTGTATCAAAAATGAAAATTTCTTTTGAAAATTCACGTTGTTACAAAAACGTTTCCGCCGTTCTCGGTTTTGGGGTGTGATAGATATAATTATCATGTTAGTGGGAGCATGATTATTATATTAAGTAATGCTAGTTAGCAATGTTAATTATAGAAAACTAAAGTTTCAATTTGCAAATTTGTATGGTCTGAAAATGTGTTTTGCTATAATTAAGGGAGAGGAAATTATACTTCATCCTAATTCTAAAAGCTTAGATCGAGATTTTAATCAAATTTACTCAAGTATATATATATATATATATATATATATATATATATATATATATATATATATATATATATATATATATATATATGAATGGTATGTTGGAATGGTTCAACATAAGGAAATCTTATATATGGAAATGTTAATTGCATTCTCAAAATTCGATTACGATTACGGCATCTGTAACACCGCAAAATTTAAAACAATTTTTCACATTTTTAAACACATTTTTTCAAACACATTTATTAACAAAATCCCATTGTATCATAACTTTGTTTCACAAAATATTTCCCAAGATCAAAATACTTAAAAACCCATGCGTGTGTACGAATCATGCCGGCGCCTTCCCGCGATCATCACTGGTACCTGAAACACATAACACCTAACATTTTAAGCATAAAGCTTAGTGAGTTCCCCAAAATACCATACATAACACATACTAGCCACTCGAGGCTATAACACTATGGGCCTGTGGGCCCTAACTCCGTAGACCCTCTGGTCGTAGCTCTGTGAACCTTCCGGTTCTAACTCTGATATACTCTGATATACACATGGCATAAATCAAATAGACATAATGCAGTTCAACACATCACATAATAGCATACAGTAACTCTGTCACATGACTCTAATTACCACTCACGGTAAAATATAGTGAGAAGACTTTCCTCGGATGTTTCGGTAAATCTCTGACTCGGTAGAAATACGATCTAGCCTCCACCTAATCACATAAAGTAATACTCTCATAAATATAACTCTCAGTACTAGACTCAAACCTCTCTAGGCACCCGTAGAAGGGTAAAAGACCATTTTACCCCTCCTTTGGCTCAAAGGCCCTCATTGTTGACAAAACCCTAAAAGTCAACCAAAGTCAACGATCAAACTTTGACCTGACTCGTCGAGTGCACTTGGGCAAATCGGTGAGTCCACACATGTCCACTAACTCCCTAGTCTCTCTTGGCATGTCGAGTCCCTCCCCTTGCTCGACGAGTCACACCTGGCATGAATCGCGGGGCTACCCCGACTCAACTCGCCGAGTCTCAAGATCAACTCGGCGAGTTCCACCTTCAACTCCAATCCTCTAATCCCTTTCTGACTCACTGAGTTATTCCCCCAACTCGGTGAGTCTACTTGCTGAGTGATTTATGGGAAACCCTAATCCTACTCGCCGAGTCTGATCATTGGACTCGGCGAGTTCATGCCATGCAAAAACTCCCTTGACCTCATGAGGTCAGATCTGTTCCTGAAGTCCATAGATCTGACCTTCCCAAGCATGATAATCACGTAAAGTTCAGACCTTGACACTCATATAACATCTAGATGGTCGTACTTGGTGATTTAGCCCCAAAAATAAACTCCTAAGTTCATGGCTCCTAAAATAACCCATAAAGCTCCAAGGGTTAAGGTCTCTGGGCCTCTTTGAGTCTAGATCCAAAGCATAAAATCAAGAAGGGACCAATTGCTCCACATATCCATTCTCTAAAGGGGTTAGAAAATCCTAACTCTACGAATCAACACCAAAACTGAAGAAGGTCTGAATAAATACCTCAAGATGAAATCTCTGAACTCTGACATCACCAGATCCGCTCCTCCTTCAGCCTCTTCTTGCCTTGGTCACCTCCTTTTTGCAATTACACCAACAAAATGATCAAAAGTGGCTTCTCCTCCCTCACAAACGCTCTAGATCTCTTATGGTCTCTCTCTGGGGTTTGGAAGCCGCAAATGACGGCCCTAAGGACCTTTAAATAGGTGTTAAACCCGGGAAATTAGGGTTTCATTAAACAGCGTGGACTCGCCGAGTCCACTCATGGAGTCGCCGAGTCCGGTCATGAACCCAGATGAGAATCCGCGACCCTACTCGGCGAGTCTAAGCACCAACTCACCGAGTCTCTCTACAAACTCCAAAATAAATGAATAAAATAATATACTTGGGAATCTGGATGTTACAGCATCCCTCTTCATAGTCTGAATTGTGAGAACATGGCAAATCGAAACATTATAGCAAAAGACGAGTCTAGTATCATGTCTTTATGTGAAACATCATGAATCGTGTCCCGTATGCTTCGGATATAGGATTGATATATGTGTTGTAATATTAATATGTTCTAAATATTTCAAATGCCTAGGAAATTAAGAGAGAAAAGGACTATAACTAGATATAACTAAAATGATTAAGAAATTGTCGAGGAAAATCTAAGGCTTACCAAAGATTGGTTGATCATGGATAGTTGGAAGTATAGTGTTAATTTTGGAAGGACCATATTAACGTACTATGGAAAGAGGAAACTCTTGTTTAGAAGTGATAGTCAAAATGGGAATATGGAAATGTTTCCATAGGTGGAAGTTATTCATTAAATATGTGTAAGATTTGAAAAACTAATGCAAGAAGGATATTCAAAGGAATGTATTTGAATGTGAGAATTCATTTCCATGGAATTCTCTCCATTGGAATACTTTGTAATGTCAGTTGTCAAGTCTTTGTGACTTTTGTGCATAGTCATTACAAGAGGATCAGTGCATATAATTTTAGAATCTAACATATTTCAATAAATGGCAAAGAATCTTGCATTCATACATTTATCATAAGGATTTGGAACTGTGAAATGAGCATCATTGAAATGTTGTCAATTGATCAATTTTACAAAGAAAGGACCATAGGTAAGCATAGCATGCATACTTTGATCATGGCATAACTATTGTTTTAATTCAAGTATAAAGTTGATTATTCGAAACAATATATAATGAATAATGAGTAATCAATATGACTCAAAAGTTTTGGGGCCATATAGGATTATTAATATTCTTGTGTTTCACTTTTCATGTTTTGACCTCCTGAATAACTAGGTTATTCAAACCATCCGCAGTCGATCATACTTTGGAAGTTGATATTAAGGCAAGACTGTCATGAATGGGTCTAGAGTTTGTCTATGTGTTTTAGACATAGTTCCATTATTCATGAGCGCTACTGGAATAAGATTTGAGTATTGGATTAAACCCACACTCATTTGAATCACTTCATGGATTTTATGACAAGTGATCATGAGACGATAATATCTTATATTCTTCAAATGGAGAGATATGAGTTGTAGTCTACAAGTCGGTTGCACATTGATAATGTGAAAACGCACCAGCAACTTTGTGTTATAAAACATATTTGTGTGTGTGATTTCATGAGTAAATAGAGCAAGCATATGAGTCAAGGTTTATCCATTCCTTTACCCTTAGATGGATAACAGTTATATTCGTGGGCCCTTCAACAATTTAGTGATGACAAATCTAAGTGCTCATTCGGGCCTAGACTGATTTGATTTGTTCTATTAGTCGGTCATCATAAATCAGAAATTTAGAAATAACAGATGGACAGAGAGAACGATTATAATCCATGTCTCAGTCCATATGATATCTAGAATGGAGGAATATATGATCCCTTATCTAATGGACGCATCATTGACTACGTCAGAGTTCGACAGCGGCTTTAAGAGATACGATTGCTAGTCGGGTTTTGGAGTCTTACTTGAAATAATAGTTTTAGACTTATGCAAGTGGGAGACTAATGGATTAGATGTCTAAGCCCATAACTATTATTGGTATGTACTCGACCTGAGAGTAGCTTGGTCCATTTGGGTTGCATAACACTAGGACAATTTGTTTGGATGGACTCTTGAGAGAATGTTATATATGATTTATTAATATATTATAAGTTCTAATATATTAATATGAAATCATATGTTTTAATTAGTATTGATCAAGGATTAATTTGGAATTAATTTAGTGAACAAAAGATACTAATTAAATCTATGGGGACTAATTATGGTAATTAGTTATATTTATATGTGTTGGGCTTATGATCCATATTAAACCAAGTTTATGTATGGACACATAAAGAGTTGGGCCACATGAACCATGGATTATAGAACCCATGGGTATGGATTTGGGTTATAGCCATGACCCTTGGAATCCTACATATAACTACATACTCCATTGTCTAAAAACGCACACCTGTAGTTTTTGGAGTTCTTGGATGTGTTTTTGGTGCATGGAGATTCTCTCTCAAGAGCCACCTTTGTCCTAGGTGAGTTGTGAGCCATTTGAGGCATTTATACTTTTGGTGCTAAGCTCTTAAGGCCAAATATAACAAGGTTTCAAGCTACATAAGAGGTATGTCATCCTAACTGGTATTTCATATTATTTATGTCAATTGTATGCTAGTTATAGGCTTAATGCTTTGGAAATACCATTACGTGTAAAATTAGAGAAAGCATAGATCCAAGGCATTTAGGGTTGTATGTGCACCATAGGATGTTGTAGTATACAAAACCCAACACATTTAAGGTAAATAACCAGTCCAACTGAGAGCAGAAATTATCTTTATTGGTCTGATAGTTAGCGTCACTATACCCTGTCACTCTCAAGTCATCACTCCCACCAAGGATAAGGACCCAGTCCTTAGTCCTCCATATGCACTTAAGAATGTTATTTACCGCACTCCATTGAGCTTTACCAGGATTCCCTTGATATCTGCTAACCATGCTCAAAGAAAAGGCTACATCAGGGCGAGTACATGTCATAGCATACATAATCGAGCCAACAGCGGAAGCATATGGTATTCTACTCATTTATACTATTTCGGCATTTGTACTCAGACTCTGAATCTTACTCAGTTTGGTATTGCTCTAGATGGGGAATTCTCCTTTCTTGGAATCCTCCAAGTTGAAATGTTTCAACACCTTGTCCAAGTTGGTACTTTGACTAAGTCCTATTAGTGTTTTACTCCTATTTCTCAATATCCTTATCCCTAGAATGTAAGCAGCTTCCCAAAGGTCCTTCATAGCAAAACATTTCCCAAGCCAGGACTTAACCTCATGCAAGGTTGGGATGTCATTTCCTATGAGTAGTATATCATCCACATACAATACCAGAAAGCTAACTATACTCCTACTAGCTTTGACATATACACAGGACACATTGTCGCTTCTCAAAAAACCAAAATCTTTGACTTTCTTACCGAAATAAAGATTCCATCTGTGAGATGCTTGCTTTAATCCATAAATGGAATTCTCAAGCTTACACACTTTATTAGGGTATTTTGCATCTACAAAACCCTCTGGCTAATTCATGTAAACATCTTTAGCCAATTTCCCATTAAGGAAAGCGGTTTTGACATCCATTTGCCATATTTCATAATCATGAAATGTGACTATGGCTAGCATAACCCTTATAGATTTTAATCTTCGCTACTGGTGAGAAGGTCTCGTCATAGTCAACTCCAGGAGTTTGAGTAAAAACCTTCGCAACCAATCGCGCCTTATAATTATGTAATCTCCCATCCATGTTGGTCTTCTTCTTGAAGATCCATTTTAACTCGACCGTTTTATGACCTGGTACATTGTCAACCAAGTTCCAAACTTGATTGTCATATATAGACTGAATCTCACTATCCATCGCCTCTTTCCATTTTGCTAACTCGGGGCCTGGCATGGCTTCCTTGTAGTTTTTAGGTGCATCCTAATTTACCAGTGTACTATGACTAATAAATGTGTCACCTTCAGTAGTAATATGGAAACCATAAAACTCAGGTGCCATTTTAACTCTGCTGGAATGTCTCAGAGGTAAGGACTCGTCAACTGGTTCAACTGGAGTTTCCTCCTCGGGTTGAGCGCTAGTGTTTGAGGTTCCTTCATCACTTAACTCTTGAAGCTCTTCAAGGTCAATTTGTCTCCCACTGTCCCCTTGGCATGTGAGTTCTCTTTCGCGGAATACCCCTCTCCTCCTAACGAAGACAACATTGTCACTCGGTCTATATAAGAGATATCCAAAGGATTTTTGTGGGTAGCCGATGAAAATACTATTGGATTAGGTGTCTAAGCCCATAACTATAATTGGTATGTACTTGAACCGAGAGTAGCATGGTCCATTTGGGGTGCATATCACCAGGACAATTTGATAGGATGGACTTTTAAGAATATGTTGTTTATTATTTATTAATATATTATAAGTTCTAATATATTAATATGAAATCATATTATTTAATTAGTACTGATCAAGAATTAATTT
The DNA here is from genome assembly GCF_052625555.1 of Lactuca saligna. Lineage (NCBI taxonomy): Eukaryota > Viridiplantae > Streptophyta > Magnoliopsida > Asterales > Asteraceae > Lactuca > Lactuca saligna. Next base: position 98,375,653 of record NC_136421.1, read on the forward strand.
TGTGATCAAAAGAGACTAATTAAAAATAAGGGGTTGATTGGTAAATCACTCATTCTTATGGTGTGGGCCAATGATCCATGATTCTTTAGGTTGGGCTAAACCCATGTGACAACCCATGGATGATCCATGGAGGTTTAAACCCATGGAGCCTAAGGAATATGGAAGGGTATACACATTAGGGTTTACATTGTGTAACTCTAATCTTATCACACTATATAAGAAGCCCCTTAGCATCCAAAATTGGCTACTACATGCACTAGTTCTTGAAAGATCATTAAGCCGATTTTGGTGTGAGGATATTCTCTCAAAAGTCATCATTTGTCCAAATGTGTTGTGATTCTATTTGAGGCATTCATACTATTGATGCTAAGTTCTTAAAGGGCAAAACTACAAGCTACAACAAAGAGGTAATTCTATAAGTCATTTATATGATGTTTATGTCATTTATATGCTAGTTGTAGGCTTAATGATTTGTAAACAATATTGCATGTATAATTAGAGAAAACATAGATCCAAAGCATCTAGGGTTGCATGTACACCATAGGAGTGTTAGAATGCTTAAAACCCTTCAGTGGTATCAGAGCCTAGGGTTGTTTTCCATTATATTTGACACTACTTGTTTTCAAAGCATGAAAAATCGATTTTCGGCTTTCTAGACAGTGGACTCGCCGAGTCCACTTGGGAACTCGCTGAGTCCCCTCATAAACCGACCAACTCACCGAGTCAATTCATGCACTCGATGAGTTGGTGGTGTAGAATGCATATTTCCAAGGTTTTTGGCTAGAATTGGACTAGGTTCATTACCCTAAGCTGTTTTTTAACTTATAAACCTGTTTTTGATGTGTTAATGATCACGCTTTTCCAATTTAAAATATAATTTTCAAAGTTTCATGTTTTGTATTAGTTTATGTGGTTAGGCTAATTACATGAAATTTTTTGGATATGAATTGTCTTGTTCTTATGAGTTTAATTTAGATCATAGACAAATTGTTTGATTTTGTAAGTTACAATAGTTTATCTAAATGTTTTTGATAAATTCCAAAACTTGTCCTCAAGTTATGGAAAGTGAAGAGTCTCATTTTTAAATGTCATCTTAAGTGGTTTTAAGTCTTCCATAATTTTCCCTTAAGTTATGGAACTTGAAGAGTCTTTTACATAAATGTTTTTATGAACTCCATAACTTGTCCTAGGTGGCGTTAAATGTGAAACAATTCCACATTGCTTAAGATAGTTGTGGAACTCGATACTCAGATACTCACCACCTCGATCAGATTGGAGCATCTTTATCTTCCTGCCCAATTCATTCTCCACTTCTTGTTTAAACTCTTTGAACTTTTCAAAGGTTTCTTACTTATGCTTGATTTATTAGATATACACATATCTGCTATAATCATCAGTAAAAGCCACATAGAAGCTGTTAGCATCCTTTATGGTAGATCTGAAGGGTCCACACACATCAGTATGTATGAGATCCAACAAACCCTCACCCCTTTCACACGAATCAATGAAGGGTGACTTGGTCATCTTTCCAAGAAAACAAGATTCACATGTGTCATCTGACTTTAAGTAAAATGACTCCAACACTCCATCCTTTTGGAGTTGAGCTATGCGCTTCTTTTTGACATGTCCAAGATGATGATGCCATAAGATGATTTATTCAAACCATTGGATGAATTAATATGCAACACATTATTTCCTAAGTTATCTAAAACCATCATAGTTTCATATATACCATTACAAGGCAATGCTTCAAAATACAATTTACCATTATAATGAGCACTAATACCACAAATCTCATTAATAAATGAAAAAGTAAAACCTTGTTCATACAAACTATGAAAAGAAATAATATTTATCGCTGTATCAGACGACTAGCAACAATTAATCAATTCTAAATTTTACCCACTACTAACCGATAAAGAATAAACTCCAATATTTGTGACAGGTGACACTTTCCTATTCCCCATGATCAAGTTCATACTCCCGTGCTTCACATCCCTACTTATTTTTAGACCCTGCAAATTAGAACAAATGTGAAAACCACATCCTGTATCAAGGACCCAAGAATTAGCATGTGATGAGTTATTATACAAAATAGTGTAAATAACTATGAAGGTGGACTTGATCTTCCCATCCTTTATGTCCTGTAAGTATTTGGGGCAGCTTCGTTTCCAATGCCCTTTTTCATAACAATGGAAGCACTCTGCTTCCTTTGGATTTGAAGAGGGTTTAGCAGAATCAACTTTGGTCCCACAAGAAGAGGATTCATCACAGGAATTTCCCTTGTGACTCTTAGAAAGAGTCTTCCTCTTCTTCCCCTTCCCATGTCCAAATGCCAAGACATGGGCAACAACGACAGGAGTAGGTACAATAGACATGCCTTTCAAACTACTTTCAACAGTTCTAAGAAGGCCTTGAAGCTTGCTTAGAGTGACCTCCTCCTTGTTCATATGATAAGTCATACAAAACTTATCATAACAAGAAGGCAAAGAGTGTAGGATAATGTCAATGGCCAACTCTCCATTAAATTTGACATTCAGGTTTAGTAAGCGGTCCACAAACCTTTGCATCTTTTGTAAGTGGGCTGTGTTGGACTCTCCATCCTTCATATTAGTTGTGATCATGGAGGAAATGATTTCATACCTTTCTTGTCGAGCACTTTGATTGTACTTTTCCATCAAGTCTTGGTGCATCTCATAGGGCCAAAAGTCCTCATATGACTTTTGAAGCTCTACAGTAATGGTAGCAATCATGATACATGACACCTTTGTTGCGTCCCTCTCATGAGCCTTATATTCAGCAATCAATTCAGGAGTGGCAATGTTTACATCAATCTCCTTTAGCTCTTTATCGAGGGCATATTCCTTTTCCTCGTAGTGAATAGCCATGCAGATGTTTCAAATCCAATCATTGAAATTCAATCCATCAAAAATGACCCTCCTACATAAGTTCATGAGGGAGAATGCGCCAAAAGCAGTTGAGTTTGAAGCAGTTCTTGAAATAGACATCTAAAAAGAAAGACAAAGTTTAGATTAGATAAGGATCCTTAATATAACACCCAAATGAAATATTAAGGCTAGGACCAACACAATATTCTACAATTCGGAAGAGGAATGTCGTAATCCAATTGCAAAATATTTGAAGGTAAGTAAATGACGATTTACCAATTTCCACCATGAAAACCAAAATGAAGATTAAGTTTTAAATGAATTGAAATTCCTAGATTCTTTAAGAAGATTCATTCAACTTTTCAATGACATGTTTAAATCTCGATTATGCCCTTCAAGTTTATGACTGGGGTACTGAGGATCACAAACAAGGTATGAATAACCATGTAAATGTGCTTGGTACTCTTAATGTTACTTATTATGTAACATCCAAAATTTCAAACAAATTTAAACTTTTAAAAACATGTCAAGTTCATCAAAATATTACAAATTTAGTTTTCAAAACATTAATTATCAGAGTCTTTTCCGAGAAACATAACATAGTAGGAGGAGCTGTACGATCATGCCTTGGCCTTGCTGTGACCCTCTAAGGTACCTAAAACTATAAACTGAAACTGTAAGCCTGCAAGCTTAGTGAGTCACCCCAAAATACTGATACACATACAGTCCACATAACAATATCAACATTAGCATATCATATCAATCAAACAGAACAGCATACACTGGGTCCCCAGCTTTACAAGCTGGAGTACCCCCAGGCCCTCAGTATGAGACTGGAATGCCTACCGGGCCCTCAGCTCATATCTGGAATGCCATCGATCACTCAGTACGAGTTTGGAATGCCTATCGGGCCCTCAGCTTGTATCTAGAATGCTCCCGAGTCCTCAGTATGAGTCTGGAATGCTTACCGTGCCCTCAACTCATATCTGGAATACTCTCGGGTTTGTTGGCTACAGCACGGAGCAGTACAACCTCAACCCACCCCACACAGCATGTCAACATGTAACAGATAAATGCACATACAGGTAATCAATTAGTATCACAGGCAGTCCTACAGATCTACCCGACTAGCATATCAACTGGAAAACATTACTAACTCAACTCAACATATCAATAATTACTAGGATATCAAATCCATTGGGCCGGCCTTGGTGCCTTAGACCCCTTAGTATAGTGAGGATAACTCACCTCGAAACATGGACTCACAGAAATTAGTTCCAACCTTTGGGTTACTATCACGAATCCCACCAACTATATTTATCACGAATTGCATACATAATATTCTAATCCTTATAGAACTGTCCTCAAAAGTCAATAGATCAACTTAGGTCAATGGTCAAAGTCAACAGTCAAGGTCAACAGTCCATGTTGACCTGACTCGCCGAGTTCCCTCGGCTACTCGCCGAATTTTCTTGGCTTCCGGTGCACTCGCTGAGTCATCGAGTGACTCGTCGAGTTTCCCTCGTTTTTTGACTGAACTCTAAAGCCACTCGTCGGGTTTCCTAAGAGAAACTCGACGGGTGCATACGTGGGCATATCCTTGGGAAAGTTCATCTGACTCGCCGAGTTGTTCATCCAACTCGCCGAGTTTAATGGCGATCTTCATTGGACTCGCCGAGTTGTTCATCCAACTCGTCGAGTTCACAGCTTTCTTCATCGGACTCGCCGAGCGGTCATCCAACTCGTCAAGTTTCACGGCTTCCTTCATCAGACTCGCTGAGTCATCCTTGTGACTCGCCGAGTTCGTTTGGTCTTTTTCCATACACACTTATTTTGAGCCATGCAGTGGCTCCAATTCATAGATCTAGGCTTCTATAGCATACTTATTACGTAAAGTCACAAACTTTATGTACATGCATTGCATTTAAGGCTCTAAATGCCAAGTCTAAGCTCTTAATGGGGTTTCATGCCCAAGAGGGACCTCATACATGATCAATTCTGAGACTTTATGTTTCTAGAGCTTAGAGATGGTTCAGATTTGAAGTTACAACTTCAGATCAAACTCATTGATCAACTTATCAACCTTTAAGGTCCATAGAAAACCCTAGAACATCAATGAAAGGAAAACTCACATAAGAGATGGTAATTTAGGATACCTCTGGAAGATGACAACTGAAAGTAGTGCTGATTTGTGACAACTGTCAAAGTCAGGTCATTCTTGGACTCATGCATCTTTATAAAAATCATTCATGCACAACATGCCATGGCCTAGTAGTATAAATTAGGTCAAAAATCTTGCATAAACTAGGATCCAACTAAGATCTACGACTAATATACCTGACTCTTACGATTCAAGGAAGTTGCTTAACTACAATAGGAAATGCCAATACCATGATTAGAATGAAACTTCAAACTTTGTTACAATTGAAAAAGGGTATAAAACCCTAAAAATAAATTAAAATATTCTAATTACATTCCATTATGATGGTGGATATCAAACAATGTTCCAAAAACCATAAAGAGCCAAAAATCCAAATTTATAAACCTTAAAGCTTAAAAACTTTATAAAATTGGCTATAAGCTTCCTAATATCAAATTGTTATTAATCAAATTATGGATTATAATCTTCGAAACAAAAATTTAAATTATCAAACATTAAGCATAATGTATTCGTTAAAAACAAGATTTTTAAATAAATCAAGAATTGCTTAATAAACACTTTTATAAACATAAGGGTTTTATAAAAATTAAAGATGGACTTCTATAAAATATGAATTTAGGAGAGAGAAGGCTTTAAGGGACTAAAAAATCTGGCCATCCACTCTACCCATGCCCTCTCTCTTCCCAACACATCAATCATTAAAAACAATCTCCACTCTTCCACTTCTCTCTTCACTCTCTCTCACACTCCACCCTTTCAACTCTAAAACTCTCTTCCTCTCTCTCTCTCTCTAAACCACGAATATTTTCAGTCAAGAACACCTCTCCACACTCAAATCTTCATCTTATAAGGTTAATCTTCAAGGTATACAAGAAAATCCTTCACCTTTCCTTACTTTTCCTTTTTGTTTTTAAAGGGTTTTCTTGTATTTCTCTTCTTTCTACACCATTCTTTATGAACATTCCTGAAAATGTTCATGAATGTCGAGTTTGATGATGATGGCGGTAGGGTTTCACCCAAGAACAACATGCATGTTGTTTAATGGTGAAATCCAAGGACCAAAACCTATGTCAAACACTAAAGTTCGGATTTTTACAAGTTTTGAAGGTTCAAACACCTTATGCTTTCAAGTATTTCTTTTAAAAACATCACTATGACAAACATATGTCCATGCATGGTCCTCAAACCGTGATGCATGTGATGAACACCAAGCTAATGAGCTTGATGATCAAAGTACATTGTTAATAGTGCATATAAACGATTTTGTCTATAAAAATATCTAAAAGTTCTTTTCTGTTCAAACCAAAATTTTTCCAGATTCCCATTAAGGTAATATGAACATCTGGAAAATTTCAAGAGTTTTTATCATTCCTTTGATTTATTAAATTTGTTACAAGAAAACAAGGTCATAAATCACATAAAATACTTCCAGAGGTCTATAAATCCGGAATAAATTCATGGATGACCCCTATGGTGAATAATAATGACCTCTCGTTAAATTTAATCGATTTATGTTGCTTTTTGGTATGATTTTCGGTTTTCTTTTTGTTTGGGTATAATAAATCACAAAACCACTAAAGGGAGTGTGAAAATTGTATCTAACAATTTTCGCAGCCCTTAACTATGGTGGGAGACTCAGAAAAATAATTTCAGAATTTTTCATCATGCCCTCCTATTTTTCCTAATTTTTGGTAATTATAATGGCCTAAAAATAGGAAAAACAGTTCTGATTACCCAAAATTCATGAAATTTTACCAAAACATCATGTTGTACAGTAAGAAGTTACATAAAAATTTTGGATGATTTTTCTCTAATGTAAGCTATTTTTCTCCTATTTTCTAAGGTTAAATACACTTAAACACACATAAATACCCAAAATCGGATTATACAATATGAAAACCACTTTTGGTATTTTTCCCAGATTACTTACACTGTAAATGATGTTACAAAAAAATTTGGTAATTTATTTTAACTATTTTTTATTTATTCTTCAATTAATGATTATTTAAGGGGATAAAACAAGGAAAAACAGAAATATCCACTGGAAAATACTTTTTATATCTTTCCTAGCCTAGTTATGTATAATAACAGTTAAATAAAAAGTTTGGGTAATTTTGGAAACTGTTTTCTATTTATTCCAATTATTATTGGAATAAATGCTCAAAAATCATAAAATAAAATTAAACAGCTTGTAATGTGTAATAACAGTAAAATAAAAAGTTTGAGAATTTTTATCCTTTGAATGGTGTTTTTCGTGAATTTATGTTATTATGAAGGCTTAAAAATTTGGAAAATAGTTAAGCATATCAAAAATTCAAGGAAAAATTTCTGGAAAACCTCTATTGTATTTAGAATGAAAAATACAAAGTTTGACAATTTTTAGAAACTATTTGATAATATTTTAGATTTTTAGGAATTCAAAACACATTTAAATGTGTTGAAACACCCTTAAATTTATATTACTAAATCTGGAAAATTAATATCCCAAAGTTGTATTAATCGCATAACTTGTAGAATTTCATCATTTCAGAAAAAGTGTAACCAATTAATATAAAATCAAATATTAGAACATAAATTGGCATTTCGCTATATGAAGAGTTTAGTATATTAGCATTAGATTTCGACATGGAAACTCACTAGTGTGTGTTTGATGTCGTAGGATCCCGGTATTAAGACGTTGGTGTTTTCTTAGGCACCACTTGTATCTACTTGAAACATTGTGACTATTCACGCACTCCCTTATTTTCAGCTTTTATGTTTTGGGGTGGAAAAGCATGTCCAGAAAAACTATTATTTGCATGTTGTATTTAAATTGATTTGTATCAAACATGATTGCTATTGTATTGCTATGTCTTTCTATGTATCTCTATGCAACACGGAACATGAGAACTTATCGTACTAAGGCCCTTCCCTTATATCTAACCATTGACTCTTTGAGCCAACGATCATTATGGATAGCGCTATTAGGAATTGACAACTCCTCACTCGCCCTATTGCTGGAGTGCATGATACCATATTCATCTATGAAACGATAAGCATAGATCTCGATGGGGCTTTCAGTCATAGGTTTGGTTGAGACTCATTGTTTGCTCATACACATACAAACTCATTTCTCGTTATAGCAATAAACTTGTATCAATTATAGCAATCAACTTTGTTTCTCATTAAAGCAATGTACTTGTATTTACGAAAAGCCTTATTTCAAGCTCGATTTTATAAACTTGTGAACTCACCAACTCTTTTCATAGTTGACGCTCGTTTTACATGCTTTTTAAGGAAATAATTAGTAAGTGGATATAAAGATTCCTCATCATAGAGCATGCTGCATCGTGTTGAAGTTATTTATGAAGTTATCTTTGAACAATGTTATTTTGGAAAAACTTGTATTTTGTTTCTTTTGAAGCTATGGGTTGTAAACTTTAAAATACTGCTATGGTGATGTATCTTTATCTTTTGCAATGAAACCATTATCGCTGTCATATCTTGCATTTCCGCTTTAGCAGGGTGTGACAGAAGTGGTATCAGAGCTAAAGTTATAGAGAACATCAGTTTTTCTTTAAGAAAACACAACTGTGACAACTGTCAATTCAGGTCATTCTCGAACTCATGCATCTTTATAAAAACCATTCATGCACAACATGCCATGGCCTACTAGTATAAATTAGGTCAAAAAACTTGCATAAACTAGGATCCAACTAAGATCTAGGACTAATATACCTGACTCTTACGATTCTAGTAAGTTGCTTAACTACAATAGGAAATGCCAATACATGATTAGAATGAAACTTCAAACTTTGTTACAATTGAAAAATGGTATAAAACCCTAAAAATAAATTAAAATATTCTAATTACATTTCAATATGATGGTGAATATCAAACAATGTTCCAAAAACCCTAAAGAGCCAAAAATCCAAATTTATAAACCTTAAAGCATAAAAACTTTATAAAATTTGGCTATAAACTTCCTAATATCATATTTTCATTAATCAAATTATGGATTATAATCAATGAAACAAAAAGTTGATTTATCAAACATTAAGCATAATTTATTAGTTAAAAACAAGATTTTTTAATAAATCAAGAATTGCTTTAATAAACATTTTTATAAAAATTAGGTTTTTATAAAAATTAAGGAGGGAGTTTTATAAAGTTTGAATTTAGGAGAGAGGAAGCTTTATGGCACTCAAAAATCCAGCCACCCTCTCCCCATGCCTTCTCTTTTCCCCACACTTCAATCATTAAAACACAATCTCCTATCTTCCACTTCTCTCTTCACTGTCTCTCTCTCTCACTCCACCCTTCCAACACTCAAACCCTCTTTCTCTCTCTCTCTCTCTAACTCACGAAAATTATCAGCCAAGAACACCCCTCCACACTCAAATCTTCATCCTCCAAGACTAATTTTCAAGGTGGACACGCAAATCTTTCACTTTTCCTTACTTTTCTTCTTGTTTTTAAAAGGTTTTTCTTGTATTTCTCTTCCTTCTACACCATTCTTTATGAACATTCATGAACATGTTCATGAATTTCGAGTTTGATGATGATGACGGTAGGGTTTCACCCAAGAACAACATGCATGTTGTTTAATGGTGAAATCCAAGGACCAAAACCTATGTCAAACACTAAAGTTCGGATTTTTACAAGTTTTGAAGGTTCAAACACCTTATGCTTTCAAGTATTTCTTTCAAAAACATCACTATGACAAACATATGTCCATGCATGGTCCTCAAACCATGATGCATGTGATGAACACCAAGCTAATGAGCCTCATGATCAAAGTACATTGTTAATAGTGCATGTAAACGATTTTGTCTATAAAAATATCTAAAAGTTCTTTTCTGTTCAAACCAAAAATTTTCCAGATTCCTATTAAGGCAATATGAACATCTAAAAAATTTCAAGAGTTTTTATAATTTCTTTGATTTATTAAAATTATTACAAGAAAACAAGGGCATAAATCATATAAAATACTTCCAAAGGTCTATAAATCCGGAATAAATTCGTGGATGACCCCTACGCTGAATCATGACCCTTCATTAATTTTCATCGATTTTTGTTGCTGTTGAATATGATTTTCGATTTTCTTTTTGTTTGGGTACAACAAATCACAAAACCACTTTAGAGAGTGTGAAAATTGTATATAACAATTTTCGCAGCTCTTACCAGTGGTGGTAGACTCAGAAAAATAATCTTGGAATTTTTCATCATGCTTTCCTATTTTTCACAATTTTTGGTAATTATAATGACCTAAAAATAGGAAAAATAGTTCTGATTATCCAAAATTCCTGAAATTTTACCAGAACATCGTGTTGTACAGTAGGAGATTACATAATAATTTTGATGATTTTTCTCTGCTGTAAACAGTTTTTCTCCTATTTTCTAAGGTTAAATACACTTAAATACGCATAAATACACAAAACCGGATTATACAATATGAAAACCACTTTTGGTATTTTTCCCAGATTACCTACACTGTAAATGATGTTACAAAAATTTTTGGTAATTTATTTTAACTGTTTATTATTTATTCTTCAATTAATGATTATTTAAGGGGATAAAACAAGGAAAAATAGAAATACCCACTGAAAAAAATATCTTTTATATTTTTGCCAGCTTAGTAATGTGTAATAACAGTAAAATAAAAAGTTTGAGAATTTTTATCCTTTGAATGCTATTTTTCGTGAATTTATGTTGTTATAAAGGCTTAAAAATTTGGAAAATAGTTAACCATATCAAAAATTCAAGGAAAATTTTCTGGAAAACCTCTATTGTATTTAGAATAAAAATGCATGGTTTTACAATTTTTGGAAACTATTTGATAATATTTTAGATTTTTAGGAATTTAAAACACATTTAAATGTGTTGAAACACCCTTAAATTTATATTACTAAATCTGGAAAATTAATATCCCAAAGTTGTATTAATCGCATAACTTGTAGAATTTCATCATTTTCAGAAAAAGTGTAATCAATCAATATAAAATCCAATATTAGAACATAAATTGGCATTTAACTATATGTAGAGTTTAGTATATTAGCATTAGATTTCGACATGGAAACTCACTAGTGTGTGTTTGATGTCGTAGGATCCCGGTATTAAGACGTTGGTGTATTCCGAGGCACCACTTGTATCTACTTGAAACATTGTGAGTATTCACGCACTCCCCTATTTTCAGTTTTTATGTTTTGGGGTGGAAAAGCATGTCCAGAAAAACTATTATTTGCATGTTGTTTTTAAATTGATTTGTATCAAACATGATTGCTATTGTATTGCTATGTCTCTCTATGTATGTCTATCCAACATGGAACATGAGAACTTATCGTACTAAGGGCCTTCCCTTATCTCTAACCATTAACTCTTTGAGCCAATGGTCATTATGGATAGCGCTATTAGGAATTGACAAGTCCTTAGTCGCCCTATTACTGGAGTGCATGATACCATATTCATCTATGGAACGATAAGCATAGATCTCGATAGGGCTTCAGTCATAGGTTTGGTTGAGACTCATTGTTTTCTCATACACATACAAACTCGTTTCTCGTTATAGCAATAAACTTGTATCAATTATAGCAATCAACTTTGTTTCTCATTAAAGCAATGTACTTGTATTTACGAAAAGCCTTATTTCAAGCTCGATTTTATAAACTTGTGAACTCACCAACTCTTTTCATAGTTGACGCTCATTTTACATGCTTTTTAAGGAAATAATTAGTAAGTGGATATAAAGATTCCTCATCATAGAGCATGCTGCATCGTGTTGAAGTTATTTATGAAGTTATCTTTGAACAATGTTATTTTGGAAAAACTTGTATTTTGTTTCTTTTGAAGCTATGGGTTGTAAACTTTTAAATACCGCTATGGTGATGTATCTTTATCTTTTGCAATGAAACCATTATCGCTGTCATATCTTGCGTTTCCGCTTTAGCGGGGTGTGACAACAACCTATAACCAAAACTTATAAAGAAATTCTTTTTACATCAAACATATTACTAGTATAATTAGGTCGGTAGTTGTATCGTTGGACCTCAATTGAACATAGGCTGATCACCTATGTTTAATTAAGGAAAGATTTATACAAAGCCTGAGCTAATTATAATGGGAATATGTTCAATAAAAATATTTGAGAAAACTTTATTTCAAAATTTCAAAAGGTTAATTTTTGTGTGTGTAAGCATTGCATATTATAGGCATGCATTGTCATTTATTTCATATCTCATTGAAACTATGTCTCAGTCCACTATGTCAACATCGTCATCTTCCCGCACTACCGCCTCAGCCGATGAGTCCGGCTACGTCACTGTTATCCCTCGACGTAATCCCCCCGCCTCGGTAGAAGAAGACCCATCGGAGGACACGGAAGATACAAGAAACTCGGTGGAGATCAGCAATGACAACGCCCCGAGTCAACGACGTGAGGCATCAACTGCATCGGTGTTGCCACAGCCACCACTTTATGGGCTTCGCATTCGGAGGACGGTGAGGAAGAGTGTTCCCATTCCAGGAAGGATAGCCACCAGCATAGCAGGACTTGGCACGGTAGGACCTAGTGGGGTAGGACCCAGCGTTGCAGGACCGAGAGCACCCCCACCACAGCAAGTCATAGGGATACCTGTCAGGCAGCCAGGTATGACCCCGAAGGAGTCCCGGAGGATGCATTCGATGGCAGCGGACCTACGTCACTACCTCGCTGTGATAGCCGGGCATTAGGAGGTATTGAACGAAGTGATGACAGGGATGGAAATCCTGTTTAGGCATTCGATGGAGGCTACTGACACTGCTAGTGCTGCTAGACGAGAGGCAAGTCATGCGATGACGGCATATTATGTGCTTGGAGAGCTATTACTAATTGTGGTGTTGATGTTTCTTGTTGGGATAGTGATTAGCACTTGGTTCTGATTTTAGTATTTTATTTTATTTTGTCATGAAACGAAAACCCATGTGGGGTGTCTTTTGGGGAAAAACATTTAAAATTTTATTTTGGGAATTCATATATTGTTTTGGTTTTATGACTATTTCAAATGGTGATGAGAAGTTTATTTTATGTTTGAAAACTTTTACTATGAGGTCAAACCCTAGAATTTACTTAGTCAATGGTTGAATAAAAAGATTTTCTTTTCTTTCCTTTCTAAAATCTATATACCTAGTATTGATGCAAACCATTAATTTGACAACACTTACGGTTTTGAAAATAATAGTGAACTAAATATTATACATTACTTTATGTATTTATATGTATTTCTACTCTTGTGTCTTAGAACCATGTTAGGAAGGCCTAATCGCGGGCACCCATAGAACGAAACACCCGATGTTGCTCAAGTTGTAGCACAACAACTCATGGAAGCAATCCCAAACATTGTTACTCAAGTAAGTACGGGACTTAATGCTAACCCAGGAAGTAGTGGAGGAAACTAGGGAAACAATGAAAGAGAATGCAACTACAAGTCCTTTATGGCTTCTAAACCTAAGGAGTTCCACGGAAAGGAAGGTGCGATCAGGTTGCTGAAATGGATTGACAGCATGGAGTCGGTCCTTCACATTAGCAAATGCCTCGAGCACAACAAAGTTGAGTATGCAACTTGCCTACTCCAAGATAGGGCATTGACCTGGTGGAATACTCTAGTGCAAACCCGAGGCCGTGCAACGGCATATCAGCTAACTTGGGAAGACCTAAAGAAGCTGCTGATAGAGGAGTATTGTCCCAAGGATGAACTTCAGAAGCTTGAATCTGAATTATGGAACCATTCTATGGTTGGAACAAAGATAGAGAAGTACACAGTCCGATTTCATGAACTAGCAACACTGGTACCTCACATGGTTACTCCTGAGGAGAAATGGATAGATCGTTACATCTGGGGTCTGGCACCAGGGATTCGGGGAATGGTTACTTCAGCAAATCCAACGACTATTCATAGTCCAGTAAGTCTAGCAAATCGACTAACCAATGATGTGATAAGGATGGGAGCATCGACAAATGAAAACTCTAGTAGCAAGAGGAAGCCAGTAGATCAGGGAGAGAAGAAGTATGGAGGCAAGTCAGGGAGGAAGCAGAAAGACTCAAGAAACTTTATGGTAAGAGCCCAGGAGCAAGAACTAGTGAAAACTCAGGAACAGGAAGTCATGGAAGTGCAGGAGCGAAAGCAGTACTCAGGACCTCTTCCGAAGTGCAATAAGTGTAACTTCCATCATAAGGGAGCTTGCGCAGTGTGCCAAAGCTGTAAACAAACAGGCCATTACTCGAAGTATTGTAAGCTGAATAAGGATGGAAAAATGGCATGTTACGAGTGCGGGAGTACTGATCATCTCCGTAGAGCATGTCCCAAACTGAACAAGGGGCCTGGTAACAATGGATAAGGCCAAGCCAGGCAAAACTTCCAAGGAAATCAGGGTGGGCGGCCAAGAGGTGTAGCCTTTTGCATCAGTAATATTCGATGCGGGAGCAGATAGGAGTTTTGTTTCTTTAGCATTTAGACCGTTAATTGACTTGAAATCAAAAAAGATGAGGAATGCTTATGCTATTGAACTTGCTGATGGGTATGAAATTAGGGCAAATGATATAATTCCTGGATGTACTCTGAATTCAGCTGATAAACTCTTTAGCATTGACCTAATGCCTATAGAGCTAGGTAGTTTTGATGTGATATTAGGAATGGATTGGTTATCCAAAAATAGAGCGGACATTAGTTGTTACGAGAAAGTCATTAGGATACCTCTCCCTAAAGGAGAAACCCTTATCATACATGGTGAGAAGCCAGGAAGAAGTTTAAACATTATATCACACATAAACATTCACAAGTACCTGAAGAAGAATTGTATTGCATTCATGGCCCACGTGCTAGAACACAGAACCTGAAGCTAAGCAACTCAAGGAGATTCCGGTGGTTCAAAACTATCCCGAAGTGTTTCTGGAGGAATTACCCGGTCTACCCCCTTACAGACAGGTCGAATTTTGGATAGACTTAATTCCCGGAGCGGCACCGGTAGCAAAAGCACCATATCGCCTTGCACCATCTGAGATGCAAGAACTATTCAGACAACTTCAAGAACTTCTAGACAAAGGGTTTATTCGACCAAGTTGTTCACCTTGGGGAGCCCCATTGTTATTCGTCAAAAAGAAAGATGGGTCGTTCTGAATGTGAATTGATTACAGAGAACTGAACAAGTTGACAATCAAGAATCGATATCCCCTTCCTCGAATAGATGACTTGTTCGATCAGTTGCAAGGCGCTTCCTACTTCTCAATGATCGACCTTCGGTCAGGGTATCATCAACTAAGAATCCACAAAGGGGACACTCACAAAACAGCATTTAGAACCCGTTATGGACATTATGAGTTCTTAGTCATGCCTTTTGGACTAACGAACGCACCCGCTGTTTTCATGGATTTGATGAATAGGGTTTGTAGACCATACCTAGACAAGTTTGTGATTGTATTTATTGATGACATACTTGTTTACTTGCAAAACAAAGAAGATCACAATAGACATCTAAAGCTAGTGTTGGATCTGTTGAGGGAGCAGAAATTGTATGCCAAGTTCACTAAGTGTGAATTTTGGATCTGGGAAGTACATTTCCTTGGTCATGTGATCAGAGAATGAGGAATTCATGTAGATCCAGCTAAGATTAAGGCAATCAAGAAATGGGTAGCCCCCAAAACCCCGACAGAAATACGACAGTTCCTAGGATTAGCTGGGTACTACAGACACTTCATTGAAAATTTCTCTAGGATTGCTCAACCATTAACATCTTTAACCCAAAAGAACAGAAAATTTCTCTGGGAAGAGAAACACGAAGAGGCGTTCCAAATCCTGAAAAACGAGTTGTGCAATGCACCAATTCTGGCTTTACCGGGAGGATCAAAGAACTTTGTAGTGTATTCTGATACGTCTCATCAAGGATTAGGATGTGTGTTAATGCAAAAAGATAAGGTCATTGCGTATGCTTCCAGACAACTCAAACCGCATGAGAAGAATTATACCACCCATGATCTAGAACTAGAAGAAATAGTTTTCGCTCTAAAGATATGGAGGCATTATTTGTATGGAACCAAGTGCACCATTTTTACCGATCACAAAAGCCTTCAGTATATCCTAGATCAGAAAATGTTAAACATGCAGCAGAGGAGATGGGTAGAGTTGTTTAGTGATTATGATTATGAGATACGATATCACCCAGGAAAGGCTAATGTAGTAGCCGACGCTCTAAGTAGGAAAGAAAGAGTGAAACCTTCCCGTGTGAGAGCTTTGGGAATGGTAATACAGAAAAGCTTGCAATCTCAAATCATTGATGCCCAGGAGAAAGCGTTATTCAAGGAAAATATTCCAGGCGAAACCTTACATGGTTTGGAAGAGAGATTTGAAACCAAACCTGATGGAGATCGTTATTTCCAGGATAGGGTCTGGATTCCAAGGTTTAACGATCTGAGAGACATGGTACTAGAGGAGTCTCATCGATCTAAATACTCAATCCACCCTGGAGTAGATAAGATGTACAAGGATCTTAAAGAGTACTATTGGTGGCCTGGAATGAAAAAGGATATTGCCTTGTATGTCGGAAAATGTTTGACATGCTCAATAGTCAAAGCTGAACATCAAAAACCATCCGGCTTGTTGCAACAACCTGAAATTCCCCAATGGAAATGGGAGCAGATATCCATGGATTTCGTTACCAAACTTCCTAGAACTGCTAAAGATCATGACTCAATTTGGGTCATAATGGATCGACTAACGAAATCTGCTCACTTTCTCCCCATTCGGGAAGATTTCAAGATGGAAAAATTGGCCCAGCTCTACATCGACAAAACTGTTTATCTGCATGGTGTACCCCTATCTATCATTTCAGATAGAGATAGTCATTTTACATCATGATTTTGGTGGATGTTATAGAAGGCACTAGGAACCAAGATAGATTTGAGCACAACTTACCACCCTCAGACAGATGGGCAAACAGAGAGAACAATACAAACATTGGAAGACATGCTACGAGCGTGTGTCATTGAGTTCAAATGAAATTGGGATACTCATTTGCCTCTAACTAAGTTTCCTACAATAACAGTTACCACACGAGTATCCAATGTGCTCCATATGAAGCATTGTATGGACGCAAGTGTCGTTCGCCCTTATGCTGGACAGAAATCGGAGACAGACAATTGACTAGACTCGAACTTATCCAGGAAACATCAGACAAGATTGCTATCATCAAAGTTAGGCTTAAAGTTGCTAGAGATCGTCAGAAAAGTTATGCGGACAATCATCGAAAACCATTAGGATTCCAAGTTGGAGACAAGGTACTTTGAAAAGTGTCGCCTTGGAAAGGGCTTGTATGTTTTGGTAAGAAAGGAAAACTAAGCCCAAGATATGTTGGACCCTTTGAGATCATTGAAAGGATTGGTCCGGTAGCATATAAACTCCAATTACCCCAAGAGTTAAGCGCCATTCATGGCACATTCCATGTTTCCAATCTTAAGAAATGTCTAGACGACGAAGCATTGATAGTACCCCTGGAGGAAATTAAGATCAATGATAAGCTAAACTTTGTTGAGGAACTGATAGAAATCCTTGGCAGGGAGGTAAAACAACTTAAACAGAGTAAGATTCCGATTGTGAAAGTTCAATGGAACTCAAAACGCGGGCCGGAGTACACCTGGGAGCGTGAGGACTTCATGAAGGAAAAGTATCCACAACTTTTCCCATGCGATGACAAACGTTGCCATAGAATGAATTTTGGGACGGAATTCTTTTTAAGTGGGGGATACTGTGACAACTGTCAATTCAGGTCATTCTCGGACTCATGCATCTTTATAAAAACCATTCATGCACAACATGCCATGGCCTAGTAGTATAAATTAGGTCAAAAATCTTGCATAAACTAGGATCCAACTAAGATCTACGACTAATATACCTTACTTACAATTCTAGTAAGTTGCTTAACTACAATAGGAAATGCCAATACCATGATTAGAATGAAACTTCAAACTTTGTTACAATTGAAAAAGGGTATAAAACCCTAAAAATAAATTAAAATATTCTATTTACATTCCATTATGATGGTGAATATCAAACAATGTTCCAAAAACCCTAAAGAGCCAAAAATCCAAATTTATAAACCTTAAAGCTTAAAAACTTTATAAAATTGGCTATAACCTTCCTAATATCAAATTGTTATTAATCAAATTATGGATTATAGTCTATGAAATAAAAATTTAAATTATCAAACATTAAGCATAATTTATTAGTTAAAAACAAGATTTTTAAATAAATCAAGAATTGCTTAATAACTTTTATAAAAATAAGGGTTTTATAAAAATTAAGGAGGGAATTGTATAAAATTTGAATTTAGGAGAGAGAAGGCTTTAAGGGACTAAAAAATCCGGCCACCCCCTCTCCTCATGCCCTCTCTCTTCCCAAAACATCAATCATTAAAAACAAACTCCACTCTTCCACTTCTCTCTTCACTCTCTCTCACACTCCACCCTTTCAACTCTCAGACTCTCTTCCTCTTTCTCTCTCTCAACCCACGAAAATTTTCAATCAAGAACACCTCTCCACACTCAAATCTTCATCTTTTAAGGTTAATCTTCAAGGTATACACGAAAATCCTTCACCTTTCTTTACTTTTCCTTTTTGGTTTTAAAGGGTTTTCTTGTATTTCTCTTCTTTGTACACCATTCTTTATGAACATTCATGAACATGTTCATGAATGTCGAGTTTGATGATGATGGTGGTAGGGTTTGACCCAAGAACAACATGCATGTTGTTTAATGGTGAAATCCAAGGACCAAAACCTATATCAAACACTAAAGTTCGGATTTTTACAAGTTTTAAAGGTTCAAACACCTTATGCTTTCAATTATTTCTTTTAAAAACATCTCTATGACAAACATATGTCCATGCATGGTCCTCAAACCGTGATGCATGTAATGAACATCAAGCTAAAGAGCTTGATGAGCAAAGTACATTGTCAATAGTGCATGTAAACGATTTTGTCTATAAAAATATCTAAAAGTTCTTTTCTGTTCAAATCAAAATTTTTCCAGATTCCCATTAAGTGTATAAGAACATCTGAAAAATTTCAAGAGTTTTTATCATTCCTTTGATTTATTAAAATTGTTACAAGAAAACAAGGTCATAAATCACATAAAATACTTCCAGAGGTCTATAAATCCGGAATAAATTCGTGGATGACCCCTATGGTGAATAATGACCTCTCATTAAATTTCATCGATTTATGTTGCTTTTTGGTATGATTTTCGCTTTTCTTTTTGTTTGGGTATAATAAATCACAAAACCACTTTATGGATAGTGAAAATTGTATCTCACAATTTTCGCAGCCCTTACATGTGGTGGAAGACTCAGAAAAATAGTTTCAAAATTTTTCATCATGCCTTCCTAGTTTTTCCAATTTTTGGAAATTATAATGGTCTAAAAATAGGAAAAATAGTTTTGATTATCCAAAATTCATTAAGTTTTACCAGAACATCATGTTGTATAGTAGGGGGTTACATAAAAATTTTGGATGATTTTTCTCTATTGTAAACTATTTTTCTCCTATTTTCTAAGGTTAAATACACTTAAATACACATAAATACCCAAAACTGGATTATACAATATGAAAACCACTTTTGGTAGTTTTCCCAGATTACTTACACTGTAAATGATGTTACAAAAAATTTTGGTAATTTATTTTAACTGTTTATTATTTATTCTTCAATTAATAATTATTTAAGAGGATAAAACAAGGAAAAATAGAAATACCCACTGGAAAATATTTTTTATATTTTTCCCAGCCTATGTATGTATAATAACAGTTAAATAAAAAGTTTGGGTAATTTTGGAAACTGTTTTCTATATATTCCAATTTTTATTGGAATAAATGCTCAAAAATCATAAAATATAATTAAACAGCTTGGAAATCCATTTTTATATTTTTCCCAACTTAGTAATGTGTAATAACAGTAAAATAAAAAGTTTAAGAATCAAACACTAAAGTTCGGATTTTTACAAGTTTTGAAGGTTCAAACACCTTATGCTTTCAAGTATTTCTTTCAAAAATATCACTATGACAAACATATGTCCATGCATGGTCCTCAAACCATGATGCATGTGATGAACACCAAGCTAATGAGCCTCATGATCAAAGTACATTGTTAATAGTGCATGTAAACGATTTTGTCTATAAAAATATCTAAAAGTTCTTTTCTGTTCAAACCAAAAATTTTCCAGATTCCCATTAAGGCAATATGAACATCTGAAAAATTTCAAGAGTTTTTATAATTTCTTTGATTTATTAAAATTATTACAAGAAAACAAGGGCATAAATCATATAAAATCCTTCCAAAGGTCTATAAATCCGGAATAAATTCGTGGATGACCCCTACGCTGAATCATGACCCTTCATTAATTTTCATCGATTTTTGTTGCTGTTGAATATGATTTT
Organism: Lactuca saligna; assembly: GCF_052625555.1. Classification (NCBI taxonomy): domain Eukaryota; kingdom Viridiplantae; phylum Streptophyta; class Magnoliopsida; order Asterales; family Asteraceae; genus Lactuca; species Lactuca saligna. Next base: position 98,396,134 of record NC_136421.1, read on the forward strand.
CGATTTTCTTTTTGTTTGGGTACAACAAATCACAAAACCACTTTAAAGAGTGTGAAAATTGTATATAACAATTTTCGCAGCTCTTACCAGTGGTGGTAGACTCAGAAAAATAATCTTGGAATTTTTCATCATGCTTTCCTATTTTTCACAATTTTTGGTAATTATAATGACCTAAAAATAGGAAAAATAGTTCTGATTATCCAAAATTCCTGAAATTTTACCAGAACATCGTGTTGTACAGTAGGAGGTTACATAATAATTTTGATGATTTTTCTCTGCTGTAAACAGTTTTTCTCCTATTTTCTAAGGTTAAATACACTTAAATACACTTAAATACGCATAAATACACAAAACCGGATTATACAATATGAAAACCACTTTTGGTATTTTTCCCAGATTACCTACACTGTAAATGATGTTACAAAAATTTTTGGTAATTTATTTTAACTGTTTATTATTTATTCTTCAATTAATGATTATTTAAGGGGATAAAACAAGGAAAAATAGAAATACCCACTGAAAAAAATATCTTTTATATTTTTGCCAGCTTATTAATGTGTAATAACAGTAAAATAAAAAGTTTGAGAATTTTTATCCTTTGAATGCTATTTTTCGTGAATTTATGTTGTTATAAAGGCTTAAAAATTTGGAAAATAGTTAACCATATCAAAAATTCAAGGAAAATTTTCTGGAAAACCTCTATTGTATTTAGAATAAAAATGCATGGTTTTACAATTTTTGGAAACTATTTGATAATATTTTAGATTTTTAGGAATTTAAAACACATTTAAATGTGTTGAAACACCCTTAAATTTATATTACTAAATCTGGAAAATTAATATCCCAAAGTTGTATTAATCGCATAACTTGTAGAATTTCATCATTTTCAGAAAAAGTGTAATCAATCAATATAAAATCCAATATTAGAACATAAATTGGCATTTAACTATATGTAGAGTTTAGTATATTAGCATTAAATTTCGACATGGAAACTCACTAGTGTGTGTTTGATGTCGTAGGATCCCGGTATTAAGACGTTGGTGTATTCCGAGGCACCACTTGTATCTACTTGAAACATTGTGAGTATTCACGCACTCCCCTATTTTCAGTTTTTATGTTTTGGGGTGGAAAAGCATGTCCAGAAAAACTATTATTTGCATGTTGTTTTTAAATTGATTTGTATCAAACATGATTGCTATTGTATTGCTATGTCTCTCTATGTATGTCTATCCAACATGGAACATGAGAACTTATCGTACTAAGGGCCTTCCCTTATCTCTAACCATTAACTCTTTGAGCCAATGGTCATTATGGATAGCGCTATTAGGAATTGACAAGTCCTTAGTCGCCCTATTACTGGAGTGCATGATACCATATTCATCTATGGAACGATAAGCATAGATCTCGATAGGGCTTCAGTCATAGGTTTGGTTGAGACTCATTGTTTTCTCATACACATACAAACTCGTTTCTCGTTATAGCAATAAACTTGTATCAATTATAGCAATCAACTTTGTTTCTCATTAAAGCAATGTACTTGTATTTACGAAAAGCCTTATTTCAAGCTCGATTTTATAAACTTGTGAACTCACCAACTCTTTTCATAGTTGACGCTCATTTTACATGCTTTTTAAGGAAATAATTAGTAAGTGGATATAAAGATTCCTCATCATAGAGCATGCTGCATCGTGTTGAAGTTATTTATGAAGTTATCTTTGAACAATGTTATTTTGGAAAAACTTGTATTTTGTTTCTTTTGAAGCTATGGGTTGTAAACTTTTAAATACCGCTATGGTGATGTATCTTTATCTTTTGCAATGAAACCATTATCGCTGTCATATCTTGCGTTTCCGCTTTAGCGGGGTGTGACAACAACCTATAACCAAAACTTATAAAGAAATTCTTTTTACATCAAACATATTACTAGTATAATTAGGTCGGTAGTTGTATCGTTGGACCTCAATTGAACATAGGCTGATCACCTATGTTTAATTAAGGAAAGATTTATACAAAGCCTGAGCTAATTATAATGGGAATATGTTCAATAAAAATATTTGAGAAAACTTTATTTCAAAATTTCAAAAGGTTAATTTTTGTGTGTGTAAGCATTGCATATTATAGGCATGCATTGTCATTTATTTCATATCTCATTGAAACTATGTCTCAGTCCACTATGTCAACATCGTCATCTTCCCGCACTACCGCCTCAGCCGATGAGTCCGGCTACGTCACTGTTATCCCTCGACGTAATCCCCCCGCCTCGGTAGAAGAAGACCCATCGGAGGACACGGAAGATACAGGAAACTCGGTGGAGATCAGCAATGACAACGCCCCGAGTCAACGACGTGAGGCATCAACTGCATCGGTGTTGCCACAGCCACCACTTTATGGGCTTCGCATTCGGAGGACGGCGAGGAAGAGTGTTCCCATTCCAGGAAGGATAGCCACCAGCATAGCAGGACTTGGCACGGTAGGACCTAGCGGGGTAGGACCCAGCGTTGCAGGACCGAGAGCACCCCCACCACAGCAAGTCATAGGGATACCTGTCAGGCAGCCAGGTATGACCCCGAAGGAGTCCCGGAGGATGCATTCGATGGCAGCGGACCTACGTCACTACCTCGCTGTGATAGCCGGGCATTAGGAGGTATTGAACGAAGTGATGACAGGGATGGAAATCCTGTTTAAGCATTCGATGGAGGCTACTGACACTGCTAGTGCTGCTAGACGAGAGGCAAGTCATGCGATGACGGCATATTATGTGCTTGGAGAGCTATTACTAATTGTGGTGTTGATGTTTCTTGTTGGGATAGTGATTAGCACTTGGTTCTGATTTTAGTATTTTATTTTATTTTGTCATGAAACGAAAACCCATGTGGGGTGTCTTTTGGGGAAAAACATTTAAAATTTTATTTTGGGAATTCATATATTGTTTTGGTTTTATGACTATTTCAAATGGTGATGAGAAGTTTATTTTATGTTTGAAAACTTTTACTATGAGGTCAAACCCTAGAATTTACTTAGTCAATGGTTGAATAAAAAGATTTTCTTTTCTTTCCTTTCTAAAATCTATATACCTAGTATTGATGCAAACCATTAATTTGACAACACTTACGGTTTTGAAAATAATAGTGAACTAAATATTATACATTACTTTATGTATTTATATGTATTTCTACTCTTGTGTCTTAGAACCATGTTAGGAAGGCCTAATCGCGGGCACCCATATAACGAAACACCCGATGTTGCTCAAGTTGTAGGACAACAACTCATGGAAGCAATCCCAAACATTGTTACTCAAGTAAGTACGTGACTTAATGCTAACCCAGGAAGTAGTGGAGGAAACTAGGGAAACAATGAAAGAGAATGCAACTACAAGTCCTTTATGGCTTCTAAACCTAAGGAGTTCCACGGAAAGGAAGGTGCGATCAGGTTGCTGAAATGGATTGACAGCATGGAGTCGGTCCTTCACATTAGCAAATGCCTCGAGCACAACAAAGTTGAGTATGCAACTTGCCTACTCCAAGATAGGGCATTGACCTGGTGGAATACTCTAGTGCAAACCCGAGGCCGTGCAACGGCATATCAGCTAACTTGGGAAGACCTAAAGAAGCTGCTGATAGAGGAGTATTGTCCCAAGGATGAACTTCAGAAGCTTGAATCTGAATTATGGAACCATTCTATGGTTGGAACAAAGATAGAGAAGTACACAGTCCGATTTCATGAACTAGCAACACTGGTACCTCACATGGTTACTCCTGAGGAGAAATGGATAGATCGTTACATCTGGGGTCTGGCACCAGGGATTCGGGGAATGGTTACTTCAGCAAATCCAACGACTATTCATAGTCCAGTAAGTCTAGCAAATCGACTAACCAATGATGTGATAAGGATGGGAGCATCGACAAATGAAAACTCTAGTAGCAAGAGGAAGCCAGTAGATCAGGGAGAGAAGAAGTATGGAGGCAAGTCAGGGAAGAAGCAGAAAGACTCAAGAAACTTTATGGTAAGAGCCCAGGAGCAAGAACTAGTGAAAACTCAGGAACGGGAAGTCATGGAAGTGCAGGAGCGAAAGCAGTACTCAGGACCTCTTCCGAAGTGCAATAAGTGTAACTTCCATCATAAGGGAGCTTGCGCAGTGTGCCAAAGCTGTAAACAAACAGGCCATTACTCGAAGTATTGTAAGCTGAATAAGGATGGAAAAAGGGCATGTTACGAGTGCGGGAGTACTGATCATCTCCGTAGAGCATGTCCCAAACTGAACAAGGGGCCTGGTAACAATGGATAAGGCCAAGCCAGGCAAAACTTCCAAGGAAATCAGGGTGGGCGGCCAAGAGGTGTAGCCTTTTGCATCAGTAATATTCGATGCGGGAGCAGATAGGAGTTTTGTTTCTTTAGCATTTAGACCGTTAATTGACTTGAAATCGAAAAAGATGAGGAATGCTTATGCTATTGAACTTGCTGATGGGTATGAAATTAGGGCAAATGATATAATTCCTGGATGTACTCTGAATTCAGCTGATAAACTCTTTAGCATTGACCTAATGCCTATAGAGCTAGGTAGTTTTGATGTGATATTAGGAATGGATTGGTTATCCAAAAATAGAGCGGACATTAGTTGTTACGAGAAAGTCATTAGGATACCTCTCCCTAAAGGAGAAACCCTTATCATACATGGTGAGAAGCCAGGAAGAAGTTTAAACATTATATCACACATAAACATTCACAAGTACCTGAAGAAGAATTGTATTGCATTCATGGCCCACGTGCTAGAACACAGAACCTGAAGCTAAGCAACTCAAGGAGATTCTGGTGGTTCAAAACTATCCCGAAGTGTTTCTGGAGGAATTACCCGGTCTACCCCCTTACAGACAGGTCGAATTTTGGATAGACTTAATTCTCGGAGCGGCACCGGTAGCAAAAGCACCATATCGCCTTGCACCATCTGAGATGCAAGAACTATTCAGACAACTTCAAGAACTTCTAGACAAAGGGTTTATTCGACCAAGTTGTTCACCTTGGGGAGCCCCATTGTTATTCGTCAAAAAGAAAGATGGGTCGTTCTGAATGTGAATTGATTACAGAGAACTGAACAAGTTGACAATCAAGAATCGATATCCCCTTCCTCGAATAGATGACTTGTTCGATCAGTTGCAGGGCGCTTCCTACTTCTCAATGATCGACCTTCGTTCAGGGTATCATCAACTAAGAATCCACAAAGGGGACACTTACAAAACAGCATTTAGAACCCGTTATGGACATTATGAGTTCTTAGTCATGCCTTTTGGACTAACGAACGCACCCGCTGTTTTCATGGATTTGATGAATAGGGTCTGTAGACCATACCTAGACAAGTTTGTGATTGTATTTATTGATGACATACTTGTTTACTTGCAAAACAAAGAAGATCACAATAGACATCTAAAGCTAGTGTTGGATCTGTTAAAGGAGCAGAAATTGTATGCCAAGTTCACTAAGTGTGAATTTTGGATCTGGGAAGTACATTTCCTTGGTCATGTGATCAGAGAATGAGGAATTCATGTAGATCCAGCTAAGATTAAGGCAATCAAGAAATGGGTAGCCCCCAAAACCCCGACAGAAATACGACAGTTCCTAGGATTAGCTGGGTACTACAGACACTTCATTGAAAATTTATCTAGGATTGCTCAACCATTAACATCTTTAACCCAAAAGAACAGAAAATTTCTCTGGGAAGAGAAACACGAAGAGGCGTTCCAAATCCTGAAAAACGAGTTGTGCAATGCACCAATTCTGGCTTTACCGGGAGGATCAGAGAACTTTGTAGTGTATTCTGATACGTCTCATCAAGGATTAGGATGTGTGTTAATGCAAAAAGATAAGGTCATTGCGTATGCTTCCAGACAACTCAAACCGCATGAGAAGAATTATACCACCCATGATCTAGAACTAGAAGAAATAGTTTTCGCTCTAAAGATATGGAGGCATTATTTGTATGGAACCAAGTGCACCATTTTTACCGATCACAAAAGCCTTCAGTATATCCTAGATCAGAAAATGTTAAACATGCGGCAGAGGAGATGGGTAGAGTTGTTTAGTGATTATGATTATGAGATACGATATCACCCAGGAAAGGCTAATGTAGTAGCCGACGCTCTAAGTAGGAAAGAAAGAGTGAAACCTTCCCGTGTGAGAGCTTTGGGAATGGTAATACAGAAAAGCTTGCAATCTCAAATCATTGATGCCCAGGAGAAAGCGTTATTCAAGGAAAATATTCCAGGCGAAACCTTACATGGTTTGGAAGAGAGATTTGAAACCAAACCTGATGGAGATTGTTATTTCCAGGATAGGGTCTGGATTCCAAGGTTTAACGATCTGAGAGACATGGTACTAGAGGAGTCTCATCGATCTAAATACTCAATCCACCCTAGAGTAGATAAGATGTACAAGGATCTTAAAGAGTACTATTGGTGGCCTGGAATGAAAAAGGATATTGCCTTGTATGTCGGAAAATGTTTGACATGCTCAATAGTCAAAGCTGAACATCAAAAACCATCCGGCTTGTTGCAACAGCCTAAAATTCCCCAATGGAAATGGGAGCAGATATCCATGGATTTCGTTACCAAACTTCCTAGAACTGCTAAAGATCATGACTCAATTTGGGTCATAATGGATCGACTAACGAAATCTGCTCACTTTCTCCCCATTCAGGAAGATTTCAAGATGGAAAAATTGGCCCAGCTCTACATCGACAAAACTGTTTATCTGCATGGTGTACCCCTATCTATCATTTTAGATAGAGATAGTCATTTTACATCATGATTTTGGTGGATGTTACAGAAGGCACTAGGAACCAAGATAGATTTGAGCACAACTTACCACCCTCAGACAGATGGGCAAACAGAGAGAACAATACAAACATTGGAAGACATGCTACGAGCGTGTGTCATTGAGTTCAAATGAAATTGGGATACTCATTTGCCTCTAACTAAGTTTCCTACAATAACAATTACCACACGAGTATCCAATGTGCTTCATATGAAGCATTGTATGGACGCAAGTGTCGTTCGCCCTTATGCTGGACAGAAATCGGAGACAGACAATTGACTAGACTCGAACTTATCCAGGAAACATCAGACAAGATTGCTATCATCAAAGTTAGGCTTAAAGTTGCTAGAGATCGTCAGAAAAGTTATGCGGACAATCATCGAAAACCATTAGGATTCCAAGTTGGAGACAAGGTACTTTGAAAAGTGTCGCCTTGGAAAGGGCTTGTATGTTTTGGTAAGAAAGGAAAACTAAGCCCAAGATATGTTGGACCCTTTGAGATCATTGAAAGGATTGGTCCGGTAGCATATAAACTCCAATTACCCCAAGAGTTAAGCGCCATTCATGGCACATTCCATGTTTCCAATCTTAAGAAATGTCTAGACGACGAAGCATTGATAGTACCCCTGGAGGAAATTAAGATCAATGATAAGCTAAACTTTGTTGAGGAACTGATAGAAATCCTTGGCAGGGAGGTAAAACAACTTAAACAGAGTAAGATTCCGATTGTGAAAGTTCAATGGAACTCAAAACGCGGGCCGGAGTACACCTGGGAGCGTGAGGACTTCATGAAGGAAAAGTATCCACAACTTTTCCCATGCGATGACAAACGTTGCCATAGAATGAATTTTGGGACGGAATTCTTTTTAAGTGGGGGATACTGTGACAACTGTCAATTCAGGTCATTCTCGGACTCATGCATCTTTATAAAAACCATTCATGCACAACATGCCATGGCCTAGTAGTATAAATTAGGTCAAAAATCTTGCATAAACTAGGATCCAACTAAGATCTACGACTAATATACCTTACTTACAATTCTAGTAAGTTGCTTAACTACAATAGGAAATGCCAATACCATGATTAGAATGAAACTTCAAACTTTGTTACAATTGAAAAAGGGTATAAAACCCTAAAAATAAATTAAAATATTCTATTTACATTCCATTATGATGGTGAATATCAAACAATGTTCCAAAAACCCTAAAGAGCCAAAAATCCAAATTTATAAACCTTAAAGCTTAAAAACTTTATAAAATTGGCTATAACCTTCCTAATATCAAATTGTTATTAATCAAATTATGGATTATAGTCTATGAAATAAAAAATTTAAATTATCAAACATTAAGCATAATTTGTTAGTTAAAAACAAGATTTTTAAATAAATCAAGAATTGCTTAATAACTTTTATAAAAATAAGGGTTTTATAAAAATTAAAGAGGGAATTGTATAAAATTTGAATTTAGGAGAGAGAAGGCTTTAAGGGACTAAAAAATCCGGCCACCCCCTCTCCTCATGCCCTCTCTCTTCCCAAAACATCAATCATTAAAAACAAACTCCACTCTTCCACTTCTCTCTTCACTCTCTCTCACACTCCACCCTTTCAACTCTCAGACTCTCTTCCTCTTTCTCTCTCTCAACCCACGAAAATTTTCAATCAAGAACACCTCTCCACACTCAAATCTTCATCTTTTAAGGTTAATCTTCAAGGTATACACGAAAATCCTTCACCTTTCTTTACTTTTCCTTTTTAGTTTTAAAGGGTTTTCTTGTATTTCTCTTCTTTGTACACCATTCTTTATGAACATTCATGAACATGTTCATGAATGTCGAGTTTGATGATGATGGTGGTAGGGTTTGACCCAAGAACAACATGCATGTTGTTTAATGGTGAAATCCAAGGACCAAAACCTATATCAAACACTAAAGTTCGGATTTTTACAAGTTTTAAAGGTTCAAACACCTTATGCTTTCAATTATTTCTTTTAAAAACATCTCTATGACAAACATATGTCCATGCATGGTCCTCAAACCGTGATGCATGTAATGAACATCAAGCTAAAGAGCTTGATGAGCAAAGTACATTGTCAATAGTGCATGTAAACGATTTTGTCTATAAAAATATCTAAAAGTTATTTTCTGTTCAAATCAAAATTTTTCCAGATTCCCATTAAGTGTATAAGAACATCTGAAAAATTTCAAGAGTTTTTATCATTCCTTTGATTTATTAAAATTGTTACAAGAAAACAAGGTCATAAATCACATAAAATACTTCCAGAGGTCTATAAATCCGGAATAAATTCGTGGATGACCCCTATGGTGAATAATGACCTCTCATTAAATTTCATCGATTTATGTTGCTTTTTGGTATGATTTTCGCTTTTCTTTTTGTTTGGGTATAATAAATCACAAAACCACTTTATGGAGAGTGAAAATTGTATCTCACAATTTTCGCAGCCCTTACATGTGGTGGGAGACTCAGAAAAATAGTTTCAAAATTTTTCATCATGCCTTCCTAGTTTTTCCAATTTTTGGAAATTATAATGGCCTAAAAATAGGAAAAATAGTTTTGATTATCCAAAATTCATTAAGTTTTACCAGAACATCATGTTGTATAGTAGGGGGTTACATAAAAATTTTGGATGATTTTTCTCTATTGTAAACTATTTTTCTCCTATTTTCTAAGGTTAAATACACTTAAATACACATAAATACCCAAAACTGGATTATACAATATGAAAACCACTTTTGGTAGTTTTCCCAGATTACTTACACTGTAAATGATGTTACAAAAAATTTTGGTAATTTATTTTAACTGTTTATTATTTATTCTTCAATTAATAATTATTTAAGAGGTTAAAACAAGGAAAAATAGAAATACCCACTGGAAAATATTTTTTATATTTTTCCCAGCCTATGTATGTATAATAACAGTTAAATAAAAAGTTTGGGTAATTTTGGAAACTGTTTTCTATTTATTCCAATTTTTATTGGAATAAATGCTCAAAAATCATAAAATATAATTAAACAGCTTGGAAATCCATTTTTATATTTTTCCCAACTTAGTAATGTGTAATAACAGTAAAATAAAAAGTTTAAGAATTTTTATTCTTTGAATGCTATTTTTCGTGAATTTATGTTTTTATGAAGACTTAAAAATTTGGAAAATAGTTAACCGTATCAAAAACTCAAGGAAAATTTTCTGGAAAACCTCTATTGTATTTAGAATGTAAAATACAAGGTTGACAATTTTTGGAAGCTATTTGATAATATTTTACATTTTTAGGAATTTAAAACACATTTAAATGTATTGAAACACCCTTAAGTTTATATTACTAAATCTGGAAAATTAATATCCCAAAGTTGTATTAATTGCATAACTTGTAGAATTTCATCATTTCAGAAAAAGTGTAACCAATTAATATAAAATCCAATATTAGAACATAAATTGGCATTTCACTATATGTAGAGTTTAGTATATTAGCATTAGATTTCGACATGGAAACTCACTAGTGTGTGTTTGATGTCGTAGGATCCCGGTATTAAGACGTTGGTGTATTTCGAGGCACCACTTGTATCTACTCGAAACATTGTGAGTATTCACGGACTCCCCTATTTTCAGTTTTTATGTTTTGGGGTGGAAAAGCATGTCCAGAAAAACTATTATTTGCATGTTGTATTTAAATTGATTTGTATCAAACATGATTGCTATTATATTGCTATATCTCTCTATGTATGTCTATCCAACACGGAACATGAGAACTTATCGTACTAAGGCCCTTCCCTTATCTCTAACCATTAACTCTTTGAGCCAATGGTCATTATGGATAGCGCTATTAGGAATTGACAACTCCTCACTCGCCCTATTGCTGGAGTGCATGATACCATATTCATCTATGGAACGATAAGCATAGATCTTGATAGGGCTTCAGTCATAGGTTTGGTTGAGACTCATTGTTTGTTCATACACATACAAACTCGTTTCTCGTTATAGCAATAAACTTGTTATCAATAATAGCAATCAACTTTGTTTCTCATTAAAGCAATGTACTTGTATTTATGAATAGCCATATTCCAAATCTTGATTTTATAAACTTGTGAACTCACCAACTATTATCATAGTTGACACTCGTTTTACATGCTTTTTCAGTAAATAATTAGTAAGTGGATATAAAGATTCATCATCCTAGAGCATGCTGCATCGTGTTGAAATTATTTATGAAGTTATATTTTGAACAATGTTATTTTGGAAAAACTTGTACTTGTTTCTTTTAAGCTATGGGTTGTAAACTTTTGAATATTGCTATGGTGATGTATCTTTATCTTTTGCAATGAAACTATATATATTTTAAAACTATATATATTTTTAAAAAAAAAAACCCTACATTACCATCCAGTACAACAGTAGGTAGTTTTAATATATAAAACTATAGATTAAAGGAAGATATAAAATCCGTGAACAAAATTTATATTAATACGTATTTTGAGTCGGATAACCATGCTAATATGACACGAGACCTCCTTGACGTTCTTTAGGCATCGGATGATATCCAGAATCTGTCACCCCAGGCGTGCCCGCCTAACTGTAGCTAACAGTTAAGGTGTGAGATTGTTAGTCGCGAATAGATCTATTCACAAATTCCACGCTCTCCCTCCAGGAGACTCTGGTTATACTTCCGGGGAGGATTTATTGATAACCTGAAGCGTTTAATGAAGACAAATCTCACAAGCTAGTATTTAATTATTCACAGTGTACTCGTTCGTTATCAAAGATCGTAATCGTTTTGAAACATAATACATTAAAAACAATTTAATACAAAGAAATTATCTGGCATGATATTTTAAATTAAACTGAGATAAACTGAATCAGACATAGTTTATCTATTAACTTTGCATGAAATATGTACTCGTGAAACAAGAAATGAGGATCCCAAATTATTCCCATAATAATTTGAATTTTTTGATTGTTTCTCACACTGTAATTGAAATCTACTTAGTTATATTCAGAAAAACATCCCTTATGCTCTGCATGATACAAAAGGGGTAAAGATATCTCAAAGTTTGTTAGATATTTATAGAATTACATCAGTTTTAAGTTTCAAAAACAGTTATAGTTTGTTTGTATTCCCCCCCCCCCCCTGAAAACATTGAAAAACAATGAAAAGGTGTAGGGGTATGAACTCACCAGACAAGAAATGTGCCGGTTGGATGCTAATTGTCAATTCGAGGGTTGAAAACACACGAGGTTCCGATGTAATATGAACATATACATAATTTGTATCCAATTAGACCTTGATATATTAATTAATTAAGAATAAACACCACTAGACGCGAAAACACTTCAATTCAAGTGTTTGGAATGACCCGGGTAGCATCTAAGGGTGTCTATGGCTTGAATATGGAATTTTCTCTTCAAGAGTAAACTCCTAATGGAGTTTTCGGCCCAATGACTAACTCCCCATGCGTTTACGGCCGTAAACTCATGGTGGGGGTGTTCTAGGATGCTTAATGGTCTTATAACTCTTGATGGGTGATGCTAGGATCAAATCTAGGGCATAGGAAGTGATTTAACTAACAAATGGACCATTTAATGGAGTTTACGGCTGTAAACTAGGAGTTTACAGCCATAAACTCTCTCATACCCAATCCTTATGTTTTTTAGTGGTCCAAGATTAATCACATGTGATTCCAACTCATTTTACAAGTCATAGGATGAAGTTAAGGCACCATTTGACCCATTTATAGGATTTTACAGCCCAGGAACCCATCCTTGGGGGGTTTACGAACGTGAACTTCTAAGGGGGTAGTTTTCTTGATGATTATGGTCCCTAACATATTTGTGCATGGTTCTAGACATTATTTCAAGGCTTATGAGGTGCTTAAGGGGCATTTTAACACCTTTAAAGGGGTTTACGGCCTATGAAATGGTGTTTACGGTCCAAGCATGCTCTTGGGCTGTAAATGTTGGATAAGGTGTCTAAGTCCATAACTTATTTGGTATATACTTGACCCGATCCGGCATGGTCTATTTGGGTTGCATCTCATCCAAACTATTTATGGATAATTTTATGAGAGTTATACACATATGTTTATTAATATATTATAAGTTATAATATATTAATATGAGATTATGTTATTTAATTAGTTTTAGTCTTAAATTAAGTATGAATTAATTTAGAGATTAAAAGGAAGACTAATTAGATTATAGGCTATTGGTTTTATATAGTGTGGGCTAATGCTCTTTTGTTAATGGGCTAGGCTTATATGGAAGTCCATGGATGATCCATGGAGCTTTTAACCCATGGATCCTTGGAAAGGAAAGGTCATGGGTTATTAGGGTTTCACCCTAACCATGCACACTATATAAGCATGCTTATGGAGCATGAAATGGTGCCTAAGTGTAACTAGTGAACTAGTGTGTGTGAGCTTGTGTGTGGCCGAAATATACAAGTGTATACACTCTCTCAAAGTTTTCCAAGAGTTTGTGGTGTTTTGTGATTCCATTTGAGGCATTCACACTATTGGTGCTTGGCCCTCAAACTCCTCAAGAACCAAACTCATCAAAAGGTATGTAATCTCTTCTAACTCTTTATGTTGAAATGTTCCCCATTCCATGTTAGATAGGTTATAAACCTTGGGAAAGTTATTATTTTGCATGTATTTAGACAAACATAGATCCAAGGTTTATTAGGGTTGCATGCACACTTAGGAAGTGTTAGATTGCTCAAAACCCAATAGTGGTATCAGAGCCTAGGCTTGCTTGTTTGAATACTTGATGCAAATTGCTGAAAATCGAAGATTTTATGCTGTCTGCACAGCTGACTCGCCGAGTCCATGAAGAGACTCGACGAGTCCAAGGCAAAACTCATCAAACTCAGCGAGTTGGTTCATGCACTCGACGAGTTGGACCCCAGACAGCATATCTTCGAGTTTTGGTGCTGGAATTGGTCTAGAATCATTACCTTAAATTGTTTTGGACTCATAAAACCTGTTTTTGATGTGGTAATGATGATGGTGGACCAATTTCAAAGTTATAATCAAAATTTCAATTTTATATGTTTTCATATGATTCTTGAAATTGTTGATGTGGATGTTCATGTTCATATGAGTTTTGTTAAATCATAGGAATTATTTGCAAATTGTTTGTTAGTTAATTCTTGATCTTAATGTGTTTTAATGGAATTATTAATTTGTCCTCAAGTTATGGAATTCCAAGAGGTTTTCTTTTAAATGCTTTTTTTAAGAAGTTGTAGGTTACATTTTCTTGAAGAGTTTTTCCCATAAATGTTTTATGGACTCCATAACTTGTCCTCAAGTTATGGATTTCCAAGACACTCTTCATTAAAAGCTTTAAAACACTTAATTAAAACTCATAAGTTATGAATATCCAAAAGTTTATGAATTGTTCAAAACTTGCCCTCAAGTTTTGGAATTTGGAAAAGTTTCATACACTTTAATAAACTTTAATTCCACACCCTAGAAGTTTTAAAAGTTAAAATTCTACCCTTATACTATTATAATATTAATGGTTAATTATTATATATGTATAAGAACAAGTCGTTTACCGTTAGTAGGCCTCATTCACGAAGCCAGTCTATAAGGTGGGTATAAAGTTGTTGCATATAAAATGGCGACTTAATGGGTGTCCACTCTCACCCACCGCTTGCATGTCGTTAGCCGAACGGGTAGGACAATGACTTTAAATTCTCATTAAAAGTATAATGAATATTATAAAGTAACTAAATATTTTTTTATTTAATTCGCAATCTTAGTTACTTTAGGAAAAATGGGAATTTGGTGCTAGCCCATGGAATTCACACTTTGTACCTTACCAAGTCGTTGGTGGAGCGTGTGTGGGTAACCGGCACACTAACTTGGACTAGTAAGGATCACGAAGGGTGACTTAATGTTTGTCATAGATCAATGGAGCGTGTGTGGGTAACCGACACATTGATTAGGTGATAATATTAAGGGTGCCAAGTGAATTGGTATGGTTATTCACAGCTTGTTTTGTGATCCTCGGCATCCCAGTCACAAAATTTGAGAGGGCACACTCGAGATTGAAACATGCCATTGAAAAAGTTCAATGAATCTCAAAAGATCTAGGAATTTCAAATCCAATTAAAACCTAATAAATTATTTTGTTTTTCATGGTGGAAATTGGTGAATCGTCATTCGCCTAGCTTCAAATATTTTATAGCTTGGATTACGACATCCCTATTCCAAATTATAAAATATTGTGTTGGGTCCTAGCCTTAATATTTCATATTGGGTGTTATATTAAGGATTTTGAATCAACTAACTTGATTTTCTCCCATAATAGATGTCTGGTTCAGATAACTATGGTCTTCCCAAATCTCTCGAAGATGGTGTCCCTCAACATCATGCTTCACTTCCTCCACCTCCTCCAATTATTCTCCCTCACCCACAAGTTCTTGAAAAGTTTAAAGTCACTCAATCCCTATTGGCAAGCATAGTCTATGTGTGCTCACATCTTGGAGATAAAGACACATATTGACAAGCCGGAAGAGTTGGGTGTCAAAGTCTCGTGAAAGTTGGATGTTCAATCACTTTCTTAGTAACATAGTGAGTCTCTTTGGGACTACTATGAGACAGACTATGACACGAGCCTTAATGATCTTATCTATTTGCTTTGTGCTGTGGAATCAGCAATGATTTGGAACACCAGTAAAGCAAATTTTATTAGAAGATCAACTTCCCAAACCTTAAATGGACATTGGCAATGGTAGCATTGGATATCTAGAAAAGCATTTCTCTTCCCAATGGAAAGGGATCAGCCATAGTCAACTCGGTTGACCAAATGGTAAAGAGAAAGGCTGAGTCTGAGATAGTCACATGTGCCATTACCAAAGGGTCTATATGTTTTATTGCCAAAGGAAGGGGCATTCGTTGCGAAACTGCCATATTTACCTGAAAGATCATAAGATTGATCAAGTTAAAAAGTTTGACTCTACTTCAGTTAAAGTCCACTGACTAACTCTATTAAGTTCCTATTTGGAGATTCTTATTACATAATGTGAATGGGTCACATGTTGATGTTTTTAAGAATCAAAGAAAAGATAGGAAGCTTAAAGTAAGTATATGTTGATTCTGATTGCGAAGGTGGGTTTCGATCGCATGGTTCGGTAATCAGAATTTTGAGTTGTTGCTTAAGAGTTATAATATATTGCTTATGTGTCACCTTCAGTAGTAATATGGAAACCATAAAACTCAGGTGCCATTCTAACTCTGCTGGAATGTCTCAGAGGTAAGGACTTGTCAACTGGTTCAACTGGAGTTTCCTCCTCGGGTTGAGCGCTAGTGTTTGAGGTTCCTTCATCACTTAACTCTTGAAGCTCTTCAAGGTCAATTTGTCTCCCACTGTCCCCTTGGCATGTGAGTTCTCTTTCGCGGAATACCCCTCTCCTCCTAACGAAGACAACATTGTCACTCGGTCTATATAAGAGATATCCAAAGGATTTTTGTGGGTAGCCGATGAAAATACTATTGGATTAGGTGCCTAAGCCCATAACTATAATTGGTATGTACTTGAACCGAGAGTAGCATGGTCCATTTGGGGTGCATATCACCAGGACAATTTGATAGGATGGACTTTTAAGAATATGTTGTTTATTATTTATTAATATATTATAAGTTCTAATATATTAATATGAAATCATATTATTTAATTAGTACTGATCAAGAATTAATTTTGTGATCAAAAGAGACTAATTAAAAATAAGGGGTTGATTGGTAAATCACTCATTCTTATGGTGTGGGCCAATGATCCATGATTCTTTAGGTTGGGCTAAACCCATGTGACAACCCATGGATGATCCATGGAGGTTTAAACCCATAGAGCCTAAGGAATATGGAAGGGCATACACATTAGGGTTTACATTGTGTAACTCTAATCTTATCACACTATATAAGAAGCCCCTTAGCATCCAAAATTGGCTACTACATGCACTAGTTCTTGAAAGATCATTAAGCCGATTTTGGTGTGAGGATATTCTCTCAAAAGTCATCATTTGTCCAAATGTGTTGTGATTCTATTTAAGGCATTCATACTATTGATGCTAAGTTCTTAAAGGGCAAAACTACAAGCTACAACAAAGAGGTAATTCTATAAGTCATTTATATGATGTTTATGTCATTTATATGCTAGTTGTAGGCTTAATGATTTGGAAACAATATTGCATGTATAATTAGAGAAAACATAGATCCAAAGCATCTAGGGTTGCATGTACACCATAGGAGTGTTAGAATGCTTAAAACCCTTCAGTGGTATCAGAGCCTAGGGTTGTTTTCCATTATATTTGACACTACTTGTTTTCAAAGCATGAAAAATCGATTTTCGGCTTTCTAGACAGTGGACTCGCCGAGTCCACTTGGGAACTCGCTGAGTCCCCTCATAAACCGACCAACTCACCGAGTCAATTCATGCACTCGATGAGTTGGTGGTGTAGAATGCATATTTCCAAGGTTTTTGGCTAGAATTGGACTAGGTTCATTACCCTAAGCTGTTTTTTAACTTATAAACCTGTTTTTGATGTGTTAATGATCACGCTTTTCCAATTTAAAATATAATTTTCAAAGTTTCATGTTTTGTATTAGTTTATGTGGTTAGGCTAATTACATGAAATTTTTTGGATATGAATTGTCTTGTTCTTATGAGTTTAATTTAGATCATAGACAAATTGTTTGATTTTGTAAGTTACAATAGTTTATCTAAATGTTTTTGATAAATTCCAAAACTTGTCCTCAAGTTATGGAAAGTGAAGAGTCTCATTTTTAAATGTCATCTTAAGTGGTTTTAAGTCTTCCATAATTTTCCCTTAAGTTATGGAACTTGAAGAGTCTTTTACATAAATGTTTTTATGAACTCCATAACTTGTCCTAGGTGGCGTTAAATGTGAAACAATTCCACATTGCTTAAGATAGTTGTGGAACTCGATACTCAGATACTCACCACCTCGATCAGATTGGAGCATCTTTATCTTCCTGCCCAATTCATTCTCCACTTCTTGTTTAAACTCTTTGAACTTTTCAAAGGTTTCTTACTTATGCTTGATTTATTAGATATACACATATCTGCTATAATCATCAGTAAAAGCCACATAGAAGCTGTTAGCATCCTTTATGGTAGATCTGAAGGGTCCACACACATCAGTATGTATGAGATCCAACAAACCCTCACCCCTTTCACACGAATCAATGAAGGGTGACTTGGTCATCTTTCCAAGAAAACAAGATTCACATGTGTCATCTGACTTTAAGTAAAATGACTCCAACACTCCATCCTTTTGGAGTTGAGCTATGCGCTTCTTTTTGACATGTCCAAGATGACGATGCCATAAGATGATTTATTCAAACCATTGGATGAATTAATATGCAACACATTATTTCCTAAGTTATCTAAAACCATCATAGTTTCATATATACCATTACAAGGCAATGCTTCAAAATACAATTTACCATTATAATGAGCACTAATACCACAAATCTCATTAATAAATGAAAAAGTAAAACCTTGTTCATACAAACTATGAAAAGAAATAATATTTATCGCTGTATCAGACGACTAGCAACAATTAATCAATTCTAAATTTTACCCACTACTAACCGATAAAGAATAAACTCCAATATTTGTGACAGGTGACACTTTCCTATTCCCCATGATCAAGTTCATACTCCCGTGCTTCACATCCCTACTTATTTTTAGACCCTGCAAATTAGAACAAATGTGAAAACCACATCCTGTATCAAGGAACCAAGAATTAGCATGTGATGAGTTATTATACAAAATAGTGTAAATAACTATGAAGGTGGACTTGATCTTCCCATCCTTTATGTCCTGTAAGTATTTGGGGCAGCTTCGTTTCCAATGCCCTTTTTCATAACAATGGAAGCACTCTGCTTCCTTTGGATTTGAAGAGGGATTAGCAGAATCAACTTTGGTCCCACAAGAAGAGGATTCATCACAGGAATTTCCCTTGTGACTCTTAGAAAGAGTCTTCCTCTTCTTCCCCTTCCCATGTCCAAATGCCAAGACATGGGCAGCAACGACAGGAGTAGGTACAATAGACATGCCTTTCAAACTACTTTCAACAGTTCTAAGAAGGCCTTGAAGCTTGCTTAAAGTGACCTCCTCCTTGTTCATATGATAAGTCATACAAAACTTATCATAACAAGAAGGCAAAGAGTGTAGGATAATGTCAATGGCCAACTCTCCATTAAATTTGACATTCAGCTTTAGTAAGCGGTCCACAAACCTTTGCATCTTTTGTAAGTGGGCCGTGTTGGACTCTCCATCCTTCATATTAGTTGTGATCATGGAGGAAATGATTTCATACCTTTCTTGTCGAGCACTTTGATTGTACTTTTCCATCAAGTCTTGGTGCATCTCATAGGGCCAAAAGTCCTCATAGGACTTTTGAAGCTCTACAGTAATGGTAGCAATCATGATACATGACACCTTTGTTGCGTCCCTCTCATGAGCCTTATATTCAGCAATCAATTCAGGAGTGGCAATGTTTACATCAATCTCCTTTAGCTCTTTATCGAGGGCATATTACTTTTCCTCGTAGTGAATAGCCATGCAGATGTTTCAAATCCAATCATTGAAATTCAATCCATCAAAAATGACCCTCCTACATAAGTTCATGAGGGAGAATGCGCCAAAAGCAGTTGAGTTTGAAGCAGTTCTTGAAATAGACATCTAAAAAGAAAGACAAAGTTTAGATTAGATAAGGATCCTTAATATAACACCCAAATGAAATATTAAGGCTAGGACCAACACAATATTCTACAATTCGGAAGAGGAATGTCGTAATCCAATTGCAAAATATTTGAAGGTAAGTAAATGACGATTTACCAATTTCCACCATGAAAACCAAAATGAAGATTAAGTTTTAAATGAATTGAAATTCCTAGATTCTTTAAGAAGATTCATTCAACTTTTCAATGACATGTTTAAATCTCGATTATGCCCTTCAAGTTTATGACTGGGGTACTGAGGATCACAAACAAGGTATGAATAACCATGTAAATGTGCTTGGTACTCTTAATGTTACTTATTATGTAACATCCAAAATTTCAAACAAATTTAAACTTTTAAAAACATGTCAAGTTCATCAAAATATTACAAATTTAGTTTTCAAAACATTAATTATCAGAGTCTTTTCCGAGAAACATAACATAGTAGGAGGAGCTGTACGATCATGCCTTGGCCTTGCTGTGACCCTCTAAGGTACCTAAAACCATAAACTGAAACTGTAAGCCTGCAAGCTTAGTGAGTCACCCTAAAATACTGATACACATACAGTCCACATAACAATATCAACATTAGCATATCATATCAATCAAACAGAACAGCATACACTGGGTCCCCAACTTTACAAGCTGGAGTACCCCCAGGCCCTCAGTATGAGTCTGGAATGCCTACCGGGCCCTCAGCTCATATCTGGAATGCCATCGATCACTCAGTACGAGTTTGGAATGCCTATCGGGCCCTCAGCTTGTATCTAGAATGCTCCCGAGTCCTCAGTATGAGTCTGGAATGCTTACCGTGCCCTCAACTCATATCTGGAATACTCTCGGGTTTGTTGGCTACAGCACGGAGCAGTACAACCTCAACCCACCCCACACAGCATGTCAACATGTAACAGATAAATGCACATACAGGTAATCAATTAGTATCACAGGCAGTCCTACAGATCTACCCGACTAGCATATCAACTGGAAAACATTACTAACTCAACTCAACATATCAATAATTACTAGGATATCAAATCCATTGGGCCGGCCTTGGTGCCTTAGACCCCTTAGTATAGTGAGGATAACTCACCTCGAAACATGGACTCACAGAAATTAGTTCCAACCTTTGGGTTACTATCACGAATCCCACCAACTATATTTATCACGAATTGCATACATAATATTCTAATCCTTATAGAACTGTCCTCAAAAGTCAATAGATCAACTTAGGTCAATGGTCAAAGTCAACAGTCAAGGTCAACAGTCCATGTTGACCTGACTCGCCGAGTTCCCTCGGCTACTCGCCGAATTTTCTTGGCTTCCGGTGCACTCGCTGAGTCATCGAGTGACTCGTCGAGTTTCCCTCGTTTTTTTACTGAACTCTAAAGCCACTCGTCGGGTTTCCTAAGAGAAACTCGACGGGTGCATACGTGGGCATATCCTTGGGAAAGTTCATCTGACTCGCCGAGTTGTTCATCCAACTCGCCGAGTTTAATGGCGATCTTCATTGGACTCGCCGAGTTGTTCATCCAACTCGTCGAGTTCACAGCTTTCTTCATCGGACTCGCCGAGCGGTCATCCAACTCGTCAAGTTTCACGGCTTCCTTCATCAGACTCGCTGAGTCATCCTTGTGACTCGCCGAGTTCGTTTGGTCTTTTTCCATACACACTTATTTTGAGCCATGCAGTGGCTCCAATTCATAGATCTAGGCTTCTATAGCATACTTATTACGTAAAGTCACAAACTTTATGTACATGCATTGCATTTAAGGCTCTAAATGCCAAGTCTAAGCTCTTAATGGGGTTTCATGCCCAAGAGGGACCTCATACATGATCAATTCTGAGACTTTATGTTTCTAGAGCTTAGAGATGGTTCAGATTTGAAGTTACAACTTCAGATCAAACTCATTGATCAACTTATCAACCTTTAAGGTCCATAGAAAACCCTAGAACATCAATGAAAGGAAAACTCACATAAGAGATGGTAATTTAGGATACCTCTGGAAGATGACAACTGAAAGTAGTGCTGATTTGTGACAACTGTCAAAGTCAGGTCATTCTTGGACTCATGCATCTTTATAAAAACCATTCATGCACAACATGCCATGGCCTAGTAGTATAAATTAGGTCAAAAATCTTGCATAAACTAGGATCCAACTAAGATCTACGACTAATATACCTGACTCTTACGATTCAAGGAAGTTGCTTAACTACAATAGGAAATGCCAATACCATGATTAGAATGAAACTTCAAACTTTGTTACAATTGAAAAAGGGTATAAAACCCTAAAAATAAATTAAAATATTCTAATTACATTCCATTATGATGGTGGATATCAAACAATGTTCCAAAAACCATAAAGAGCCAAAAATCCAAATTTATAAACCTTAAAGCTTAAAAACTTTATAAAATTGGCTATAAGCTTCCTAATATCAAATTGTTATTAATCAAATTATGGATTATAATCTTCGAAACAAAAATTTAAATTATCAAACATTAAGCATAATGTATTCGTTAAAAACAAGATTTTTAAATAAATCAAGAATTGCTTAATAAACACTTTTATAAACATAAGGGTTTTATAAAAATTAAAGATGGACTTCTATAAAATATGAATTTAGGAGAGAGAAGGCTTTAAGGGACTCAAAAATCTGGCCATCCCCTCTACCCATGCCCTCTCTCTTCCCAACACATCAATCATTAAAAACAATCTCCACTCTTCCACTTCTCTCTTCACTCTCTCTCACACTCCACCCTTTCAACTCTAAAACTCTCTTCCTCTCTCTCTCTCTCTCTAACCCACGAATATTTTCAGTCAAGAACACCTCTCCACACTCAAATCTTCATCTTATAAGGTTAATCTTCAAGGTATACAAGAAAATCCTTCACCTTTCCTTACTTTTCCTTTTTGTTTTTAAAGGGTTTTCTTGTATTTCTCTTCTTTCTACACCATTCTTTATGAACATTCCTGAAAATGTTCATGAATGTCGAGTTTGATGATGATGGCGGTAGGGTTTCACCCAAGAACAACATGCATGTTGTTTAATGGTGAAATCCAAGGACCAAAACCTATGTCAAACACTAAAGTTCGGATTTTTACAAGTTTTGAAGGTTCAAACACCTTATGCTTTCAAGTATTTCTTTTAAAAACATCACTATGACAAACATATGTCCATGCATGGTCCTCAAACCGTGATGCATGTGATGAACACCAAGCTAATGAGCTTGATGATCAAAGTACATTGTTAATAGTGCATATAAACGATTTTGTCTATAAAAATATCTAAAAGTTCTTTTCTGTTCAAACCAAAATTTTTCCAGATTCCCATTAAGGTAATATGAACATTTGGAAAATTTCAAGAGTTTTTATCATTCCTTTGATTTATTAAATTTGTTACAAGAAAACAAGGTCATAAATCACATAAAATACTTCCAGAGGTCTATAAATCCGGAATAAATTCATGGATGACCCCTATGGTGAATAATAATGACCTCTCGTTAAATTTAATCGATTTATGTTGCTTTTTGGTATGATTTTCGGTTTTCTTTTTGTTTGGGTATAATAAATCACAAAACCACTAAAGGGAGTGTGAAAATTGTATCTAACAATTTTCGCAGCCCTTAACTATGGTGGGAGACTCAGAAAAATAATTTCAGAATTTTTCATCATGCCCTCCTATTTTTCCCAATTTTTGGTAATTATAATGGCCTAAAAATAGGAAAAATAGTTCTGATTACCCAAAATTCATGAAATTTTACCAAAACATCATGTTGTACAGTAAGAAGTTACATAAAAATTTTGGATGATTTTTCTCTAATGTAAGCTATTTTTCTCCTATTTTCTAAGGTTAAATACACTTAAACACACATAAATACCCAAAATCGGATTATACAATATGAAAACCACTTTTGGTATTTTTCCCAGATTACTTACACTGTAAATGATGTTACAAAAAAATTTGGTAATTTATTTTAACTATTTTTTATTTATTCTTCAATTAATGATTATTTAAGGGGATAAAACAAGGAAAAACAGAAATATCCACTGGAAAATACTTTTTATATCTTTCCTAGCCTAGTTATGTATAATAACAGTTAAATAAAAAGTTTGGGTAATTTTGGAAACTGTTTTCTATTTATTCCAATTATTATTGGAATAAATGCTCAAAAATCATAAAATAAAATTAAACAGCTTGTAATGTGTAATAACAGTAAAATAAAAAGTTTGAGAATTTTTATCCTTTGAATGGTGTTTTTCGTGAATTTATGTTATTATGAAGGCTTAAAAATTTGGAAAATAGTTAAGCATATCAAAAATTCAAGGAAAAATTTCTGGAAAACCTCTATTGTATTTAGAATGAAAAATACAAAGTTTGACAATTTTTAGAAACTATTTGATAATATTTTAGATTTTTAGGAATTCAAAACACATTTAAATGTGTTGAAACACCCTTAAATTTATATTACTAAATCTGGAAAATTAATATCCCAAAGTTGTATTAATCGCATAACTTGTAGAATTTCATCATTTCAGAAAAAGTGTAACCAATTAATATAAAATCAAATATTAGAACATAAATTGGCATTTCGCTATATGAAGAGTTTAGTATATTAGCATTAGATTTCGATATGGAAACTCACTAGTGTGTGTTTGATGTCGTAGGATCCCGGTATTAAGACGTTGGTGTTTTCTTAGGCACCACTTGTATCTACTTGAAACATTGTGACTATTCACGCACTCCCTTATTTTCAGCTTTTATGTTTTGGGGTGGAAAAGCATGTCCAGAAAAACTATAATTTGCATGTTGTATTTAAATTGATTTGTATCAAACATGATTGCTATTGTATTGCTATGTCTTTCTATGTATCTCTATGCAACACGGAACATGAGAACTTATCGTACTAAGGCCCTTCCCTTATATCTAACCATTGACTCTTTGAGCCAACGATCATTATGGATAGCGCTATTAGGAATTGACAACTCCTCACTCGCCCTATTGCTGGAGTGCATGATACCATATTCATCTATGAAACGATAAGCATAGATCTCGATCGGGCTTTCAGTCATAGGTTTGGTTGAGACTCATTGTTTGCTCATACACATACAAACTCATTTCTCGTTATAGCAATAAACTTGTATCAATTATAGCAATCAACTTTGTTTCTCATTAAAGCAATGTACTTGTATTTACGAAAAGCCTTATTTCAAGCTCGATTTTATAAACTTGTGAACTCACCAACTCTTTTCATAGTTGACGCTCGTTTTACATGCTTTTTAAGGAAATAATTAGTAAGTGGATAAAAAGATTCCTCATCATAGAGCATGCTGCATCGTGTTGAAGTTATTTATCAAGTTATCTTTGAACAATGTTATTTTGGAAAAACTTGTATTTTGTTTCTTTTGAAGCTATGGGTTGTAAACTTTAAAATACTGCTATGGTGATGTATCTTTATCTTTTGCAATGAAACCATTATCGCTGTCATATCTTGCATTTCCGCTTTAGCAGGGTGTGACAGAAGTGGTATCAGAGCTAAAGTTATAGAGAACATCAGTTTTTCTTTAAGAAAACACAACTGTGACAACTGTCAATTCAGGTCATTCTCGAACTCATGCATCTTTATAAAAACCATTCATGCACAACATGCCATGGCCTACTAGTATAAATTAGGTCAAAAAACTTGCATAAACTAGGATCCAACTAAGATCTAGGACTAATATACCTGACTCTTACGATTCTAGTAAGTTGCTTAACTACAATAGGAAATGCCAATACATGATTAGAATGAAACTTCAAACTTTGTTACAATTGAAAAATGGAATAAAACCCTAAAAATAAATTAAAATATTCTAATTACATTTCAATATGATGGTGAATATCAAACAATGTTCCAAAAACCCTAAAGAGCCAAAAATCCAAATTTATAAACCTTAAAGCATAAAAACTTTATAAAATTTGGCTATAAACTTCCTAATATCATATTTTCATTAATCAAATTATGGATTATAATCAATGAAACAAAAAGTTGATTTATCAAACATTAAGCATAATTTATTAGTTAAAAACAAGATTTTTTAATAAATCAAGAATTGCTTTAATAAACATTTTTATAAAAATTAGGTTTTTATAAAAATTAAGGAGGGAGTTTTATAAAGTTTGAATTTAGGAGAGAGGAAGCTTTATGGCACTCAAAAATCCAGCCACCCTCTCCCCATGCCTTCTCTTTTCCCCACACTTCAATCATTAAAACACAATCTCCTATCTTCCACTTCTCTCTTCACTGTCTCTCTCTCTCACTCCACCCTTCCAACACTCAAACCCTATTTCTCTCTCTCTCTCTAACTCACGAAAATTATCAGCCAAGAACACCCCTCCACACTCAAATCTTCATCCTCCAAGACTAATTTTCAAGGTGGACACGCAAATCTTTCACTTTTCCTTACTTTTCTTCTTGTTTTTAAAAGGTTTTTCTTGTATTTCTCTTCCTTCTACACCATTCTTTATGAACATTCATGAACATGTTCATGAATTTCGAGTTTGATGATGATGACGGTAGGGTTTCACCCAAGAACAACATGCATGTTGTTTAATGGTGAAATCCAAGGACCAAAACCTATGTCAAACACTAAAGTTCGGATTTTTACAAGTTTTGAAGGTTCAAACACCTTATGCTTTCAAGTATTTCTTTCAAAAACATCACTATGACAAACATATGTCCATGCATGGTCCTCAAACCATGATGCATGTGATGAACACCAAGCTAATGAGCCTCATGATCAAAGTACATTGTTAATAGTGCATGTAAACGATTTTGTCTATAAAAATATCTAAAAGTTCTTTTCTGTTCAAACCAAAAATTTTCCAGATTCCCATTAAGGCAATATGAACATCTGAAAAATTTCAAGAGTTTTTATAATTTCTTTGATTTATTAAAATTATTACAAGAAAACAAGGGCATAAATCATATAAAATACTTCCAGAGGTCTATAAATCCGGAATAAATTCGTGGATGACCCCTACGCTGAATCATGACCCTTCATTAATTTTCATCGATTTTTGTTGCTGTTGAATATGATTTTCGATTTTCTTTTTGTTTGGGTACAACAAATCACAAAACCACTTTAGAGAGTGTGAAAATTGTATATAACAATTTTCGCAGCTCTTACCAGTGGTGGTAGACTCAGAAAAATAATCTTGGAATTTTTCATCATGCTTTCCTATTTTTCACAATTTTTGGTAATTATAATGACCTAAAAATAGGAAAAATAGTTCTGATTATCCAAAATTCCTGAAATTTTACCAGAACATCGTGTTGTACAGTAGGAGATTACATAATAATTTTGATGATTTTTCTCTGCTGTAAACAGTTTTTCTCCTATTTTCTAAGGTTAAATACACTTAAATACGCATAAATACACAAAACCGGATTATACAATATGAAAACCACTTTTGGTATTTTTCCCAGATTACCTACACTGTAAATGATGTTACAAAAATTTTTGGTAATTTATTTTAACTGTTTATTATTTATTCTTCAATTAATGATTATTTAAGGGGATAAAACAAGGAAAAATAGAAATACCCACTGAAAAAAATATCTTTTATATTTTTGCCAGCTTAGTAATGTGTAATAACAGTAAAATAAAAAGTTTGAGAATTTTTATCCTTTGAATGCTATTTTTCGTGAATTTATGTTGTTATAAAGGCTTAAAAATTTGGAAAATAGTTAACCATATCAAAAATTCAAGGAAAATTTTCTGGAAAACCTCTATTGTATTTAGAATAAAAATGCATGGTTTTACAATTTTTGGAAACTATTTGATAATATTTTAGATTTTTAGGAATTTAAAACACATTTAAATGTGTTGAAACACCCTTAAATTTATATTACTAAATCTGGAAAATTAATATCCCAAAGTTGTATTAATCGCATAACTTGTAGAATTTCATCATTTTCAGAAAAAGTGTAATCAATCAATATAAAATCCAATATTAGAACACAAATTGGCATTTAACTATATGTAGAGTTTAGTATATTAGCATTAGATTTCGACATGGAAACTCACTAGTGTGTGTTTGATGTCGTAGGATCCCGGTATTAAGACGTTGGTGTATTCCGAGGCACCACTTGTATCTACTTGAAACATTGTGAGTATTCACACACTCCCCTATTTTCAGTTTTTATGTTTTGGGGTGGAAAAGCATGTCCAGAAAAACTATTATTTGCATGTTGTTTTTAAATTGATTTGTATCAAACATGATTGCTATTGTATTGCTATGTCTCTCTATGTATGTCTATCCAACATGGAACATGAGAACTTATCGTACTAAGGGCCTTCCCTTATCTCTAACCATTAACTCTTTGAGCCAATGGTCATTATGGATAGCGCTATTAGGAATTGACAAGTCCTTAGTCGCCCTATTACTGGAGTGCATGATACCATATTCATCTATGGAACGATAAGCATAGATCTCGATAGGGCTTCAGTCATAGGTTTGGTTGAGACTCATTGTTTTCTCATACACATACAAACTCGTTTCTCGTTATAGCAATAAACTTGTATCAATTATAGCAATCAACTTTGTTTCTCATTAAAGCAATGTACTTGTATTTACGAAAAGCCTTATTTCAAGCTCGATTTTATAAACTTGTGAACTCACCAACTCTTTTCATAGTTGACGCTCATTTTACATGCTTTTTAAGGAAATAATTAGTAAGTGGATATAAAGATTCCTCATCATAGAGCATGCTGCATCGTGTTGAAGTTATTTATGAAGTTATCTTTGAACAATGTTATTTTGGAAAAACTTGTATTTTGTTTCTTTTGAAGCTATGGGTTGTAAACTTTTAAATACCGCTATGGTGATGTATCTTTATCTTTTGCAATGAAACCATTATCGCTGTCATATCTTGCGTTTCCGCTTTAGCGGGGTGTGACAACAACCTATAACCAAAACTTATAAAGAAATTCTTTTTACATCAAACATATTACTAGTATAATTAGGTCGGTAGTTGTATCGTTGGACCTCAATTGAACATAGGCTGATCACCTATGTTTAATTAAGGAAAGATTTATACAAAGCTTGAGCTAATTATAATGGGAATATGTTCAATAAAAATATTTGAGAAAACTTTATTTCAAAATTTCAAAAGGTTAATTTTTGTGTGTGTAAGCATTGCATATTATAGGCATGCATTGTCATTTATTTCATATCTCATTGAAACTATGTCTCAGTCCACTATGTCAACATCGTCATCTTCCCGCACTACCGCCTCAGCCGATGAGTCCGGCTACGTCACTGTTATCCCTCGACGTAATCCCCCCGCCTCGGTAGAAGAAGACCCATCGGAGGACACGGAAGATACAGGAAACTCGGTGGAGATCAGCAATGACAACGCCCCGAGTCAACGACGTGAGGCATCAACTGCATCGGTGTTGCCACAGCCACCACTTTATGGGCTTCGCATTCGGAGGACGGCGAGGAAGAGTGTTCCCATTCCAGGAAGGATAGCCACCAGCATAGCAGGACTTGGCACGGTAGGACCTAGCGGGGTAGGACCCAGCGTTGCAGGACCGAGAGCACCCCCACCACAGCAAGTCATAGGGATACCTGTCAGGCAGCCAGGTATGACCCCGAAGGAGTCCCGGAGGATGCATTCGATGGCAGCGGACCTACGTCACTACCTCGCTGTGATAGCCGGGCATTAGGAGGTATTGAACGAAGTGATGACAGGGATGGAAATCCTGTTTAAGCATTCGATGGAGGCTACTGACACTGCTAGTGCTGCTAGACGAGAGGCAAGTCATGCGATGACGGCATATTATGTGCTTGGAGAGCTATTACTAATTGTGGTGTTGATGTTTCTTGTTGGGATAGTGATTAGCACTTGGTTCTGATTTTAGTATTTTATTTTATTTTGTCATGAAACGAAAACCCATGTGGGGTGTCTTTTGGGGAAAAACATTTAAAATTTTATTTTGGGAATTCATATATTGTTTTGGTTTTATGACTATTTCAAATGGTGATGAGAAGTTTATTTTATGTTTGAAAACTTTTACTATGAGGTCAAACCCTAGAATTTACTTAGTCAATGGTTGAATAAAAAGATTTTCTTTTCTTTCCTTTCTAAAATCTATATACCTAGTATTGATGCAAACCATTAATTTGACAACACTTACGGTTTTGAAAATAATAGTGAACTAAATATTATACATTACTTTATGTATTTATATGTATTTCTACTCTTGTGTCTTAGAACCATGTTAGGAAGGCCTAATCGCGGGCACCCATATAACGAAACACCCGATGTTGCTCAAGTTGTAGCACAACAACTCATGGAAGCAATCCCAAACATTGTTACTCAAGTAAGTACGGGACTTAATGCTAACCCAGGAAGTAGTGGAGGAAACTAGGGAAACAATGAAAGAGAATGCAACTACAAGTCCTTTATGGCTTCTAAACCTAAGGAGTTCCACGGAAAGGAAGGTGCGATCAGGTTGCTGAAATGGATTGACAGCATGGAGTCGGTCCTTCACATTAGCAAATGCCTCGAGCACAACAAAGTTGAGGATGCAACTTGCCTACTCCAAGATAGGGCATTGACCTGGTGGAATACTCTAGTGCAAACCCGAGGCCGTGCAACGGCATATCAGCTAACTTGGGAAGACCTAAAGAAGCTGCTGATAGAGGAGTATTGTCCCAAGGATGAACTTCAGAAGCTTGAATCTGAATTATGGAACCATTCTATGGTTGGAACAAAGATAGAGAAGTACACAGTCCGATTTCATGAACTAGCAACACTGGTACCTCACATGGTTACTCCTGAGGAGAAATGGATAGATCGTTACATCTGGGGTCTGGCACCAGGGATTCGGGGAATGGTTACTTCAGCAAATCCAACGACTATTCATAGTCCAGTAAGTCTAGCAAATCGACTAACCAATGATGTGATAAGGATGGGAGCATCGACAAATGAAAACTCTAGTAGCAAGAGGAAGCCAGTAGATCAGGGAGAGAAGAAGTATGGAGGCAAGTCAGGGAGGAAGCAGAAAGACTCAAGAAACTTTATGGTAAGAGCCCAGGAGCAAGAACTAGTGAAAACTCAGGAACGGGAAGTCATGGAAGTGCAGGAGCGAAAGCAGTACTCAGGACCTCTTCCGAAGTGCAATAAGTGTAACTTCCATCATAAGGGAGCTTGCGCAGTGTGCCAAAGCTGTAAACAAACAGGCCATTACTCGAAGTATTGTAAGCTGAATAAGGATGGAAAAAGGGCATGTTACGAGTGCGGGAGTACTGATCATCTCCGTAGAGCATGTCCCAAACTGAACAAGGGGCCTGGTAACAATGGATAAGGCCAAGCCAGGCAAAACTTCCAAGGAAATCAGGGTGGGCGGCCAAGAGGTGTAGCCTTTTGCATCAGTAATATTCGATGCGGGAGAAGATAGGAGTTTTGTTTCTTTAGCATTTAGACCGTTAATTGACTTGAAATCGAAAAAGATGAGGAATGCTTATGCTATTGAACTTGCTGATGGGTATGAAATTAGGGCAAATGATATAATTCCTGGATGTACTCTGAATTCAGCTGATAAACTCTTTAGCATTGACCTAATGCCTATAGAGCTAGGTAGTTTTGATGTGATATTAGGAATGGATTGGTTATCCAAAAATAGAGCGGACATTAGTTGTTACGAGAAAGTCATTAGGATACCTCTCCTTAAAGGAGAAACCCTTATCATACATGGTGAGAAGCCAGGAAGAAGTTTAAACATTATATCACACATAAACATTCACAAGTACCTGAAGAAGAATTGTATTGCATTCATGGCCCACGTGCTAGAACACAGAACCTGAAGCTAAGCAACTCAAGGAGATTCTGGTGGTTCAAAACTATCCCGAAGTGTTTCTGGAGGAATTACCCGGTCTACCCCCTTACAGACAGGTCGAATTTTGGATAGACTTAATTCCCGGAGCGGCACCGGTAGCAAAAGCACCATATCGCCTTGCACCATCTGAGATGCAAGAACTATTCAGACAACTTCAAGAACTTCTAGACAAAGGGTTTATTCGACCAAGTTGTTCACCTTGGGGAGCCCCATTGTTATTCGTCAAAAAGAAAGATGGGTCTTCTGAATGTGAATTGATTACAGAGAACTGAACAAGTTGACAATCAAGAATCGATATCCCCTTCCTCGAATAGATGACTTGTTCGATCAGTTGCAGGGCGCTTCCTACTTCTCAATGATCGACCTTCGGTCAGGGTATCATCAACTAAGAATCCACAAAGGGGACACTTACAAAACAGCATTTAGAACCCGTTATGGACATTATGAGTTCTTAGTCATGCCTTTTGGACTAACGAACGCACCCGCTGTTTTCATGGATTTGATGAATAGGGTCTGTAGACCATACCTAGACAAGTTTGTGATTGTATTTATTGATGACATACTTGTTTACTTGCAAAACAAAGAAGATCACAATAGACATCTAAAGCTAGTGTTGGATCTGTTGAAGGAGCAGAAATTGTATGCCAAGTTCACTAAGTGTGAATTTTGGATCTGGGAAGTACATTTCCTTGGTCATGTGATCAGAGAATGAGGAATTCATGTAGATCCAGCTAAGATTAAGGCAATCAAGAAATGGGTAGCCCCCAAAACCCCGACAGAAATACGACAGTTCCTAGGATTAGCTGGGTACTACAGACACTTCATTGAAAATTTCTCTAGGATTGCTCAACCATTAACATCTTTAACCCAAAAGAACAGAAAATTTCTCTGGGAAGAGAAACACGAAGAGGCGTTCCAAATCCTGAAAAACGAGTTGTGCAATGCACCAATTCTGGCTTTACCGGGAGGATCAGAGAACTTTGTAGTGTATTCTGATACGTCTCATCAAGGATTAGGATGTGTGTTAATGCAAAAAGATAAGGTCATTGCGTATGCTTCCAGACAACTCAAACCGCATGAGAAGAATTATACCACCCATGATCTAGAACTAGAAGAAATAGTTTTCGCTCTAAAGATATGGAGGCATTATTTGTATGGAACCAAGTGCACCATTTTTACCGATCACAAAAGCCTTCAGTATATCCTAGATCAGAAAATGTTAAACATGCGGCAGAGGAGATGGGTAGAGTTGTTTAGTGATTATGATTATGAGATACGATATCACCCAGGAAAGGCTAATGTAGTAGCCGACGCTCTAAGTAGGAAAGAAAGAGTGAAACCTTCCCGTGTGAGAGCTTTGGGAATGGTAATACAGAAAAGCTTGCAATCTCAAATCATTGATGCCCAGGAGAAAGCGTTATTCAAGGAAAATATTCCAGGCGAAACCTTACATGGTTTGGAAGAGAGATTTGAAACCAAACCTGATGGAGATTGTTATTTCCAGGATAGGGTCTGGATTCCAAGGTTTAACGATCTGAGAGACATGGTACTAGAGGAGTCTCATCGATCTAAATACTCAATCCACCCTAGAGTAGATAAGATGTACAAGGATCTTAAAGAGTACTATTGGTGGCCTGGAATGAAAAAGGATATTGCCTTGTATGTCGGAAAATGTTTGACATGCTCAATAGTCAAAGCTGAACATCAAAAACCATCCGGCTTGTTGCAACAGCCTGAAATTCCCCAATGGAAATGGGAGCAGATATCCATGGATTTCGTTACCAAACTTCCTAGAACTGCTAAAGATCATGACTCAATTTGGGTCATAATGGATCGACTAACGAAATCTGCTCACTTTCTCCCCATTCAGGAAGATTTCAAGATGGAAAAATTGGCCCAGCTCTACATCGACAAAACTGTTTATCTGCATGGTGTACCCCTATCTATCATTTCAGATAGAGATAGTCATTTTACATCATGATTTTGGTGGATGTTACAGAAGGCACTAGGAACCAAGATAGATTTGAGCACAACTTACCACCCTCAGACAGATGGGCAAACAGAGAGAACAATACAAACATTGGAAGACATGCTACGAGCGTGTGTCATTGAGTTCAAATGAAATTGGGATACTCATTTGCCTCTAACTAAGTTTCCTACAATAACAGTTACCACACGAGTATCCAATGTGCTCCATATGAAGCATTGTATGGACGCAAGTGTCGTTCGCCCTTATGCTGGACAGAAATCGGAGACAGACAATTGACTAGACTCGAACTTATCCAGGAAACATCAGACAAGATTGCTATCATCAAAGTTAGGCTTAAAGTTGCTAGAGATCGTCAGAAAAGTTATGCGGACAATCATCGAAAACCATTAGGATTCCAAGTTGGAGACAAGGTACTTTGAAAAGTGTCGCCTTGGAAAGGGCTTGTATGTTTTGGTAAGAAAGGAAAACTAAGCCCAAGATATGTTGGACCCTTTGAGATCATTGAAAGGATTGGTCCGGTAGCATATAAACTCCAATTACCCCAAGAGTTAAGCGCCATTCATGGCACATTCCATGTTTCCAATCTTAAGAAATGTCTAGACGACGAAGCATTGATAGTACCCCTGGAGGAAATTAAGATCAATGATAAGCTAAACTTTGTTGAGGAACTGATAGAAATCCTTGGCAGGGAGGTAAAACAACTTAAACAGAGTAAGATTCCGATTGTGAAAGTTCAATGGAACTCAAAACGCGGGCCGGAGTACACCTGGGAGCGTGAGGACTTCATGAAGGAAAAGTATCCACAACTTTTCCCATGCGATGACAAACGTTGCCATAGAATGAATTTTGGGACGGAATTCTTTTTAAGTGGGGGATACTGTGACAACTGTCAATTCAGGTCATTCTCGGACTCATGCATCTTTATAAAAACCATTCATGCACAACATGCCATGGCCTAGTAGTATAAATTAGGTCAAAAATCTTGCATAAACTAGGATCCAACTAAGATCTACGACTAATATACCTTACTTACAATTCTAGTAAGTTGCTTAACTACAATAGGAAATGCCAATACCATGATTAGAATGAAACTTCAAACTTTGTTACAATTGAAAAAGGGTATAAAACCCTAAAAATAAATTAAAATATTCTATTTACATTCCATTATGATGGTGAATATCAAACAATGTTCCAAAAACCCTAAAGAGCCAAAAATCCAAATTTATAAACCTTAAAGCTTAAAAACTTTATAAAATTGGCTATAACCTTCCTAATATCAAATTGTTATTAATCAAATTATGGATTATAGTCTATGAAATAAAAAATTTAAATTATCAAACATTAAGCATAATTTATTAGTTAAAAACAAGATTTTTAAATAAATCAAGAATTGCTTAATAACTTTTATAAAAATAAGGGTTTTATAAAAATTAAAGAGGGAATTGTATAAAATTTGAATTTAGGAGAGAGAAGGCTTTAAGGGACTAAAAAATCCGGCCACCCCCTCTCCTCATGCCCTCTCTCTTCCCAAAACATCAATCATTAAAAACAAACTCCACTCTTCCACTTCTCTCTTCACTCTCTCTCACACTCCACCCTTTCAACTCTCAGACTCTCTTCCTCTTTCTCTCTCTCAACCCACGAAAATTTTCAATCAATAACACCTCTACACACTCAAATATTCATCTTTTAAGGTTAATCTTCAAGGTATACACGAAAATCCTTCACCTTTATTTACTTTTCCTTTTTGGTTTTAAAGGGTTTTCTTGTATTTCTCTTCTTTCTACACCATTCTTTATGAACATTCATGAACATGTTCATGAATGTCGAGTTTGATGATGATGGTGGTAGGGTTTGACCCAAGAACAACATGCATGTTGTTTAATGGTGAAATCCAAGGACCAAAACCTATATCAAACACTAAAGTTCGGATTTTTACAAGTTTTAAAGGTTCAAACACCTTATGCTTTCAATTATTTCTTTTAAAAACATCTCTATGACAAACATATGTCCATGCA
Organism: Lactuca saligna; assembly: GCF_052625555.1. Lineage (NCBI taxonomy): Eukaryota > Viridiplantae > Streptophyta > Magnoliopsida > Asterales > Asteraceae > Lactuca > Lactuca saligna. The sequence goes on from NC_136421.1 coordinate 98,431,590, forward strand.
TGGTCCTCAAACCGTGATGCATGTAATGAACATCAAGCTAAAGAGCTTGATGAGCAAAGTACATTGTCAATAGTGCATGTAAACGATTTTGTCTATAAAAATATCTAAAAGTTCTTTTCTGTTCAAATCAAAATTTTTCCAGATTCCCATTAAGTGTATAAGAACATCTGAAAAATTTCAAGAGTTTTTATCATTCCTTTGATTTATTAAAATTGTTACAAGAAAACAAGGTCATAAATCACATAAAATACTTCCAGAGGTCTATAAATCCGGAATAAATTCGTGGATGACCCCTATGGTGAATAATGACCTCTCATTAAATTTCATCGATTTATGTTGCTTTTTGGTATGATTTTCGCTTTTCTTTTTGTTTGGGTATAATAAATCACAAAACCACTTTATGGAGAGTGAAAATTGTATCTCACAATTTTCGCAGCCCTTACATGTGGTGGGAGACTCAGAAAAATAGTTTCAAAATTTTTCATCATGCCTTCCTAGTTTTTCCAATTTTTGGAAATTATAATGGCCTAAAAATAGGAAAAATAGTTTTGATTATCCAAAATTCATTAAGTTTTACCAGAACATCATGTTGTATAGTAGGGGGTTACATAAAAATTTTGGATGATTTTTCTCTATTGTAAACTATTTTTCTCCTATTTTCTAAGGTTAAATACACTTAAATACACATAAATACCCAAAACTGGATTATACAATATGAAAACCACTTTTGGTAGTTTTCCCAGATTACTTACACTGTAAATGATGTTACAAAAAATTTTGGTAATTTATTTTAACTGTTTATTATTTATTCTTCAATTAATAATTATTTAAGAGGTTAAAACAAGGAAAAATAGAAATACCCACTGGAAAATATTTTTTATATTTTTCCCAGCCTATGTATGTATAATAACAGTTAAATAAAAAGTTTGGGTAATTTTGGAAACTGTTTTCTATTTATTCCAATTTTTATTGGAATAAATGCTCAAAAATCATAAAATATAATTAAACAGCTTGGAAATCCATTTTTATATTTTTCCCAACTTAGTAATGTGTAATAACAGTAAAATAAAAAGTTTAAGAATTTTTATTCTTTGAATGCTATTTTTCGTGAATTTATGTTTTTATGAAGACTTAAAAATTTGGAAAATAGTTAACCGTATCAAAAACTCAAGGAAAATTTTCTGGAAAACCTCTATTGTATTTAGAATGTAAAATACAAGGTTGACAATTTTTGGAAGCTATTTGATAATATTTTACATTTTTAGGAATTTAAAACACATTTAAATGTATTGAAACACCCTTAAGTTTATATTACTAAATCTGGAAAATTAATATCCCAAAGTTGTATTAATTGCATAACTTGTAGAATTTCATCATTTCAGAAAAAGTGTAACCAATTAATATAAAATCCAATATTAGAACATAAATTGGCATTTCACTATATGTAGAGTTTAGTATATTAGCATTAGATTTCGACATGGAAACTCACTAGTGTGTGTTTGATGTCGTAGGATCCCGGTATTAAGACGTTGGTGTATTTCGAGGCACCACTTGTATCTACTCGAAACATTGTGAGTATTCACGGACTCCCCTATTTTCAGTTTTTATGTTTTGGGGTGGAAAAGCATGTCCAGAAAAACTATTATTTGCATGTTGTATTTAAATTGATTTGTATCAAACATGATTGCTATTATATTGCTATATCTCTCTATGTATGTCTATCCAACACGGAACATGAGAACTTATCGTACTAAGGCCCTTCCCTTATCTCTAACCATTAACTCTTTGAGCCAATGGTCATTATGGATAGCTCTATTAGGAATTGACAACTCCTCACTCGCCCTATTGCTGGAGTGCATGATACCATATTCATCTATGGAACGATAAGCATAGATCTTGATAGGGCTTCAGTCATAGGTTTGGTTGAGACTCATTGTTTGTTCATACACATACAAACTCGTTTCTCGTTATAGCAATAAACTTGTTATCAATAATAGCAATCAACTTTGTTTCTCATTAAAGCAATGTACTTGTATTTATGAATAGCCATATTCCAAATCTTGATTTTATAAACTTGTGAACTCACCAACTATTATCATAGTTGACACTCGTTTTACATGCTTTTTTAGTAAATAATTAGTAAGTGGATATAAAGATTCATCATCCTAGAGCATGCTGCATCGTGTTGAAATTATTTATGAAGTTATATTTTGAACAATGTTATTTTGGAAAAACTTGTACTTGTTTCTTTTAAGCTATGGGTTGTAAACTTTTGAATATTGCTATGGTGATGTATCTTTATCTTTTGCAATGAAACTATATATATTTTAAAACTATATATATTTTTAAAAAAAAAAAACCCTACATTACCATCCAGTACAACAGTAGGTAGTTTTAATATATAAAACTACAGATTAAAGGAAGATATAAAATCCGTGAACAAAATTTATATTGATACGTATTTTGAGTCGGATAACCATGCTAATATGACACGAGACCTCCTTGACGTTCTTTAGGCATCGGATGATATCCAGAATCTGTCACCCCAGGCGTGCCCGCCTAACTGTAGCTAACAGTTAAGGTGTGAGATTGTTAGTCGCGAATAGATCTATTCACAAATTCCACGCTCTCCCTCCAGGAGACTCTGGTTATACTTCCGGGGAGGATTTACTGATAACCTGAAGCGTTTAATGAAGACAAATCTCACAAGCTAGTATTTAATTATTCACAGTGTACTCGTTCGTTATCAAAGATCGTAATCGTTTTGAAACATAATACATTAAAAACAATTTAATACAAAGAAATTATCTGGCATGATATTTTAAATTAAACTGAGATAAACTGAATCAGACATAGTTTATCTATTAACTTTGCATGAAATATGTACTCGTGAAACAAGAAATGAGGATCCCAAATTATTCCCATAATAATTTGAATTTTTTGATTGTTTCTCACACTGTAATTGAAATCTACTTAGTTATATTCAGAAAAACATCCCTTATGCTCTGCATGATACAAAAGGGGTAAAGATATCTCAAAGTTTGTTAGATATTTATAGAATTACATCAGTTTTAAGTTTCAAAAACAGTTATAGTTTGTTTGTATTCCCCCCCCCCCCCCTGAAAACATTGAAAAACAATGAAAAAGGTGTAGGGGTATGAACTCACCAGACAAGAAATGTGCCGGTTGGATGCTAATTGTCAATTCGAGGGTTGAAAACACACGAGGTTCCGATGTAATATGAACATATACATAATTTGTATCCAATTAGACCTTGATATATTAATTAATTAAGAATAAACACCACTAGACGCGAAAACACTTCAATTCAAGTGTTTGGAATGACCCGGGTAGCATCTAAGGGTGTCTATGGCTTGAATATGGAATTTTCTCTTCAAGAGTAAACTCCTAATGGAGTTTTCGGCCCAATGACTAACTCCCCATGCGTTTACGGCCGTAAACTCATGGTGGGGGTGTTCTAGGATGCTTAATGGTCTTATAACTCTTGAGGGGTGATGCTAGGATCAAATCTAGGGCATAGGAAGTGATTTAACTAACAAATGGACCATTTAATGGAGTTTACGGCTGTAAACTAGGAGTTTACAGCCATAAACTCTCTCATACCCAATCTTTATGTTTTTTAGTGGTCCAAGATTAATCACATGTGATTCCAACTCATTTTACAAGTCATAGGATGAAGTTAAGGCACCATTTGACCCATTTATAGGAGTTTACAGCCCAGGAACCCATCCTTGGGGGGTTTACGAACGTGAACTTCTAAGGGGGTAGTTTTCTTGATGATTATGGTCCCTAACATATTTGTGCATGGTTCTAGACATTATTTCAAGGCTTATGAGGTGCTTAAGGGGCATTTTAACACCTTTAAAGGGGTTTACGGCCTATGAAATGGTGTTTACGGTCCAAGCATGCTCTTGGGCTGTAAATGTTGGATAAGGTGTCTAAGTCCATAACTTATTTGGTATATACTTGACCCGATCCGGCATGGTCCATTTGGGTTGCCTCTCATCCAAACTATTTATGGATAATTTTATGAGAGTTATACACATATGTTTATTAATATATTATAAGTTATAATATATTAATATGAGATTATGTTATTTAATTAGTTTTAGTCTTAAATTAAGTATGAATTAATTTAGAGATTAAAAGGAAGACTAATTAGATTATAGGCTATTGGTTTTATATAGTGTGGGCTAATGCTCTTTTGTTAATGGGCTAGGCTTATATGGAAGTCCATGGATGATCCATGGAGCTTTTAACCCATGGATACTTGGAAAGGAAAGGTCATGGGTTATTAGGGTTTCACCCTAACCATGCACACTATATAAGCATGCTTATGGAGCATGAAATGGTGCCTAAGTGTAACTAGTGAACTAGTGTGTGTGAGCTTGTGTGTGGCCGAAATATACAAGTGTATACACTCTCTCAAAGTTTTCCAAGAGTTTGTGGTGTTTTGTGATTCCATTTGAGGCATTCACACTATTGGTGCTTGGCCCTCAAACTCCTCAAGAACCAAACTCATCAAAAGGTATGTAATCTCTTCTAACTCTTTATGTTGAAATGTTCCCCATGCCATGTTAGATAGGTTATAAACCTTGGGAAAGTTATTATTTTGCATGTATTTAGACAAACATAGATCCAAGGTTTATTAGGGTTGCATGCACACTTAGGAAGTGTTAGATTGCTCAAAACCAACAGTGGTATCAGAGCCTAGGCTTGCTTGTTTGAATACTTGATTCAAATTGCTGAAAATCGAAGATTTTATGCTGTCTGCACAGCTGACTCGCCGAGTCCATGAAGAGACTCGACGAGTCCAAGGCAAAACTCATCCAACTCAGCGAGTTGGTTCATGCACTCGACGAGTTGGACCCCAGACAGCATATCTTCGAGTTTAGGTGCTGGAATTGGTCTAGAATCATTACCTTAAATTGTTTTGGACTCATAAAACCTGTTTTTGATGTGGTAATGATGATGGTGGACCAATTTCAAAGTTATAATCAAAATTTCAATTTTATATGTTTTCATATGATTCTTGAAATTGTTGATGTGGATGTTCATGTTCATATGAGTTTTGTTAAATCATAGGAATTATTTGCAAATTGTTTGTTAGTTAATTCTTGATCTTAATGTGTTTTAATGGAATTATTAATTTGTCCTCAAGTTATGGAATTCCAAGAGGTTTTCTTTTAAATGCTTTTTTTAAGAAGTTGTAGGTTACATTTTCTTGAAGAGTTTTTCCCATAAATGTTTTATGGACTCCATAACTTGTCCTCAAGTTATGGATTTCCAAGACACTCTTCATTAAAAGCTTTAAAACACTTAATTAAAACTCATAAGTTATGAATATCCAAAAGTTTATGAATTGTTCAAAACTTGCCCTCAAGTTTTGGAATTTGGAAAAGTTTCATACACTTTAAATAACTTTAATTCCACACCCTAGAAGTTTTAAAAGTTAAAATTCTACCCTTATACTATTATAATATTAATGGTTAATTATTATATATGTATAAGAACAAGTCGTTTTACCGTTAGTAGGCCTCATTCACGAAGCCAGTCTATAAGGTGGGTATAAAGTTGTTGCATATAAAATGGCGACTTAATGGGTGTCCACTCTCACCCACCGCTTGCATGATCGGTGGAGGGTCGTTAGCCGAACGGGTAGGACAATGACTTTAAATTCTCATTAAAAGTATAATGAATATTATAAAGTAACTAAATATTTTTTTATTTAATTCGCAATCTTAGTTACTTTAGGAAAAATGTGAATTTGGTGCTAGCCCATGGAATTCACACTTTGTACCTTACCAAGTCGTTGGTGGAGCGTGTGTGGGTAACCGGCACACTAACTTGGACTAGTAAGGATCACGAAGGGTGACTTAATGTTTGTCATAGATCAATGGAGCGTGTGTGGGTAACCGACACATTGATTAGGTGATAATATTAAGGGTGCCAAGTGAATTGGTATGGTTATTCACAGCTTGTTTTGTGATCCTCGGCATCCTAGTCACAAAATTTGAGAGGGCACACTCGAGATTGAAACATGCCATTGAAAAAGTTCAATGAATCTCAAAAGATCTAGGAATTTCAAATCCAATTAAAACCTAATAAATTATTTTGTTTTTCATGGTGGAAATTGGTGAATCGTCATTCGCCTAGCTTCAAATATTTTATAGCTTGGATTACGGCATCCCTATTCCAAATTATAAAATATTATGTTGGGTCCTAGCCTTAATATTTCATATTGGGTGTTATATTAAGGATTTTGAATCAACTAACTTGATTTTCTCCCATAATAGATGTCTGGTTCAGATAACTATGGTCTTCCCAAATCTCTTGAAGATGGTGTCCCTCAACATCATGCTTCACTTCCTCCACCTCCTCCAATTATTCTCCCTCACCCACAAGTTCTTGAAAAGTTTAAAGTCACTCAATCCCTATTGGCAAGCATAGTCTATGTGTGCTCACATCTTGGAGATAAAGACACATATTGACAAGCCGGAAGAGTTGGGTGTCAAAGTCTCGTGAAAGTTGGATGTTCAATCACTTTCTTAGTAACATAGTGAGTCTCTTTGGGACTACTATGAGACAGACTATGACACGAGCCTTAATGATCTTATCTATTTGCTTTGTGCTGTGGAATCAGCAATGATTTGGAACACCAGTAAAGCAAATTTTATTAGAAGATCAACTTCCCAAACCTTAAATGGCCATTGGCAATGGTAGCATTGGATATCTAGAAAAGCATTTCTCTTCCCAATGGAAAGGGATCAGCCATAGTCAACTCGGTTGACCAAATGGTAAAGAGAAAGGCTGAGTCTGAGATAGTCACATGTGCCATTACCAAAGGGTCTATATGTTTTATTGCCAAAGGAAGGGGCATTCGTTGCGAAACTGCCATATTTACCTGAAAGATCATAAGATTGATCAAGTTAAAAAGTTTGACTCTACTTCAGTTAAAGTCCACTGACTAACTCTATTAAGTTCCTATTTGGAGATTCTTATTACATAATGTGAATGGGTCACATGTTGATGTTTTTAAGAATCAAAGAAAAGATAGGAAGCTTAAAGTAAGTATATGTTGATTCTGATTGCGAAGGTGGGTTTCGATCGCATGGTTCGGTAATCAGAATTTTGAGTTGTTGCTTAAGAGTTATAATATATTGCTTATGTGCCACCTTCAGTAGTAATATGGAAACCATAAAACTCAGGTGCCATTCTAACTCTGCTGGAATGTCTCACAGGTAAGGACTCGTCAACTGGTTCAACTGGAGTTTCCTCCTCGGGTTGAGCGCTAGTGTTTGAGGTTCCTTCATCACTTAACTCTTGAAGCTCTTCAAGGTCAATTTGTCTCCCACTGTCCCCTTGGCATGTGAGTTCTCTTTCGCGGAATACCCCTCTCCTCCTAACGAAGACAACATTGTCACTCGGTCTATATAAGAGATATCCAAAGGATTTTTGTGGGTAGCCGATGAAAATACTATTGGATTAGGTGCCTAAGCCCATAACTATAATTGGTATGTACTTGAACCGAGAGTAGCATGGTCCATTTGGGGTGCATATCACCAGGACAATTTGATAGGATGGACTTTTAAGAATATGTTGTTTATTATTTATTAATATATTATAAGTTCTAATATATTAATATGAAATCATATTATTTAATTAGTACTGATCAAGAATTAATTTTGTGATCAAAAGAGACTAATTAAAAATAAGGGGTTGATTGGTAAATCACTCATTCTTATGGTGTGGGCCAATGATCCATGATTCTTTAGGTTGGGCTAAACCCATGTGACAACCCATGGATGATCCATGGAGGTTTAAACCCATAGAGCCTAAGGAATATGGAAGGGCATACACATTAGGGTTTACATTGTGTAACTCTAATCTTATCACACTATATAAGAAGCCCCTTAGCATCCAAAATTGGCTACTACATGCACTAGTTCTTGAAAGATCATTAAGCCGATTTTGGTGTGAGGATATTCTCTCAAAAGTCATCATTTGTCCAAATGTGTTGTGATTCTATTTGAGGCATTCATACTATTGATGCTAAGTTCTTAAAGGGCAAAACTACAAGCTACAACAAAGAGGTAATTCTATAAGTCATTTATATGATGTTTATGTCATTTATATGCTAGTTGTAGGCTTAATGATTTGGAAACAATATTGCATGTATAATTAGAGAAAACATAGATCCAAAGCATCTAGGGTTGCATGTACACCATAGGAGTGTAAGAATGCTTAAAACCCTTCAGTGGTATCAGAGCCTAGGGTTGTTTTCCATTATATTTGACACTACTTGTTTTCAAAGCATGAAAAATCGATTTTCGGCTTTCTAGACAGTGGACTCGCCGAGTCCACTTGGGAACTCGCTGAGTCCCCTCATAAACCGACCAACTCACCGAGTCAATTCATGCACTCGATGAGTTGGTGGTGTAGAATGCATATTTCCAAGGTTTTTGGCTAGAATTGGACTAGGTTCATTACCCTAAGCTGTTTTTTAACTTATAAACCTGTTTTTGATGTGTTAATGATCACGCTTTTCCAATTTAAAATATAATTTTCAAAGTTTCATGTTTTGTATTAGTTTATGTGGTTAGGCTAATTACATGAAATTTTTTGGATATGAATTGTCTTGTTCTTATGAGTTTAATTTAGATCATAGACAAATTGTTTGATTTTGTAAGTTACAATAGTTTATCTGAATGTTTTTGATAAATTCCAAAACTTGTCCTCAAGTTATGGAAAGTGAAGAGTCTCATTTTTAAATGTCATCTTAAGTGGTTTTAAGTCTTCCATAATTTTCCCTTAAGTTATGGAACTTGAAGAGTCTTTTACATAAATGTTTTTATGAACTCCATAACTTGTCCTAGGTGGCGTTAAATGTGAAACAATTCCACATTGCTTAAGATAGTTGTGGAACTCGATACTCAGATACTCACCACCTCGATCAGATTGGAGCATCTTTATCTTCCTGCCCAATTCATTCTCCACTTCTTGTTTAAACTCTTTGAACTTTTCAAAGGTTTCTTACTTATGCTTGATTTATTAGATATACACATATCTGCTATAATCATCAGTAAAAGCCACATAGAAGCTGTTAGCATCCTTTATGGTAGATCTGAAGGGTCCACACACATCAGTATGTATGAGATCCAACAAACCCTCACCCCTTTCACACGAATCAATGAAGGGTGACTTGGTCATCTTTCCAAGAAAACAAGATTCACATGTGTCATCTGACTTTAAGTAAAATGACTCCAACACTCCATCCTTTTGGAGTTGAGCTATGCGCTTCTTTTTGACATGTCCAAGATGACGATGCCATAAGATGATTTATTCAAACCATTGGATGAATTAATATGCAACACATTATTTCCTAAGTTATCTAAAACCATCATAGTTTCATATATACCATTACAAGGCAATGCTTCAAAATACAATTTACCATTATAATGAGCACTAATACCACAAATCTCATTAATAAATGAAAAAGTAAAACCTTGTTCATACAAACTATGAAAAGAAATAATATTTATCGCTGTATCAGACGACTAGCAACAATTAATCAATTCTAAATTTTACCCACTACTAACCGATAAAGAATAAACTCCAATATTTGTGACAGGTGACACTTTCCTATTCCCCATGATCAAGTTCATACTCCCGTGCTTCACATCCCTACTTATTTTTAGACCCTGCAAATTAGAACAAATGTGAAAACCACATCCTGTATCAAGGACCCAAGAATTAGCATGTGATGAGTTATTATACAAAATAGTGTAAATAACTATGAAGGTGGACTTGATCTTCCCATCCTTTATGTCCTGTAAGTATTTGGGGCAGCTTCGTTTCCAATGCCCTTTTTCATAACAATGGAAGCACTCTGCTTCCTTTGGATTTGAAGAGGGATTAGCAGAATCAACTTTGGTCCCACAAGAAGAGGATTCATCACAGGAATTTCCCTTGTGACTCTTAGAAAGAGTCTTCCTCTTCTTCCCCTTCCCATGTCCAAATGCCAAGACATGGGCAGCAACGACAGGAGTAGGTACAATAGACATGCCTTTCAAACTACTTTCAACAGTTCTAAGAAGGCCTTGAAGCTTGCTTAAAGTGACCTCCTCCTTGTTCATATGATAAGTCATACAAAACTTATCATAACAAGAAGGCAAAGAGTGTAGGATAATGTCAATGGCCAACTCTCCATTAAATTTGACATTCAGCTTTAGTAAGCGGTCCACAAACCTTTGCATCTTTTGTAAGTGGGCCGTGTTGGACTCTCCATCCTTCATATTAGTTGTGATCATGGAGGAAATGATTTCATACCTTTCTTGTCGAGCACTTTGATTGTACTTTTCCATCAAGTCTTGGTGCATCTCATAGGGCCAAAAGTCCTCATAGGACTTTTGAAGCTCTACAGTAATGGTAGCAATCATGATACATGACACCTTTGTTGCGTCCCTCTCATGAGCCTTATATTCAGCAATCAATTCAGGAGTGGCAATGTTTACATCAATCTCCTTTAGCTCTTTATCGAGGGCATATTACTTTTCCTCGTAGTGAATAGCCATGCAGATGTTTCAAATCCAATCATTGAAATTCAATCCATCAAAAATGACCCTCCTACATAAGTTCATGAGGGAGAATGCGCCAAAAGCAGTTGAGTTTGAAGCAGTTCTTGAAATAGACATCTAAAAAGAAAGACAAAGTTTAGATTAGATAAGGATCCTTAATATAACACCCAAATGAAATATTAAGGCTAGGACCAACACAATATTCTACAATTCGGAAGAGGAATGTCGTAATCCAATTGCAAAATATTTGAAGGTAAGTAAATGACGATTTACCAATTTCCACCATGAAAACCAAAATGAAGATTAAGTTTTAAATGAATTGAAATTCCTAGATTCTTTAAGAAGATTCATTCAACTTTTCAATGACATGTTTAAATCTCGATTATGCCCTTCAAGTTTATGACTGGGGTACTGAGGATCACAAACAAGGTATGAATAACCATGTAAATGTGCTTGGTACTCTTAATGTTACTTATTATGTAACATCCAAAATTTCAAACAAATTTAAACTTTTAAAAACATGTCAAGTTCATCAAAATATTACAAATTTAGTTTTCAAAACATTAATTATCAGAGTCTTTTCCGAGAAACATAACATAGTAGGAGGAGCTGTACGATCATGCCTTGGCCTTGCTGTGACCCTCTAAGGTACCTAAAACCATAAACTGAAACTGTAAGCCTGCAAGCTTAGTGAGTCACCCTAAAATACTGATACACATACAGTCCACATAACAATATCAACATTAGCATATCATATCAATCAAACAGAACAGCATACACTGGGTCCCCAACTTTACAAGCTGGAGTACCCCCAGGCCCTCAGTATGAGTCTGGAATGCCTACCGGGCCCTCAGCTCATATCTGGAATGCCATCGATCACTCAGTACGAGTTTGGAATGCCTATCGGGCCCTCAGCTTGTATCTAGAATGCTCCCGAGTCCTCAGTATGAGTCTGGAATGCTTACCGTGCCCTCAACTCATATCTGGAATACTCTCGGGTTTGTTGGCTACAGCACGGAGCAGTACAACCTCAACCCACCCCACACAGCATGTCAACATGTAACAGATAAATGCACATACAGGTAATCAATTAGTATCACAGGCAGTCCTACAGATCTACCCGACTAGCATATCAACTGGAAAACATTACTAACTCAACTCAACATATCAATAATTACTAGGATATCAAATCCATTGGGCCGGCCTTGGTGCCTTAGACCCCTTAGTATAGTGAGGATAACTCACCTCGAAACATGGACTCACAGAAATTAGTTCCAACCTTTGGGTTACTATCACGAATCCCACCAACTATATTTATCACGAATTGCATACATAATATTCTAATCCTTATAGAACTGTCCTCAAAAGTCAATAGATCAACTTAGGTCAATGGTCAAAGTCAACAGTCAAGGTCAACAGTCCATGTTGACCTGACTCGCCGAGTTCCCTCGGCTACTCGCCGAATTTTCTTGGCTTCCGGTGCACTCGCTGAGTCATCGAGTGACTCGTCGAGTTTCCCTCGTTTTTTTACTGAACTCTAAAGCCACTCGTCGGGTTTCCTAAGAGAAACTCGACGGGTGCATACGTGGGCATATCCTTGGGAAAGTTCATCTGACTCGCCGAGTTGTTCATCCAACTCGCCGAGTTTAATGGCGATCTTCATTGGACTCGCCGAGTTGTTCATCCAACTCGTCGAGTTCACAGCTTTCTTCATCGGACTCGCCGAGCGGTCATCCAACTCGTCAAGTTTCACGGCTTCCTTCATCAGACTCGCTGAGTCATCCTTGTGACTCGCCGAGTTCGTTTGGTCTTTTTCCATACACACTTATTTTGAGCCATGCAGTGGCTCCAATTCATAGATCTAGGCTTCTATAGCATACTTATTACGTAAAGTCACAAACTTTATGTACATGCATTGCATTTAAGGCTCTAAATGCCAAGTCTAAGCTCTTAATGGGGTTTCATGCCCAAGAGGGACCTCATACATGATCAATTCTGAGACTTTATGTTTCTAGAGCTTAGAGATGGTTCAGATTTGAAGTTACAACTTCAGATCAAACTCATTGATCAACTTATCAACCTTTAAGGTCCATAGAAAACCCTAGAACATCAATGAAAGGAAAACTCACATAAGAGATGGTAATTTAGGATACCTCTGGAAGATGACAACTGAAAGTAGTGCTGATTTGTGACAACTGTCAAAGTCAGGTCATTCTTGGACTCATGCATCTTTATAAAAACCATTCATGCACAACATGCCATGGCCTAGTAGTATAAATTAGGTCAAAAATCTTGCATAAACTAGGATCCAACTAAGATCTACGACTAATATACCTGACTCTTACGATTCAAGGAAGTTGCTTAACTACAATAGGAAATGCCAATACCATGATTAGAATGAAACTTCAAACTTTGTTACAATTGAAAAAGGGTATAAAACCCTAAAAATAAATTAAAATATTCTAATTACATTCCATTATGATGGTGGATATCAAACAATGTTCCAAAAACCATAAAGAGCCAAAAATCCAAATTTATAAACCTTAAAGCTTAAAAACTTTATAAAATTGGCTATAAGCTTCCTAATATCAAATTGTTATTAATCAAATTATGGATTATAATCTTCGAAACAAAAATTTAAATTATCAAACATTAAGCATAATGTATTCGTTAAAATTTAAATGTGTTGTGATTCTATTTGAGGCATTCATACTATTGATGCTAAGTTCTTAAAGGGCAAAACTACAAGCTACAACAAAGAGGTAATTCTATAAGTCATTTATATGATGTTTATGTCATTTATATGCTAGTTGTAGGCTTAATGATTTGGAAACAATATTGCATGTATAATTAGAGAAAACATAGATCCAAAGCATCTAGGGTTGCATGTACACCATAGGAGTGTAAGAATGCTTAAAACCCTTCAGTGGTATCAGAGCCTAGGGTTGTTTTCCATTATATTTGACACTACTTGTTTTCAAAGCATGAAAAATCGATTTTCGGCTTTCTAGACAGTGGACTCGCCGAGTCCACTTGGGAACTCGCTGAGTCCCCTCATAAACCGACCAACTCACCGAGTCAATTCATGCACTCGATGAGTTGGTGGTGTAGAATGCATATTTCCAAGGTTTTTGGCTAGAATTGGACTAGGTTCATTACCCTAAGCTGTTTTTTAACTTATAAACCTGTTTTTGATGTGTTAATGATCACGCTTTTCCAATTTAAAATATAATTTTCAAAGTTTCATGTTTTGTATTAGTTTATGTGGTTAGGCTAATTACATGAAATTTTTTGGATATGAATTGTCTTGTTCTTATGAGTTTAATTTAGATCATAGACAAATTGTTTGATTTTGTAAGTTACAATAGTTTATCTAAATGTTTTTGATAAATTCCAAAACTTGTCCTCAAGTTATGGAAAGTGAAGAGTCTCATTTTTAAATGTCATCTTAAGTGGTTTTAAGTCTTCCATAATTTTCCCTTAAGTTATGGAACTTGAAGAGTCTTTTACATAAATGTTTTTATGAACTCCATAACTTGTCCTAGGTGGCGTTAAATGTGAAACAATTCCACATTGCTTAAGATAGTTGTGGAACTCGATACTCAGATACTCACCACCTCGATCAGATTGGAGCATCTTTATCTTCCTGCCCAATTCATTCTCCACTTCTTGTTTAAACTCTTTGAACTTTTCAAAGGTTTCTTACTTATGCTTGATTTATTAGATATACACATATCTGCTATAATCATCAGTAAAAGCCACATAGAAGCTGTTAGCATCCTTTATGGTAGATCTGAAGGGTCCACACACATCAGTATGTATGAGATCCAACAAACCCTCACCCCTTTCACACGAATCAATGAAGGGTGACTTGGTCATCTTTCCAAGAAAACAAGATTCACATGTGTCATCTGACTTTAAGTAAAATGACTCCAACACTCCATCCTTTTGGAGTTGAGCTATGCGCTTCTTTTTGACATGTCCAAGATGACGATGCCATAAGATGATTTATTCAAACCATTGGATGAATTAATATGCAACACATTATTTCCTAAGTTATCTAAAACCATCATAGTTTCATATATACCATTACAAGGCAATGCTTCAAAATACAATTTACCATTATAATGAGCACTAATACCACAAATCTCATTAATAAATGAAAAAGTAAAACCTTGTTCATACAAACTATGAAAAGAAATAATATTTATCGCTGTATCAGACGACTAGCAACAATTAATCAATTCTAAATTTTACCCACTACTAACCGATAAAGAATAAACTCCAATATTTGTGACAGGTGACACTTTCCTATTCCCCATGATCAAGTTCATACTCCCGTGCTTCACATCCCTACTTATTTTTAGACCCTGCAAATTAGAACAAATGTGAAAACCACATCCTGTATCAAGGACCCAAGAATTAGCATGTGATGAGTTATTATACAAAATAGTGTAAATAACTATGAAGGTGGACTTGATCTTCCCATCCTTTACGTCCTGTAAGTATTTGGGGCAGCTTCGTTTCCAATGCCCTTTTTCATAACAATGGAAGCACTCTGCTTCCTTTGGATTTGAAGAGGGTTTAGCAGAATCAACTTTGGTCCCACAAGAAGAGGATTCATCACAGGAATTTCCCTTGTGACTCTTAGAAAGAGTCTTCCTCTTCTTCCCCTTCCCATGTCCAAATGCCAAGACATGGGCAGCAACGACAGGAGTAGGTACAATAGACATGCCTTTCAAACTACTTTCAACAGTTCTAAGAAGGCCTTGAAGCTTGCTTAGAGTGACCTCCTCCTTGTTCATATGATAAGTCATACAAAACTTATCATAACAAGAAGGCAAAGAGTGTAGGATAATGTCAATGGCCAACTCTCCATTAAATTTGACATTCAGCTTTAGTAAGCGGTCCACAAACCTTTGCATCTTTTGTAAGTGGGCCGTGTTGGACTCTCCATCCTTCATATTAGTTGTGATCATGGAGGAAATGATTTCATACCTTTCTTGTCGAGCACTTTGATTGTACTTTTCCATCAAGTCTTGGTGCATCTCATAGGGCTAAAAGTCCTCATAGGACTTTTGAAGCTCTACAGTAATGGTAGCAATCATGATACATGACACCTTTGTTGCGTCCCTCTCATGAGCCTTATATTCAGCAATCAATTCAGGAGTGGCAATGTTTACATCAATCTCCTTTAGCTCTTTATCGAGGGCATATTCCTTTTCCTCGTAGTGAATAGCCATGCAGATGTTTCAAATCCAATCATTGAAATTCAATCCATCAAAAATGACCCTCCTACATAAGTTCATGAGGGAGAATGCGCCAAAAGCAGTTGAGTTTGAAGCAGTTCTTGAAGTAGACATCTAAAAAGAAAGACAAAGTTTAGATTAGATAAGGATCCTTAATATAACACCCAAATGAAATATTAAGGCTAGGACCAACACAATATTCTACAATTCGGAAGAGGAATGTCGTAATCCAATTGCAAAATATTTGAAGGTAAGTAAATGACGATTTACCAATTTCCACCATGAAAACCAAAATGAAGATTAAGTTTTAAATGAATTGAAATTCCTAGATTCTTTAAGAAGATTCATTCAACTTTTCAATGACATGTTTAAATCTCGATTATGCCCTTCAAGTTTATGACTGGGGTACTGAGGATCACAAACAAGGTATGAATAACCATGTAAATGTGCTTGGTACTCTTAATGTTACTTATTATGTAACATCCAAAATTTCAAACAAATTTAAACTTTTAAAAACATGTCAAGTTCATCAAAATATTACAAATTTAGTTTTCAAAACATTAATTATCAGAGTCTTTTCCGAGAAACATAACATAGTAGGAGGAGCTGTACGATCATGCCTTGGCCTTGCTGTGACCCTCTAAGGTACCTAAAACCATAAACTGAAACTGTAAGCCTGCAAGCTTAGTGAGTCACCCCAAAATACTGATACACATACAGTCCACATAACAATATCAACATTAGCATATCATATCAATCAAACAGAACAGCATACACTGGGTCCCCAGCTTTACAAGCTGGAGTACCCCCAGGCCCTCAGTATGAGTCTGGAATGCCTACCGGGCCCTCAGCTCATATCTGGAATGCCATCGATCACTCAGTACGAGTTTGGAATGCCTATCGGGCCCTCAGCTTGTATCTAGAATGCTCCCGAGTCCTCAGTATGAGTCTGGAATGCTTACCGGGCCCTCAACTCATATCTGGAATACTCTCGGGTTTGTTGGCTACAGCACGGAGCAGTACAACCTCAACCCACCCCACACAGCATGTCAACATGTAACAGATAAATGCACATACAGGTAATCAATTAGTATCACAAGCAGTCCTACAGATCTACCCGACTAGCATATCAACTGGAAAACATTACTAACTCAACTCAACATATCAATAATTACTAGGATATCAAATCCATTGGGCTGGCCTTGGTGCCTTAGACCCCTTAGTATAGTGAGGATAACTCACCTCGAAACATGGACTCACAGAAATTAGTTCCAACCTTTGGGTTACTATCACGAATCCCACCAACTATATTTATCACGAATTGCATACATAATATTCTAATCCTTATAGAACTGTCCTCAAAAGTCAATAGATCAACTTAGGTCAATGGTCAAAGTCAACAGTCAAGGTCAACAGTCCATGTTGACCTGACTCGCCGAGTTCCCTCGGCTACTCGCCGAATTTTCTTGGCTTCCGGTGCACTCGCTGAGTCATCGAGTGACTCGTCGAGTTTCCCTCGTTTTTTGACTGAACTCTAAAGCCACTCGTCGGGTTTCCTAAGAGAAACTCGACGGGTGCATACGTGGGCATATCCTTGGGAAAGTTCATCTGACTCGCCGAGTTGTTCATCCAACTCGCCGAGTTTAATGGCGATCTTCATTGGACTCGCCGAGTTGTTCATCCAACTCGTCGAGTTCACAGCTTTCTTCATCGGACTCGCCGAGCGGTCATCCAACTCGTCAAGTTTCACGGCTTCCTTCATCAGACTCGCTGAGTCATCCTTGTGACTCGCCGAGTTCGTTTGGTCTTTTTCCATACACACTTATTTTGAGCCATGCAGTGGCTCCAATTCATAGATCTAGGCTTCTATAGCATACTTATTACGTAAAGTCACAAACTTTATGTACATGCATTGCATTTAAGGCTCTAAATGCCAAGTCTAAGCTCTTAATGGGGTTTCATGCCCAAGAGGGACCTCATACATGATCAATTCTGAGACTTTATGTTTCTAGAGCTTAGAGATGGTTCAGATTTGAAGTTACAACTTCAGATCAAACTCATTGATCAACTTATCAACCTTTAAGGTCCATAGAAAACCCTAGAACATCAATGAAAGGAAAACTCACATAAGAGATGGTAATTTAGGATACCTCTGGAAGATGACAACTGAAAGTAGTGCTGATTTGTGACAACTGTCAAAGTCAGGTCATTCTTGGACTCATGCATCTTTATAAAAACCATTCATGCACAACATGCCATGGCCTAGTAGTATAAATTAGGTCAAAAATCTTGCATAAACTAGGATCCAACTAAGATCTACGACTAATATACCTGACTCTTACGATTCAAGGAAGTTGCTTAACTACAATAGGAAATGCCAATACCATGATTAGAATGAAACTTCAAACTTTGTTACAATTGAAAAAGGGTATAAAACCCTAAAAATAAATTAAAATATTCTAATTACATTCCATTATGATGGTGGATATCAAACAATGTTCCAAAAACCATAAAGAGCCAAAAATCCAAATTTATAAACCTTAAAGCTTAAAAACTTTATAAAATTGGCTATAAGCTTCCTAATATCAAATTGTTATTAATCAAATTATGGATTATAATCTTCGAAACAAAAATTTAAATTATCAAACATTAAGCATAATGTATTCGTTAAAAACAAGATTTTTAAATAAATCAAGAATTGCTTAATAAACACTTTTATAAACATAAGGGTTTTATAAAAATTAAAGATGGACTTCTATAAAATATGAATTTAGGAGAGAGAAGGCTTTAAGGGACTCAAAAATCTGGCCATCCCCTCTACCCATGCCCTCTCTCTTCCCAACACATCAATCATTAAAAACAATCTCCACTCTTCCACTTCTCTCTTCACTCTCTCTCACACTCCACCCTTTCAACTCTAAAACTCTCTTCCTCTCTCTCTCTCTCTCTAACCCACGAATATTTTCAGTCAAGAACACCTCTCCACACTTAAATCTTCATCTTATAAGGTTAATCTTCAAGGTATACAAGAAAATCCTTCACCTTTCCTTACTTTTCCTTTTTGTTTTTAAAGGGTTTTCTTGTATTTCTCTTCTTTCTACACCATTCTTTATGAACATTCCTGAAAATGTTCATGAATGTCGAGTTTGATGATGATGGCGGTAGGGTTTCACCCAAGAACAACATGCATGTTGTTTAATGGTGAAATCCAAGGACCAAAACCTATGTCAAACACTAAAGTTCGGATTTTTACAAGTTTTGAAGGTTCAAACACCTTATGCTTTCAATTATTTCTTTTAAAAACATCACTATGACAAACATATGTCCATGCATGGTCCTCAAACCGTGATGCATGTGATGAACACCAAGCTAATGAGCTTGATGATCAAAGTACATTGTTAATAGTGCATATAAACGATTTTGTCTATAAAAATATCTAAAAGTTCTTTTCTGTTCAAACCAAAATTTTTCCAGATTCCCATTAAGGTAATATGAACATCTGGAAAATTTCAAGAGTTTTTATCATTCCTTTGATTTATTAAATTTGTTACAAGAAAACAAGGTCATAAATCACATAAAATACTTCCAGAGGTCTATAAATCCGGAATAAATTCATGGATGACCCCTATGGTGAATAATAATGACCTCTCGTTAAATTTAATCGATTTATGTTGCTTTTTGGTATGATTTTCGGTTTTCTTTTTGTTTGGGTATAATAAATCACAAAACCACTAAAGGGAGTGTGAAAATTGTATCTAACAATTTTCGCAGCCCTTAACTATGGTGGGAGACTCAGAAACATAATTTCAGAATTTTTCATCATGCCCTCCTATTTTTCCCAATTTTTGGTAATTATAATGGCCTAAAAATAGGAAAAATAGTTCTGATTACCCAAAATTCATGAAATTTTACCAAAACATCATGTTGTACAGTAAGAAGTTACATAAAAATTTTGGATGATTTTTCTCTAATGTAAGCTATTTTTCTCCTATTTTCTAAGGTTAAATACACTTAAACACACATAAATACCCAAAATCGGATTAGACAATATGAAAACCACTTTTGGTATTTTTCCCAGATTACTTACACTGTAAATGATGTTACAAAAAAATTTGGTAATTTATTTTAACTATTTTTTATTTATTCTTCAATTAATGATTATTTAAGGGGATAAAACAAGGAAAAACAGAAATATCCACTGGAAAATACTTTTTATATCTTTCCTAGCCTAGTTATGTATAATAACAGTTAAATAAAAAGTTTGGGTAATTTTGGAAACTGTTTTCTATTTATTCCAATTATTATTGGAATAAATGCTCAAAAATCATAAAATAAAATTAAACAGCTTGTAATGTGTAATAACAGTAAAATAAAAAGTTTGAGAATTTTTATCCTTTGAATGGTGTTTTTCGTGAATTTATGTTATTATGAAGGCTTAAAAATTTGGAAAATAGTTAAGCATATCAAAAATTCAAGGAAAAATTTCTGGAAAACCTCTATTGTATTTAGAATGAAAAATACAAAGTTTGACAATTTTTAGAAACTATTTGATAATATTTTAGATTTTTAGGAATTCAAAACACATTTAAATGTGTTGAAACACCCTTAAATTTATATTACTAAATCTGGAAAATTAATATCCCAAAGTTGTATTAATCGCATAACTTGTAGAATTTCATCATTTCAGAAAAAGTGTAACCAATTAATATAAAATCAAATGTTAGAACATAAATTGGCATTTCGCTATATGAAGAGTTTAGTATATTAGCATTAGATTTCGACATGGAAACTCACTAGTGTGTGTTTGATGTCGTAGGATCCCGGTATTAAGACGTTGGTGTTTTCTTAGGCACCACTTGTATCTACTTGAAACATTGTGACTATTCACGCACTCCCTTATTTTCAGCTTTTATGTTTTGGGGTGGAAAAGCATGTCTAGAAAAACTATTATTTGCATGTTGTATTTAAATTGATTTGTATCAAACATGATTGCTATTGTATTGCTATGTCTTTCTATGTATCTCTATGCAACACGGAACATGAGAACTTATCGTACTAAGGCCCTTCCCTTATATCTAACCATTGACTCTTTGAGCCAACGATCATTATGGATAGCGCTATTAGGAATTGACAACTCCTCACTCGCCCTATTTCTGGAGTGCATGATACCATATTCATCTATGAAACGATAAGCATAGATCTCGATCGGGCTTTCAGTCATAGGTTTTGGTTGAGACTCATTGTTTGCTCATACACATACAAACTCATTTCTCGTTATAGCAATAAAATTGTATCAATTATAGCAATCAACTTTGTTTCTCATTAAAGCAATGTACTTGTATTTATGAAAAGCCTTATTTCAAGCTCGATTTTATAAACTTGTGAACTCACCAACTCTTTTCATAGTTGACGCTCGTTTTACATGCTTTTTAAGGAAATAATTAGTAAGTGGATATAAAGATTCCTCATCATAGAGCATGCTGCATCGTGTTGAAGTTATTTATGAAGTTATCTTTGAACAATGTTATTTTGGAAAAACTTGTATTTTGTTTCTTTTGAAGCTATGGGTTGTAAACTTTAAAATACTGCTATGGTGATGTATCTTTATCTTTTGCAATGAAACCATTATCGCTGTCATATCTTGCATTTCCGCTTTAGCAGGGTGTGACAGAAGTGGTATCAGAGCTAAAGTTATAGAGAACATCAGTTTTTCTTTAAGAAAACACAACTGTGACAACTGTCAATTCAGGTCATTCTCGAACTCATGCATCTTTATAAAAACCATTCATGCACAACATGCCATGGCCTACTAGTATAAATTAGGTCAAAAAACTTGCATAAACTAGGATCCAACTAAGATCTAGGACTAATATACCTGACTCTTACGATTCTAGTAAGTTGCTTAACTACAATAGGAAATGCCAATACATGATTAGAATGAAACTTCAAACTTTGTTACAATTGAAAAATGGTATAAAACCCTAAAAATAAATTAAAATATTCTAATTACATTTCAATATGATGGTGAATATCAAACAATGTTCCAAAAACCCTAAAGAGCCAAAAATCCAAATTTATAAACCTTAAAGCATAAAAACTTTATAAAATTTGGCTATAAACTTCCTAATATCATATTTTCATTAATCTAAATTATGGATTATAATCAATGAAACAAAAAGTTGATTTATCAAACATTAAGCATAATTTATTAGTTAAAAACAAGATTTTTTAATAAATCAAGAATTGCTTTAATAAACATTTTTATAAAAATTAGGTTTTTATAAAAATTAAGGAGGGAGTTTTATAAAGTTTGAATTTAGGAGAGAGGAAGCTTTATGGCACTCAAAAATCCAGCCACCCTCTCCCCATGCCTTCTCTTTTCCCCACACTTCAATCATTAAAACACAATCTCCTATCTTCCACTTCTCTATTCACTGTCTCTCTCTCTCACTCCACCCTTCCAACACTCAAACCCTCTTTCTCTCTCTCTCTCTAACTCACGAAAATTATCAGCCAAGAACACCCCTCCACACTCAAATCTTCATCCTCCAAGACTAATTTTCAAGGTGGACACGCAAATCTTTCACTTTTCCTTACTTTTCTTCTTGTTTTTAAAAGGTTTTTCTTGTATTTCTCTTCCTTCTACACCATTCTTTATGAACATTCATGAACATGTTCATGAATTTCGAGTTTGATGATGATGACGGTAGGGTTTAACCCAAGAACAACATGCATGTTGTTTAATGGTGAAATCCAAGGACCAAAACCTATGTCAAACACTAAAGTTCGGATTTTTACAAGTTTTGAAGGTTCAAACACCTTATGCTTTCAAGTATTTCTTTCAAAAACATCACTATGACAAACATATGTCCATGCATGGTCCTCAAACCATGATGCATGTGATGAACACCAAGCTAATGAGCCTCATGATCAAAGTACATTGTTAATAGTGCATGTAAACGATTTTGTCTATAAAAATATCTAAAAGTTCTTTTCTGTTCAAACCAAAAATTTTCCAGATTCCCATTAAGGCAATATGAACATCTGAAAAATTTCAAGAGTTTTTATAATTTCTTTGATTTATTAAAATTATTACAAGAAAACAAGGGCATAAATCATATAAAATACTTCCAGAGGTCTATAAATCCGGAATAAATTCGTGGATGACCCCTACGCTGAATCATGACCCTTCATTAATTTTCATCGATTTTTGTTGCTGTTGAATATGATTTTCGATTTTCTTTTTGTTTGGGTACAACAAATCACAAAACCACTTTAGAGAGTGTGAAAATTGTATATAACAATTTTCGCAGCTCTTACCAGTGGTGGTAGACTCAGAAAAATAATCTTGGAATTTTTCATCATGCTTTCCTATTTTTCACAATTTTTGGTAATTATAATGACCTAAAAATAGGAAAAATAGTTCTGATTATCCAAAATTCCTGAAATTTTACCAGAACATTGTGTTGTACAGTAGGAGGTTACATAATAATTTTGATGATTTTTCTCTGCTGTAAACAGTTTTTCTCCTATTTTCTAAGGTTAAATACACTTAAATACACTTAAATACGCATAAATACCCAAAACCGGATTATACAATATGAAAACCACTTTTGGTATTTTTCCCAGATTACCTACACTGTAAATGATGTTACAAAAATTTTTGGTAATTTATTTTAACTGTTTATTATTTATTCTTCAATTAATGATTATTTAAGGGGATAAAACAAGGAAAAATAGAAATACCCACTGAAAAAAATATCTTTTATATTTTTGCCAGCTTAGTAATGTGTAATAACAGTAAAATAAAAAGTTTGAGAATTTTTATCCTTTGAATGCTATTTTTCGTGAATTTATGTTGTTATAAAGGCTTAAAAATTTGGAAAATAGTTAACCATATCAAAAATTCAAGGAAAATTTTCTGGAAAACCTCTATTGTATTTAGAATAAAAATGCATGGTTTTACAATTTTTGGAAACTATTTGATAATATTTTAGATTTTTAGGAATTTAAAACACATTTAAATGTGTTGAAACACCCTTAAATTTATATTACTAAATCTGGAAAATTAAAATCCCAAAGTTGTATTAATCGCATAACTTGTAGAATTTCATCATTTCAGAAAAAGTGTAATCAATCAATATAAAATCCAATATTAGAACACAAATTGGCATTTAACTATATGTAGAGTTTAGTATATTAGCATTAGATTTCGACATGGAAACTCACTAGTGTGTGTTTGATGTCGTAGGATCCCGGTATTAAGACGTTGGTGTATTCCGAGGCACCACTTGTATCTACTTGAAACATTGTGAGTATTCACGCACTCCCCTATTTTCAGTTTTTATGTTTTGGGGTGGAAAAGCATGTCCAGAAAAACTATTATTTGCATGTTGTTTTTAAATTGATTTGTATCAAACATGATTGCTATTGTATTGCTATGTCTCTCTATGTATGTCTATCCAACATGGAACATGAGAACTTATCGTACTAAGGGCCTTCCCTTATCTCTAACCATTAACTCTTTGAGCCAATGGTCATTATGGATAGCGCTATTAGGAATTGACAAGTCCTTAGTCGCCCTATTACTGGAGTGCATGATACCATATTCATCTATGGAACGATAAGCATAGATCTCGATAGGGCTTCAGTCATAGGTTTGGTTGAGACTCATTGTTTTCTCATACACATACAAACTCGTTTCTCGTTATAGCAATAAACTTGTATCAATTATAGCAATCAACTTTGTTTCTCATTAAAGCAATGTACTTGTATTTACGAAAAGCCTTATTTCAAGCTCGATTTTATAAACTTGTGAACTCACCAACTCTTTTCATAGTTGACGCTCATTTTACATGCTTTTTAAGGAAATAATTCGTAAGTGGATATAAAGATTCCTCATCATAGAGCATGCTGCATCGTGTTGAAGTTATTTATGAAGTTATCTTTGAACAATGTTATTTTGGAAAAACTTGTATTTTGTTTCTTTTGAAGCTATGGGTTGTAAACTTTTAAATACCGCTATGGTGATGTATCTTTATCTTTTGCAATGAAACCATTATCGCTGTCATATCTTGCGTTTCCGCTTTAGCGGGGTGTGACAACAACCTATAACCAAAACTTATAAAGAAATTCTTTTTACATCAAACATATTACTAGTATAATTAGGTCGGTAGTTGTATCGTTGGACCTCAATTGAACATAGGCTGATCACCTATGTTTAATTAAGGAAAGATTTATACAAAGCCTGAGCTAATTATAATGGAAATATGTTCAATAAAAATATTTGAGAAAACTTTATTTCAAAATTTCAAAAGGTTAATTTTTGTGTGTGTAAGCATTGCATATTATAGGCATGCATTGTCATTTATTTCATATCTCATTGAAACTATGTCTCAGTCCACTATGTCAACATCGTCATCTTCCCGCACTACCACCTCAGCCGATGAGTCCGGCTACGTCACTGTTATCCCTCGACGTAATCCCCCCGCCTCGGTAGAAGAAGACCCATCGGAGGACACGGAAGATACAGGAAACTCGGTGGAGATCAGCAATGACAACGCCCCGAGTCAACGACGTGAGGCATCAACTGCATCGGTGTTGCCACAGCCACCACTTTATGGGCTTCGCATTCGGAGGACGGCAAGGAAGAGTGTTCCCATTCCAGGAAGGATAGCCACCAGCATAGCAGGACTTGGCACGGTAGGACCTAGCGGGGTAGGACCCAGCGTTGCAGGACCGAGAGCACCCCCACCACAGCAAGTCATAGGGATACCTGTCAGGCAGCCAGGTATGACCCCGAAGGAGTCCCGGAGGATGCATTCGATGGCAGCGGACCTACGTCACTACCTCGCTGTGATAGCCGGGCATTAGGAGGTATTGAACGAAGTGATGACAGGGATGGAAATCCTGTTTAAGCATTCGATGGAGGCTACTGACACTGCTAGTGCTGCTAGACGAGAGGCAAGTCATGCGATGACGGCATATTATGTGCTTGGAGAGCTATTACTAATTGTGGTGTTGATGTTTCTTGTTGGGATAGTGATTAGCACTTGGTTCTGATTTTAGTATTTTATTTTATTTTGTCATGAAACGAAAACCCATGTGGGGTGTCTTTTGGGGAAAAACATTTAAAATTTTATTTTGGGAATTCATATATTGTTTTGGTTTTATGACTATTTCAAATGGTGATGAGAAGTTTATTTTATGTTTGAAAACTTTTACTATGAGGTCAAACCCTAGAATTTACTTAGTCAATGGTTGAATAAAAAGATTTTCTTTTCTTTCCTTTCTAAAATCTATATACCTAGTATTGATGCAAACCATTAATTTGACAACACTTACGGTTTTGAAAATAATAGTGAACTAAATATTATACATTACTTTATGTATTTATATGTATTTCTACTCTTGTGTCTTAGAACCATGTTAGGAAGGCCTAATCGCGGGCACCCATAGAACGAAACACCCGATGTTGCTCAAGTTGTAGCACAACAACTCATGGAAGCAATCCCAAACATTGTTACTCAAGTAAGTACGGGACTTAATGCTAACCCAGGAAGTAGTGGAGGAAACTAGGGAAACAATGAAAGAGAATGCAACTACAAGTCCTTTATGGCTTCTAAACCTAAGGAGTTCCACGGAAAGGAAGGTGCGATCAGGTTGCTGAAATGGATTGACAGCATGGAGTCGGTCCTTCACATTAGCAAATGCCTCGAGCGCAACAAAGTTGAGTATGCAACTTGCCTACTCCAAGATAGGGCATTGACCTGGTGGAATACTCTAGTGCAAACCCGAGGCCGTGCAACGGCATATCAGCTAACTTGGGAAGACCTAAAGAAGCTGCTGATAGAGGAGTATTGTCCCAAGGATGAACTTCAGAAGCTTTAATCTGAATTATGGAACCATTCTATGGTTGGAACAAAGATAGAGAAGTACACAGTCCGATTTCATGAACTAGCAACACTGGTACCTCACATGGTTACTCCTGAGGAGAAATGGATAGATCGTTACATCTGGGGTCTGGCACCAGGGATTCGGGGAATGGTTACTTCAGCAAATCCAACGACTATTCATAGTCCAGTAAGTCTAGCAAATCGACTAACCAATGATGTGATAAGGATGGGAGCATCGACAAATGAAAACTCTAGTAGCAAGAGGAAGCCAGTAGATCAGGGAGAAAAGAAGTATGGAGGCAAGTCAGGGAGGAAGCAGAAAGACTCAAGAAACTTTATGGTAAGAGCCCAGGAGCAAGAACTAGTGAAAACTCAGGAACGGGAAGTCATGGAAGTGCAGGAGCGAAAGCAGTACTCAGGACCTCTTCCGAAGTGCAATAAGTGTAACTTCCATCATAAGGGAGCTTGCGCAGTGTGCCAAAGCTGTAAACAAACAGGCCATTACTCGAAGTATTGTAAGCTGAATAAGGATGGAAAAAGGGCATGTTACGAGTGCGGGAGTACTGATCATCTCCGTAGAGCATGTCCCAAACTGAACAAGGGGCTTGGTAACAATGGACAAGGCCAAGCCAGGCAAAACTTCCAAGGAAATCAGGGTGTGCGGCCAAGAGGTGTAGCCTTTTGCATCAGTAATATTCGATGCGGGAGCAGATAGGAGTTTTGTTTCTTTAGCATTTAGACCGTTAATTGACTTGAAATCGAAAAAGATGAGGAATGCTTATGCTATTGAACTTGCTGATGGGTATGAAATTAGGGCAAATGATATAATTCCTGGCTGTACTCTGAATTCAGCTGATAAACTCTTTAGCATTGACCTAATGCCTATAGAGCTAGGTAGTTTTGATGTGATATTAGGAATGGATTGGTTATCCAAAAATAGAGCGGACATTAGTTGTTACGAGAAAGTCATTAGGATACCTCTCCCTAAAGGATAAACCCTTATCATACATGGTGAGAAGCCAGGAAGAAGTTTAAACATTATATCACACATAAACATTCACAAGTACCTGAAGAAGAATTGTATTGCATTCATGGCCCACGTGCTAGAACACAGAACCTGAAGCTAAGCAACTCAAGGAGATTCCGGTGGTTCAAAACTATCCCGAAGTGTTTCTGGAGGAATTACCCGGTCTACCCCCTTACAGACAGGTCGAATTTTGGATAGACTTAATTCCCGGAGCGGCACCGGTAGCAAAAGCACCATATCGCCTTGCACCATCTGAGATGCAAGAACTATTCAGACAACTTCAAGAACTTCTAGACAAAGGGTTTATTCGACCAAGTTGTTCACCTTGGGGAGCCCCATTGTTATTCGTCAAAAAGAAAGATGGGTCGTTCTGAATGTGAATTGATTACAGAGAACTGAACAAGTTGACAATCAAGAATCGATATCCCCTTCCTCGAATAGATGACTTGTTCGATCAGTTGCAGGGCGCTTCCTACTTCTCAATGATCGACCTTCGGTCAGGGTATCATCAACTAAGAATCCACAAAGGGGACACTCACAAAACAGCATTTAGAACCCGTTATGGACATTATGAGTTCTTAGTCATGCCTTTTGGACTAACGAACGCACCCGCTGTTTTCATGGATTTGATGAATAGGGTCTGTAGACCATACCTAGACAAGTTTGTGATTGTATTTATTGATGACATACTTGTTTACTTGGAAAACAAAGAAGATCACAATAGACATCTAAAGCTAGTGTTGGATCTGTTGAAGGAGCAGAAATTGTATGCCAAGTTCACTAAGTGTGAATTTTGGATCTGGGAAGTACATTTCCTTGGTCATGTGATCAGAGAATGAGGAATTCATGTAGATCCAGCTAAGATTAAGGCAATCAAGAAATGGGTAGCCCCCAAAACCCCGACAGAAATACGACAGTTCCTAGGATTAGCTGGGTACTACAGACACTTCATTGAAAATTTCTCTAGGATTGCTCAACCATTAACATCTTTAACCCAAAAGAACAGAAAATTTCTCTGGGAAGAGAAACACGAAGAGGCGTTCCAAATCCTGAAAAACGAGTTGTGCAATGCACCAATTCTGGCTTTACCGGGAGGATCAGAGAACTTTGTAGTGTATTCTGATACGTCTCATCAAGGATTAGGATGTGTGTTAATGCAAAAAGATAAGGTCATTGCGTATGCTTCCAGACAACTCAAACCGCATGAGAAGAATTATACCACCCATGATCTAGAACTAGAAGAAATAGTTTTCGCTCTAAAGATATGGAGGCATTATTTGTATGGAACCAAGTGCACCATTTTTACCGATCACAAAAGCCTTCAGTATATCCTAGATCAGAAAATGTTAAGCATGCGGCAGAGGAGATGGGTAGAGTTGTTTAGTGATTATGATTATGAGATACGATATCACCCAGGAAAGGCTAATGTAGTAGCCGACGCTCTAAGTAGGAAAGAAAGAGTGAAACCTTCCCGTGTGAGAGCTTTGGGAATGGTAATACAGAAAAGCTTGCAATCTCAAATCATTGATGCCCAGGAGAAAGCGTTATTCAAGGAAAATATTCCAGGCGAAACCTTACATGGTTTGGAAGAGAGATTTGAAACCAAACCTGATGGAGATCGTTATTTCCAGGATAGGGTCTGGATTCCAAGGTTTAACGATCTGAGAGACATGGTACTAGAGGAGTCTCATCGATCTAAATACTCAATCCACCCTGGAGTAGATAAGATGTACAAGGATCTTAAAGAGTACTATTGGTGGCCTGGAATGAAAAAGGATATTGCCTTGTATGTCGGAAAATGTTTGACATGCTCAATAGTCAAAGCTGAACATCAAAAACCATCCGGCTTGTTGCAACAGCCTGAAATTCCCCAATGGAAATGGGAGCAGATATCCATGGATTTCGTTACCAAACTTCCTAGAACTGCTAAAGATCATGACTCAATTTGGGTCATAATGGATCGACTAACGAAATCTGCTCACTTTCTCCCCATTCGGGAAGATTTCAAGATGGAAAAATTGGCCCAGCTCTACATCGACAAAACTGTTTATCTGCATGGTGTACCCCTATCTATCATTTCAGATAGAGATAGTCATTTTACATCATGATTTTGGTGGATGTTACAGAAGGCACTAGGAACCAAGATAGATTTGAGCACAACTTACCACCCTCAGACAGATGGGCAAACAGAGAGAACAATACAAACATTGGAAGACATGCTACGAGCGTGTGTCATTGAGTTCAAATGAAATTGGGATACTCATTTGCCTCTAACTAAGTTTCCTACAATAACAGTTACCACACGAGTATCCAATGTGCTCCATATGAAGCATTGTATGGACGCAAGTGTCGTTCGCCCTTATGCTGGACAGAAATCGGAGACAGACAATTGACTAGACTCGAACTTATCCAGGAAACATCAGACAAGATTGCTATCATCAAAGTTAAGCTTAAAGTTGCTAGAGATCGTCAGAAAAGTTATGCGGACAATCATCGAAAACCATTAGGATTCCAAGTTGGAGACAAGGTACTTTGAAAAGTGTCGCCTTGGAAAGGGCTTGTATGTTTTGGTAAGAAAGGAAAACTAAGCCCAAGATATGTTGGACCCTTTGAGATCATTGAAAGGATTGGTCTGGTAGCATATAAACTCCAATTACCCCAAGAGTTAAGCGCCATTCATGGCACATTCCATGTTTCCAATCTTAAGAAATGTCTAGACGACGAAGCATTGATAGTACCCCTGGAGGAAATTAAGATCAATGATAAGCTAAACTTTGTTGAGGAACTGATAGAAATCCTTGGCAGGGAGGTAAAACAACTTAAACGGAGTAAGATTCCGATTGTGAAAGTTCAATGGAACTCAAAACGCGGGCCGGAGTACACCTGGGAGCGTGAGGACTTCATGAAGGAAAAGTATCCACAACTTTTCCCATGCGATGACAAACGTTGCCATAGAATGAATTTTGGGACGGAATTCTTTTTAAGTGGGGGATACTGTGACAACTGTCAATTCAGGTCATTCTCGGACTCATGCATCTTTATAAAAACCATTCATGCACAACATGCCATGGCCTAGTAGTATAAATTAGGTCAAAAATCTTGCATAAACTAGGATCCAACTAAGATCTACGACTAATATACCTTACTTACAATTCTAGTAAGTTGCTTAACTACAATAGGAAATGCCAATACCATGATTAGAATGAAACTTCAAACTTTGTTACAACTGAAAAAGGGTATAAAACCCTAAAAATAAATTAAAATATTCTATTTACATTCCATTATGATGGTGAATATCAAACAATGTTCCAAAAACCCTAAAGAGCCAAAAATCCAAATTTATAAACCTTAAAGCTTAAAAACTTTCTAAAATTGGCTATAACCTTCCTAATATCAAATTGTTATTAATCAAATTATGGATTATAGTCTATGAAATAAAAATTTAAATTATCAAACATTAAGCATAATTTATTAGTTAAAAACAAGATTTTTAAATAAATCAAGAATTGCTTAATAACTTTTATAAAAATAAGGGTTTTATAAAAATTAAGGAGGGAATTGTATAAAATTTGAATTTAGGAGAGAGAAGGCTTTAAGGGACTAAAAAATCCGGCCACCCCCTCTCCTCATGCCCTCTCTCTTCCCAAAACATCAATCATTAAAAACAAACTCCACTCTTCCACTTCTCTCTTCACTCTCTCTCACACTCCACCCTTTCAACTCTCAGACTCTCTTCCTCTTTCTCTCTCTCAACCCACGAAAATTTTCAATCAAGAACACCTCTCCACACTCAAATCTTCATCTTTTAAGGTTAATCTTCAAGGTATACACGAAAATCCTTCACCTTTCTTTACTTTTCCTTTTTGGTTTTAAAGGGTTTTCTTGTATTTCTCTTCTTTCTACACCATTCTTTATGAACATTCATGAACATGTTCATGAATGTCGAGTTTGATGATGATGGTGGTAGGGTTTGACCCAAGAACAACATGCATGTTGTTTAATGGTGAAATCCAAGGACCAAAACCTATATCAAACACTAAAGTTCGGATTTTTACAAGTTTTAAAGGTTCAAACACCTTATGCTTTCAATTATTTCTTTTAAAAACATCTCTATGACAAACATATGTCCATGCATGGTCCTCAAACCGTGATGCATGTAATGAACATCAAGCTAAAGAGCTTGATGAGCAAAGTACATTGTCAATAGTGCATGTAAACGATTTTGTCTATAAAAATATCTAAAAGTTCTTTTCTGTTCAAATCAAAATTTTTCCAGATTCCCATTAAGTGTATAAGAACATCTGAAAAATTTCAAGAGTTTTTATCATTCCTTTGATTTATTAAAATTGTTACAAGAAAACAAGGTCATAAATCACATAAAATACTTCCAGAGGTCTATAAATCCGGAATAAATTCGTGGATGACCCCTATGGTGAATAATGACCTCTCATTAAATTTCGTCGATTTATGTTGCTTTTTGGTATGATTTTCGGTTTTCTTTTTGTTTGGGTCTAATAAATCACAAAACCACTTTAGGGAGAGTGAAAATTGTATCTCACAATTTTCGCAGCCCTTACATGTGGTGGGAGACTCAGAAAAATAGTTTCAAAATTTTTCATCATGCCTTCCTAGTTTTTCCAATTTTTGGAAATTATAATGGCCTAAAAATAGGAAAAATAGTTTTGATTATCCAAAATTCATTAAGTTTTACCAGAGCATCATGTTGTATAGTAGGGGGTTACATAAAAATTTTGGATGATTTTTCTCTATTGTAAACTATTTTTCTCCTATTTTCTAAGGTTAAATACACTTAAATACACATAAATACCCAAAACTGGATTATACAATATGAAAACCACTTTTGGTAGTTTTCCCAAATTACTTACACTGTAAATGATGTTACAAAAAATTTTGGTAATTTATTTTAACTGTTTATTATTTATTCTTCAATTAATAATTATTTAAGAGGATAAAACAAGGAAAAATAGAAATACCCACTGGAAAATATTTTTTATATTTTTCCCAGCCTATGTATGTATAATAACAGTTAAATAAAAAGTTTGGGTAATTTTGGAAACTGTTTTCTATTTATTCCAATTTTTATTGGAATAAATGCTCAAAAATCATAAAATATAATTAAACAGCTTGGAAATTCATTTTTATATTTTTCCCAGCTTAGTAATGTGTAATAACAGTAAAATAAAAAGTTTAAGAATTTTTATTCTTTGAATGCTATTTTTCGTGAATTTATGTTTTTATGAAGACTTAAAAATTTGGAAAATAGTTAACCATATCAAAAACTCAAGGAAAATTTTCTGGAAAACCTCTATTGTATTTAGAATGAAAAATACAAGGTTGACAATTTTTGGAAGCTATTTGATAATATTTTACATTTTTAGGAATTTAAAACACATTTAAATGTATTGAAACACCCTTAAATTTATATTACTAAATCTGGAAAATTAATATCCCAAAGTTGTATTAATTGCATAACTTGTAGAATTTCATCATTTCAGAAAAAGTGTAACCAATTAATATAAAATCCAATATTAGAACATAAATTGGCATTTCACTATATGTAGAGTTTAGTATATTAGCATTAGATTTCGACATGGAAACTCACTAGTGTGTGTTTGATGTCGTAGGATCCCGGTATTAAGACGTTGGTGTATTTCGAGGCACCACTTGTATCTACTCGAAACATTGTGAGTATTCACGGACTCCCCTATTTTCAGTTTTTATGTTTTGGGGTGGAAAAGCATGTCCAGAAAAACTATTATTTGCATGTTGTATTTAAATTGATTTGTATCAAACATGATTGCTATTATATTGCTATATCTCTCTATGTATGTCTATCCAACACGGAACATGAGAACTTATCGTACTAAGGCCCTTCCCTTATCTCTAACCATTAACTCTTTGAGCCAATGGTCATTATGGATAGCGCTATTAGGAATTGACAACTCCTCACTCGCCCTATTGCTGGAGTGCATGATACCATATTCATCTATGGAACGATAAGCATAGATCTTGATAGGGCTTCAGTCATAGGTTTGGTTGAGACTCATTGTTTGTTCATACACATACAAACTCGTTTCTCGTTATAGCAATAAACTTGTTATCAATAATAGCAATCAACTTTGTTTCTCATTAAAGCAATGTACTTGTATTTATGAATAGCCATATTCCAAATCCTTATTTTATAAACTTGTGAACTCACCAACTATTATCATAGTTGACACTCGTTTTACATGCTTTTTTAGTAAATAATTAGTAAGTGGATATAAAGATTCATCATCCTAGAGCATGCTGCATCGTGTTGAAATTATTTATGAAGTTATATTTTGAACAATGTTATTTTGGAAAAACTTGTACTTGTTTCTTTTAAGCTATGGGTTGTAAACTTTTGAATATTGCTATGGTGATGTATCTTTATCTTTTGCAATGAAACTATATATATTTTAAAACTATATATATTTTTAAAAAAAAAAACCCTACATTACCATCCAGTACAACAGTAGGTAGTTTTAATATATAAAACTATAGATTAAAGGAAGATATAAAATCCGTGAACAAAATTTATATTAATACGTATTTTGAGTCGGATAACCATGCTAATATGACACGAGACCTCCTTGACGTTCTTTAGGCATCGGATGATATCCAGAATCTGTCACCCCAGGCGTGCCCGCCTAACTGTAGCTAACAGTTAAGGTGTGAGATTGTTAGTCGCGAATAGATCTATTCACAAATTCCACGCTCTCCCTCCAGGAGACTCTGGTTATACTTCCGGGGAGGATTTACTGATAACCTGAAGCGTTTAATGAAGACAAATCTCACAAGCTAGTATTTAATTATTCACAGTGTACTCGTTCGTTATCAAAGATCGTAATCGTTTTGAAACATAATACATTAAAAACAATTTAATACAAAGAAATTATCTGGCATGATATTTTAAATTAAACTGAGATAAACTGAATCAGACATAGTTTATCTATTAACTTTGCATGAAATATGTACTCGTGAAACAAGAAATGAGGATCCCAAATTATTCCCATAATAATTTGAATTTTTTGATTGTTTCTCACACTGTAATTGAAATCTACTTAGTTATATTCAGAAAAACATCCCTTATGCTCTGCATGATACAAAAGGGGTAAAGATATCTCAAAGTTTGTTAGATATTTATAGAATTACATCAGTTTTAAGTTTCAAAAACAGTTATAGTTTGTTTGTATTCCCCCCCCCCCCCCCTGAAAACATTGAAAAACAATGAAAAAGGTGTAGGGGTATGAACTCACCAGACAAGAAATGTGCCGGTTGGATGCTAATTGTCAATTCGAGGGTTGAAAACACACGGGTTCCGATGTAATATGAACATATACATAATTTGTATCCAATTAGACCTTGATATATTAATTAATTAAGAATAAACACCACTAGACGCGAAAACACTTCAATTCAAGTGTTTGGAATGACCCGGGTAGCATCTAAGGGTGTCTATGGCTTGAATATGGAATTTTCTCTTCAAGAGTAAACTCCTAATGGAGTTTTCGGCCCAATGACTAACTCCCCATGCGTTTACGGCCGTAAACTCATGGTGGGGGTGTTCTAGGATGCTTAATGGTCTTATAACTCTTGAGGGGTGATGCTAGGATCAAATCTAGGGCATAGGAAGTGATTTAACTAACAAATGGACCATTTAATGGAGTTTACGGCTGTAAACTAGGAGTTTACAGCCATAAACTCTCTCATACCCAATCCTTATGTTTTTTAGTGGTCCAAGATTAATCACATGTGATTCCAACTCATTTTACAAGTCATAGGATGAAGTTAAGGCACCATTTGACCCATTTATAGGAGTTTACAGCCCAGGAACCCATCCTTGGGGGGTTTACGAACGTGAACTTCTAAGGGGGTAGTTTTCTTGATGATTATGGTCCCTAACATATTTGTGCATGGTTCTAGACATTATTTCAAGGCTTATGAGGTGCTTAAGGGGCATTTTAACACCTTTAAAGGGGTTTACGGCCTATGAAATGGTGTTTACGGTCCAAGCATGCTCTTGGGCTGTAAATGTTGGATAAGGTGTCTAAGTCCATAACTTATTTGGTATATACTTGACCCGATCCGGCATGGTCCATTTGGGTTGCATCTCATCCAAACTATTTATGGATAATTTTATGAGAGTTATACACATATGTTTATTAATATATTATAATTATAATATATTAATATGAGATTATGTTATTTAATTAGTTTTAGTCTTAAATTAAGTATGAATTAATTTAGAGATTAAAAGGAAGACTAATTAGATTATAGGCTATTGGTTTTATATAGTGTGGGCTAATGCTCTTTTGTTAATGGGCTAGGCTTATATGGAAGTCCATGGATGATCCATGGAGCTTTTAACCCATGGATCCTTGGAAAGGAAAGGTCATGGGTTATTAGGGTTTCACCCTAACCATGCACACTATATAAGCATGCTTATGGAGCATGAAATGGTGCCTAAGTGTAACTAGTGAACTAGTGTGTGTGAGCTTGTGTGTGGCCGAAATATACAAGTGTATACACTCTCTCAAAGTTTTCCAAGAGTTTGTGGTGTTTTGTGATTTCATTTGAGGCATTCACACTATTGGTGCTTGGCCCTCAAACTCCTCAAGAACCAAACTCATCAAAAGGTATGTAATCTCTTCTAACTCTTTATGTTGAAATGTTCCCCATGCCATGTTAGATAGGTTATAAACCTTGGGAAAGTTATTATTTTGCATGTATTTAGACAAACATAGATCCAAGGTTTATTAGGGTTGCATGCACACTTAGGAAGTGTTAGATTGCTCAAAACCTAACAGTGGTATCAGAGCCTAGGCTTGCTTGTTTGAATACTTGATGCAAATTGCTGAAAATCGAAGATTTTATGCTGTCTGCACAGCTGACTCGCTGAGTCCATGAAGAGACTCGACGAGTCCAAGGCAAAACTCATCCAACTCAGTGAGTTGGTTCATGCACTCGACGAGTTGGACCCCAGACAGCATATCTTCGAGTTTTAGTGCTGGAATTGGTCTAGAATCATTACCTTAAATTGTTTTGGACTCATAAAACCTATTTTTGATGTGGTAATGATGATGGTGGACCAATTTCAAAGTTATAATCAAAATTTCAATTTTATATGTTTTCATATTATTCTTGAAATTGTTGATGTGGATGTTCATGTTCATATGAGTTTTGTTAAATCATAGGAATTATTTGCAAATTGTTTGTTAGTTAATTCTTGATCTTAATGTGTTTTAATGGAATTATTAATTTGTCCTCAAGTTATGGAATTCCAAGAGGTTTTCTTTTAAATGCTTTTTTTAAGAAGTTGTAGGTTACATTTTCTTGAAGAGTTTTTCCCATAAATGTTTTATGGACTCCATAACTTGTCCTCAAGTTATGGATTTCCAAGACACTCTTCATTAAAAGCTTTAAAACACTTAATTAAAACTCATAAGTTATGAATATCCAAAAGTTTATGAATTGTTCAAAACTTGCCCTCAAGTTTTGGAATTTGGAAAAGTTTCATACACTTTAATAAACTTTAATTCCACACCCTAGAAGTTTTAAAAGTTAAAATTCTACCCTTATACTATTATAATATTAATGGTTAATTATTATATATGTATAAGAACAAGTCGTTTTACCGTTAGTAGGCCTCATTCACGAAGCCAGTCTATAAGGTGGGTATAAAGTTGTTGCATATAAAATGGCGACTTAATGGGTGTCCACTCTCACCCACCGCTTGCATGATCGGTGGAGGGTCGTTAGCCGAACGGGTAGGACAATGACTTTAAATTCTCATTAAAAGTATAATGAATATTATAAAGTAACTAAATATTTTTTTATTTAATTCGCAATCTTAGTTACTTTAGGAAAAATGTGAATTTGGTGCTAGCCCATGGAATTCACACTTTGTACCTTACCAAGTCGTTGGTGGAGCGTGTGTGGGTAACCGGCACACTAACTTGGACTAGTAAGGATCACGAAGGGTGACTTAATGTTTGTCATAGATCAATGGAGCGTGTGTGGGTAACCGACACATTGATTAGGTGATAATATTAAGGGTGCCAAGTGAATTGGTATGGTTATTCACAGCTTGTTTTGTGATCCTCGGCATCCCAGTCACAAAATTTGAGAGGGCACACTCGAGATTGAAACATGCCATTGAAAAAGTTCAATGAATCTCAAAAGATCTAGGAATTTCAAATCCAATTAAAACCTAATAAATTATTTTGTTTTTCATGGTGGAAATTGGTGAATCGTCATTCGCCTAGCTTCAAATATTTTATAGCTTGGATTACGGCATCCCTATTCCAAATTATAAAATATTGTGTTGGGTCCTAGCCTTAATATTTCATATTGGGTGTTATATTAAGGATTTTGAATCAACTAACTTGATTTTCTCCCATAATAGATGTCTGGTTCAGATAACTATGGTCTTCCCAAATCTCTTGAAGATGGTGTCCCTCAACATCATGCTTCACTTCCTCCACCTCCTCCAATTATTCTCCCTCACCCACAAGTTCTTGAAAAGTTTAAAGTCACTCAATCCCTATTGGCAAGCATAGTCTATGTGTGCTCACATCTTGGAGATAAAGACACATATTGACAAGCCGGAAGAGTTGGGTGTCAAAGTCTCGTGAAAGTTGGATGTTCAATCACTTTCTTAGTAACATAGTGAGTCTCTTTGGGACTACTATGAGACAGACTATGACACGAGCCTTAATGATCTTATCTATTTGCTTTGTGCTGTGGAATCAGCAATGATTTGGAACACCAGTAAAGCAAATTTTATTAGAAGATCAACTTCCCAAACCTTAAATGGACATTGGCAATGGTAGCATTGGATATCTAGAAAAGCATTTCTCTTCCCAATGGAAAGGGATCAGCCATAGTCAACTCGGTTGACCAAATGGTAAAGAGAAAGGCTGAGTCTGAGATAGTCACATGTGCCATTACCAAAGGGTCTATATGTTTTATTGCCAAAGGAAGGGGCATTCGTTGCGAAACTGCCATATTTACCTGAAAGATCATAAGATTGATCAAGTTAAAAAGTTTGACTCTACTTCAGTTAAAGTCCACTGACTAACTCTATTAAGTTCCTATTTGGAGATTCTTATTACATAATGTGAATGGGTCACATGTTGATGTTTTTAAGAATCAAAGAAAAGATAGGAAGCTTAAAGTAAGTATATGTTGATTCTGATTGCGAAGGTGGGTTTCGATCGCATGGTTCGGTAATCAGAATTTTGAGTTGTTGCTTAAGAGTTATAATATATTGCTTATGTGTCACCTTCAGTAGTAATATGGAACCATAAAACTCAGGTGCCATTCTAACTCTGCTGGAATGTCTCAGAGGTAAGGACTCGTCAACTGGTTCAACTGGAGTTTCCTCCTCGGGTTGAGCGCTAGTGTTTGAGGTTCCTTCATCACTTAACTCTTGAAGCTCTTCAAGGTCAATTTGTCTCCCACTGTCCCCTTGGCATGTGAGTTCTCTTTCGCGGAATACCCCTCTCCTCCTAATGAAGACAACATTGTCACTCGGTCTATATAAGAGATATCCAAAGGATTTTTGTGGGTAGCCGATGAAAATACTATTGGATTAGGTGCCTAAGCCCATAACTATAATTGGTATGTACTTGAACTGAGAGTAGCATGGTCCATTTGGGGTGCATATCACCAGGACAATTTGATAGGATGGACTTTTAAGAATATGTTGTTTATTATTTATTAATATATTATAAGTTCTAATATATTAATATGAAATCATATTATTTAATTAGTACTGATCAAGAATTAATTTTGTGATCAAAAGAGACTAATTAAAAATAAGGGGTTGATTGGTAAATCACTCATTCTTATGGTGTGGGCCAATGATCCATGATTCTTTAGGTTGGGCTAAACCCATGTGACAACCCATGGATGATCCATGGAGGTTTAAACCCATGGAGCCTAAGGAATATGGAAGGGCATACACATTAAGGTTTACATTGTGTAACTCTAATCTTATCACACTATATAAGAAGCCCCTTAGCATCCAAAATTGGCTACTACATGCACTAGTTCTTGAAAGATCATTAAGCCAATTTTGGTGTGAGGATATTCTCTCAAAAGTCATCATTTGTCCAAATGTGTTGTGATTCTATTTGAGGCATTCATACTATTGATGCTAAGTTCTTAAAGGTCAAAACTACAAGCTACAACAAAGAGGTAATTCTATAAGTCATTTATATGATGTTTATGTCATTTATATGCTAGTTGTAGGCTTAATGATTTGGAAACAATATTGCATGTATAATTAGAGAAAACATAGATCCAAAGCATCTAGGGTTGCATGTACACCATAGGAGTGTTAGAATGCTTAAAACCCTTCAGTGGTATCAGAGCCTAGGCTTGTTTTCCATTATATTTGACACTACTTGTTTTCAAAGCATGAAAAATCGATTTTCGGCTTTCTAGACAGTGGACTCGCCGAGTCCACTTGGGAACTCGCTGAGTCCCCTCATAAACCGACCAACTCACCGAGTCAATTCATGCACTCGATGAGTTGGTGGTGTAGAATGCATATTTCCAAGGTTTTTGGCTAGAATTGGACTAGGTTCATTACCCTAAGCTGTTTTTTAACTTATAAACCTGTTTTTGATGTGTTAATGATCACGCTTTTCCAATTTAAAATATAATTTTCAAAGTTTCATGTTTTGTATTAGTTTATGTGGTTAGGCTAATTACATGAAATTTTTTGGATATGAATTGTCTTGTTCTTATGAGTTTAATTTAGATCATAGACAAATTGTTTGATTTTGTAAGTTACAATAGTTTATCTAAATGTTTTTGATAAATTCCAAAACTTGTCCTCAAGTTATGGAAAGTGAAGAGTCTCATTTTTAAATGTCATCTTAAGTGGTTTTAAGTCTTCCATAATTTTCCCTTAAGTTATGGAACTTGAAGAGTCTTTTACATAAATGTTTTTATGAACTCCATAACTTGTCCTAGGTGGCGTTAAATGTGAAACAATTCCACATTGCTTAAGATAGTTGTGGAACTCGATACTCAGATACTCACCACCTCGATCAGATTGGAGCATCTTTATCTTCCTGCCCAATTCATTCTCCACTTCTTGTTTAAACTCTTTGAACTTTTCAAAGGTTTCTTACTTATGCTTGATTTATTAGATATACACATATCTGCTATAATCATCAGTAAAAGCCACATAGAAGCTGTTAGCATCCTTTATGGTAGATCTGAAGGGTCCACACACATCAGTATGTATGAGATCCAACAAACCCTCACCCCTTTCACACGAATCAATGAAGGGTGACTTGGTCATCTTTCCAAGAAAACAAGATTCACATGTGTCATCTGACTTTAAGTAAAATGACTCCAACACTCCATCCTTTTGGAGTTGAGCTATGTGCTTCTTTTTGACATGTCCAAGATGACGATGCCATAAGATGATTTATTCAAACCATTGGATGAATTAATATGCAACACATTATTTCCTAAGTTATCTAAAACCATCATAGTTTCATATATACCATTACAAGGGAATGCTTCAAAATAAAATTTACCATTATAATGAGCATTAATACCACAAATCTCATTAATAAATGAAAAAGTAAAACCTTGTTCATACAAACTATGAAAAGAAATAATATTTATCGCTGTATCAGACGACTAGCAACAATTAATCAATTCTAAATTTTACCCACTACTAACTGATAAAGAATAAACTCCAATATTTGTGACAGGTGACACTTTCCTATTCCCCATGATCAAGTTCATACTCCCGTGCTTCACATCCCTACTTATTTTTAGACCCTGCAAATTAGAACAAAGGTGAAAACCACATCCTGTATCAAGGACCCAAGAATTAGCATGTGATGAGTTATTATACAAAATAGTGTAAATAACTATGAAGGTGGACTTGATCTTCCCATCCTTTATGTCTTGTAAGTATTAGGGGCAGCTTCGTTTCCAATGCCCTTTTTCATAACAATGGAAGCACTCTGCTTCCTTTGGATTTGAAGAGGGTTTAGCAGAATCAACTTTGGTCCCACAAGAAGAGGATTCATCACAGGAATTTCCCTTGTGGCTCTTAGAAAGAGTCTTCCTCTTCTTCCCCTTCCCATGTCCAAATGCCAAGACATGGGCAGCAACGACAAGAGTAGGTACAATAGACATGCCTTTCAAACTACTTTCAACAGTTCTAAGAAGGCCTTGAAGCTTGCTTAGAGTGACCTCCTCCTTGTTCATATGATAAGTCATACAAAACTTATCATAACAAGAAGGCAAAGAGTGTAGGATAATGTCAATGGCCAACTCTCCATTAAATTTGACATTCAGCTTTAGTAAGCGGTCCACAAACCTTTGCATCTTTTTTAAGTGGGTCGTGTTGGACTCTCCATCCTTCATATTAGTTGTGATCATGGAGGAAATGATTTCATACCTTTCTTGTCGAGCACTTTGATTGTACTTTTCCATCAAGTCTTGGTGCATCTCATAGGGCCAAAAGTCCTCATAGGACTTTTGAAGCTCTATAGTAATGGTAGCAATCATGATACATGACACCTTTGTTGCGTCCCTCTCATGAGCCTTATATTCAGCAATCAATTCAGGAGTGGCAATGTTTACATCAATCTCCTTTAGCTCTTTATCGAGGGCATATTCCTTTTCCTCGTAGTGAATAACCATGCAGATGTTTCAAATCCAATCATTGAAATTCAATCCATCAAAAATGACCCTCCTACATAAGTTCATGAGGGAGAATGCGCCAAAAGCAGTTGAGTTTGAAGCAGTTCTTGAAATAGACATCTAAAAAGAAAGAC
This sequence comes from Lactuca saligna, assembly GCF_052625555.1. Taxonomy (NCBI): domain Eukaryota; kingdom Viridiplantae; phylum Streptophyta; class Magnoliopsida; order Asterales; family Asteraceae; genus Lactuca; species Lactuca saligna. The sequence goes on from NC_136421.1 coordinate 98,474,220, forward strand.
AAAGTTTAGATTAGATAAGGATCCTTAATATAACACCCAAATGAAATATTAAGGCTAGGACCAACACAATATTCTACAATTCGGAAGAGGAATGTCGTAATCCAATTGCAAAATATTTGAAGGTAAGTAAATGACGATTTACCAATTTCCACCATGAAAACCAAAATGAAGATTAAGTTTTAAATGAATTGAAATTCCTAGATTCTTTAAGAAGATTCATTCAACTTTTCAATGGCATGTTTAAATCTCGATTATGCCCTTCAAGTTTGTGACTGGGGTACTGAGGATCACAAACAAGGTATGAATAACCATGTAAATGTGCTTGGTACTCTTAATGTTACTTATTATGTAACATCCAAGATTTCAAACAAATTTAAACTTTTAAAAACATGTCAAGTTCATCAAAATATTACAAATTTAGTTTTCAAAACATTAATTATCAGAGTCTTTTCCGAGAAACATAACATAGTAGGAGGAGCTGTACGATCATGCCTTGGCCTTGCTGTGACCCTCTAAGGTACCTAAAACCATAAACTGAAACTGTAAGCCTGCAAGCTTAGTGAGTCACCCCAAAATACTGATACACATACAGTCCACATAACAATATCAACATTAGCATATCATATCAATCAAACAGAACAGCATACACTGGGTCCCCAGCTTTACAAGCTGGAGTACCCCCAGGCCCTCAGTATGAGTCTGGAATGCCTACCGGGCCCTCAGCTCATATCTGGAATGCCATCGATCACTCAGTACGAGTTTGGAATGCCTATCGGGCCCTCAGCTTGTATCTAGAATGCTCCCGAGTCCTCAGTATGAGTCTGGAATGCTTACCGTGCCCTCAACTCATATCTGGAATACTCTCGGGTTTGTTGGCTACCGCACGGAGCAGTACAACCTCAACCCACCCCACACAGCATGTCAACATGTAACAGATAAATGCACATACAGGTAATCAATCAGTATCACAGGCAGTCCTACAGATCTACCCGACTAGCATATCAACTGGAAAACATTACTAACTCAACTCAACATATCAATAACTACTAGGATATCAAATCCATTGGGCCGGCCTTGGTGCCTTAGACCCCTTAGTATAGTGAGGATAACTCACCTCGAAACGTGGACTCACAGAAATTAGTTCCAACCTTTGGGTTACTATCACGAATCCCACCAACTATATTTATCACGAATTGCATACATAATATTCTAATCCTTATAGAACTGTCCTCAAAAGTCAATAGATCAACTTAGGTCAATGGTCAAAGTCAACAGTCAAGGTCAACAGTCCATGTTGACCTGACTCGCCGAGTTCCCTCGGCTACTCACCGAATTTTCTTGGCTTCCGGTGCACTCGCTGAACTCTAAAGCCACTCGTCGGTTTCCTAAGAGAAACTCGATGGGTGCATACGTGGGCATATCCTTGGGAAAGTTCATCTGACTCGCCGAGTTGTTCATCCAACTCGCCGAGTTTAATGGTGATCTTCATTGGACTCGCCGAGTTGTTCATCCAACTCGTCGAGTTCACAGCTTTCTTCATCAGACTCGCCGAGCGGTCATCCAACTCGTCAAGTTTCACGGCTTCCTTCATCAGACTCGCTGAGTCATCCTTGTGACTCGCTGAGTTCGTTTGGTCTTTTTCCATACACACTTATTTTGAGCAATGCAGTGGCTCCAATTCATAGATCTAGGCTTCTATAGCATACTTATTACGTAAAGTCACAAACTTTACGTACATGCATTGCATTTAAGGCTCTAAATGCCAAGTCTAAGCTCTTAATGGGGTTTCATGCCCAAGAGGGACCTCATACATGATCAATTCTGAGACTTTATGTTTCTAGAGCTTAGAGATGGTTCAGATTTGAAGTTACAACTTCAGATCAAACTCATTGATCAACTTATCAACCTTTAAGGTCCATAGAAAACCCTAGAACATCAATGAAAGGAAAACTCACATAAGAGATGGTAATTTAGGATACCTCTGGAAGATGACAACTGAAAGTAGTGCTGATTTGTGACAACTGTCAAAGTCAGGTCATTCTTGGACTCATGCATCTTTATAAAAACCATTCATGCACAACATGCCATGGCCTAGTAGTATAAATTAGGTCAAAAATCTTGCATAAACTAGGATCCAACTAAGATCTACGACTAATATACCTGACTCTTACGATTCAAGGAAGTTGCTTAACTACAATAGGAAATGCCAATACCATGATTAGAATGAAACTTCAAACTTTGTTACAATTGAAAAAGGGTATAAAACCCTAAAAATAAATTAAAATATTCTAATTACATTCCATTATGATGGTGGATATCAAACAATGTTCCAAAAACCATAAAGAGCCAAAAATCCAAATTTATAAACCTTAAAGCTTAAAAACTTTATAAAATTGGCTATAAGCTTCCTAATATCAAATTGTTATTAATCAAATTATGGATTATAATCTTCAAAACAAATATTTAAATTATCAAACATTAAGCATAATGTATTCGTTAAAAACAAGATTTTTAAATAAATCAAGAATTGCTTAATAAACACTTTTATAAACATAAGGGTTTTATAAAAATTAAAGATGGACTTCTATAAAATATGAATTTAGGAGAGAGAAGGCTTTAAGGGACTCAAAAATCTGGCCATCCCCTCTACCCATGCCCTCTCTCTTCCCAACACATCAATCATTAAAAACAATCTCCACTCTTCCACTTCTCTATTCACTCTCTCTCACACTCCACCCTTTCAACTCTAAAACTCTCTTCCTCTCTCTCTCTCTCTCTAACCCACGAATATTTTCAGTCAAGAACACCTCTCCACACTCAAATCTTCATCTTATAAGGTTAATCTTCAAGGTATACAAGAAAATCCTTCACCTTTCCTTACTTTTCCTTTTTGTTTTTAAAGGGTTTTCTTGTATTTCTCTTCTTTCTACACCATTCTTTATGAACATTCCTGAAAATGTTCATGAATGTCGAGTTTGATGATGATGGCGGTAGGGTTTCACCCAAGAACAACATGCATGTTGTTTAATGGTGAAATCCAAGGACCAAAACCTATGTCAAACACTAAAGTTTGGATTTTTACAAGTTTTGAAGGTTCAAACACCTTATGCTTTCAAGTATTTCTTTTAAAAACATCACTATGACAAACATATGTCCATGCATGGTCCTCAAACCGTGATGCATGTGATGAACACCAAGCTAATGAGCTTGATGATCAAAGTACATTGTTAATAGTGCATATAAACGATTTTGTCTATAAAAATATCTAAAAGTTCTTTTCTGTTCAAACCAAAATTTTTCCAGATTCCCATTAAGGTAATATGAACATCTGGAAAATTTCAAGAGTTTTTATCATTGCTTTGATTTATTAAAATTGTTACAAGAAAACAAGGTCATAAATCACATAAAATACTTCCAGAGGTCTATAAATCCGGAATAAATTCATGGATGACCCCTATGGTGAATAATAATGACCTCTCGTTAAATTTAATCGATTTATGTTGCTTTTTGGTATGATTTTCGGTTTTCTTTTTGTTTGGGTATAATAAATCACAAAACCACTAAAGGGAGTGTGAAAATTGTATCTCACAATTTTCGCAGCCCTTAACTATGGTGGGAGACTCAGAAAAATAATTTCAGAATTTTTCATCATGCCCTCCTATTTTTCCAAATTTTTGGTAATTATAATGGCCTAAAAATAGGAAAAATAGTTCTGATTATCCAAAATTCATGAAATTTTACCAAAACATCATGTTGTACAGTAAGAGGTTACATAAAAATTTTGGATGATTTTTCTCTAATGTAAGCTATTTTTCTCCTATTTTCTAAGGTTAAATACACTTAAATACACATAAATACCCAAAATCGGATTATACAATATGAAAACCACTTTTGGTATTTTTCCCAGATTACTTACACTGTAAATGATGTTACAAAAAAATTTGGTAATTTGTTTTAACTATTTTTTATTTATTCTTCAATTAATGATTATTAAAGGGGATAAAACAAGGAAAAACAAAAATATCCACTGGAAAATACTTTTTATATCTTTCCTAGCCTAGTTATGTATAATAACAGTTAAATAAAAAGTTTGGGTAATTTTGGAAACTGTTTTCTATTTATTCCAATTATTATTGGAATAAATGCTCAAAAATCATAAAATAAAATTAAACAGCTTGTAATGTGTAATAACAGTAAAATAAAAAGTTTGAGAATTTTTATCCTTTGAATGGTGTTTTTCGTGAATTTATGTTATTATGAAGGCTTAAAAATTTGGAAAATAGTTAAGCATATCAAAAATTCAAGGAAAAATTTCTGGAAAACCTCTATTATATTTAGAATGAAAAATACAAAGTTTGACAATTTTTAGAAACTATTTGATAATATTTTAGATTTTTAGGAATTTAAAACACATTTAAATGTGTTGAAACACCCTTAAATTTATATTACTAAATCTGGAAAATTAATATCCCAAAGTTGTATTAATCGCATAACTTGTAGAATTTCATCATTTCAGAAAAAGTGTAACCAATTAATATAAAATCAAATATTAGAACATAAATTGGCATTTCGCTATATGAAGAGTTTAGTATATTAGCATTAGATTTCGACATGGAAACTCACTAGTGTGTGTTTGATGTCGTAGGATCCCGGTATTAAGACGTTGGTGTTTTCTTAGGCACCACTTGTATCTACTTGAAACATTGTGACTATTCACGCACTCCCTTATTTTTCAGCTTTTATGTTTTGGGGTGGAAAAGCATGTCCAGAAAAACTATTATTTGCATGTTGTATTTAAATTGATTTGTATCAAACATGATTGCTATTGTATTGCTATGTCTTTCTATGTATCTCTATGCAACACGGAACATGAGAACTTATCGTACTAAGTCCCTTCCCTTATATCTAACCATTGACTCTTTGAGCCAACGATCATTATGGATAGTGCTATTAGGAATTGACAACTCCTCACTCGCCCTATTGCTGGAGTGCATGATACCATATTCATCTATGAAACGATAAGCATAGATCTCGATCGGGCTTTCAGTCATAGGTTTGGTTGAGACTCATTGTTTGCTCATACACATACAAACTCGTTTCTCGTTATAGCAATAAACTTGTATCAATTATAGCAATCAACTTTGTTTCTCATTAAAGCAATGTACTTGTATTTACGAAAAGCCTTATTTCAAGCTCGATTTTATAAACTTGTGAACTCACCAACTCTTTTCATAGTTGACGCTCGTTTTACATGCTTTTTAAGGAAATAATTAGTAAGTGGATATAAAGATTCCTCATCATAGAGCATGCTGCATCGTGTTGAAGTTATTTATGAAGTTATCTTTGAACAATGTTATTTTGGAAAAACTTGTATTTTGTTTCTTTTGAAGCTATGGGTTGTAAACTTTAAAATACTGCTATGGTGATGTATCTTTATCTTTTGCAATGAAACCATTATCGCTGTCATATCTTGCATTTCCGCTTTAGCAGGGTGTGACAGAAGTGGTATCAGAGCTAAAGTTATAGAGAACATCAGTTTTTCTTTAAGAAAACACAACTGTGACAACTGTCAATTCAGGTCATTCTCGAACTCATGCATCTTTATAAAAACCATTCATGCACAACATGCCATGGCCTACTAGTATAAATTAGGTCAAAAAACTTGCATAAACTAGGATCCAACTAAGATCTAGGACTAATATACCTGACTCTTACGATTCTAGTAAGTTGCTTAACTACAATAGGAAATGCCAATACATGATTAGAATGAAACTTCAAACTTTGTTACAATTGAAAAATGGTATAAAACCCTAAAAATAAATTAAAATATTCTAATTACATTTCAATATGATGGTGAATATCAAACAATGTTCCAAAAACCCTAAAGAGCCAAAAATCCAAATTTATAAACCTTAAAGCATAAAAACTTTATAAAATTTGGCTATAAACTTCCTAATATCATATTTTCATTAATCAAATTATGGATTATAATCAATGAAATAAAAATTTGATTTATCAAACATTAAGCATAATTTATTAGTTAAAAACAAGATTTTTTAATAAATCAAGAATTGCTTTAATAAACATATTTATAAAAATTAGGTTTTTATAAAAATTAAGGAGGGAGTTTTATAAAGTTTGAATATAGGAGAGAGGAAGCTTTATGGCACTCAAAAATCCAGCCACCCTCTCCCCATGCCTTCTCTTTTCCCCACACTTCAATCATTAAAACACAATCTCCTATCTTCCACTTCTCTCTTCACTGTCTCTCTCTCTCACTCCACCCTTCCAACACTCAAACCCTCTCTCTCTCTCTCTCTCTCTAACTCACGAAAATTATCAGCCAAGAACACCCCTCCACACTCAAATCTTCATCCTCCAAGACTAATTTTCAAGGTAGACACGCAAATCTTTCACTTTTCCTTACTTTTCTTCTTGTTTTTAAAAGGTTTTTCTTGTATTTCTCTTCCTTCTACACCATTCTTTATGAACATTCATGAACATGTTCATGAATTTCGAGTTTGATGATGATGACGGTAGGGTTTCACCCAAGAACAACATGCATGTTGTTTAATGGTGAAATCCAAGGACCAAAACCTATGTCAAACACTAAAGTTCGGATTTTTACAAGTTTTGAAGGTTCAAACACCTTATGCTTTCAAGTATTTCTTTTAAAAACATCACTATGACAAACATATGTCCATGCATGGTCCTCAAACCATGATGCATGTGATGAACACCAAGCTAATGAGCCTCATGATCAAAGTACATTGTTAATAGTGCATGTAAACGATTTTGTCTATAAAAATATCTAAAAGTTCTTTTCTGTTCAAACCAAAAATTTTCCAGATTCCCATTAAGGCAATATGAACATCTGAAAATTTTCAAGAGTTTTTATCATTTCTTTGATTTATTAAAATTATTACGAGAAAACAAGGGCATAAATCATATAAAATATTTCCAGAGGTCTATAAATCCGGAATAAATTCGTGGATGACCCCTACGCTGAATCATGACCCTTCGTTAATTTTCATCGATTTTTGTTGCTGTTTAATATGATTTTCGATTTTCTTTTTGTTTGGGTACAACAAATCACAAAACCACTTTAGAGAGTGTGAAAATTGTATATAACAATTTTCGCAGCTCTTACCAGTGGTGGTAGACTCAGAAAAATAATCTCGGAATTTTTCATCATGCTTTCCTATTTTTCACAATTTTTGGTAATTATAATGACCTAAAAATAGGAAAAATAGTTCTGATTATCCAAAATTCCTGAAATTTTACCAGAACATCGTGTTGTACAGTAGGAGGTTACATAATAATTTTGATGATTTTTCTCTGCTGTAAACAGTTTTTCTCCTATTTTCTAAGGTTAAATACACTTAAATACACTTAAATACGCATAAATACCCAAAACCGGATTATACAATATGAAAACCACTTTTGGTATTTTTCCCAGATTACCTACACTGTAAATGATGTTACAAAAAATTTTGGTAATTTATTTTAACTGTTTATTATTTATTCTTCAATTAATGATTATTTAAGGGGATAAAACAAGGAAAAATAGAAATACCCACAGAAAAAAATATCTTTTATATTTTTGCCAGCTTAGTAATGTGTAATAACAGTAAAATAAAAAGTTTGAGAATTTTTATCCTTTGAATGCTATTTTTCGTGAATTTATGTTGTTATAAAGGCTTAAAAATTTGGAAAATAGTTAACCATATCAAAAATTCAAGGAAAATTTTCTGGAAAACCTCTATTGTATTTAGAATAAAAATGCATGGTTTTACAATTTTTGGAAACTATTTGATAATATTTTAGATTTTTAGGAATTTAAAACACATTTAAATGTGTTGAAACACCCTTAAATTTATATTACTAAATCTGGAAAATTAATATCCCAAAGTTGTATTAATCGCATAACTTGTAGAATTTCATCATTTCAGAAAAAGTGTAACCAATCAATATAAAATCCAATACTAGAACATAAATTGGCATTTAACTATATGTAGAGTTTAGTATATTAGCATTAGATTTCGACATGGAAACTCACTAGTGTGTGTTTGATGTCGTAGGATCCCGGTATTAAGACGTTGGTGTATTCCGAGGCACCACTTGTATCTACTTGAAACATTGTGAGTATTCACGCACTCCCCTATTTTCAGTTTTTATGTTTTGGGGTGGAAAAGCATGTCCAGAAAAACTATTATTTGCATGTTGTTTTTAAATTGATTTGTATCAAACATGATTGCTATTGTATTGCTATGTCTCTCTATGTATGTCTATCCAACATGGAACATGAGAACTTATCGTACTAAGGGCCTTCCCTTATCTCTAACCATTAACTCTTTGAGCCAATGGTCATTATGGATAGCGCTATTAGGAATTGACAAGTCCTTAGTCGCCCTATTGCTGGAGTGCATGATACCATATTCATCTATGGAACGATAAGCATAGATCTCGATAGGGCTTCAGTCATAGGTTTGGTTGAGACTCATTGTTTTCTCATACACATACAAACTCATTTCTCGTTATAGCAATAAACTTGTATCAATTATAGCAATCAACTTTTTTTCTCATTAAAGTAATGTACTTGTATTTACGAAAAGCCTTATTTCAAGCTCGATTTTATAAACTTGTGAACTCACCAACTCTTTTCATAGTTGACGCTCATTTTACATGCTTTTTAAGGAAATAATTAGTAAGTGGATATAAAGATTCCTCATCATAGAGCATGCTGCATCGTGTTGAAGTTATTTATGAAGTTATCTTTGAACAATGTTATTTTGGAAAAACTTGTATTTTGTTTCTTTTGAAGCTATGGGTTGTAAACTTTTAAATACCGCTATGGTGATGTATCTTTATCTTTTGCAATGAAACCATTATCGCTGTCATATCTTGCGTTTCCGCTTTAGCGGGGTGTGACAACAACCTATAACCAAAACTTATAAAGAAATTCTTTTTACATCAAACATATTACTAGTATAATTAGGTCGGTAGTTGTATCGTTGGACCTCAATTGAACATAGGCTGATCACCTATGTTTAATTAAGGAAAGATTTATACAAAGCCTGAGCTAATTATAATGGGAATATGTTCAACAAAAATATTTGAGAAAACTTTATTTCAAAATTTCAAAAGGTTAATTTTTATGTGTGTAAGCATTGCATATTATAGGCATGCATTGTCATTTATTTCATATCTCATTGAAACTATGTCTCAGTCCACTATGTCAACATCGTCATCTTCCCGCACTACCGCCTCAGCCGATGAGTCCGGCTACGTCACTGTTATCCCTCGACGTAATCCCCCCGCCTCGGTAGAAGAAGACCCATCGGAGGACACGGAAGATACAGGTAACTCGGTGGAGATCAGCAATGACAACGCCCCGAGTCAACGACGTGAGGCATCAACTGCATTGGTGTTGCCACAGCCACCACTTTATGGGCTTCGCATTCGGAGGACGGCGAGGAAGAGTGTTCCCATTCCAAGAAGGATAGCCACCAGCATAGCAGGACTTGGCACGGCAGGACCTAGCGGGGTAGGACCCAGCGTTGCAGGACCGAGAGCACCCCCACCACAGCAAGTCATAGGGATACCTGTCAGGCAGCCAGGTATGACCCCGAAGGAGTCCCGGAGGATGCATTCGATGGCAGCGGACCTACGTCACTACCTCGCTGTGATAGCCGGGCATCAGGAGGTATTGAACGAAGTGATGACAGGGATGGAAATCCTGTTTCAGCATTCGATGGAGGCTACTGACACTGCTAGTGCTGCTAGACGAGAGGCAAGTCATGCGATGACGACATATTATGTGCTTGGAGAGCTATTACTAATTGTGGTGTTGATGTTTCTTGTTGGGATAGTGATTAGCACTTGGTTCTGATTTTAGTATTTTATTTTATTTTGTCATGAAACGAAAACCCATGTGGGGTGTCTTTTGGGGAAAAACATTTAAAATTTTATTTTGGGAATTCATATATTGTTTTGGTTTTATGACTATTTCAAATGGTGATGAGAAGTTTATTTTATGTTTGAAAACTTTTACTATGAGGTCAAACCCTAGAATTTACTTAGTCAATGGTTGAATAAAAAGATTTTCTTTTCTTTCCTTTCTAAAATCTATATACCTAGTATTGATGCAAACCATTAATTTGACAACACTTACGGTTTTGAAAATAATAGTGAACTAAATATTATACATTACTTTATGTATTTATATGTATTTCTACTCTTGTGTCTTAGAACCATGTTAGGAAGGCCTAATCACGGGCACCCATAGAACGAAACACCCGATGTTGCTCAAGTTGTAGCACAACAACTCATGGAAGCAATCCCAAACATTGTTACTCAAGTAAGTACGGGACTTAATGCTAACCAAGGAAGTAGTGGAGGAAACTAGGGAAACAATGAAAGAGAATGAAACTACAAGTCCTTTATGGCTTCTAAACCTAAGGAGTTCCACGGAAAGGAAGGTGCGATTAGGTTGCTGAAATGGATTGACAGCATGGAGTCGGTCCTTCACATTAGCAAATGCCTCGAGCGCAACAAAGTTGAGTATGCAACTTGCCTACTCCAAGATAGGGCATTGACCTGGTGGAATACTCTAGTGCAAACCCGAGGCCGTGCAACGGCATATCAGCTAACTTGGGAAGACCTAAAGAAGCTGCTGATAGAGGAGTATTGTCCCAAGGATGAACTTCAGAAGCTTGAATCTGAATTATGGAACCATTCTATGGTTGGAACAAAGATAGAGAAGTACACAGTCCGATTTCATGAACTAGCAACACTGGTACCTCACATGGTTACTCCTAAGGAGAAATGGATAGATCGTTACATCTGGGGTCTGGCACCAGGGATTCGGGGAATGGTTACTTCAACAAATCCAACGACTATTCATAGTCCAGTAAGTTTAGCAAATCGACTAACCAATGATGTGATAAGGATGGGAGCATCGACAAATGAAAACTCTAGTAGCAAGAGGAAGCCAGTAGATCAGGGAGAGAAGAAGTATGGAGGCAAGTCAGGTAGGAAGCAAAAAGACTCAAGAAACTTTATGGTAAGACCCCAGGAGCAAGAACCAGTGAAAACTCAGGAACGGGAAGTCATGGAAGTGCAGGAGCGAAAGCAGTACTCAGGACCTCTTCCGAAGTGCAATAAGTGTAACTTCCATCATAAGGGAGCTTGCCCAGTGTGCCAAAGCTGTAAACAAAGTATTGTAAGCTGAATAAGGATGGAAAAAGGGCATGTTACGAGTGCGGGAGTACTGATCATCTCCGTAGAGCATGTCCCAAACTGAACAAGGGGCCTGGTAACAATGGACAAGGCCAAGCCAGGCAAAACTTCCAAGGAAATCAGGGTGGGCGGCCAAGAGGTGTAGCCTTTTGCATCAGTAATATTCGATGCGGGAGCAGATAAGAGTTTTGTTTCTTTAGCATTTAGACCGTTAATTGACTTGAAATCGAAAAAGATGAGGAATGCTTATGCTATTGAACTTGCTGATGGGTATGAAATTAGGGCAAATGATATAATTCCTGGCTGTACTCTGAATTCAGCTGATAAACTCTTTAGCATTGACCTAATGCCTATAGAGCTAGGTAGTTTTGATGTGATATTAGGAATGGATTGGTTATCCAAAAATAGAGCCGACATTAGTTGTTACGAGAAAGTCATTAGGATACCTCTCCCTAAAGGAGAAACCCTTATCATACATGGTGAGAAGCCAGGAAGAAGTTTAAACATTATATCACACATAAACATTCACAAGTACCTGAAGAAGAATTGTATTGCATTCATGGCCCACGTGCTAGAACACAGAACCTGACGCTAAGCAACTCAAGGAGATTCTGGTGGTTCAAAACTATCCCGAAGTGTTTCTGGAGGAATTACCCGGTCTACCCCCTTACAGACAGGTCGAATTTCGGATAGACTTAATTCCCGGAGCGGCACCGGTAGCAAAAGCACCATATCGCCTTGCACCATCCGAGATGCAAGAACTATTCAGACAAGTTCAAGAACTTCTAGACAAAGGGTTTATTCGACCAAGTTGTTCACCTTGGGGAGCCCCATTGTTATTCGTCAAAAAGAAAGATGGGTCGTTCTGAATGTGAATTGATTACAGAGAACTGAACAAGTTGACAATCAAGAATCGATATCCCCTTCCTCGAATAGATGACTTGTTCGATCAGTTGCAGGGCGCTTCCTACTTCTCAATGATCGACCTTCGGTCAGGGTATCATCAACTAAGAATCCACAAAGGGGACACTCACAAAACAGCATTTAGAACCCGTTATGGACATTATGAGTTCTTAGTCATGCCTTTTGGACTAACGAACGCACCCGCTGTTTTCATGGATTTGATGAATAGGGTCTGTAGACCATACCTAGACAAGTTTGTGATTGTATTTATTGATTACATACTTGTTTACTTGCAAAACAAAGAAGATCACAATAGACATCTAAAGCTAGTGTTGGAGCTGTTGAAGGAGCAGAAATTGTATGCCAAGTTCACTAAGTGTGAATTTTGGATCTGGGAAGTACATTTCCTTGGTCATGTGATCAGAGAATGAGGAATCCATGTAGATCCAGCTAAGATTAAGGCAATCAAGAAATGGGTAGCCCCCAAAACCCTGACAGAAATACGACAGTTCCTAGGATTAGCTGGGTACTACAGACACTTCATTGAAAATTTCTCTAGGATTGCTCAACCATTAACATCTTTAACCCAAAAGAACAGAAAATTTCTCTGGGAAGAGAAACACGAAGAGGCGTTCCAAATCCTGAAAAACGAGTTGTGCAATGCACCAATTCTGGCTTTACCGAGAGGATCAGAGAACTTTGTAGTGTATTCTGATACGTCTCATCAAGGATTAGGATGTGTGTTAATGCAAAAAGATAAGGTCATTGCGTATGCTTCCAGACAACTCAAACCGCATGAGAAGAATTATACCACCCATGATCTAGAACTAGAAGAAATAGTTTTCGCTCTAAAGATATGGAGGCATTATTTGTATGGAACCAAGTGCACCATTTTTACCGATCACAAAAGCCTTCAGTATATCCTAGATCAGAAAATGTTAAACATGCGGCAGAGGAGATGGGTAGAGTTGTTTAGTGATTATGATTATGAGATACGATATCACCCAGGAAAGGCTAATGTAGTAGCCGACGCTCTAAGTAGGAAAGAAAGAGTGAAACCTTCCCGTGTGAGAGCTTTGGGAATGGTAATACAGAAAAGCTTGCAATATCAAATCATTGATGCCCAGGAGAAAGCGTTATTCAAGGAAAATATTCCAGGAGAAACCTTACATGGTTTGGAAAAGAGATTTGAAACCAAACCTGATGGAGATCGTTATTTCTAGGACAGGGTCTGGATTCCAAGGTTTAACGATCTGAGAGACATGGTACTAGAGGAGTCTCATCGATCTAAATACTCAATCCACCCTGGAGTAGATAAGATGTACAAGGATCTTAAAGAGTACTATTGGTGGCCTGGAATGAAAAAAGATATTGCCTTGTATGTCGGAAAATGTTTGACATGCTCAATAGTCAAAGCTGAACATCAAAAACCATCCGGCTTGTTGCAACAGCCTGAAATTCCCCAATGGAAATGGGAGCAGATATCCATGGATTTCGTTACCAAACTTCCTAGAACTGCTAAAGATCATGACTCAATTTGGGTCATAGTGGATCGACTGACGAAATCTGCTCACTTTCTCCCCATTCGGGAAGATTTCAAGATGGAAAAATTGGCCCAGCTCTACATCGACAAAACTGTTTATCTGCATGGTGTACCCCTATCTATCATTTCAGATAGAGATAGTCATTTTACATCATGATTTTGGTGGATGTTACAGAAGGCACTAGGAACCAAGATAGATTTGAGCACAACTTACCACCCTCAGACAGATGGGCAAACAGAGAGAACAATACAAACATTGGAAGACATGCTACGAGCGTGTGTCATTGAGTTCAAATGAAATTGGGATACTCATTTGCCTCTAACTGAGTTTCCTACAATAACAGTTACCACACGAGTATCCAATGTGCTCCATATGAAGCATTGTATGGACGTAAGTGTCGTTCGCCCTTATGCTAGACAGAAATCGGAGACAGACAATTGACTAGACTCGAACTTATCCAGGAAACATCAGACAAGATTGCTATCATCAAAGTTAGGCTTAAAGTTGCTAGAGATCGTCAGAAAAGTTATGCGGACAATCATCGAAAACCATTAGGATTCCAAGTTGGAGACAAGGTACTTTGAAATGTGTCGCCTTGGAAAGGGCTTGTATGTTTTGGTAAGAAAGGAAAACTAAGCCCAAGATATGTTGGACCCTTTGAGATCATTGAAAGGATTGGTCCGGTAGCATATAAACTCCAATTACCCCAAGAGTTAAGCGCCATTCATGGCACATTCCATGTTTCCAATCTTAAGAAATGTCTAGACGACGAAGCATTGATAGTACCCCTGGAGGAAATTAAGATCAATGATAAGCTAAACTTTGTTGAGGAACTGATAGAAATCTTTGGCAGGGAGGTAAAACAACTTAAACGGAGTAAGATTCCGATTGTGAAAGTTCAATGGAACTCAAAACGCGGGCCAGAGTACACCTGGGAGCGTGAGGACTTCATGAAGGAAAAGTATCCACAACTTTTCCCATGCGATGACAAACGTTGCCATAGAATGAATTTTGGGACGAAATTCTTTTTAAGTGGGGGATACTGTGACAACTGTTAATTCAGGTCATTCTCGGACTCATGCATCTTTATAAAAACCATTCATGCACAACATGCCATGGCCTAGTAGTATAAATTAGGTCAAAAATCTTGCATAAACTAGGATCCAACTAAGATCTACGACTAATATACCTTACTTACAATTCTAGTAAGTTGCTTAACTACAATAGGAAATACCAATACCATGATTAGAATGAAACTTCAAACTTTGTTACAATTGAAAAAGGGTATAAAACCCTAAAAATAAATTAAAATATTCTATTTACATTCCATTATGATGGTGAATATCAAACAATGTTCCAAAAACCCTAAAGAGCCAAAAATCCAAATTTATAAACCTTAAAGCTTAAAAACTTTATAAAATTGGCTATAACCTTCCTAATATCAAATTGTTATTAATCAAATTATGGATTATAGTCTATGAAATAAAAATTTAAATTATCAAACATTAAGCATAATTTATTAGTTAAAAACAAGATTTTTAAATAAATCAAGAATTGCTTAATAACTTTTATAAAAATAAGGGTTTTATAAAAATTAAGGAGGGAATTGTATAAAATTTGAATTTAGGAGAGAGAAGGCTTTAAGGGACTAAAAAATCTGGCCACCCCCTCTCCTCATGCCCTCTCTCTTCCCAAAACATCAATCATTAAAAACAATCTCCACTCTTCCACTTCTCTCTTCACTCTCTCTCACACTCCACCCTTTCAACTCTCAGACTCTCTTCCTCTTTCTCTCTCTCAACCCACAAAAATTTTCAGTCAAGAACACCTCTCCACACTCAAAT
Source organism: Lactuca saligna (assembly GCF_052625555.1). Classification (NCBI taxonomy): domain Eukaryota; kingdom Viridiplantae; phylum Streptophyta; class Magnoliopsida; order Asterales; family Asteraceae; genus Lactuca; species Lactuca saligna. The sequence continues at coordinate 98,489,752 of NC_136421.1, forward strand.
CTTCATCTTTTAAGGTTAATCTTCAAGGTATACACCAAAATCCTTCACCTTTCTTTACTTTTCCTTTTTGGTTTTAAAGGGTTTTCTTGTATTTCTCTTCTTTCTACACCATTCTTTATGAACATTCATGAACATGTTCATGAATATCGAGTTTGATGATGATGGTGGTAGGGTTTGACCCAAGAACAACATGCATGTTGTTTAATGGTGAAATCCAAGGACCAAAACCTATATCAAACACTAAAGTTCGGATTTTTACAAGTTTTAAAGGTTCAAACACCTTATGCTTTCAATTATTTCTTTTAAAAACATCTCTATGACAAACATATGTCCATGCATGGTCTTCAAACCGTGATGCATGTAATGAACATCAAGCTAAAGAGCTTGATGAGCAAAGTACATTGTCAATAGTGCATGTAAACGATTTTGTCTATAAAAATATCTAAATGTTCTTTTCTGTTCAAATCAAAATTTTTCCAGATTCCCATTAAGTGTATAAGAACATCTGAAAAATTTCAAGAGTTTTTATCATTCCTTTGATTTATTAAAATTGTTACAAGAAAACAAGGTCATAAATCACATAAAATACTTCCAAAGGTCTATAAATCCGGAATAAATTCGTGGATGACCCCTATGGTGAATAATGACCTCTCATTAAATTTCATCGATTTATGTTGCTTTTTGGTATGATTTTCGGTTTTCTTTTTGTTTGGGTATAATAAATCACAAAACCACTTTAGGGAGAGTGAAAATTGTATCTCACAATTTTCGCAGCCCTTACATGTGGTGGGAGACTCAGAAAAATAGTTTCAAAATTTTTCATCATGCCTTCCTAGTTTTTCCAATTTTTGGAAATTATAATGGCCTAAAAATAGGAAAAATAGTTTTGATTATCCAAAATTCATTAAATTTTACCAGAACATCATGTTGTATAGTAGGAGGTTACATAAAAATTTTGGATGATTTTTCTCTATTGTAAACTATTTTTCTCCTATTTTCTAAGGTTAAATACACTTAAATACACATAAATACCCAAAACTGGATTATACAATATGAAAACCACTTTTGGTAGTTTTCCCAGATTACTTACACTGTAAATGATGTTACAAAAAATTTTGGTAATTTATTTTAACTGTTTATTATTTATTCTTCAATTAATAATTATTTAAGAGGATAAAACAAGGAAAAATAGAAATACCCACTAGAAAATATTTTTTATATTTTTCCCAGCCTATGTATGTATAATAACAGTTAAATAAAGAGTTTGGGTAATTTTGGAAACTGTTTTCTATTTATTCCAATTTTTATTGGAATAAATGCTCAAAAATCATAAAATATAATTAAACAGCTTGGAAATCCATTTTTATATTTTTCCCAACTTAGTAATGTGTAATAACAGTAAAATAAAAAGTTTAAGAATTTTTATTCTTTGAATGCTATTTTTCGTGAATTTATGTTTTTATGAAGACTTAAAAATTTGGAAAATAGTTAACCATATCAAAAACTCAAGGAAAATTTTCTGGAAAACCTCTATTGTATTTAGAATGAAAAATACAAGGTTGACAATTTTTGGAAGCTATTTGATAATATTTTACATTTTTAGGAATTTAAAACACATTTAAATGTATTGAAACACCCTTAAATTTATATTACTAAATCTGGAAAATTAATATCCCAAAGTTGTATTAATTGCATAACTTGTAGAATTTCATCATTTCAGAAAAAGTGTAACCAATTAATATAAAATCCAATATTAGAACATAAATTGGCATTTCACTATATGTAGAGTTTAGTATATTAGCATTAGATTTCGACATGGAAACTCACTAGTGTGTGTTTGATGTCGTAGGATCCCGGTATTAAGACGTTGGTGTATTTCGAGGCACCACTTGTATCTACTCGAAACATTGTGAGTATTCACGGACTCCCCTATTTTCAGTTTTTATGTTTTGGGGTGGAAAAGCATGTCCAGAAAAACTATTATTTGCATGTTGTATTTAAATTGATTTGTATCAAACATGATTGCTATTGTATTGCTATATCTCTCTATGTATGTCTATCCAACACGGAACATGAGAACTTATCGTACTAAGGCCCTTCCCTTATCTCTAACCATTAACTCTTTGAGCCAATGGTCATTATGGATAGCGCTATTAGGAATTGACAACTCCTCACTCGCCCTATTGCTGGAGTGCATGATACCATATTCATCTATGGAACGATAAGCATAGATCTTGATAAGGCTTCAGTCATAGGTTTGGTTGAGACTCATTGTTTGTTCATACACATACAAACTCGTTTCTCGTTATAGCAATAAACTTGTTATCAATAATAGCAATCAACTTTGTTTCTCATTAAAGCAATGTACTTGTATTTATGAATAGCCATATTCCAAATCTTGATTTTATAAACTTGTGAACTCACCAACTATTATCATAGTTGACACTCGTTTTACATGCTTTTTCAGTAAATAATTAGTAAGTGGATATAAAGATTCATCATCCTAGAGCATGCTGCATCGTGTTGAAATTATTTATGAAGTTATATTTTGAACAATGTTATTTTGGAAAAACTTGTACTTGTTTCTTTTAAGCTATGGGTTGCAAACTTTTGAATATTGCTATGGTGATGTATCTTTATCTTTTGCAATGAAACCGTTATCGTTGTCATATCTTGCGTTTCCGCTTTAGCGGGGTGTGACATGATTTTCCCACCTAACTTGCTCCAACCTCCTCTTCCTTCAAGCCCTCTCCTTCAAAATCTTCAAATCAAGCTTCACACACTCGAATTAGGGACTCAATAAGACTGTAAAGAGACCCAAGGGAGGCTAAAGACCCTTAAAATAGGGACACAAACCTAGAGAATTAGGGTTTCACTTGCCAAATCCTACTCGTCGAGTCCCACTAGTGGACTCGTCGAGTCGGTCACTTAAGTCATGATCCAATCCCGCTGCTACTCGATGAGTAGGGTAACCAACTAGTCGAGTAGGGCCAAAACCAAGAAACTATAATTTGAACAATACCTGAGAATCGGGGCGTTACATATTACCTAATCAATGTGTCGGTTAACCACACATGCTCTATTGATACATGATTAACATCAAGCTACCCTTGTCCACCCTTGTTAGTCCAAAATTAGTGTGCCAATTAACCACACATGCTCCACTAACAACTTAACAAGGTTCAAAGTGCAATTTCATAAAATAGCACCATTTTGACATTTTTCCAAAAGTAACTAAGATTGAGAATTTATAAAAGTTTAGTTACTTTATAATATCATTACACTTATTAATGAGGATTAATGTCTTATCCTACCCGTTCGGCTAACGACCCTCCACTAGTCAAGAGTGTTGTGGGTAAGAGTGGATACCCAATGACGGTCATATTATAGTTCGCTTCCTTAAACATCCCTTATAGTCTACCTTCGTGAATGAGGCCTACTAACGGTAAGAATGACTTGTCTTATACAGATATATAAGTATTAAACTTTAATATTATAATAGTATAGGGTTGAATTTTAAACTATTAAACTTCTAGGATTTGGAATTAAAGTTTCATAAAAGAGACTTTTCAAATTCCAAAACTTGAGGGAAAGTTTTGAAACTCTTCAAAACCTCTTGAGTTTTAGAATTTATGTTAAATAAATGAGACTTTCCAAGTTCCATAACTTGAGGACAAGCTATGAAACTCTTCAAGATCTTTGGAATTCTATAACTTAAAAAGTTAATGTTTCATGAATGAGATTTTTCATATTCCATAACTTGAGGATAAGTTATGAAACTATTCAAAAAACATTTAGATCAAATTTAACTAATAAAATTATCATATAATTTATCATTTACCAATTTGACCTAATACTAGTCATATAGCAAGATAATTTCAAATTCTACAAATAATTAGTTTTCACAAAATCAAATAATTATCTTAAAATTTGACAATCATCATGTTATTGGATGGGGATAACTACTACCATATTATTAAAATCAAATTTTATGAACTAAAACAATTTGTGGTAATGATCCTAATCAAAAACAGGCCAAAAGCTCAAAAATTATGCCATCAGATGATCCAACTCGTCGAGCTAGTCAATGGACACATTGAGTTCATCATCATATGATCCAACTTGTTGGGTTCCATTATGGACTCGTCGAGTTGGGCCTGGAAAAATCCATAATTGCCATTTTTTCAACTTTTAAAATTAAACAATTGCATCAGTATAATAGAAAACACCCATGGCTCTGATACCACTGTTGGGTTTTATGTACTCTAACATCCCTATGGTGCACATACAACCCTAATGCTTTGGATCTAAGTTTTCTCTAATTATGCATGCAATATTTATTTTCCAAAGCATGAAGCCTAACTAGCATACAAAAATGATATTTGAATCATAAAAAACTAGTTAGAATATTACATTTTGATGTAGCTTGTAGAACTTGGCCTTAAAAGAGCTTAGCACCCCAAGTGTGATGCCTCAAACAAGTCACAAACACCAATAAACAATTAAAGGACAATGAGAGAGATTTAGGAGCCATAAAATCAGCTAGCCCTTCTTGGAATGCAAGTGGTCACCGATTTTAGGGCTTAGGGTACACATTTATAGTGTAGAATTCCAAGAATCATTTGTAACCCTAATTCTTACACTTAAGCTTATGATCCAACAATTGATTTGGACTAACACTTCATGGACTAACTCATAAGCTTAGCCCATCACAAATCAATCATGGATCATTATCCCAAACCATATGTATCACTGATTTACATAATCAGTCCCCGTTAATTTTATTAGTCTCTTTTAATCACTAAATTATTTCCAAATTAATTCTTGATCAATACTAATTAAATAATATGATTTCTCAATTAATGTATTATTCTTATAATATATTAACAAATAACAAATAACCTCTTTCTCAAATATCCATCCTATCAAATTGTTCTGGTGAAAGCAACCTGAAATAGACCATGCTACTATCGGGTCAAGTACATACCAATTATAGTTATGGGGTTAGACACCTAATCCAACAAATAGAACCTTGAAGTAACATTGTTTGTAAACTTCTAGTAGGATATTCTTGTTTTACATCTATGTGTGACCCCCTAATATAACCGTATTACCAATTAGAGGTAGAGTGCGTCATTTTACCAGACTATATAGACCAAAATCCAAACACTGCAACGACCACCATCATATTTATATAGATAATTTTTACTTAAATCCGAGACAACTGCTATAAATGATTATAAAAAGCAAGCAAAATGCAATAAATGACAATGAAATGGAAGTAATAAAATATTTTTTTGAAAGTACAATGCTACTAAAACTATAATTTTGGATTTTTTTATAAAAAGAAAAAACCTCACATCTGATTGGACCTGGTACCGATAGACATGAATAAACTAAAAGATTAAAAAATAACTTAGTAGTCAAGAGACCTGTCATTTAATGCATTAATCTCTAACAATGCCTGTTAATTCAGATTAGATGATCAAATTGATAAAATAAACTTTACACTTAATTAATTCATGCAAATGATGACTATTGGTGCTACGCATTTCAGGTGCCTAGAGGTTCTATTCCAACTATCCATAATCAGAATGGAACCTGATCGGATTCATGAGACCACTTATAACTCTATCATGAAGTGTGATGTTGTTGGAGCATGAAAATTCCGTACAAATAATGAGTTATAGTTAGTTTATTTATTTCCCTTTATTTGTACTTTAGGTGTTTTTCTCTCTCCTATATAAAGGGAGAGTTGATCATTTTCTTAAGTGCACTTCAAAATGTACCTTTTTCTATAGAGAGAGAAAGTGGGGGGATCTCTCCCACCCATGTATTGTAATGTTATATTTTATCTCTCTTTTCTAATCTATGGTATTTCTCATCATATGTTCTTCATGTTCTTCATTTTTATATTCGTTAAATCTGCAGATATTATTCTTCCGCGTCCACCAATAGTTCAAAATTTCTTTCAACAAGTGGCAGCAGAGCCATACCTTGAAGGTTCAAGCGACTAGTTCAAGGGAATGTCTCCCGTTCGGTGATTATCTTGAAGATTTTTCGGATTTTGCAAGAATTTCCAGGTTCAAACTGGAAATTTTGTGATGAGTTTTTTCTATTTTCTAGTGTTGATTCTTGCTTAGAAGAATAAATTTGTTGTTGATGTTCGTTCAAATTTTCTGCTGAAAATCGTGTTCTTAATGTTTTTATTTTTCTGTTGAAGAAATGAAGGAAAATGGGAGAATAAATTAATTTTTGTGGTCTCTAAAACTGTTGAAGAATCTGCTACAAGAGATTTTTATTCTTGGAAATGACACACAAAGTTTGGGCATTTATTGATAAAGTTGGAGCATTTTTCTTGAAGACTTTTCCCAGCAACTTTTGTTCATCCAAAAGGTATGAGCTTCTCTTGTTCATAAACAAATTGTTGTTGTAGATTTTTATGAAGAATGTATGGACATGAGTCTTTGGTTTTCATAAAGCCACATGTCCTTGTTACTATTTTTGGTAAAGAGTATACAACTTTTATTCACCTTCCCAAGATAAAACCATGTGACTTGACCAATCTCATCAACTTTTGTCCCCTTTAAACCACTTGCATACTCATCTTTTTGCCATCCCAATATCTCTTTTGACCGAAAATGATTTAAAAAAGATTTCCCTCATTAAAATATGAATAAATGGCCTTTTTTGTACCATTTTTTCATAAAAAATAACATTTTTCATCATTTCTCCAGCCCTTCTTGAGCCCCTGAACCACAACCAAAAACCACCTACCGGAGCCTCCTAAGAAGCCTCCCTGCAGCCCTTCATAGCCTTGGTACCACAGCCCCTCTCACGCCTAAGTACCACAACCTCTTAGTCCAAACCGAGGATTTGTAGCCTTCTCTTTGCCTGCTGTCCAAAGTCTGCTAATCTGCAAATGCCCTCTTCTTGCCTTCGGACCGAAACCCTCTCTTTTATCGGAGCTTTTGGACCGCAACTATGCTCTTCTTCTCGGACCGCAACTTTGACCACAAACTCCTTCATCGCTAACCGTAAGCGACCTTAGCAGTTGCTTCTGCGCCTTTTGACCGCAGTCGCTTCTGCTCCCACACTACCAAAGTCTTCATCGACTACAGTCTTCATTCTCAAGCTAGCCTCATCCGCACCCACCCCTTCCATCTGCACCCTTCTTGCCTCCGGTCCTCCCTCTTCTCAACTCTGACCCTCTTCCTCCTTCAACCTCCTTTGTTTAGCCCTCTTCTTCCAGCCTCCCACACTCCTTCCTCCTCCTTCCCCCTTCCTCCTTCCTTCTTTCCTTCCCTCCTTCCCTCTCATCACCCCTTTTTTTTAGACGTCTTTTTACTTTTTTAACTCTTTTTTTTTCACCAAATTAAAAAAAAAAAATTCCAGCCAATTTTTTTATTATTTATTTTTTTAATTAATTTGTTTAATACCAATTTTTTTTAACACCAATTTTTTTTATTTAGCCAATTTTTTTATTAAAACCAATTTTTTTAACACCAATTTTTGCCACAACCCAACCTTGGATGATCACATTGGTTCACTTCATGCCGATTATTTTGGAAGACTTCTATTCTTTCTGTGAATATTACTCCATACCGCAGTCGGACTTCATATTATTCTTTGTAACGTTTGCACCGCAACGGCGACTGATCAACAAAGTTGTTTCGTATTCTACATTTTATGAGATTTTTATGACTTTTCACTTTTGATCTACGGTTGACGAACCATGTATCCTGAGCATGTTGACTTTATTTTCTATTGAAGACCACTTCGAGAGGTCTGGCACCGCAATTTGGGTATATGATATCTTTTCGGCACAACATAGATTATTTTTTCATGCAGAGTTATTCTCATTTCTTTGGTATTTGTTCGAGCAGTTTTTAGCAACTAAATCACCCAGCTACAGATGACCGCAAAGTATCTCTTTTACTCTTTTTCTCGTGTCTTATCGAGACCCTTCATATATTTAGGGAGAGTCTTCTTAACTCTTGGTATCCAACACTCTCCTTCCCGATGATATATTTATATTTGATAACCGGTCTTTGGTTATCAAATGTAAGGAGAGAATATTATGATATCATCCGGATATGGTTTTTATGATTGTTTGAGTTTGGATTTTTGAAGACTTCTAAAGACAATGATTTTTTTAGTGATGCGATCTGGCACTTATTTTTGGTCTTCCAGATCAAGATTTTGGCATTACTAGATGTTTCGCGGTTCCGGATTATTTATTATTCGAACTCCACGACAGGATTATTCTTTGTGTTTGCATCCAGTTCAGATACTATGATTTCTCGAGTTTGGATTTGTGATATTTTGAAGACGAAAATTATTTTGGCTATGTGACGTGGAACTTATTTTTGATCTCTTAATCAAATTTTTGGCATTGCTAGACCATGTCTTTGGACTCGCATTATTTATTATCCGGACTTCATTTTTGAATGCTTCATATTTTTAGCAGGTTATTCTTTGAAGAATTTTGGGTGTATTATGATTCGAGAACTAGAGATGTTTTTCAAACTTTTTGAAATCAAAGTGTTTCTTTTATTTGATCTTCTACTTGCTAATGGTTCTTATGACTAGTTTCAAGATTTGGATCTTATTTTTATGCTTCATTGGTGGTGCTTTGAAGTTGAAGACCTTCACTATTTAGATATTAATGTCTAATTTCAGACATCACAGACACTTTAGAGTTTCAGAGACATTTCAGCATTTGGTTTTCATTATGTTTCATTTTATTATCACACTTGCTAGTCGGATTACTGTATTATAGCATTTTTATCACTTCATTTGTATCTCTCATAATTTGTAATCATCTAAGGAGAGATTGTTGGAGCATGAAAATGCTCTACAAATAATGAGTGATAGTTAGGTTATTTATTTCCCTTTATTTGTATTGTAGATGTTTGTCTCTTTCCTATATAAAGGGAGAGTTAGTCATTTTCTTAAGTGCAGTTTAAAATGTAGCTTTTCTATAAAGAGAGAAAGTGGTGGGATCTCTCCCACCAAGGGAGAGTCTTCTCTCCCACCGATGAAAATACATGGGTGACCCATTTAATGTAATGTTATATTTTATCTCTCTTTTCTAATCTATGGAATTTCTCATCATATGTTCTTCATGTTCTTCATTTTTATATTCGTTAAATCTTGATATATTATTCTTCCGCATCCACCGATCGTTCAAAAGTTCTTTCAACATATGTGGATATCAGGAAGGATTTGTATGGTAAGATTATTCGATTACATAGATTATAACTTATTAATTTCAAGTAAACTTTAAAAAATCTTATGCATTTGATTGATGCATTTTGTTTCGCATTCAGTGAAAATAGACATTTCATTAGAATCATGTGATGATCCAATATATTTTAAAGCTTCAAAACTGTAATTGAATAAACCATGCTAATAACTTAATAGATAATAAAATTTAACACAAATCTAGCTTGAAGCGCTATTATAATGTAATTTGAAACATATGCATTGAACCGATGCATAACAATAGAGCGATTTATTTATTTTTCTGAAATTCATCAACTAAATCAAATAAATATAATCGCAAAATAATTAGAATCCAAATAACAACATGATTGAACTATGTCTGATAATCAATTATCTGTATTTTTTGCAACTTCAATAATTTACATGGATAATCTTATGATTTCAATCTACAAGAATCGATAGATGAACCAATTGTTGAAGATATTATATAGAATCACGAGAATGTATATTGTCCTTCCGGTAAGGTTTTTGCTATAATCGATTAACTCAAATGAATCCAACAATGTTATTGAGTTCGTTGGTTTGCAATATAACAATCAATAACAACCATTTGTAAGCATTCTAACTCCGTAAAAATGTAAAAATGACTGAAACACTATGGTATTTTCTCATATCTATATTACCCTATCACCATTCTTTATGTCTCACCCCCTATAATGTTGGCTATTTCTTTTTCTTTATTTTTGCAATTAGGATACATTTTTGGGACTACCAATGTGGATGAAGCTGAGCTTGAATGGAGGGTATTAGGATTTATGAAATGATCTCAGGTAAAAAACAGGTCCTTAAAGCTAAGGTTGTTGTTGTTCTTTTTGTTATCGCAGGGTAAAATATGGATCTGATGCATTGGAATTGTCTTTTGTTGATTTTTTGGTTTCATTTTCATTTTTTGTTGTTTTGTAGATATGTATATGTCTTGATTTCGATTTATCACAACGTGATAGGACGATTTTCTAACCAGATCTGATGTAGTGAATTAGGTTGAGGAACTAAATCTTTCACCAAAGTTCTTTTTTACGTTAGTGCAATAATAAGGTTAACTAAAAAAAACATGTAACGACCATACACAAAAGGTTAGAGATTTACTTATTTCTAAAAGCATAATTGGTGTTTCCATTTTTATTTTGTAGATGATTTTGAATTTACTTGCGTCTCCTGTGTAGATTATCGCAAACAAGAAATCCATCGAATTTGGTAATTCGTCTGAAGCACGTTGGTACATATAGTTCTATGTGATTGGTAGCACAACACGATTAGTTGATTGGTTGAAGAATATAACTAGCTTAAATAATATGCTAATAAGTGGAAATACACATGTACGTGATTTCTCTTCTACTTCTAGCATTTAGAACCTGGTTAGGATGATTTGGTATCCAATGTAAATGAAATAAAGGTTTGACTACCCTTTTTTGACTTATTTCTCTCAGCCTAATTTAAAGCTTAGATTAAATGATAAAATTTGCCTCGAGAAAGATTAATGATTGACTAAAATGAAAAAATATAACAAAATATGCCCACATTAGTCTATTTTTATCATTATCATGTGTAAAATAAACCAATTCTTTTTGGATGTTTTTGGTCAATTTGGTCATCCACTTTTATAGCAGAAAATAAAGAATTTTCCTATTATGTATTAATGAAACTTGGGTATTGAAGAAACTAAATTTATCAAAAAAAATTGGCCTTTTTATTACTCATTCTGTTTGTCATGGTCTGGTGTGTGGAAAAAACGGACCGTTAACCGAATAATAGCTAAATCGGGTAGGTTAGGCGGTTTTTGGGTTAAACGGTTTGGGTTAGTCGAGTTGGTGTTTATCACCAAACCGTAATCAGATCAGATTATATGGTGAAATCAGTTCAAAAAAGTAAAATCAACTCATTTTAGCTTAAACTTTAGGTACCATATTTCTCTAATTCGTTATTTTGTTATAGGGTATACATTTGAAATTTTATGTTTTTTCTTGATCTTGAAGTTTTTGGTCTAGCAAACATGTCTCCCCTCTAGAAATTGGCTTCTAAAAAGTGACAGACAACCACTACAAAAAATATGTCATTTAGTGGCACACAAAAAGTGCCACCAAAAACCCAAAAAATGTCACTAAAGGCTTCTAAGAGAATCTGCAGCACATATAATAAGTGCCACTAGAAACGCTCCCACTAAAACCCTTTAGTGACACTTTTAGCTTTTGTCGCTGCAGTTTTTTAAGCTTTTAGTGACACCTTTTTATTTGTCACAATAGAAGAAACGTTTTTTGTGGCACATATTCTATGCTATTTTGTGCCATTGAATGCTCATTCAATTCAAGATTTCAAGCTACTTTTAATTATACATTTTAAGACTTTAGTGACACTTAATTATTTGTCATAATACAAAAACTACTTTGCGGCACCTTTTACACCCATAAATACTCCATGAGATTTTATAATTTAGGCTATTTATATCTACATAATTTTTTATCTATAATATAAAATATAGAACAGTTAAAGTGCAGCACATTAAACATAATAAAATTTCCATTGTTTTTTATCAATATTTTTGAACTTTTTGAATCAAATATGTCAAATCAAAAGAAAAAATTTTTGAAACTTGATTGTAGATAAACTTCTTCCCCAAACTTCATACTAGGTTGAATAACTCGTGTTATCTCATACTCTATAATCAATACTAGCAATTTCCTGTCCAAAAATAAACAAAGATGATTCAAAATATAGTTAAATAATACATTTTATAAAATAAATAATAAAACCATGTCGATAAGAACAAACTGGAGACAAAAGCAATAGAAAGATAAGCTGCAAAAATAAACTGCATTAGGTATACAAGAGAAAGATAAAACAAATGTCAAGGTCCATATTGGGAAAGGAATCTGCATACACATGCAAAATATGGAACATGTTTAAAGCTTGTTGGCAACACACAAGATGAAATTATCATGTTATCAAGATTGACCCTCACTATGTTGTAATTTTATTCGTGTTCTTAATAATCTTAAATCAAGAAATTTATTTTTTATCCTTTAATTTTGCAACTATTACCCGTTGTAATTGGATGTGGCTTAGCCTTTTTGGATTAAAGAACAACATAGGCCTGGATGTTATGGTGCAAATATAAGAAAAAATGGCAAAATGATTTTTTTAGGGGTATGTCAAACCTGTTAGATATGCTCAAACTAACAACAATAGCACAAGGATATTAATATGTCACTTGACTATTTGAAGCCCTGGTGTAATAAAGATTTAAAAGGGTATTATGGTCTTTTCTTGGAATCTAATGGTTCGAAGACTAGGCATACTAAATTACTAATTAATCTATTCCTAATTATGTCAATATTGATTTAATTCCTTCACATTTGCTAAAAATGCACCAAATTTATCATATGATAATTTGTCCCAAATGAAAGTAAAAAAGAGTGATAGATGATTAGCAGCAACAATAAGAACGAGTCAAATGGAGAAAAATGAAAATTAGGGTATAAAGGTAATTTCACCTCACTTGTTTAAAAAAAATTACCATCCACTCGAGTGCATCCTGCAACAAGTACAAAGTAGTGCACATTAGTGTCATTATGACCACTAAAATAAACATGCTTTTGAATGATTAAGTTAGGACTATTAAATGAACCCTTTTAACATATAAGTAGGAAAGATTAATGTTACTAAATAGCAACGAACTTTTTAATAAGTCCCATAGACTCATGGAGTCACTCCACTTAATCAAACGTTGACCAATTTTACAGGCACCATGCTAAAGGGATGTCCATATGGTCAACTAAGCAAAAAAAAGAAGGTTGCCTTTAACATGACACCATGTGAATACCACATCATTCTGACCGATCAACATTGGACTGACTAGTAAATTTAGATATGTAACACAAATTTTGATAGTTATAAGGTACTATTGAGTGAAATTATTGCATACACATACACATATGTGATATATTCTAGTTATTTTTTGCGCGAAATTGATGTTGATGAGTTATCCGAAGGTAATTTCGACCTTATCATGTTTAATAAACAAAAGTATAGAATTCCAAAACTCAAGAGATTCATCTTCAACTAGAAAGATTGCAAATGCAAAGTGCAATTACTTACAAAACTTTCTACTAAGATGTAGAGGTTTATAAAAAATTTCTACCAGGAATCGACTAAAGGAACGACTATCTGATTTTACAACTTCCTTTAAATTATTGCACTCGACGGCGCTGTTTAGATTTAAAAACTAAAAAAGAATAAAGAGAGCCAAATCCGGTGATTAGAGTGAAGAAAATAATACCTAATTGAAGTCGAGTGGAGAATAGAGGGAGATTTGTTGGCTGAAGTTTAAATCTGCGGTGCACAGTGGTGCAGCATAGCAGTGGTGGTGATGCGATGTCGGAGGTGGAAGCAATGAGCGCCGATGGCTGCTTTGTGGTGGTGTTAGGTATGGGAGAGAAGAGAGTGACGAGATTGGGGGGAAAATATTGTTCAAACTCCGCTCTCTAACACATACGAAGTAAAAGGGATGCGTATAAGAAATTGGGGAAACACCAAATTTATTATTGCCGATTCACTTTCGTTGGGTTAATAAGAACCATGAATTTAATTTCTTTTGTAGCACATATTTAATTTCTTTAGTGCCACAAAATAAATCAATAAAATCATTCCATACAACTTTAACCGTATATAAAAACATATGAGTATATGACACAAAATATAGAGTTTTAGTGGCATTTTAAATTTTATATGTCATTATTAAATACTAATATTAGTGACATAAATTGTTAAGTGCCATTAAATCTATTAATTTTATAGTGGCATATAAATTATGCCACTAAAAACATACTATAGTGGCATAAAAAAGATATGTCATTAAAAACATATGCCACTAAATATCATTTTTTTTGTAGTGAACGCTTTGTTTATAACGTACCATCATATTCTTATTCATAGATTTGTACAAATTTCAGGATTTATGCAAAAAAGATTTGCGGGTTTTTTGTTATCTCACACCCTACATAGACACCAAAATAACAACATGTTCATTTTTATCATTTGTATTCTTAGTTATTTATCTTTATTTCACAATTGATTATTTTGTTTGATGGAGTCATGCTATTGCAACTGAATGTTAGGATGGTCTTCTTTCTCTTTGTGGTTGACATTGTCCCAATCCGGATATAGATTAGTATGGTGCTACAAGTCCATGCGATACTTTCAAAGCCTTTAAAAGAGGTGTTGTCAATGGAAACAGAGGTTGATGATGTTGCATTGATATCAACAGATAACAATGGGACATATATCCTTATTTCTCATTATGCACATGTAAAATATTAGATGGTAGAGCAATTTTGATAGAGAAAACAAAATTTGATAGATAAATGTATTTGCGGTGAAGATTTTATTGTATGTATGTGTGTTTGTGTGTGACAGTTTAATATACTGGAATGATGTATATAACAATTTTACTTGGAAATGATGGCTTATTAGTTATTGATATTTTGGTTTAACGGAAACATTTTACAGAACCCTTTTAATTAAATAGCTATTAATATCTTTTCTGTTACAATACATTAAGTGTCTAATGTCGATTGGTTTGTAGATGTATACATATCAAATTTTTTTGTTGCCTTCGAGTATTGTTGATTTTAAAGAAAAAGTTTTGATCAACTCTTAAAAGTGAAGATAAGTTTAGTTTATTATAATATATTCAATCGACACTCGATGATATCAATAGTTTAGTAAATGATTATATCAAACGTAATGGCTTTTATTAATTATTATAAAATATTTTTTCCTTCTAGCTCAGTTTCATTTATAATCAAATATTATTAGTGACGCTGGTATTTCTAGGTTTTTTTTAAGTCACTATAGAAATATTATTAATTGGCTTCTCCAACTAAATTAGACAATTTGTTTGAACAATAGAAATTCATTTAAACAAGACAAAACTGCACAAATGGTCCCTGTGGTTTGCTGAAAATTGTCACTTTGGTCCAAAAATGTTTGGACTAGCACCAGAGGTCCAAACTTTTCATTTTGTTGCGAGTTTGGTCCAATTTGGTTTGAACTTTTTTATAAAGACGATTTTGCCCCTGATTATTTAATATTTTAATTTTTGTTTTATTACAATAATTAAAAAGAATTAAAAGAAAAGAAAAAAGAACATACTCTGTCTCTGTCTCTCTCTCTCTCTCTCTCTCTCTCTCTCTCTCTCTCTCTCTCTCTCTCTCTCTCCAAAGTAGACGAGCACCAGAGGTTATACAACCTTGTGATCGATCGACACTCCCCGGAAATCCCCTTCTAGCCTCGCCTCTCATACCTCTCTCTCTCGAACCAACCGTCACACCCGCTTCTTCTTCTTCTTCTTCTTCTTCTTCTCCTGTCGAGCAAAACCCACCGAGGACCTCGTCTTCTTTATTGTTGTTGCTCGTGGCACCTCATCGGGACCCCCAAATGAACCTTGTTTTCGATTCCTCTTCCTGTTTCAAACCAACACTGGAGGCGTGTGGTCTACTGTCGTTCTCTTCTAACAATCGCTCGGGGATGAGAAGGCCAAATCGGAGACCAAATTTGCAGAGATTGGCACTCTGCCTGTGTGTGTCTAGGGTTTTTTATTGGGGGTGATAGAAGGTTAGAGAAGGAAGATTCTGATGCTAAAACGACTTCATCTTTGTTCGAAGCAATCCCGACGATCTCGATTCTCAAATCGCCTCTCTCTACAACTTCTTTACAAACCCTTCTCAGATCTTACACCGATGAAGGTTTGGCGCTAAACTCGACTGATGTCCTTCTAGTTTTTTGAAACCCTAGCTATTCAGATCTGTTGTGGTGTTTGTGTGTGTATGTGTGTTTAATCTCTCGTTTGTCTTGTTCGAGTTTGTGTGTGTGTTTAATTTGTATGTGTGTGTGTGTGTGTTTGTGTTGTATCTGTTGAAAAATCGATGGATGTTTGTGTTGATCTGTGTTTGCTCATCAGATTTCATTTTTATGTGTGTGTGTTCATTTGATCTGATTTTGTGTGTGTGTTCATCTGATTTCATTTAGGTGGAGATGGATATGACAAATTGTGGTTGTGGCAGGCGGTCGTCAAACAATGGTGGTGGAGGACAATGGTCGAATTGTGGAAGTGGCGGAAGATATTCTTCAGCATTCTTGAGGAAGAAGAAGAAGATGGGTGAGAGAGAGAAAGAGAGAGAGAGAGAGAGAGAGAGAGAGAGAGAGAGAGATAATATTTTCTTTTTTCTTTTAATTTTAATTCTTTTTAATTGTTGTAATAAAAGAAAATTAAAAATATTAAATAATCAGGGGCAAAATCATCTTTATAAAAAATTTCAAACAAAATCGGACCAAATTCGCAACAAAATGAAAAGTTTTGACCTCTGGTGCTAGTCCAAACATTTTTGGACCAAAGTGGCAATTTTCAGCAAACCACAGGGACCATTTGTGCAGTTTTGTCTTTAAACAAACTAACATCTTATTTTAAATGTAGTTCAATATTTATATATTTAATATGATATATTTTCACCTTTTCAATTTAAAATGAAACAAATAAAATGAAAATTTTTCATCAACTTAACATTATTTGTTAAATGAGATTAAACGTCCTTTCCCACCAAATAAACAGTAATAGACGGAAATTACCACTTGCTGCCCGTCTAGATACAATTGATCGTCGAAAGGAACAAATCGCCGGAAAAAAACAAATCGCCGCCGTCGCATTGTGCGGGTACGCTACTAGTTATATGCAATATACAATTATTTATAAAATGTAATAGCTTGTTTTGTATTACACACACCAAAAAAAAACGATTATTGTAATAAGGTACCAGTGCGTTGATGTTTAAGATCTGAATGCCAATATTATTTATTATCATAAAATATAAGACCAAATATATAAATTATAAAAATAAGACGTTAAATAACAAAATGCCAACAAAAAGAAGAAAGAAAAATATCATCATATATTTATATTTATTGACTAAGGGACATTGCATTAGTTATATGCAATATACAATTATACGTACTCAACAGCGATCAAAAAAAATTACTAATCGGTAGTTTGATCGGATCTGAATTTTAAGAGGCGGGGAGAAAATAGTAAGGAAAAAAAATGACTGTGCAACAGAAAGAGAAGAGGGAAATGTTTGTTCAAAGATTAAGTTATATGCTATAACACATTCTTTTTTCTTTTAGATACAACTAATTTTCTTAAAAATTAAAAGTTTCGGGATCAATTAAGAAACTATCAAATGAAAATTAAAAATTTATCTCTTAATAAAAAATAAAAAACTACTTAATAACCTTAATATATATATATATATATATATATATATATATATATATATATATATATATATATATATATATATATATATATATATATATATATATATATATATATATATATACCAATGAATCAATTGTGATTGTTGGAAATCATAATAATCAATGGCCAAGAAAATAAATATACACTTGTACATTGGACGCACACATACCAGATTACACCAAAAAAATTCACATCCTTCCCAAAAAACTCATATCTTTTTTTTTCGTTTACATTTTTAGGCCATATTTTTTATCGAAAAAAAAAAAACCGAATACACCGTTGTTCACGATTTTTTTTCCTTTTTCCATAAAGATTTATGCTGATATATAAAACACGAATTATTTTTTGAAAAAAATCCATTTCATTTTGTTATTTTTTTCAATATTTTAAGTTTATTTTTATAAAAAAAAAATTATACCAACAATAATAATTTTTTTGTACTCTATTAATAAACATCAACACATATTAAAAAAAATAAAAAATATATATATAAAAAAACTCGAGCAGTTTTGATTCTCACTTTTAATCTAAACTGTAAATATTTCAATTTTTAACATTTACAATGTGAATTTGAGGTACTATTTTAACTATTTGATCATTCACAAATTAATTTAGTGAAATTTGCATATAAATCGAAATATATTCAATGTAGCTTTATAATATTATAATGTTTTCATTACTCATAAATTAGTTTTGTAAAATCAATAAATGGATTTATTCACATTGTGAATCTGACTTATTATTATTCACACTGTGAAACTGAGCGGGTTCACAATATGAATCTGAGCAGGTTCATAATGTAAATCTGAACTTATTCACAATGTCAATTTAGATAAAACTACAAAAAGGTCCTTATGGTTTCTCATTTTATGTGGTTACGGTCCAAACGTTTGAAAAGTTACAGATTTGGTCGTTTTCAACAAGTTTTGTTGTGGTTTTGGTCCCTCATTCGTTAAGTTTAACTGGTTGGTTGTTAACTTCCTTAAAATGACAATTTTATCCCCAGTGACCATTTTCGCAGTTTTGTCTTTTACCATACTATAAGGACCATTTTTGCATACATTCTTTTTTATTTTATTGAACTATTATATACGAATAGATATTGTTTTTAATATATAATATTATATATTAATAAATATTGTTTTATTGGATTATTAATTTATATTTAGTTGATTTTTTTAACTTTTTTTTTGTTTAAGTAATTCTTTTTTATTGTATTATTATATATCAATACATATAGTTTTTAATATAACATAAGGTAAATGGTACAAAAAACACTCTTTTTACATAGAAATTCGATTTTGACACTGTGTTTTCCACTTTGTTACAATTTTGACCACTTGACCGATTAACCAGGTTACATGCTGACGTGACATGATGACGTGTCAGTTTTGATGATGTGGCATGCTGACATGATATGCTGACGTGGCATGATGACGTGTCAGTTTTGATGATGTGGCATGCTGACATGATATGCTGACGTGTTAAAATTGATTTTTTTTTCCACAAAAAACACTAAGTTTTCACTTTTTTTCGATTTTGACACTAAGTTTAATTTTTTATTTCAATTTTGACAGTATGTTTTTTTTGTTCCAATTGAACATAATTTATCAAATTTTGTTCAATTTTATTTATTTTCCATTTGAAACCGTATAAATATATTTTTTTTGTTACTTTTTTAAACCGTATAAACATATTTTTTTCGTTTAAAAACCACATTTTTATTTAAATATAAGGTGTTTTTTTCTTACATTCAAAGCATTAGTTAGATCATGATAATCAAACTAACCATAAGCTTCTAATAAGATGTACAATTTTGATGGGTTGCAAGCTTGATATCTGAGTTTTGATCGACTACACGCCTCCAAACCTCCAAATACATTTTAAAGTTGCATATTTAATATAAAATATAATTTTTATATAACTAATACATATTTATACATAAAAATATGGTTTGAGTGTAAAAAAAATGTATTTATACAAAACTATAGTTTTTAAATGAAAAAAACCATATTTATACGGTTTAAATGTATTAAAAAAATATTTATACGGTTTCAAATAGAAAATTTTCAACATTGAACGAAATTGGAAAAAATGATGTTCGATTTGGAACAAAAAAACATAGTGTCAAAATTGAAAAAAAAAATTAAACTTAGTGTCAAAATAAAAAAAAATAAAAAAATGAAAACTTAGTGTTTTTTGTGAGAAAAAAATTCAATTGTGACACGTCAGCATATCATGTCAGCATGACACGTCATCATACCATGTCAGCATGCAACCTGATTAATCGGTCAAGTGGTCAGAATTGTAACAAATTGGAAAACACAGTGTCAAAATTGACACAACAAAAAAAAACACTGTGTCAAAATCGAATTTCTGTGTAAAAAGAGTGTTTTTTGGGTCATTTACCCTATAGTATATAGATGATAATTAATATTATATTATTGGATTATTAATATTTTTAGTTTATTTTTGTAATTCCTTTTTTTAATTATTTTTTATTGGATTATTACTTTTAATTTATTATTTTATGCATATACTAAATATTGTTTTATTAGATCATTAATTTATTTTAGTTAATTCTATTTTTTTTAGAACTTTTTTATCGAAGTAATTCATTTTTATTGAACTAATATATATATATATATATATATATATATATATATATATATATATATATATATATATATATATCGGTACATATAGTTTTTAATATATAATATTTATATCATAATAAATATTATATTATGGGATTATTATATATTACAAAACATTATTTTATTGGATTATTAATTTCTTTTAGTTGATTCTTTTTATGGTTTCAGCAGCCACAAGTTCCGATTTTGCTCCTGCTTCCGTCAATCTCGACGTTTAAATCGTTGTCCTTAGATCCCATCGATAGAAGTTGTAACGGTGGTGTTCGGCGAAAGAGTCGGGTGGTGTCGGTAGCGAATGGTAGATAACGAAAGCAACAGCACCCGAAGGCTACCCTCCACTCCTTGTTGATATCGGACTCTTTTGTCATAGGGGGGGGGGGGGGGGGAATTCAGTGGTGGTAGTTGCTTGTCGGTTCAAAGAGTGATAAAGGTGTTGGCGGCAGCTGGAGATACAGAGGGATAAGGTGGTGGCTGAGAAGATGTTAGGGTTAGGGTTTATGTATGTGTAGCCAAATAGCAAGAGGGTGGAGGGGGAATAGGTTTAAGTCTCGTCTCCATATTCAAACTTAAGCCCCTTTCTTACACTTTCAGTCCCTCCATCACTACTCATTTTCAAATCAAATCCACTAATTACCAAACAACCTCTGCCCATGAAATTCTTTATATTTAATGTCCAATTGTTACAAAATAGACCCCAAATTCCAGAATTTATAACATTTAACTCCTTATGGCTAACACTCTTATAAATTATTACAGATTTAGGGCTAAAATAAAATAAAAATATAAAATAAATCTCGTGGTTTTTGAGTTTATTTATTCATTCATTTATTTATTTTATTTTGTTTATTTTATTTATTTTAAACACGATGTCACAATTCTCCCCTACTTAAATTAAATTCCGTCCTCGAAATCAGCTCTCGATTCTACTTCATGATGCACTCCCCCACAATAACAAAGATGTACGAAAATCCACAGAATCAATCGGTCCTAGAGCTTTTCGGCCAAACATCGACATGCTAACCTCGCTCAAAAGGACATCACCGCAATGAAAACTAATTGATCGCATATTGAACTAGACTACACTCTTACATGGCTCCAACAAACCAACTAAGCTATCCACTATCAACACTCGGGCTCACCCCCGACCAGACGATCACGAACAAGTAAATCCTCAACCTGAGCTTCTAACATCCTAGGGTTTAAGCACAAGCACGCCCTACAGATGCTACCTCAACTAAGACTAATACGAATCGAAGGGAAAGTCCAATAGTCCATAATGATTTTGTCGCGAAATCATAAGATTTAGCATTTGCGCAAAAGTATAGAACTTAGAGAAATGTGATTGAGAACCAAATCTTAGCTCAAAGTCGTCATGTTACGAGGTTCCACTCGCCCCTACTTGAAATATGCTAGAAATTGAGAACTTCATAATCCTTCGATACCAAGACTAACTCGAACTTTACCACTTGATTCCAACCACTAATATCCACATACATATGAGAATCTGAACCCACCCCGCATTCACAAATTCGAACTCACATACAATCGAGAAAAAATATAATTAATATATTCATAACAACAGATCAATTTAAACAAAGCTAAAAAAATATAATTATGTTTAACTCTTCATATAATATTACAACTGACTTGAAACATAGACATAAATCATAGATGAATACGAATACCACCAAAAGTGCTAAATAGAAGAACTTCCAACTCAAGTCTCGGTCCTCGGGACCCCGGCAGTCCCATGACGACCGTCGGGTAACTATCAAGCTAAGTGTGACAACCCAAAATTTTTTGCTTTGTAAAGTGTAGCCATTCATTTCAACTGAGTGTCAGATTCGTTTACGCTATCTTTTAGCATTGTTTAGAGTTTGTTTTAGGGTTCAAAGCTCAGTACATTCAAGCATTGAGTATAGGATCCAGTTGCGTAAGTCCTTCACCTAGAAATCAAGCCATGCACTTCATGTGAGGGAGTGTATGACCGTACACATGTGTGTGCGGCCGTACACCCATGTTGGGCCGTACACTCCCTCCCTAAGTATGATATCCTTCCATTTCCAAGTCATTCCATCAGTTTCCAGATCAAGAACATCGAGTTCTCTCTCAACTATCATCACATTTCTCATCTTGATCTTCCAAAATTGTAAGTGCTTCTTCCATCTTTCTTGATATCGTTCCTAGTCTTGTAATCATCTCATGATTCGTCCATGAAAACATCCCTTTTGACTAGATCTTCAAATCCTTATCCATTTCACCAAGAACACCATGAACACATACTTGTTCTTGGTGATTGTGAACCCTTTTAAGCCTCCAAATCGTAAGTACTCCTTCCCTATGCTTAGTACATGTTAGGATCACTGGATTAACACCTTAAAAATGCCCATAACACAAGAACATACGGAGTGTACGACCGTTTTTATAAACATCTTTCGAAGGTTGCTTATGTTTTTAAAACTGTTTTAAACTGTTTCAAAGGTGAGTTCATACCCCTATAATCAATCTTTTAAACTGTTTTAAATGCTTTCAAGGTGGTGGGGGGGGGGGGGGGATACAAGTTAAACACAATTGATAATTGTGTAAATTTTTGATATAAACATCTTTCAAAGGTTGCTTATTTTTTTTATAAGTGATCAAAACATTTCAAAAACTCTTTTTAAGTTATGTTACTTTATAGTTTATAAAACTATGTTTTTAAAGTACAATCATAACTTAGTATGTAAATGATTCTTTTCAATAACAGTTCAAGTAAATATACTAGTAAACTATAATAGGTATAGTTTAGGGGTTTATTTCATACTAGATACTAGAACATACTATAAAGAGAAAGAGGGAGGTAGATACAATACACGATAACAAAAGGAACATACTAATATACTATAACAGAAGGAATATACTAAGATACTATAACAGAAAGAACATACTAAATGCTATAGAAGGAGAACAATACAGGATCTAATTATACCAATAATCACTAACTCATTGTTCTAAACAAAAGGTGATAGTAAATTGGGTATATATGATCATATATATATGGTGCATCTACAATATGATTTATATATATGGGGTACACCTACAAAGTACCGGATTAATAATGGGATACATCTACAAAGTACCAGATATTAATAAATAAAACATACTTGTTTTAAGGTAAACAATACGTGAGGATGTCAGTTCAAAAGACAACTGTGTACTTACATTTTCCCATTACTTTCATATTGCGACAGTTCCACTTGAAAGTTAATACAAACTATTTTCAAGTTAAGATAGTTATAAACTAGGGAAAACTTACATCTTTTCAAACTACAAACAGAACAATCGAGTCTAGTACATTCAGTAGAAAGGGACCTATAATGCTAACTTTATTATTCCTTAGTGTACACATCAGGGATATATATTAATTAGGGATGAGCGTAGGCGGGTACCCGCCTCATTTGGCGAGAACCGGAACCGGAACCGGAACCGGCGGTTCCTAGAAAGTTAGAACCGGAACCGGAACCGGTCTAGGCAGTTCTTCAATTTTTGGAACCAGTCCCGGAACCAGCGGTTCCGGTTCCGGGAGCGGGTAACCCGGTTACATCAACTTTATTAAAAAATTTCAATAAAACTATAATTTATTTCGGTCGGAATCGAATAAATTCGGAACAAAAACGGACAAAATCGGATCAATATTTTCTAAATCGGTCAAAATAGCACACACATATATTCATACTAGATACCAATATATATATATATATATATATATATATATATATATATATATATATATATATATATATATATATATATATACCGGTTCCGGCGGGTACCCAGCGGGTAGCGGTTCCTAAAAAATGAGAACCGGAACCGGAACCACTTAAGGCGGTTCCGTAACTTTAGGAACCGGAACCGGAACCGCTTAAGGCGGTTCCAGTTTCGGAACCGGCAGTTCCAAGGCGGTTCCGGTTCCGAAAGCAGGTACCCGATTCCGATGCTCATCCCTAATATTAATCATATCCGACAGGTAGTAGGATGTGTGCTTTCTACTTGATTTCTTGTTCCTTGCTTTCTACTTGATTTCTTGTTCCTACTATCTATTCGATCTTAGTTACATATATATTCCATATACACCAAGTCATCATAAGGAGTACCGGGTATGGGTCAGGTCATAGGATACTAATTTAATGCACATTTTTCTAGTACAAAACATACTTTTCAAATAAAACATTTGGTATACAAAACTAGAAACTTACCAGTAAAGGGTTTAATCCATTTTATTAAACCAATATAACTTAAAGGACCTTAGGTGGTTAATACTATAATACCTTAGTTTATACATCAGGGTTATATATAATTAATACCCGTTAGGTAGTTGGATTTGTGCTTTCCGCCTTACTTCATGTTCCTTGTTTGGTTGTGGGCTAAGGGCAAATTCACACAATTAACTATCTGTTCGATATTAGATTATATATAGCTAGTATAAATTAAGTGATTATAGAAGGAACCATCTTGGTTACCATTTTTACTAAAAGAAATAAGGGTTTTCTTAAAGAATGTTTTCATCAAATATAAATGAACTATTATATTAACTCCGTGAGTACCAAGTGAATACGCAGGGTTATATATAACGATGATCTAACAAACCATAGGAGGTGTGTCTTCCGCATCATTCCCTGTTTCTTGTTTGGTTGTGGGCTTAGGGCAGATACACACAATCGATTGTTTGTTTACTCTGGGTTTTATATAACTTGTATCCACTTTGTACTCATAGAAAGGATTGTAGAGTCATTTTTACTTATCTTTCATCAAAGCAGGAAATATAGGATTTTCTGGAGGAACAGTCGAACTTTTCTAAACAGAACTTACAACTTACTATAACTTTCTTACAACTTACATTACATCACTAAAATCTAATTAACTCACCAACTTAAATGCGGATCAACTCTTTCAAAATAACTTGTATTCTCGGGAAACCAGTAGACAGGTACGCGCACTGGGAATTCAAAAGATGGAGTAGTATAGCTTCATGTCTTGTTTTGTTATTTATTTTTTTGTCTATGTTATTTGAACCACATACTTTGTAAACACTTTCTTTCTAATCAAATGGTTGTTTATTACTTTGGTTACTATGATGTATGTCTTGTGATACTAAACATGATGTCCTCCACCCCCGAACGTTACCGCCATTCTGTTTTTGGGGTGTGACACTAAGGGTGTAGGATCCAACACCTCACTAAGAAAAGGACAACGAGCTTTGATGTGGCCTTCCTGACTACAATGGAAATAAAATCATGCACTCCCCCTGCAATCTCTACAAAATAGCCCTCATCGCCACACCTGTGACTTACAAAAGATATGCACCTCCCTCCAAATGATCCTAAACTATGGCCGGCGGACTTGAATCACTTCGTTGTAGGTTGGGACTGATCCAGATCCTGACACTGCTCCCTCTCCTGGTCTCTATCTCAATCTCTTGCCTCCTCGCGACATCCTAAAGCTCAACGAGAGAACCATAGCAGTAGGTGGGCATAAACTGTTGAATGTTCGTCTTGAGTATACTCAAATACCGGGTTATCTGAGCCTGCTCTGAAGTAGTGAACTCAGAGCTGAACAAAGCCCCTCTCAATGAACATCTTGGTGATCTCCGTCACCGACTCGATCGTCTGTCTCAGATCTAGGTACTCTTGGGTCAGTCTCTCCATCTCTACCAGGGGAACATACCTTGCAAGGAACATCTCTGAGAACTGCCCCCAAGTCATTGCAACCCTCTGCTCAGGAGTATAAAAACTAGTCACCAGTCTCCACCAATCCCTTGCCCCCAACCTGAGAAGGTTTAAGGCGCACTTGACCTTCTGGTCATCCGGACAAGAGCGCGTGAAGAAACAACCCTCTATATCAGACAACCATCTCATCACCACAATCGGGTCCGAGACCCCATCAAACTCTAGGAGCTTCGTATTATCGAAGTCCCAATAATGGAAAGCTCTATATCCTCAATCCCCAATGACAGCAACAACAACCTCAAAAAGTGTAGCATAACGATCATCAAATAACTTAATCATGGTGATCTTGACCAACTCAAACAACTCCAGAGTAATCTCCTTGATCGCCTCAGCCACTTCTACAGTAATCACATAAAATAACATGAGTTTTATGTTATTAGTTATATACTATGTTAGTTTCTATTGTTTATTTTGTTGTAAATAATATCGATAGAACTATTGATAATTGATTTTGATAAAAGAAGTTTACAATTATTATTAGAAATTGTTGGTGATAATGACGAATTAGAACTAATGATTTCCAATATGATATCACTTTATTGTTGACAATTAATGATTATTTACGTGTTATAAAAATACATTCATTATGTTATCGTAAAATTTATATGCATGTATCCATTTTTTAAATATTTTTATAGTAATAAAAATAAATACTATATTATATCATATTACATTATTCAATTTCTTTTTTCTTATTAGTTCTTCATTGTAAATTTAAAGTAAAAATACAGAAAATATTAATACTTTTATAAGAAAAATATAAGTGATAAAAATATAATTCACATGTAACACTCCCCACTCTCTAACCCACACTTAACTTTTTTTCGATAAAAATTGGTCTTAATACTTAACAATTACTAGAACTTTGAATTTCAAATCATTATTTTACTCGGACCCTTCATTTATTTCCAATATTTCATACCTTTAACGACAAAAATAAAATATAATAATGAAGTACGATTTTTTTTTAAAATATAAGAATATTTTTTTTTCCAAACGAGTAGTTTTTAGTTAAGTAAAAATAATAATAGTTTAAAATAAAATAAAACTACAAAATACATTATATTATATTAAAAGACGATTATTATTTGAAATAATAATAATAATAATAATAATAATAATAATAATAATAAATGAAATAAAAATACTTAAATAAGTTATTTCGAAATCATTTAAAATTACCTATACCTATTATTAAACTAAAAGTTTTATTTTGTTCAATTTAAACACAACTTATTATATCTATCGTATACAAAAAATAGTTATAAAATTAATTACAACTTAGTGTAAAAATCATTATTTTAATGATAAATTCCAATAATATTGTTATTATAACATATAATTGTCAATATTTATATTATATTATTGCATACAAATCAAGTGTCTGAAACTCCTATTACAACTCAAGAGTTTTCTTTTTTAAATGTAATTTTGATTCCAAATTTAATATAATTAGTCATGCCTTTCTATTTTCCACTACATTCAAGAGTTTCTTTTTTTTTTCTTTTTTTAGTAATGAATTTTAATTTTCAATGTTTTTTTTTATTTTCCACTTATTTATACACACTATATCTATATTTGTAATATATAATGTTGGGTTTAAGAATGTTGCATCATTAGGCCTGATGCTATTGTTTATTTTGAATACCTGGTTTGGGTCTGTCCAACCGTGGATTATTATTAGGGTTAGCATATATATATATATATATATATATATATATATATATATATATATATATATATATATATATATATATATATAGTGCATGCATGTATAACTTTTACAAAAACACTTCCGATAAATAGCTTTTGCTGCATTGTAACCCTAGCACACCTCTACAGTCGAGGTTCTTCATCGAGCTCTTCTGAGGTGTTGAATATTAATCATTCGAGATCGTTTGATCCATTTTTGTGTTCTTTACTACATCAATATTGTTTATCTGTTTGGAATCTATCGATCTATTAGCGCAATATTTCCATCAATTGGTATCAGAGCGGGAGACTGTGTGTGACAACCCCAAAATTTCTACCTTATACAAACCCTGCATTCAATATAAGTTAGACTTATTTCTGCTAACTTTTAGCTATGTTGAGAGTCCGTTTGGGTGTTTTTAATCTTAATACATCAAAGGAACAAGTGAAAGGAAGTATCTTCTAGGGTTATTGTGCAACAATCAAGCATTAAACACCATTATGAGGTGTTTACGGCCAAACTTCATGAGTTTGGGCCATAAACCCATCTCTAGCCGTGAACTCATGCTATAAGCATGAGTTTACACCATTTCTTCATCATTTTCCTTCCTTTCAAGTTCAAGAACCTCCATTTCTCTCTCAAGTATCATAAGATCTTCATCCGAATCTTCAAAAAATGTAAGCATTTCTTCTCTTGATTTGTTGTTACATCTCCTTATCTAGTGGTTATACATGATTTCATCCATGAAATCCTTTCATTTTGATACATCTTCAAGTGTTCTTCATTTCACCAAGAACACACACTAGTGTTCTTGGACCTTAAACACCCTTACAAGCTTCTATACTGTAAGTACTCTTACCCTAGCTTGTTATATGACTGTATCACTTGGTTTACAACTTGAAAACAACACAGAATCAAGAACAAAAGAGAGTTTACAGCCAAGGCAATCTTCTTGGGCTGTAAACTCTAATGTTGGGAGCAAATGAGCCCTAATCTCCTTCCTTATCCTTAGAATAGAACACCTCCAAAGTGAGTTAAGGACCTTAAACATCAACATGGTACAACTAACCATAGGTTTACGGCCATAAACTCATTAGGGCCGCAAACCCTTGGCCGTGAACTCATGGGGAGTTTACACTTGTGTCGTAAACTCCAAGGTGAACCCATACAACCCTTAGATTCAACCCTTTGTACTTATAACACTTGAATCAAAGTGTTTTCCATGTTCTAGGGTGTCTATAGTTGCTAAAGTAGTTGTTTAATCACTAATTAGATGCATATATGTGTCATTATGTGCTAACTAGGTTCCGTGTGTGCTCAAGTCTTCACTTGACACTTAGCATCCTATACCACTCGTTCATCCAATCCACTCACTACAGGTGAGTTCATACCCCTTAATCAACCTTTTAAATGATTTTAAATGCTTTTATCGGGGGGGGGGGGGGGGGATACAAGTTGAAACATTATAGTTATTATATCAATCACATTTGATTAATAACTATCAAACAAATGGATTTACTATGCGTTAAACTGTTTTATCAAGCAAACTACTTCAAACTGTTTATCAAACTCTTCTACAAGTAAAACTCTTTACCAAACTCACTTTTATATGCCAAACCTTTTTTTTTATAGCTTTCAAACTTATAAATTGTCAAAAACCATGTCTAATACATATATAGTTATATAAGTAAGGTTTGAAGGACTTAGGACTGATAACTCACTTTATTTCATGTTCCTTGTTTGGTTGTGGACTTAGAGTACCCTGTTGTTTGTCCGAGTGTCGTTGGATCCTTAGTTATACATTATGTATATATGTATAGATATAAAGGCTTTTAACCTAGTTCAATACATTCAGTCATACAAACAATTCTACTAGTAAACTATAATAGGTATAGTTTAGGAAGATACTATTCATTACTTCTAGTTCAATGAAGCATACAAAGAGTCTGTTCATTCATGAGTTAATACATACTATTATGAGAAACTATACAAATATACTATTATCAGAAACTATACAAACATACTATGATGCAAAACAGATAGAGAATACTATAACGAGAAACGTTACTCTAGTACATACAATACATATACAAGTATACTATAACATGTGACAACCTGAAGTTTGTTCCATCGCCGTAAACCGTTCCGCCCATAAAAACTCGTCTTTAGCAATTTGTTCCAATTTCGTTCTTGGGTTAAGTTATTTAAATTAGGACTTTTATTTTGACCTCGTAAGTTTCCAAACATGTTAGAAACACATGGAAACATCCCAAATTTTATTTAGATTTTTTTTAGTTACGACTACATCGGGTTACGGCAAATTAATCAGGTACGACCAAAAGCACCGTTTAACGTCGGTATCGGGTAGAATTCCACCAGGCCACAAACTCAACCCCTATATAAGGGATTGAGTGGCGTCATTATGAAGCTTTTTCTTTCTCTCTTAAAACACTTTCTCTCACTACTCTCTCTCTCTCTTTAGA
Organism: Lactuca saligna; assembly: GCF_052625555.1. NCBI lineage: Eukaryota > Viridiplantae > Streptophyta > Magnoliopsida > Asterales > Asteraceae > Lactuca > Lactuca saligna. The sequence continues at coordinate 98,519,943 of NC_136421.1, forward strand.
ACTCGAGATTGATCCAAAACCCCCTTTCAAGCCTTAATTTGGTAAGCAATCTATCATAACTTGTTGTTTAACTTGATTGTTATGAAAATTCATGTTTGAATCACCCAAAACACTCATGAACAAGTGTTTACGGTTTGGGAACCCTCCCAAAACTGTGAACACCTCTAAAGAGGGTTTTGAAGCCCCAAAACCTCTCTAACGCATAGATATGGCTTAGAATCTTGCATGCATGAGCTTAGGACCCCAAAATCGTACCATTTGATGTATGGACATGATTTTATGGCCCAAGAACATGCTTGGACCGTAAAACCTATTTCATGGACCATAAACACCTTTTTAAGGTGTTAAATTGCCCTTAAACACCTCCAAAAGCTTCCATGAGCTTCCATGAGTGCATAGAACCTTATATTCCTTCATGAGATGCACCAATACATACACAAATGAATAAAACTTGAGTTTACGGCCCAAGAACACTCTTGGACTGTAAACACCACTTCTTAGACCATAAACACCCCCAAAGGGTGTTAAAGTGCCTTTAACACCTTGTATGGTTTGAAATTGAACCTAGAACTTTGTGTGCTTAACCTACAACCACTAAAACCCATGAATCATGGACAAACATGAGTTTACGGTTGTAAAATCATGTGTTTAAGGTAGTAAACTCCCCAAGAACATCTTCATAAACCGTAAATTCCTTATCCAAAGTCATTTCAAGTCCCGATCTCTTCCTAAGCCATGGAATCAACCCTTGAACCTTCCCGTGTGCATTGTAAGACCATTTGGCATCCAAGAACACACCACCCATGATTTTATGGCTGTAAACTCATGGGGATATGGTCAATGGGCCGTAAACTCCTCAAGGAGTTTACTCTTGAAGAGTAGACTCGAAATTTAGGCCTTACACGCCCTTAGATGCCACCCGGGTCACTCCGAACACTTGGAATTAAGTGTTTTCGCATCTCGGAGTGTATATTCTCAATTAATTAGTAGTACAAAGTCTAATTGGATACAAATGTGTATCTCTTCATATAACATAGGAACCTCGCGCATTCTCAAGCCCCAAACTGACACATAGCGTTCCAACCGACACACTTCTCGACTGGTGAGTTCATACCCCCTATGTTTTCCATGTTTTCAATGTTTTCAGAGGGGGGGGGGGGTAATACAAGCAAAAGTACAAGGCAATAATGTACTCAAACTTATGATTTCATTTGAAATGTTTCATATTTCATATGCTTTTAACACTAGAAAACTGTATTAATCAATCGTTCAACTTGTAGAGTAAACCGTCATATTATTTGTGAAACTCGTTTTAAAATGTTATATTTTATATTTCACAAATGAATTTCCATATCATTATTGTTAAAAGCATGAATCGTAAAACTTTAAAACGTTCTTGATATCACTCCCCGTAGATACGAGAGTGCAGGACCAATAACATAAAATTTAGAACTTTACCATTCCCCGTAGATACGAAAGTGAAGGAATAATAACATTAACTTAGAACCTTACCACTCCCCCTAGTTGCGAGAGTGGAGGAATAGTAACATTAAACTTAGAACTTTAGACATGTCCTTGATAACACTCCCCCTAGTTACGAGAGTAAAGGACTAATTAATCAGAATTTCCCGTTTTATTGTCTTTTAATTCATTAATCTTAAGATTGGAGACACATCCTTGTAACACTCCCCCTAGTTACGAGAGTGTAGGACTACCCCCGTAACTAGAATCTCTTGGAGGGAGAACATGACTTGAGTGTATAGATCTATACGGGATTGACAACCCCGCACCTGGCTGCTAGATACAGTCGAACCGAAAGGTTCAAGGGTGACAAAAGTCATAAGAAGATAATGACCCTTGTTTCGAGCCTTATCCAGTCTATAGTATGGTTATGGAACTCGCAATTTAGATTATGAATACTTTTATACTTACTTATTATTTTTATATACGTGTTAAAACTAATGTACTTTTCAAGGATAAACAGGTTTTTCAGAAACATCACACGAACACATAAAGTATGGTAGATATTTGTACATTACCTTCAGAACTGATAACTAAACTTAACTTTTAGGAAAATAAGGGTTTTTCCTGGGATAAAAAACTGTACATAACCGGATCGTATAACAAACGGATAACTAAACTTTACTTATAAGAAAATATGGGATTTTTTGGATAACAAACTTTTTCGGAAAACCAAAGGAAACTTGTACATTTTCAGAAAACAAACCTCTTATGAACTCACTAGCTTTATGTTGATTTTCAAACTGCTTGTATTCTCAGGTCCACATTAGACAGGTACACGGCGATCTTTTGGAGAGGACGGAGAGTATAGAAGACTCGTATTAACTTTTGTTCATATGATACATATGTATAACTTTTGTAACACTTTGCTTTCAACAAATGTAATTATTCATATGTAATGTAATGTTTTGTGTTTACTATGCTTACTATGTACATTGGTTGCGATACTTCATGGCGTCCTCCGCCCCGGAATGTTTCCGCCATCGGTTTCGGGGTGTGACATAACATAAATGTGAACCACTGTTTCGGGGCATGTCATCGCTGCCATGGCTCGATTTGTATCCATAGTCTCCTGAAGGGAGAGCGTGAATTTGCATATAGATCAATACTGGATCAATACTGGGACCTATAGGTCTTCGGGTGCCAAATGTCATTACTTCTGACGTCTTTCATCGTTATGTTTTTAGTCGATAGTATAGTACAAGCAAATCACATTATGCCTTGATAAAAATCCAGTTTAAGGTAGTTAGTACAGCAGTAGTTACTAGAATACAACACTACAATACTATATTACTTTCCCATTGCATTCACTCTGTGATCTTCTCACATAAACGGTAATTTATAAACTATATTTTGTTAATGATAGTCATGCTTGGGAAAACTACACACTTTTATAAGAAACGAACATACAAAACAGTCGGGCGTTGGTAGAAGGCTACTTTTAGTAGAAAATATAGGATTTTCTAGGAGATACAAACATTTACAAACATTCACAAACTTTTACAACAAACATTTACAAACTCATACTTCAAACACTGTTACAAACATTCTAATACAAACAATGACACTAAAATGCTTATGAACTTACCAGCTTTAAAGCTGATAAATTCTTTCAAAATAACTTGTATTCTCAGGTCATCAGTAGACAGGTACCGATGCCAGCTTTCGAGAAGATGGAGCACATTCAAGACTCATATTTTATTTTGATTCATATTTTTGGTGTCTTATAAACTATACAGAACATTTGTATTAAAATACATTATTAATGCAATGGATGATGTTGTTTGCTTGTTTACTATTATTCTGTGTTGTGATATTATACATGATGCCCTCCACCCCCGAACGTTTCCGTCGTTCTGGTTTTGCGGTGTGACAGATTGGTATCAGAGCATTGTTAATAGTGAATTGGGTATATCAACCCATAAAAGATATACAAACTATAAACACAACGGTATTAAAATAATCTGACCAAGAGTTTATACTTTTAAATAATAAAATAATTTAATTAAATACACATACCTGCATTCATACTAAAATCGGTGTCACTAGGACAGAACAAAAGTATTACGATTGTTGAGTATCACAAGTAGTCTTGGGGATGTATGGTCAGTTCTGGGAGTGACATAGCCTGTTTAACTATGTTGGTCCGAGAAGTGATTAGCATATGTTCGAGAATGGTTGTGATAAGGCAACAAGTTTAGAAACTTACCAACACTACTATAATGATAACATTAGAACAAAACATAAACCCTAAAATACTATAGGAGTATTTTGTGTTACTATAATTACTTATCTGAAAACTAAAAAGGTCTTTACTAGTAGGTCAATAGTTGCTAAGTGGATACACTAAGGTTGTATGAGATTAAGGTGTCATAGACTTAGAATTTGTGATCTTTGCTTTACTTCCTGTTCCTTGTTTGGTTGTGGATTTGGAGTTAGGGTTACTTATTTGAAGGTCTATCCTGTTTTGATTTGATATAACTGGTATGAAAGACGCAAGTATTGAAGTAACTGGTAAGCATCGTCTTATAATTATCTTAAGTAGTACGTCTATTTATATTAGATTCTTATATCCCTTTTCTCGCGTAGATATCATGGTTGGATTCCATCCTCCTGGCGACTCGTACTTCCTAAACGAAGGCAATGCTAGATGGATTGAAGATGAGCCAGAAGATGATTATCTAACACCTTTGGAGGATCACCACACACAAGGTTTTTCTGATGGTTCTGACTCTGAGCCAGAAGTCAACAACCTACTACAAGAGGGTTAAGTCCCAAATCTCAACCCCCGACCAACATTTCAAGGTCCCACACCCTTGTGAGTGACAAACTTGAACCATTGGAGTGATGAGCAGTGTCAACCTTTACCATAAAATGGGGACCGAAGCTTTTATAGCCTAACCGAGGGTTGCTCAGCTGACCGAGTTGTAGAAGAATTGTATTCGAGAAATCGATTAAGAACAAGAACAATCAATGTAATGAACTCAGAAAGTAAATAAGATATTTAAGTTTGTATTACTCTCAATAAGCTTGATTACAAAATAGATAAAGAAATTGGAAAACTCCGTATCTTCAAATCTAAGCTCGGTCCCTATTTATAGGGAAACAGAGAGTACAAAAAATACTAAGTCTAAAACTATTAAGCTTCGCATGAAAGTGACTTAGTAAATATATTACATACGAAATTGACAAGACAAAATTAAAATTTTTACAAGATTTCGACCCTTACAATCTCCCCCTTTGTAAACGATTCGAACTACTCAATTTGTAAGAATCTGAGCAGCGAAGTGCATCATCCTTCGTATCTTCGAGTACCAGGTTAAAACCTTCCTTAACTCCTTCTTGTCACCTTCGTTGTTTTTCGTGCAATTGTTCATACGAACTATAAAGTTCATATATTGTGATGTTGTATACCTTTCGATCTCAGCAACTTGAAAGAGAAACCTCTTAGCCTTCCCCTTTGTATCCTTACTAGCAAAAAATAAACCAAACGGTTTCAAACATATCGCTCCATCAGCATACTTCTTTAAATCATCTTGTGACTTCGAAGGTTCCATAGCTACATTTACCTTCCTTTCAAGACCCGAAGCCATCTCTTCGTCAGTCAATGCCAAACAGTCATAGTAATTATCAATGAATATTTTGATATGTGCTAGACCAATTCGAAAAAGATTTGGATCAGTTTCCTTAAGCCGAGTTTCTTCCATATCTTTTAAAAGCAATGCAACTTGAATAAGATCATTCAAGTTCCTTAAAAGGAAGCCTGCAATGTTGAAGTCGAATGATTTGTTGTTTGCACGAAAAACAAAATACCCGAAATTTTGTATCATGTTTTCGAACATAACATCCTTCTTAATAGCAGTAATTTTCTTGATCTTGATCAGGGACCATACTTCATCTTGATCTTTTCCAAGTACAACATGAAAACGAATTTGCATGTGTGTATAATCATCTGGGTTCTTAAACTTCTCACTGACTTTGTATTGTGCAGTGATAAACATCATTTCATTGATCGGAAAGTCCAACTAACTAAAATCCGTGTTAGTAATCGAATAACTCTTTCTCGGTTTCTTCTCGAAAGCATACATGTGATTGAATGCAACTCTCGATTCGATTGATTCATATGAATATAGATTCTTGGGATCACCTTTGTCCATACCAAGTGGATCATTTTCCCTTAGCCTCAAAATACTTTGGATATGTCTTTGAAGTTTGATTTCAGCCTCAAGTTTTGCTTTCTTTTCTTCTTGTGACTTTTCGATTAAAACACCTTTCCTTATATCTTTCAAATCAGGATTCGGTTTTGTAGAACTTGAACCAACCCCCTCTGCATCCAAACCAATCACAAGTCATTTCGGTTTCATAATCGGTTTTGTGTTTATGACAGTTGTTGAGATTGGGTCAGACTTCATTGGGATTGAAACATAGATTTGTGTAGAAATCACCTTTCCAACAACTTTCGAATCTTCAGTTGTCTTCTTCTCACCTTCTCCCTTTTTATTCACATTCTTCCCTTTGCTCACTTTCGTTTCTCCCCCTTGCACCCCTGTGACAACAGGTGGAGCATTTTGTGGCAACATTTGAGCAAACTTCGACATGGGAGCAACAACCTTCTGAATGACTTGATCAAGCACATTCAGCTTCTAAGTAAGAAACTTAGGAGCTAAAAAGGACTGTGAGCAGGCTTTGATACAACATTTTTCAAGTCAACAAGTAACTCTACCAACTTTGCAAACTAATCCTTCTCTTTAGTGGCTTTAGATTCGAATTGCAACACAATATCTTGAAAAGTCTTGATAAAATTTGTAACTGCCCCAACAATTATATTGACCTTCTCTTGAATTGAATTGTATTGAGAATGCATATAATGAAGACCAAATTACAAAAATGGTACCTGTGGTTTGTCAAAACTCACAAAGTCAGTCTCTGCTAATTTTTTTTGATGCAAATGGTCCTTGTGGTTTGAAAAACTTGCACGGATGTCCCTTTTTGCTAACGCCGTTAGTATTCAACCGTTAGGGACTGAATTTGTAAGGGCATTTTCGTCTTTTCAAGTACAAACATTAGGGACTGAATTTGTAAGGGCATTTTCGTCTTTTCAAGTACAAAGGGATTGAATTCGTGACATTAGGTAAACTATAGGGACCATTTTTGTAATTCATCTAAAAATAAATTAAATGCTAAGAAATGATAGGAGGATTCAAACTTGGCACCTCCTCCTTTTCTCCTAAATCAACCTAAGCCTTATACCACTAAGCTACACCCTAATTTGGTTCATAATTCCAAAAGCTAGCTTATATTACGTAAAATCGTAATTATAATAACAATAACAAATAACTAAAACATATATATATATATATATATATATATATATATATATATATATATATATATATATATATATATAATAAAACAAAATATATATTAGTGTATTGTAAAAAAATAATTTTTAGAAACATTTTTTTTTAACTATTTGTTATACGTAAAATATATTTTTTAATTTATTTAAAAAATTACATTTTTGCATAATATGTTATTGTGCATTTCTATGATCTTAAAACATATTTTTAACGTCTTCATATAAAGAATATTTTTTTTTTACTTTCACATAGAAAAACAATTTTTTTTACCTAGTTGTTTTTATGGAAAATATGTTTTTTTTATATATATTAAAAAATACGTTTTCGTATAAAATGTTATTACATTATTATAATCTGAAAATATATTTTTAAATGCATAAAAAAACGTAATAACATATATAAAAACGTAATCCTAAAAAAAACATAACTTTTATTTGTATATATTTATTTTATGTGAAGTATGTTTTTATGTATTTAAAAAATATATTTTCGTATTATACGTTATTACATTGTTAAAATCCTAAAATATACTTTTACGTTATCTTAACATCTTTAGTTGATTTAAAACGTATGTTCAAGTATTTTTTTTACATTATGTTTTCATGTTCTTAATGTTTTTACGTAAAAAATACTTATAGTTTTATTTTAAACCAATTAAAGATGTTAACATAACGTAAAAGTATATTATAAGATTATAACATATAATAACGTATTATACAAAAAACGTATTTTTTAAATACATAAAAAAATTAGTTTACGTAATATAACATATAAACTAATTGTAAAAATTCATTTTTTTCTTTAATACGTAAAAGTAAAATTTGTTTTATTAAAAAAAATTGTAATTTAATTTTTTTATTTATCTTTTTTTTTTCGATTTTAGGTAATATCATTTATTTTTTGGAACTACAAATCAAGTTTGGATGGAGCTTAGTGGTATAAGGCTTAGGTTGATTTGGGAGAGGAGGAGGAGGTCCCAAGTTCGAATCCTCATCCCCAAATTTAAATTCTTTTTAGACGAATTACAAAAATGGTCCTTGTTTTTTACCAAATATCATGAATTCAGTCCCTTTATATTTCAAAAGACAAAAATGGCCTTACAAATTTAGTCCCTAACAGCTGAATACTAACGGCGCTAATAAAAAGGGCCATCCATGCAAAATCTTCAAACCACAAGGACCATTTGGATAAAAAAAAAATAGCAGGGACTGACTTTGTGATTTTTGACAAACCATAGGAACCATTTTTGTAATTTTTTCTATAATGAAAAGAACATGACGTTCCTTTTTATTTGATTTTCATGATTATGATCAGATTCATCTATATTTTCAAGAAGTCTTCATTCAGTAGCTTTTAACATAACATCTACTTCAATACCTGAAACCGAGTGTTTTGCTCCAGAATCAGCTTAGGACTGAAGAATAGAGTTGAACTTCATGTTCAATATTTTAAACTGCTTTTCTGACAGTAACATATGATCAGGAATCTCCTCCTCTTCCGAATCAAAATGTAATTCGTCGAAAGTTCCTCCGAAACCTCCGCCTTTTGTTTCATCATCAGAATGAGGTTTGGGTGTTTCAGTGGATTGGGATGGAAAAAGAGTAGTATAGGTTGTTGAAGGATAGTTTCGAACAATGGAGATGAAGTAGAAGTAGATATAGGTAGAATGATTAGTGGTAATGAACCAAACAAAGTAGAACTGAGGGGTGGTAATGAAGAAGAAAGAATAATAGGCTGTGAAATATCAACACTCATTGTAACATTTGCTCCCGTATTAGATACGTTAGCAGTTATGTTAGAAATAGGAACCTCCTCATGAATTGACTTGGTTACCACTATTTTGAGTGGAATAGTTGATGTAGGTGAAATGGTAGAAGCATCCGAAACTAAAGAAGTTATGGGAGTAGAAGTTACCTTAGGAAAAGTCGAAACCAAAGAAGTATGAGAAACAACTTCGTTCTCTAAGGAATCGTCTCTTATTACACTTTTTCGCTTGATTTGTTTCGCTGTGATATGCTTCACAACATCTTGAGCATGTCTCTTTTTGGACAATGGAGAAGAAGGAGCATGAATTTCACGGATTACAACTCCTTTGAGATTAACCTGGGTCTTATGAACTGCCTAAGGTTCATCAGATGAAGTTCGTTTAGAGGATATTTTGTGAAACCGTTTAAGAACTCCTGATTTTGAAGGAACAACTTCCTTCGAAGGTTGATCTTCGGTCTCTTCTACCTTCTTTTGATCATCACCCTTGACTTTCTTTGGTGAAGATTTTTACTTTGGAGCTTTTACTTCATCACCATCAGACTTCTTCTTCTTTGATGGCTTTGAAGATCCTGCTTCGACTTCAAGTAACACCCCAGTTGCCACATCTGGGTTTATATTCTTCAGATACTTCACAAGAATCTTGTGAGTAGGGTTCACCTTCTTGAGCATTGCATCAAGAATGCGTGCAACACTTGTAAATATATTCTCATCTACAACTGTCTTTTGGAACTCATACTACATGAATTCAGCAGTATCCTCACCCTCAGGGACTTGAATTCCCTCTTTCTCATATACTTTTTCCAAGATTAAACTCCAGTATATGGCACAGGAAATTCTCTTAGCCACACTTGTTCTTATCAAACTTTTCGTGAACTCCTCCCACAACTGAGTAGCATAGTCCACACACAAGTCGTAATATAGCCCCATTACCATTACATAAACCTCTAGTCTTCCCTTGTCAAGACCCACACTTCTGCCTGTTAAACATCGGAGGAAAATTCCAAACAAGAAATTCCATATACAGGGAAGCCCAAACTTTTTGAAATCGCTTATCTGTTCTAGTGGTGGCTAGCGACCCATCTCGTTGAACATATGTATGATTTAAGGGTTTGTAGGTTTGAAGAATGGTGGTGAATTGGGAATCTCCAAAAACTGAGAAAACATCTTCTTCGTGAGACGAATACGTTTCTCATTCACCAAGTTAAATTTAATCATATATGTGGCTTTGTTGTATGTTGCAGTAGAAGCAGCCATGGACAACCAAGATATTGGGACTGCGAAGGAGTTGAACATCGCATTAGCCAAAATAGATCTCTTCAAGACAACGATTAGGATTTTGAGTTCTTCTGGATACAACGATACATTGGATTCAACCTGATAGTTTGAGCTTTGAGTCTTCATCATCGGTTGAGAAACAACCTCTTTAGTGTTGGAGGTTAGAACATCAGCCATTGTTGAGTTGTTTGAAAGCTTTGAGAGAGTTAGGGATTTTTCAATTTTCAGGAATTTTGAACGCGTAATGAGAAATTGAAAAGAAATTTCCTTTTATATTTAACTTCAATATAAGATGAAACGTTTCTCATTATGATCATGTCATGTCTCACCTTGAATTACGTGCCTGTAGTTGTTATTGTAGCCATGTCAGATAAAGTTCCTTGAAACTAGGACCAAGTTTCCAAACGATTACTTTTAGACTGTTCGTGAATACTTGTGGATAAGATCAAACCCTTCGGATTGGAGACTGGGCTCTTTCGTTTTGGGGATTTGAAACGAAGTCATTTTCCATTCTTGTGAAATCTTCAGCCTAAGTTGGTTTTCTTAGAGCCTCAAGGATTTCGTGAGTGCAATGATTCAATGAAAAGAGATAAGAAGCAATTTAAAAAAAAAATGGGATATGTGATGTCAAATGATTCGACAAAAAAGCAGTTAAACCCTGGGAAAAGGTTGCTTCATTAATTATCAAGAGAGATATCTAATAGCCTGTGCATTTTCCTGTGAATTACAGTCGAATGCTTATAGAGAAGTATAGAAGGGCTTCTTTTCAAAGGCTTAATGGCTGGTATACAAATTTCATTACATATTAGCCTAAACATAAGGTGAGTAAGTGTAATTGAAATTACTTGTTTGACCAGTGTAGTCAGGGACAAGTGGATGTGGAAAATTTGTTAAAGTGACTAAAGACAAGAATTGATACTCACACGGAAATCACATTCAAAGAAAAAAAAATATGTAAATTGGATTTTGTTGGGAAACAAATGTCGTGGACTTCGAACATTCGATCAAAACCACTCATACGAAAGAATGTTATTTGGAGTATACGAAACGTTGGTACAAAAACAATTGTTTCGTAAGAATCTGGAATGAAGTTCCCCGTCAATTCCTGAATAAGTTCGTTTATTTGGGTTTCACTTGCATCACGATCTCATGATTTAAGATCATTAACACAGATTTTTGACATGTTTAAGTCACAATTGGTTTGATCAATGACCTCTTGAACATGTGTCTTTGTGTGTGAAATGTGTTAAGAAATTTGTGATGAAAAAGATTGGCTAAGATTCAAATGTACCTCTGTTATATATGGACCAAATAGATAACTCTTAACTCATCTGAGAAGAGTAAGGTAGCTCATTGGATTAATGTGAATGTAAGCCTAATGGGGAAGAAATTTTCATACAAAAATTTCATTAAGGCTTTCGTAACACACCTAGAGTCAGTTGAGGCTTCTAGAGACATCTTAACTAGTACAAAGATTTAAGAAAATTACCTACCCGTAGAAACATAAGCATGAACCCTTGAAAAATTATAGTGAAAATGTTCTTGAAGACACGAAAAATAACAAAACAAAAAAAAAATAACAAAGTAACAAAAATCTTTTTGTGATTTTATATTGTTGAAAAGAAAACAAATAACAAAAGAAAATCTTTTTGTTGTTTTTTTTTTTTTGAATTTTCGAAAATTAATGCAAAAAAAAAATATTTTTGATTTTTCAGTTTTTGTTTTTCAATGACCAAATGCTAAACTAATGAAATAAAAAAAATGTTACCAAACACACGTAAAGTTTTAGTTACAATATAGGAAAATGAAGCGTGTCAAAGCCTCTTAATGAACAGTAACCTCTGAATGGTTAATACAACAAGTCTTTGAATCGACACCTTTTTCACCAACATCATTTCGTTAATCTTGTATATTTGATCCTGGTACTGAATTTGCATCTAACATTCCCAAACACGCTAAAATTTTCACATAATATTTTTCATCAAGTTGTTTAGTGAAAATATCAGCAAGTTGATCAGTAGTTTTTACAAAATGAACTTCAATGTTACCATCTTCCACATGATCTTTTATAAAATGATAACGAAGAGTAATGTTTTTTGTTTTCGAATATTGTACTGGATTATGACAAATGCAAATAGCACTTTGTGAATCACAGTACAATGTAATCCTTTTCATTTTAATTGAATAATCACACAATTAACTTTGAATCCAAATGATTTGAGAAGTGCAAGCAGTAGCAGAAATGTATTTAGCTTCAGCAGTAGAAATAGCTACACAAGTTTGTTTCTTCGACTGCCAACTCACCAACTTCCCATCTAATAACTGACATCCTCCACTTCTACTTTTCATGTTGAGAGTACATCCACCGAGTTCTGCGTCCGACCAGGCTTGAATATAAAATCCTGATTTCAAAGGATACCACAATCCTAATGAAACTGTTCCTTTGAGATAACGAAAAATATTCTTTACAGCTGTTAAATGTGGTTCTCTTGGATTTGCTTGATACCTTGCACAATTACAAACAGAAAACATGATATCAGGTGTACTTGCAATTAAGTAAAGTAGAGAACCTATCATGCTTCGAAACAAAGTAAGATTAACAACCAGTGAATCTAATGAAGGTGTTAACTTCATTCCTACTGCCATTGGCACTCGTAGCTTCGTGCTAGTAGTCATTCCAAACTTTTCAAGCAAAATTTTCATTTATTTCTCTTGATTGATGAAAATTCCTTCTCTATTTTGTCGAATATTCAAACCAAGAAAATTGTTGATTTTACCCATCACGCTCATTTCGAATTTACTTTTCATCAGATTTTCAAATTCTCTAGACAAAGCTGGACCCGTAGAGCCAAAAATAATATCATCAATATAAATTTGGACAAGCATCAGATGATCTCCAACTTTCTTACGAAATAATGTGGGGTCAGCTGATCCTTGTTTAAATTTTGACTGTTTTAAGAAATTGGTAAGAGTTTCATACCATGCTCTTGGTGCTTGTTTTAATCCATACACAACCTTATCTAAAATGTAAACATGATTAGGATATTCTTCATTAAGGAAAACTGGTGGTTGTTTAACATATACTATCACTTTGAGCTCTCCATTCAAGAATGCACATTTTACATCCATTTGATAAACATCAAAGTCTTTGTGTGCTGCATAGGCTAAAAATATTCGAACAGCCTCGAGTCTTGCAACAGGGGCAAAAGTTTATTCATAATCAACACCTTCTTGTTGCAAATAACCTTTTACTACAAGCCTAACTTTATATCGAATAATATTGCCATCTTTTTCGGTTTTATTTTTGAAAATCCATTTTAGTCCGACAATCGAAACATCATTAGGTTTTGAAACAAGTCTCCAAACCTTGTTTCGTTCAAATTCAGCAAGTTCAGATTGCATAACAACAACCCAATCTGTGTGTTCCATAGCAACCTTAACTGTTTTTGGCTCTATTTTCGAAATAAAAACATTAAACATGCAATATTCTTGATTTAAATTTAATATTTCTTTTTTCGCACGAATCTGAGCTCTCGTTAAAACTCTATCTTGTGGATTACCTATTATTTGTTCTTTTAGATGATCCTTCGTCCATTTCACAAGTGGTGGATATGCTGGATCAAATTCCAATGGTGCATCTTCATACATTTCTTCATTTTCAGTGCCTGACACATAAATATTATCATCAAATTCATGAAATTCGTTATTTTCATCAAGATTAGTTGTATTTAAATCATCATGCTCCCCCTCAACATGATTATCATTTTGATGCTCCCCCTCAAATTCATGATCCATACTACTCTTCTCCCCCTCAAAAGGATGCTCCCCCTCAACATTTAGAGGTATATTCATATTTTCCCCCTGCATACGAGCATCTAGCATACTTTCGCCATTTTTAGTAGTATCTAAAGTAAGTGTTGAACCATCAGTATGTTTTGAAGATTCGGATGTTTGATTATCAACAACATAAACTTCTACATCAATTACCCTGTCCGGAACACCAAAAATTAGATCATAATCAAAATCAATGGAATTATCATTTTCAATTTGATTATTTGATTCAGCAAGGATTGGTTTTTGTTTAAACTTTCTTTCCACTTGTGTAACATAGTAATCATCAAAGGTAAGATTAAAAGTTTCTTCAACTTTGTGAGTTCGTTTGTTCAACACTCGATATGCAACTGAATTATGCGAATATCCCAAAAATATTCCTTCGTCAGCTTTAGCTTGAAACTGTTGGATTAGATGTCTAAGCCTATAACTATTATTGGTATGTACTTGACCCGAGAGTAGCATGGTCCATTTGGGTTGCATATCATCAGGACAATTTGTTAGGATGGACTTTTGAGAGAAGGTTATTTATGGTTTATATTATAAGTTATAATATATTAATATGAAATCATATGTTTTAATTAGTATCGATCAAGAATTAATTTGGAATTAATTTAGTGATCAAAAGAGACTAATTAAATCTATGGGGACTAATTATGATAATTAGTTATATTTATATGTGTTGGGCTTATGATCCATGTTGGACCAAGTTTATGTATGGATACATAAAGAGTTGGGCCACATGAACCATGGATCATAAAACCCATAGGTATGGATTATGGGTTATACCCATGACCCTTGGAATCCTATATATAAATAGGTTACTCCATAGCCAAAATCACCACTTCTTTTCTTAGAGAAATATGGAGGTGTTTTGGTGCATGAAATTCTCTCTCAAGAGCCATCTTTGTCCTAGCTGTGTTGTGATTCCATTTGAGGAATTTCATACTATTGGTGCTAAGCTCTTAAGGCCAAATACATCAAGACTTCAAGCCACATAACATGTATGTTTCCCTAACCAGTATATTATATGGTTTATGGCAAATGCATGCTAGTTATAGGTTTAATGCCTTGGAAACCATTTGCATGTATAATTAGTGAAAACATAGATCCAAGGTATTTAGGGTTGTATGTGCACCATAGGATGTTGTATTATACCAAAACCAAACAGTGGTATCAGAGCCATGGGTTGTTTTCTACTATATTTGATGCAAATGTATTTTTTTTTTCAAGTTGATGAAAAAAAAGAATCAAATTTTATGATAATTACTTGATTTTATGAAAAAGCTAATTATTTGTAAAATTTGAGTCACTTTACTACAAGAGTTGAATTAGGTCAATTTATTAAAAGATAGAATGATATGATTATTTTATTTATTTTAAAAGTTTGATCTAAGTGGTTTTAAGGAGTTACAAATTTTGTCATAAAATTTTGGAACTCAAAAGTTTTTTTTAAAAGTTATGATCTTAAGAGTTTTGAAACTTCCATAAGTTATGGATGTGAAATGTCTCATTTATTAACTCTTTAGGTTATGAAGTCCAAGAGTCTTCAAAGGATAATTATCAAAGTTTCAAGATATGTATTAGTTTATATGATTATCTAATTTCTTGAAAAATTGTTGATGTGAATTATCTTTACTTATGAGTTTAATCTAGATCATAGAAAAATTATTTAATTATTGTGTTCATTGGAATATTTGATCTTAATGGTTTTTATGAACTCCATAACTTGTCCTCAAGTTATGGAAAGTGAAGAGTTTTTCTTTTTAAAGTGTCATTAAGTCTCATAGGTTACGAAAATAGAAGAGTCTCTATTTTTAATGTCATCATTAAATGATTTAATGTCTTCCATAACTTGTCCTCAAGTTATGGAACTTGAATTTTTTTTTTCATTAAACCTTAATTAAACTCATAAGATATGAAAAAGCCAATAGTTTTGAAAGGTTTCAAAACTTGTCCTCAAGTTTTGAAATTTGTAAAGTTACCCCCCATGTATACTTTAATTCCAAACTAGACCTTAGAATTTTAAAAGTTAAAATTCAACCCTTATAGTTTATAATATTATAAGTTAATAATATTTATATATATGTATAAGAGTAAAGTCAGTCTTACCGTTAGTAGGCCTCATTCACGAAGTCGGTCTATAAGGGGGGTATAAGGTTACTGGCTATAAAATGGCAGTTTAATGGGTGTCCACTCTCACCCACCGCTTCCTTGACCAGTGGAGGGTCGTTAGCCGAACGGGTAGGACAAGGACTATAATTCTCCCTTCATTAAAAGTATTAATGATAAATACTAAGTAACTAAACCTTTTATAAATACCCAATCTTAGTTACTTTGGAAAATGTGAATAAGGTGCTAATCCATGAAATTACACTTTGCACTTTATTTAAGTCGGTTAGTGGAGCGTGTGTGGTTAACCGGCACACTAACTCGTATTTAACAAGGTAGGCAAAGGGTAACTTACTATTTATCATAGTATTGATGGAGCGTGTGTAGTTAACCGGTACATCGATTGAGGGGTAAACACTTAAGGGTGCCAAGTAATTTGCATGGCTACTTCACACCTTGTTTTGTGATCCTCGGCATCCCATTAACAAAACCTGAAGGGCACACTCAAGATTGAAAAATGCCATTGAAAAGTTCAATGAATCTCAAAAGATCTAGGAGTTTCAAATGCAATTAAAACCTAAAAAATTATTTTGTTTTTCATGGTGGAAATTGGTGAATCGTCATTCACCTACCTTCAAATATTCTATAGCTTGGATTACGACATCCCTCTTCCAAGTTATAAAATAGTTTGTTGGGTCCTAGCCTTAATATTTCATATTGGGTGTTATATTAAGGACTTTAAATCAACTATCTTGAATATCTACCAAAAGATGTCTAGTTCAGAAATCTATGATCTTCCCAAATCTCTTGAAACAAGCTTTCCTAAATGAAAATGATGTCCCATGGAAATCATACTTCTTTCACCTCCTCCAATTATTCTCCCTAACCCACAAGTTCTTGAAAATTTTAAGGTCACTGAAGCCCTATTGGCAAGCAAAGGTCTATGTGTGATCACATCTTGGAGATGTAGTCACATATTGACAAGCCGGGAGAGTTGGGTGTCAAAGTCTTAAGAGAGTTGGTGCCTCAACTACTTTCTAAGTCACACAGTGAGTTTCTTTGGGACTCCTATGAAACAGACTATGACAAGACCCTTAATGATCTTATCTATTTGCTAAGATCAACTTCCTAAAACTTGTGGACATTGACAATAATGACACTGGATATCCAGTAAAGCTCTCTCTTCCCAATGGAAAGGGATCGGCCATAGTCAACTCGGTTGACCAAATGGTAAAGAGAGAGGCTAAGTCTGAGATAGTCCCATTATCAAGGGCCATAGGTAACTATTGCCACAGAATGGACATTGGTTGCGAAGCTGCAATATTTACCTAAGGATGTTAAATTCAATTAGTTTGGCTCTACTTCAGGTAAAGTCCATTGTCTAACTCTATTAAGTACATGCTGATTCTGATCGCGAAGATGGATTTTAATCGCATGGTTCGGTGATCAGAATTATGGGCTATTACTTAAGAATTATGATATTTATATTGCTTAGGAATAGATAACAACAAGTTTTCATATGGATTGTAAGGAGAAATTTGTAACGACCCGTCTCTGGTATGTTGCTTTTATAGTATTTATTTTAGAAGTTTGTAGAGGGACTCGACGAGTCTATGTCCCGACTCATCGAGTAGGGTCGTGATCTTGATCAACTAATAGATCGGCGACTCGGTGAGTCCATATTCGGGACTCGGCGAGTCGGCCTGCCAGGTAGAAACCCTAAATCCCTGGGTTTGCACCCTATTTAAACCATCTTATGAGCCCTAAACTCGTCTCCTTCACCCTCAAAGCACCATTTAGCAAACCCTAATCATTCCATTGAGTATTTGAGCATTCTTTGTGTAATCTTGAAGTTTTGAAGAGAGGAGAAGGCTAGATTCAAAGAAGAAGAAGAATATCCAAGTCAGTGCACCCATTTCAGAGTATTTTTAGGTAATAATTGGTTTCTTCCTGTTTTGATGATTGATTCTCCTTTATAAGCATATTTAGCCCATTCTTTAGCTTGTTCATAGTAGATAAACCATGTTGGATGGGTTAGCTTCCGAATCTAGCCATGTTTTACTTCCAAAAACATAGATCTATTAAGTTTATGGAGCCATTTTGCATGTTAGCCCTAGATCTACTCTTCCAAGTGCCTTTTTAGCCTTTATATCCTTTTGTATGCATTTGTACACGTAAAGTTGGGAACTTTACGTGGTAAAACAACCTTAGGAACTCAGATCTATATATTATATGTAGTGGTTTTGAGCAGAATCGAGTTTTAGTGATTGCATGCATGGGACTCAGCGAGTCGTTCTTCGGACTCGGCGAGTCGAGCCGCGAGTCCCCGATTCTTCCCCTTTGAGTGATTCCGAGTTGGAACCAGTGAATAGTGGAATGGGCTCAGGGAGTTAGAGGTTAGACTCAGTAATGGAAGGACTCGACGAGTTGTTCATACAACTCGGCGAGTCCAAGGCAATCTTCTTAAGATTCAAGAACAACTCGTCGAGTTGTTCATACAACTCGGCGAGTCGGATGCAGATGTCCTGAGTGTTGGAATAGAATGGGAACTCGTCGAGTATATGCCATACTCGACCAGTAGCAGCGAGCAGGGTTGATAAATGAGAGTAGAGACTCGGCGAGTTGGCTGTCCAACTCGGCGAGTCAGGTCAACTGAAAGTTGACTTTGACCAGGAAAGTTGACTTTGACTAGGAGAGTTGACTTTAGCCAGGTGTAAAAGAGTCATTTTACCCCAATGCAATTATTAGTATTTGATTGAGCATATCTGTGGAATTGTAGCCGGGGAGATACTGGAGCAGCAACAGATAGTTTCCAGAGCCACACACTCAGCAGCCAGATCACGAGGTGAGTTTCCTTTCAGTAGGAACGGGTCTAAGGCCACAATGCTGGCCCGTTTAGCTAGTAGTAGTTTCCGGACTTCGGTCCTATGCAAATTTTAGTATGTTTGATGCCTTCGTGGCTCAGACAGGATTTCTGTGTTATGTGTTCCGGGTTACAACCCGATGTAGTATGCTATTTATGTGCTCATGTTAGTTGATATGCTTATGTTATGCTATGTTCAGTAGTTCCGTACTTTGGTCCGATGCAGTTAGTTCCGGACTTCGGTCTGATGCAGTTAGTTCCGGACTTTGGTCCGATGCAGTCTCCGGACTTCGGTATGATGCAGTGGGCAAGGCCCAGTATGTGTTTATATGTATTGTATGGTATGTGGTAGTTTAGGGGAGCTCACTAAGCTTCGTGCTTACAGTTTCAGTTTTGGTTTCAGGTACTTCCGCAAGCAAAGGGAAGAGCTCGGGTTGATGGCATCGGATACACCACAGCTTCAGTTGTCCTGGGAGTTGTTTTTGGTTTTTCATAGATGGGATTTGATACAGTATTGATACAGTTTACTCATAACACTTTGTTATTGTTTTGAGATATTGACGTACGAGTTTTACCTTATGATATTATCATGGTGTTTTTAGTAATTATTAAACAAAAATTTTTGGGTCGTATTTTGGGATGTTTCAAGTTGGTATCAGAGCCTTGGTTTGAGGGATTCGGATATACTTTCGGGTGTGTCTGAACTCAAACTAAGGAAACGGTAAAGATGTTCAAGGGAAAAATGTTTTTGAAAATGATTTTGAAAAAGAACTTAGAAAAAAAATAAGAGGTTTGATAAAAGGAAAATGGTGTGGCGTATGCGATCAACCGAGCTCAAGTAAGTACTCCCAAATTATCCATACATGTTACTTTATGTTTATCAGTTTTAGTTTCAGTAGAACAGCATGCTAGAATAGGACTAAGGATCTAGGAGGATGCCTTATGTGCCTGCTTTACGTGTTTCAGCTTTACGAGATCTGCATGCTAGTATTGAAGTAGACAATAGTAGGATAGCCTGTTTAGGTTATGCCTGATAGTATGAGCTTAGCATTGTATGCTAGAACAGTATTTTGTTATGAGAATAGATTTGCTTGAGTAATTTCTTGTATCTGAATGCCGCGTGCTTCGTGCTTTGTGGGACTCTGAGTGACGGGAGTTAATCATTAGGTGAATACGACACATCACATGTGACCAGGGTTGAATCATCTTAGAGTGTTGGATTTAGCTCTATTACGCAAATCTTGTTTGAGTCTAACCGTTGTAGGGACGAGTCCTTTACTTGAAGGATTATCTGAGCCTCATCACATGTGATGGTATTCAGGTGATGACTAATTATTGTCACAAGGAGGCCTTCAGCAGCTGAGGACTGTTTTGAATAGAGTCAGAGATTTCCCTAGGGCAAGCCTAGGATGAGAGTAACAGAGATCAGTAGTAGTAGAAGTGACTTGGTGGAGTCAAGACAGTTCTTGAGGAAAGTACGGATAGATGTGGAAGGTAGTATGGGCCCGTACTACTGAAAGCAGAGGATCCGTACTCGAATCAAGGAAGGCCGAGACAAGACCAGGAAACTAGTATTGGTATCAGTGATCCCTTGAGATATTTCAGTTTTCTGATGTTGCTATGATTTGTTTCAGAATGGTAGTTTTGCGTTCGAGGCCAGCAGTCGGTAGTTCAGGTGCTGGAGGGGGATCAGGATCAGGATCAGGCCCGGAGGCCGGGCAGTTGGATGAGCAGACAAGAGAGTTTCTTTCTTCTGAGGTTCAGGGAGTTCATGATAGGGTCGCGCACACTTACGCTCAGGGAGTTCAGGGCATGTGGAGCCAGATTACCACGGGGCGCGGGACCCCATAGCGAGTACTAGATGGTTGGCGGATGTGGCCAACGCTTTCCGCACGATCAAGTGTCCCGAGGGGGACAAGGTTAGATTGGCATCCTGTCTTCTAAAGGACAGGGCACGGGATTGGTGGGAGGAGGTCGGACATACTATTGGAGATGATGCAGCGTTAGATGCCATGACCTGGACTGATTTCTCCACCAGGTTCAGGGTGGAGTTTGCACCTGTTATCGAGGTGCAATAGTTAGCCAGGGAGTTTCAGGACCTCACCCAGACTACAGAGACAGTGGCGGAGATCACCGCCAAGTTCAGGGAGAGGGCTCTTCTCGTTCCTCAGTATGCAGCTGATGAGGAAATGAAGAAGGCCCGTTATCATGAGATGCCGCGGAGCGATATCCGCCAGTTTGTGAGCCGGTCCAATTGTAAAAAGCTGGATGACATGATTTCTAGGGCTCGGGAGAGGGAGATTGACCTTGAGATGGAAAAGAAGAGGAAACCAGAGGCGGTTTCGGGTACAGGCAGTTCGGGCAAAAAGCCCAAGGTTTCAGATCACAGATCCAGGAGTCAGCAGAGCCACAGTCGATGTGGCAACTGTGGGAGATTGCACGACGGGGTGTGCAAGGTAGGGAGTTCTGGCTGCTACAAGTGCGGTCGGACTGGGCATTTGAGTAGGGATTGTACGGCTCCTGCTACCGCTATTGCAGCATCAGATCTGATTTGCTTTCAGTGCAATCAGAGGGGACATAAAAAGTCCCAGTGTCCGAGTTTAGCTGCAGCAGGGAAGGTGGTTGCACCTGCCCCTGCTACTTTGAGGATTACAGATGGCCGGCAGGGCCGAGCAGAGGCACCAGTGGCAAGGAGTCGAGTTTTTCAGATGACAGCAGAGGAGGCGCGAGCGACTCCTGATGTGGTGACGGGTATGTATTTTTCCCTTCATCTCTTTATTATTATTATTGAATGTTGCTTATGGTTATATGTTTTGTATAGGATCGTTCTCTGTGAATGGCCTCTCTGCTACAGTATTATTTGATTCGGGGGCTACCCGATCGTTTGTATCGCTAGCGCTTAGCAAGAGATTTAATAGAGCTCCAGGGGAGCTGGATTGTCCACTAGAGGTCGAGATAGCAGATGACAGGACGGGTGAGGGTCGCCAGGGTACATAGAGGATGTTCTCTTCAGTTGTTCGATGAACAGTTTTCCGTGGATTTGGTCCCTATTCCCTTGCGAGGGAATAAGGTTATAGTGGGCATGGATTGGTTGAGTCCCAACGGGGCAGTGATTGATTGCGAGTTACAGCTAGTTGGGTTCGCACTCCCAATGGGGGAGAGTTAGTGATTCAAGGCGAGAGGCCACAGTGTGGACCAGTTCTTCGTTCAACCACGAGGGCGAGGCACTATTTTCAACAGGGTTGCGCCGGTTATGTAGCTTATGTTATGGATGCCCGGGAAAAGGGCAAGACGACAGTTGACGATGTTCCGGTAGTGCGAGACTTTCCGGATGTATTCCCGAAGGATTTACCGGGAATACCTCTCGAGAGGCAGGTCGAGTTTGGGATCGACCTAATTCCTAGTGCGGCTCCAATAGCCAAGGCACCATACCGGTTAGCTCCCCCTGAGATGCAGGAGTTGTCTACGTAGCTGCAGGAGTTGTTAGACAAGGGTTTTATTCGGCCGAGTAGTTCACCTTGGGGAGCACCGATCCTGTTTGTGAAGAAGAAGGATGCGTCGCACCGTATGTGCATTGACTACCGGGAGCTGAATAAGGTAACGGTGAAGAACCGTTACCCCCTCCCAAGGATAGATGATTTGTTTGATCAGCTTCAGGGGGCGTCTTGGTTCTCCAAGATCGATTTACGCTCCGGATATCACCAGATGCGAGTTAGAGGCGAAGATGTGCAGAAGACTGCTTTCAGGACCCGATATGGTCATTATGAGTTTGTAGTGATGCCTTTTGGGCTCACTAATGCTCTAGCCGTATTCATGGATCTCATGAATCGCGTATGCAGACCGATGCTGGATCGGTCTGTGATAGTATTCATAGATGATATCTTGGTGTATTCCAAGACTCAGGAGCAGCATGAGGAGCACCTGAGGGAGGTGCTAGAAGTTTTGAGAAGGGAGAGACTTTTCGCAAAGTTCTCCAAGTGCGAGTTCTGGTTACGTGAGGTGCAGTTCCTTGGTCACCTCATCAACCAGAAGGGTATCTTGGTAGATCCGGCCAAGATAGAGGCCGTGATGCAGTGGGAGGTCCCGAAGTCTCCATCCGAGATTCGGAGCTTCCTAGGTTTGGTAGGGTATTAGAGGAGATTCATCCAGGATTTCTCCAAGATAGCAGTACCGCTCACCCGACTAATTAAGAAGTCGGTGGTGTTTTGTTGGGGACCTGAGCAGCAGGCGGCATTTGAGACCCTCAGGCAAAGGCTATGCGAGGCTACGATTCTTTCCCTGCCTGAGGGAATAGAGGATTTTGTAGTCTACTGTGATGCCTCAATCACAGGTATGGGAGCAGTGTTGATGCAACGGGGACATGTGATAGCTTACGCCTCGAGACAGTTGAAGCCTCACAAGGCTAACTATCCTACACATGATTTAGAGCTGGGGGCAGTGGTGTTTGCCCTCAAGATTTGGAGACATTATCTTTATGGGGTCCGTTGTACCATCTACACGGATCACAAGAGTTTGAGATACCTTATGGATCAGCCGAGTCTAAACATGAGGCAGAGGAGATGGTTGGATGTACTGAAGGATTATGATTGTGAAATCCTTTACCATCCAGGTAAGGCCAACGTAGTGGCTGACGCCTTGAGCCAAAAGGTGACAGCAGCCCCTATCAGAGACTTATGTTTGAGGATGACAGTGATTACTCTGTTGTTGGAACAGATCAGGGAGGCTCGGGTTGAGGGCCTCAAGGAGGAGAGGCAGAAGTGTGAGAGGATAGTGGGCCGAGTAGCTTCATTTGATTATGATAGTTGGGGGTTGTTGACCCTTCATGGGAGAGTGTGGGTACCGTACGGAGGCAGAGTATGGCAGGTGTTGATGGACGAGGCTCATAAGTCTCGATTTTCTATCCATCCAGGGGCAATGAAGATGTATAGAGATCTTCGACCCAATTATTGGTGGCCCTGCATGAAGTGGGATGTTGCTTGGTATGTTGAGAGGTGTCTGACCTGCAGGAAGGTCAAGGCAGAACACCAGAGGCCTCACGGCAAGATGCAACCATTAGACATTCCCGTGTGGAAATGGGAGGACATCACCATGGATTTTATCACTAAGCTTCCCAGGACCGCACGTGGGGTGGATTCGATTTAGGTGGTAGTGGATCGGTTGACGAAGAGTGCTCATTTCATACCGATCCAGGAGAGCATATCAGCGGAAAAGTTAGCCGATATCTATGTGCGGGAGACAGTAGACAGTTGCACGTCATGGAGTGCCGGTATCAGTGGTGTCAAACCGAGACGTCCGTTTTACATCCAGATTCTGGAAGCGGTTTCATGACAAGATGGGTACTCGTCTCCATTTCAGCACCTATTTCCACCCCTAGACGGATGGGCAGAGTGAGAGGACGATTCAGACTCTCGAGGACATGCTCCGAGCATGTTTTCTAGACTTCGGGAGCAGTTGGGATACGTATCTTCCGTTGGCGGAATTTTCGTATAACAACAGTTATCATGCGAGCACTGATCGACCTCCCTTTGAGATGCTCTATGGGAGGAAGTGTAGGACCCCGATTTGTTGGGGAGAGGTCGGTCAGCGGGTCATTGGGAGCACGGAGGTGGTGCTCAAGACAACTGAATTGATTCAGTAGGTTCGTAGTAGACTGCTGAATGCGCAGAGTCGGCAGAAGAGCTACGGCGATAGGAGGCATTCAGATTTAGAGTTCCGGGTAGGCGACATGGTCCTTCTGAAGGTCTCACCTTGGAAAGGTGTCATCAGGTTTCGGAAAAGGGGCAAGCGGCCCCAGGTTCATTGGTCCTTTCAGGGTTTTGGCCCGGGTGGGTCGGGTTGCTTATCGGTTGGATCTTCCAGCAGAGCTTAGCCAGATCCACAACATATTCCATGTGTCTCAGTTGAGGAAGTGTTTGGTGGATGAGTCAGCAGTTGTTCCTTTAGAGGATATTCAGGTTGATAGCAGCTTGAATTATATTGAGAGACCGGTCGCGATTCTGGATCGGAAGGCAAATACCTTGAGGAACAAGGTAATTCAGCTAGTAAAGGTGCAGTGGGAGCACCAGAAAGGATCTGAGTGGACGTGGGATGCTGAAGATGAGATGAGAGCCCACTACACCGAGTTATTTGCAGATTCAGTAGTAGCGGACTTCGAGGACGAAGTCTGAGTCAAGTGGGGGAGAATTGTAACGACCCGTCTCTGGTATGTTGCTTTTATAGTATTTATTTTAGAAGTTTGTAGAGGGACTCGATGAGTCTATGTCCCGACTCATCGAGTAGGGTCGTGATCTTGATCAGCTAATAGATCGGCAACTCGGTGAGTCCATATTCGGGACTTGGCGAGTCGGCCTGCCAGGTAGAAACCCTAAATCCCCGGGTTTGCACCCTATTTAAACCATCTTATGAGCCCCAAACTCGTCTCCTTCACCCTCAAAGCACCATTTAGCAAACCCTAATCATTCCATTGAGTATTTGAGCATTCTTTGTGTAATCTTGAAGTTTTGAAGAGAGGAGAAGGCTAGATTCAAAGAAGAAGAAGAATATCCAAGTCTTTGCACCCATTTCAGAGTATTTTGAGGTAATAATCGGTTTCTTCCTGTTTTGATGATTGATTCTCCTTTATAAGCATATTTAGCCCATTCTTTAGCTTGTTCAAAGTAGAGAAACCATGTTGGATGGGTTAGCTTCCGAATCTAGCCATGTTTTAGTTCCAAAAATATAGATCTATTAACTTTATGGAGCCATTTTGCATGTTAGCCCTAGATCTACTCTTCCAAGTGCCTTTTTAGCCTTTATATCCTTTTGTATGCATTTGTACACGTAAAGTTGGGAACTTTACGTGGTAAACCAGACTTAGGAACTCAGATCTATATATTGTATGTAGTGGTTTTGAGCAGAATCGAGTTTTAGTGATTGCATGCATGGGACTCAGTGAGTCGTTCTTCGGACTCGACGAGTCGAGTCGCGAGTCCCCGATTCTTCCCCTTTGAGTGATTCCGAGTGGGAACCAGTGAATAGTGGAATGGACTCAAGGAGTTAGAGGTTAGACTCAGTAATGGAAGGACTCGATGAGTTGTTCATACAACTCGGTGAGTCCAAGGCAATCTTCTTAAGATTCAAGAACAACTCGTCGAGTTGTTGATACAACTCGGCGAGTCGGATGCAGATGTCCTGAGTGTTGGAATAGAATGGGAACTCGTCGGGTATATGCCATACTCGACGAGTAGCAGTGAGCAGGGTTGATAAATGAGAGTAGAGACTCGACGAGTTGGTTGCCCAACTCGGTGAGTCAGGTCAACTGAAAGTTGACTTTGACCAGGAAAGTTGACTTTGACCAGGAGAGTTGACTTTAGCCAGGGGTAAAAGAGTCATTTTATCCCAATGCAGTTATTAGTATTTGATTGAGTATATTTGTGGAATTGTAGTAGGGGAGATACCAGAGCAGCAACAGATAGTTTCCAGAGCCACACACTCAGTAGCCAGATCACGAGGTGAGTTTCCTTTCAGTAGGAACGGGTCTAAGGCCACAATGCTGGCCCGTTTAGCTAGTAGTAGTTTCCGGACTTCAGTCCTATGCAGATTTTAGTATGTTTGATGCCTTCGTGGCTCAGACAGGATTTATGTGTTATGTGTTCCGGGTTACAGCCCGATGTAGTATGCTATTTATGTGCTCATGTTAGTTGATATGCTTATGTTATGCTATGTTCAATAGTTCCGTACTTCGGTCCGATGCAGTTAGTTCCGGACTTCGGTCCGATGCAGTTAGTTCCGGACTTTGGTCCAATGCTGGAGGCAAGGCCTCAGTAGTTCCGGATTTCGATCCGATGCAGAGGGCAAGGCCCTGGTTAGTTCCGGAGTTTGGTCCGATGCAGTTTCCGAACTTCGGTCCGATGCAGTGGGCAAGGCCCAGTATGTGTTTATATGTATTGTATGGTATGTGGTAGTTTGGGGGAGCTCACTAAGCTTCGTGCTTACAGTTTCCATTTTGGTTTCAGGTGCATCCGCAAGCAAAGGGAAGAGCTCGGGTTGATGGCATCGCACACACCACAACTTCAGTTGTCTTGGGAGTTGTTTTTAGTTTTTCATAGATGGGATTTGATACAGTATTGATATAGTTTACTCATAACACTTTGCTATTGTTTTGAGATATTGACGTACGAGTTTTACCTTATGATATATTATCATGGTGTTTTTAGTAATTATTAAAGAAAAAATTTTGGGTCATATTTTGGGATGTTTCAAAAATTTTCCGCAAAGTTTTAAAATAAAAGGAAATTTTTTATTTTATTTATTTTATGTATCCTTACAATGGCGTTTGTGGAAAATTGTTGCTTATAAGATTCCACTGATCGCAATATTGGAAAGTGAATTTGATTCTCTCATTTGTGGTAATGTCTAAATTTACCTAATAAGGAAAGATTCTCGTCACCCAAGTTTCAGTTGGATAGAAAATTGGAATCATGCAAGTTGTATAGCATGATGAATGAGAACTTTTGAGCATTGGAAAATTTTAGACTAACTACTTCTTCACATGGATGTGTGAGTCGAGTGAAGGACTAAGGGATCGAGTACACATTCTTGTGCACTGGTCAAGTCCACCATAAAAGATCGAAAAGACTATTCATCATGATTTAGTTAAGTTCAATAAATATGGTTATACTTACAATTTTAAGTATAATTCTGAAACATTGGAAAAGTTTCAATGTAAGGCAGAACGAATAAGAAGAATCAAATTAGGCAGAAGGATAAAAGTTTCTCAAATCTGAAAAGATTGGAGAGTACTTTAGTATCATGTTTTAAGGTCATCTTAATGATTTTGGTACCTTATCACAGTTCATCCTCTAAGTACATTCTAATAGTTAAGAAGAGGAGTTATGAATTGTTGAAGTGGTTAAATCAAGAAGATGATTCATACTTCATTCCAAAACAATTCATAGAGTTATACTCTAGGATTGTAACTTGAGTGACATGTCTTAAAGAAGGTTTAAAACACTTGTCAAATGTAAGAGTAAATGTTTTCTACTCTTGTACATTTGAAATTGGTAAGTTGTGATGTTTTGGATAAAACAAAGACCAACTAAGGCTAATTGTGTTAAGTGTATGTCTTGATTAGAATCCACACTATCTCTTGAATATTTGGCAAGAAAGTCGTATAGGTCAAGGAGATAGTGGGAGTCTAAAAGATCCTGAAAAAGGTTTCAAGAAGTAATTAAGAATAAAACTTGTATTTCATCGCTAGCACACAAGTAGGGGTTTATAACCTATTGTGATGATATTTCTGTGCCCATTCCAGTTATGTTGGCTATACATTTGAGTTCTACATGTTCTCAATTGTTTGCATAACTACTTGGAAGCAATGGCAGGCCCTTGAACTGCCAGGTGGCAAGAAGTTAAGATTACACAAGTTCAATCCATATGAGTTTGGATTTGTCATTATCCTTGTCTTGTTACTATGGTTTTGATAATTCACATGGATAAGAACACATACACCATTAAATCTAAGTGTCATAAAGTTTCTCTTCGATTCATGAAAATGATGGTAAGGAAACTCTTTCACTAAGTAGATTTTGAGTAGATAGCAATTGTGGGAATGAAAAAAGGTCTAAACATTATGATTACGGCATCCCTCTTCATAATTGTTTAGACACACATGTGAGCTATCTAAGAGAGGTGTATGATATTGATAAAGTCTTATCAAGGCAATCTAGTATCAGAAATTTGAACTTTGGTAAGAAAGTCAATAAAGTATTGATTTCTAGAAGTTCAGTTGATTTCTGGGTACATGTCAAAGCTAGTGGGAGCATAAGTGTTATGCTAATAATCATCATATTAGTGGGATAATGATAATGATGATAAGTATTGTAAGTTAGCAATGTTAATTATAGAAAACAAAAGTTTCAATTCGTGAGGTTGCATGGGTTGGAAAAGTTGTTTTGCTATAATTAAAGGAGAGGAAATTATACTTCATCTCAAATCTAAAATCTTAGATTGAGGTCTTAATCGTATTTAGTTAAGAATATATATGAACTTCATGTTGGAATGGCTCAACATAAGGAGATTCTGTATATGGGTCCATTATTTGCGTTCTAAAATTCGATTATGATTACGACATCCCTTTTCATAATCTGAATTATGAGAACTTGGAAAATAGAAATGGAAATGTTATAGCAAAAGACTGGTTTAGTCTTTATGTGAGACATCCTGAATCGTGTCCCATATGCTTCGGATATAGGATTGATTACATGTGCTATATTCATCCTTTCTAAAATTTTCCAAATGCCTGGGGCATTACGAAGGGAAAAGGTCTAGAATTGGATATGACTAAAAGGATTAAACAATTGTCGAGGACAATCTAAGGTTTACCAAAGATTGGTTGCTCAAAGACAGTTGGAAGTATAGTGTTAATTCTGGAAGGACCATATTGACATAATCTGTACGGAGGCAACTCTTGTTCAGAAGTGATAGTCAAAATGGAATCTGGAAATGTTTCAAAGTTAGAAATTATACAATCTGTGTAAGATTAGGAAACTTAATGCAAGAAGGATGTTTCCAAGGAGCTGATCTCCTTTGGAATGCTTTGTAATGGTTGTTGTCAAGTCTTTTTGACTTTGTGCATAATCATTACAAGAGGATCAATGCATATAAGTTTAGAATCTAACAGATTTCGGTAAATGGCATGAATTTGGAATTCTTGCATTTGCAGTAAGATTTGGGATTGTGAAATGAGAATCATTGGAGTTATGTTCAATTGATCTATTTCAGAAAGTAAAGATCATAGACAAACATAGTATGCATACTTGGTGTGTGGCATGACTAGTGTTTAGAAAAAACATAGTGTACATGCTTAGAGCATGGGACAACTATTGTTTTAATTCAAGAATAAAGTTGATAGCTGAAACAGTATAAATTGAATAATGTGTAATCATATGGTGATAAATAAAAGGTGTTTTGTTTATATTCATAAGTTCTGAGACCATATTGGATTCGATTATTATTGTGTTTCACTTTGCATGTTTTGACTTCCAGAATAACTAGGTCATTGTTTTGATTGACTAAGTTATTCAAACCATCCACAGTCGGTCATATGTTGGAAGTATATATGAATTAAGACTATCATGGGTTGGCTTGTAGAGGTCTAAGATGTTGGACAAAGGGCTACAACACTCATGAGTGCTCATAAGTTCTGAGTATTGGATTCAACCCGCGCTCATTGGAATCACTTCATGGATTTTATCACGAGTGATCATGAGACGATAATATCTTATATTCTTCAAACCTAGAGATATGAGTTGTTACTATGAGTTGGTTGTACATTGATTGCACGAAAACGCATACGGTAACTCGGTTTTATAAAACGTGCCTTTGTGTATGATTCAACAAGTAGTAGAACAAGCCATATGAGTCGAAGTTTATCCATTCCTTTTACCTTCGGGATAAAAGCGATATCTGTGGGCCCCTCGATGATTTGATGATGACAAATGGAAGTGCTCGGCCGGGCCAGGACTGATTTGATTTGTTCAGTTAGTCAGTCATCATAAATCGGAAATCGGGAAACAACAAATGGACAGAGAGAATGATTATAATCCATGTCTCAGTCCATATGATATCTAGAACGGAGGAATATATGATCCCTTATCTAATGGACGCGTCATTGATTTGTTCAGAGTTTAACAGCGGCTTTAAGAGCTACGATTTCTAGTCGGGTTATGAAGTCGTACTTGCAATAATAGATTTAAACTTATCCAAGTGGGAGACTGTTGGATTAGATGTCTAAGCCTATAACTATTATTGGTATGTACTTGACCCGAGAGTAGCATGATCCATTTGGGTTGCATTTCATCAGGACAATTTGTTAGGATGGACTTTTGAGAGAAGGTTATTTATGGTTTATTAATATATTATAAGTTATAATATATTAATATGAAATCATATGTTTTAATTAGTATCGATCAAGAATTAATTTGGAATTAATTTAGTGATCAAAAGAGACTAATTATATCTATGGGGACTAATTATGATAATTAGTTATATTTATATGTGTTGGGCTTATGATCCATGTTGGACCAAGTTTATGTATGGATACATAAAGAGTTGGGCCACATGAACCATAGATCATAAAACCCATGGGTATGGATTATGGGTTACACCCATGAACCTTGGAATCCTATATATAAATAGGTTACTCCATAGCCAAAATCACCACTTCTTTTCTTAGAGAAATATGGAGGTGTTTTGGTGCATGGAATTCTCTCTCAAGAGCCACCTTTGTCCTAGGTGTGTTGTGATTCCATTTGAGGAATTTCATACTATTAGTGCTAAGCTCTTAAGGCAAAATACATCAAGACTTCAAGCCACATAAAAGGTATGTTTCCCTAACTAGTATATTATATGGTTTATGTCAAATGCATGCTAGTTATAGGTTTAATGCCTTGGAAACCATTTGCATGTATAATTAGTGAAAACATAGATCCAAGGTATTTAGGGTTGTATGTGCACCATAGGATGTTGTATTATACCAAAACCAAACAGAAACTTGGAAAGATTGTCTTTAAGATTCATGATGAAATATCTGCATCCAAAAACATAAAAAAATTTCACATTAGGTTTTTGATTATTTAAGATTTCTTAAGGAGTGATGTTAAATCTTCTATGAATAAAAGAACGATTCTGAGTAAAGCATGTTGTAGAGACGACTTTAGCCCATAGATATTGAGGAAGATTCGCATATGACAACATTGTTCTTGCTGCCTCGCACAATGATCTGTTCCTTCTTTCAACAACACCATTTTGTTGTGGTGTATATGGTGATGAGAATTTATGCAAAATTCCTTTTTTAGTTAAGAACGAATCCAACATGTTATTCTTAAACTCTAACCCATTATCACTCTTTATTCTTCGAACATTCTTCTTCAGGCTCATCTCTATCTTTTTGATAAAATCAATCATTGTTTGAGAAACTTCAGATTTTAACATGAGAAAAAATACCCAAGTGAAACATGAAAAATCATCAACAATAACCACAATGTATCGTTTCTTGTTGAGTTTTTCAACAGTCCAAGGTCTACAAAGGTCTATGTGAAGAAGTTCCAATGGTTCAACAATTTTCGAATCTATCACGATAGGATGTCCTTTGCGATGTTGTTTTCCTTGTTCGCAAGCTGCACAAAGAGTATTATTATCAAATTTTAACACATGAAGACCACAAACTAAGTCCTCTGTAACCAACTTGTTTAGATTTCGAAAGTTTAAATGTGACAAACGTCTATGCCATAACCAACTAACATCATTTGATGCTTTTTCGAAAGTAGACAAATAGATGGTTTGCCCACAATTGGTTTAATATCAAGTGTGAACATATCGCCATATCATTTCGACTTTAGCAACACTTCGTTCATCTTGACATTTGAGATTATACTCCCTTCTTCGTTAAACACCACTTGATTTCCAGTGCCCACAACTATTTGCGAAACACTAATCAAATTATGTTTAAGACCTTCCACATATGCAAATCGATTTACTGTGAATTGCCCATTCGTTACTTTTCCATATCCTTTGACTTGACATTTTTTATTATTACCAAAATTCACTACTCCAGCATTTTCAAGACTTCGAAAATCTCTTAAGTTCTCCTTCCTTCCGCTCATTTGACGTGAGTAACCACTATCAATGTACCATTTCGTATCATATTGCTCGTCACATAGTACCTGCATTTAATTAAAGAATTTAGGTACCGAAGGGTTTTTGGGTCCTTGGTTATTAGCTTGAAACAAAGAGTAAAATTTAGAACTGAAAGCCCAAGTTCGAACTTTTGCCTTAATAATATCAATTAAATCAACATCATTATCTAAAGATATTGAAATGTAACTTTTCAATAGTTTTGGATTTTCATTAGATTGCACCTCAGGCTTCTCAATTCTTGTTAATTTGTTGATTGGTTTCCATCTCTGAACTGGAGTATTTGAATCTTGAGAAGATAAACTTCTAGTTGTTGACTCATTCAAATACTTTTCGTAAGTTGTTTTGATCTGAACTTGAGAAAACCTTCCAGACTAATACCTTTTTCCTTGTCCCTCAAGCCAATTATTAATGGAATGAATTCCTGATTTTCTGTTGGAACATGAAACCTTGGTTGGTTTTGTGATTGAAGGATTTGGAAATTTTGGATTTTGTGGTCTAAATGCTACTACTGATTTGGAAGTTTCGTTTGTAATGGGTTGACTATTCGTTAATTTTCGAACATTGTTAAGTTTTCGATCATTCACAACCTTTTGTGATGTCTCATACTTTCAAATGTTATCAAATTTTCGAAAATGAGCAACCTTTTGATTAATTGGAAAGGTGTCTATTACATTCATTGGTTGATGAAAAGACGTGTTTCTTTGTTTATCTATGACAAATGGCTTTTGAAAACTCTTTGTTTTTGAAATATATGTTAATTTGGATTTTGAAACACTATTTTTCTCAGACGAAACTTTGGATTTAGTTAGAGCAAGTCTCTCGTTAGACACTACTTGCCAAAAAATTACCTTTCGTGCCTTTCTTTTTGAAATTTTGTGTTCTTTTGAAAACTTATCAACAAGCACTTTGAATTCATTTGAATTAAGTTTCACAATTAGAGTTGAATCAACAACTTCTTTTGTAAAAACTTCTTTTTCTTTTTCAGAATTAACAACCCATTTGTGTTTTAGTTTTTGTTTTTGAAAAACATACGAATTTTTAATGAGGTTGTTTTCAATTGTGTTTTGATTTGCAAAGAATCCTTCATCTATTGAACGCTTATTGTCTTCTTCGACCAATTTGATGAATTCTGGCTTTATATTCTCTGCATTTCTAGTTGTGACAAACAATTGATTTGGAAACACAACATTATCAGTACATGTAAAATTTGGATACACAATTGTGTTGGTTTTCAGAAAATGTGCTCCTTTGTCACTAATCACTTTGTCGAAATTTTCCGTTTCACCATACACTTGTTCAACAACAACTCTTGGAATTAAAGTTTCAGTTGAAACTTTCTTTTCTATCTTACAAACATTCGAAGCTTTAATTTCGTCCTCCTCATCATCACTACTATCTGTCTGACTGTCTCGAACTTCCACATCATCAAAGTCAACAATTTTTGAAGTAGAGGGTTTTCCAATGTCATCCTCAACCATCAAGTCATTAACAATTTCTTTACCTTTGACCTTAGATGTGATGTTAATGATAAACAACTGAGAACAATCAATACTTTCTTCTTCTTCAATTTTAGTGATTTCGCTAAGAATATCCAAATTCTCATCGACATCAGCAAAATTGAGTTGTGAATCAAGTTTCGAATGTTTAGTTCTTTTCAAAATTTCCACTTGTTCATCTTTTTTCAAACTTTCATTAACAATATTAACCAAGTCATCAGCATTTAAAAACTCATCTATCTTAACAACGTCATATGCAAACCTATCGTCTAATACTTTGTTTAAATCATCTATTGTGTTATCACAATCATATGACATGACATCAACTTTTTCTCTTTCGAATGCAAGAAAAGGCAACAGTCTACAATGTTGCTCTTTGCTAATGTCAGAAGAATGATGTAAAGCAGTTAACTTGGCATATAAACATTTTGCAGAGTTACAATAGATGTTACGTTGTGCCAACAACATCCTTACATCTTTATCTAGATTCTCTCTATGATTATTGACATTTTGTAACTCTAGATACTCTACCGTGCAACGTTTCGTGTCTAGCAACTTTTGAGTCTCAAGCAATTGATTATTAAGTTTCTTTGCCTCATTACTAGCAGCCTCAACAATAGCATCAAAGTAAGCAACAATATCATCAAAAGCAATTATTTCATAATCATAGGAATATTAAAAGATTCGAGTATAGAACGTACCATAGTTGTCATTGGAGATTTGTCACTTGTCTTCGAAATGAAGCAATGTCCAGATATCTCCTCTTCTTCTCCATCCTCAAATCTTGCAAACATGGCACCATGACTAGGATGCCTCATCTCCTCATCATCATAACCGGATGACCAAATCTGATAAGTGCCACTTTCTTCATCTTCATCCTCTCTTCTTACCACAAGAGACAATCCCTTGGCCTTCTCACGAACTTCCTCCAGTTTTTCAACATAATATGCTTCATCCTTTACTCTATTCTTCTTTTCCTCTTTCTTTCGAAGCATACAATCAATTGCATGGTGATTCGCACCATTACAATAATGACAATCTACACCAGAATCCCTTTTCAATTTCTTTTCTGCCTTAAACTCTTTCACCTTGTCATCATTCTTCTCAGACTTTTCAAATTTCTTTTTATCTTCTACACCAGACTTCGTAAAATTTCCTTTCACCTCACTCTGATTTCCCTTAGGATAAAAAGGCTTTTTGAAAAACTTTTTAACTCGATTATTCGAGTAAAAACCTACAACTTCATCATCCGAATTCAAGAGAAAACCTTCTTCTGAATTCTCCTTTCCAGCAGATTCCACCTCAGACACTTTCGAAACCAGAGCCAGTGGTCCGCCTAAACTTTGTTTTGTTTCTTCCATTGTTTCAGAAACTTCACTTTTGTGTGTCTTTAGCTGATTGTATACATCATTCAAAGATAAACTGTTGAAGCTTTGTTGATTTTTTTATCATCATACTAACACTCCTCCATTCCTTCCTTAGTCCCATAAAAAAAAGTAAGATTATAATCCATTAAGGACCTTGTAATTCCATAGCGATTTCACCTGTAGATCAACTCATTCAGATGATCATAGTAGACTTCAATTGTTTCAGTTTCCTTTTGTCTAAACTCCTTCAGTTCAACCAAACACTGCTTAACATAATCGATCTTAGTCTTCTCACTTCCTTGATACTTTTCTTTGAGAGTATTCCAAATCTCCTTAGCAGTTTTACAATCACGAATGTAGTTGTAAACAATAGGTGCCAAAGCACCTCTCAACTCTCTCATGCATCGCTTTTCGTTGTTCTTCAGTCTTGTTTGTTCTTCTCCAACAGTAGAAGTAGTTCCAGATGAACCTATGTTTTGAACATTCAATGGAGGTTGAACTGTTCCATTGATGCAATTCCACAAATCTTCATCCAGACCATTCAAGTGGTCTTCCATACGATCAGCCCACTGATCGTAGTATTCTGGAATCAGCATTGGAATTTTGGTTGATGATCCGAGCAGATGGGAATATGAAGTCATTGTGTTCATATTGAAGTTCGCCATTGATGAACACACAAGAAAAATTCAGAAATCACAGAAAACTTGATGAATTTGAAGTTTGATCAAACGAATCGATTAGAAACTTATAATCGATCACTCGATTATACAATTTGAATGCAGAATCTAATCAAATATATAGATCAGACGTGATTTTTAGAACCAAAACCGCGAAAATTTTTGAGAAAAAAAAGACTCAAAATCAGATGATTCATAATGAACATCAGATCAATGCAGTTTGATTCCTGCTCTGATACCAATTGTAGAAGAATTTTATTCGAGAAATCGATTAAGAACAAGAACAATCAATGTAATGAACTCAGAAAGTAAATAAGACTTTAAAGTTTGTATTACTCTCAATAAGCTTGATTACAAAATAGATAACGAAATTCGAAAACTCTGTATCTTTAAATCTAAGCTCAGTCCCTATTTATAGGGAAATAGAAAGTACCAAAAATACTAAGTCTAAAACTATTAAGCTTCGTATGAAAGTGACTTAGTAAACATATTACGTACGAAATTGACAAGACACAATCCGAATCTTTATAAGATTTCAACCCTTACACGAGTCCTACCCATCATGGTCTGTAGGATTGCTCGGAATGTGGAGCAAGGTCGAGCAGCCATCGACCGAGTTATGGAAATTGATGCCAACTATGGTATTAACACAGTCCGCAGTTGCCAACTCGAAGAGGCTATGGAAAGGAATGGAAGAGCCAATGAGACTCTGCAGCAACAACTAGCTACGTCCCAAGATGAAGTCATAGAACTTCGAGTTCGTCAAAAAGCTCACGAGCAACATCTTCAAGAAGTGTTGCATCAATTGGCAGACCTTAGGGTTCAACCGAGGAATGCCTGTCGCCGGTAGAAGATGTATGACTCATCTTTTGGTTTAAGGAATAGCCTTTCTTATCTATGCTCTATGAAGTACTTTCCTGTAAAATATTTCTATCTTTCAGTACACTATCTAGACTACTAAGTTGTCAACATTTTTCCTTATATGGTTTGATGTAAGACCTATTGTTAGGTCATTTTTCTCGAACTCATTTACATCATTAATACCAGTAATATTGACAGTTATCTAATCTATTGGAAAGTCTATACCCTTGTGTTTTCCCTACTATATTATTGTGTCTCTATTCCAATTATACACTGATTCTAATGTTTGGACTATGGCAATTTAGTCCATGGATCACTCTCATCATACTTTACAATTGATTCTTACTATTATCGTCATCTCTATAAACTTTCAGTAAAAGATGGCACCTCGTAAACGTCCGACCAGAGGCACGCCGACAAATCAAACACCACCACCACCACCTCTTCCAATAATCATTATAGCAGCTCTAAATGTTGTAGTAGATGCGGTTGTGGAAACAACCATGGCTTAATATCACTCTACTGGTTCAAGCGGAGGTGGAACAAATGTTCATTCTACCCAAGATGAAATTCTCGTGCGCTCGAGAGAGTGCTCCTACAAGGACTTCACCAATTGCAAGCCAAAGTCCTTTAACGGGACTGGCGGAGTCATTGCCCTCTCGCAATGGTTCGAAAAGACAGAGTCCATCTTCGAGATCTGCTCCTGCCCAGCAGGGAGCAAGGTCAAGTTTGCTGCTTGCACCTTCGAAGAAAAAGCCCTGATGTGGTGGAATAACCATGTCAAGTCACTAACTCTAATAGTGGCAAACGATATGGGCTGGGAAACTCTGAAAGATCTCATTATTGAATAATGCCCACGGCACAAAATCCAGAAATTAGAACAAGAACTATGGAGCCTAACCATGAAGGGCTCCGACATAGTTTCCTATATCGCCAGATTCAGCGAGCTGGTGGCCCTATGTCCCAACATGGTTCCCAAGGAGGAAACGAAAATAGAGAGGTATATCTGGGGGCTGTTACCTCCATTTCAGGGGAATGTACTAGCTTCAAACCCAGCTACCTTCAATAGTGCCAAGCGATTGGCACAACGGCTCGTTGACCATGGGGTCTGTACCCTGTCAACAACAACCCTAGCCATCTCAGAACCCTCCAAAGTCGCTGATAACAAGCGGAAGTTCTAGGATGACAAGAAAAAGCAGAAAACTGCCAAAAAGTAGAGAGTCATGGTGGTTCATGCTGCTATAGAAACTGTCGCTGCTACTCCGGTGAAGCAGTACGCTAGAAACTTGCCGAAGTGCAACAAATGAAAATTCCAACACAATGGTCCCTTCTGGGAGATGCAGTGCCCTAACTGTAACATGAAAGGACACACTGTCCGTTTCTGCAAAGCTCTGTCAAGGCCGATCACCCAAGTCCCAACTCTGGTGTGGTCCAAGCTTGCTACGGTTGTGGCGAGGTGGGCCACTACAAAAGGAACTGCCTGAAGGCAAGGAATGCCGGTGGAGTGGGAAGAGTTTTGGCTATAGGCCACGAGGAAGCGGTTGCCGACCCTACAGTCGTCACTGGTATGTTTCTCCTCGATAACTCTTATGCATGCATACTATTTGATAGTGGAGCAGAGAGAAGTTTTGTAAATCATAAATTTGCTCACCTACTTAAACAACAATCACGCACACTTAAAGAACCATTCACTGTAGAAATGGCTAACGGGAAAATTGAGAGCACTAGGAGTATATACATAGGATGTACCCTAACTCTAGATAGCCTTAGCTTCTCAATCGACCTCATTCCGGTCTGAATTAAAAGTTTTGACGTCATAATCGACATGCATTGGTTGAGTCTTCATCGTGCCGACATCATGTGTTATGAAAAAGCTGTTCGCCTTAATCTTCCATCTAACAAAACTCTTATTATCTACGGAGACAAAACCGTTACGAGCCTTCATATCATCTCAAGTATTCAAGCTCAGAAGTACTTGCGTAAGTAATACCGTTCATTCCTTGCACACATTGTTGATACTGTCACACCCCCAAACCAAGGATGGCGGAAACGTCCGGCGGTGGAGGACTTCATGTATAGTGTCATAACCACAATTGCAATAGTAATTTAAGCAAACACAACCAACATATATATAATTGAAAAAGTTACATCAGTGTATGAGTTACATGTTTCCAAATCAATTGCAATATGTTAACAAAAACATGATATATTGACGCCTTACGTCCCATCCTCAAAACGCACTTTGGTACCTGTTTAGTGATCACCTGAGAATACAAGTTGTTTGAAAAAGTGTCAACACAAAGGTTGGTGAGTTCATAAGTTTTTGTTTTCGAACTTAATAGAAGTCTTTCCCTTGTAAATGTTACGTTTGTTTCAGAAAAATACGATATTTTCCTTAAAATTTGTGTAATGTAGTCTTATAACCGAAGACCAAAATGTATTAGTAACCTCTCTTACTAATAGAAAATGATATGTGTTTAAATTGACATAAATGCGTTTGAATTGAA
This sequence comes from Lactuca saligna, assembly GCF_052625555.1. NCBI lineage: Eukaryota > Viridiplantae > Streptophyta > Magnoliopsida > Asterales > Asteraceae > Lactuca > Lactuca saligna. Next base: position 98,559,257 of record NC_136421.1, read on the forward strand.
TGAAATTCCCGTAAATTCTTATGTTTGTTAATACTTTCTGTATATGTAGTCCTAAATCCCAGGACCGAGAAGTAACAAGTATTGGCCATACTTAAAGATATAAAATGTGGTTTCAAATGATGTGTAATCATAAATACCAAAACCGAACGTGTAGAGTAATATCTGTATTTATTGACATAAAAAGTGATTTTAAATCGACATAAAACCCCTTTAGGTTTTATAAAAATCTCGTAAACTTTATGTATTGTTATCTCCCTATGTGAGTCGCTATAATCATACTATGACTGAATGAACCTGCCACGACCTTTCTCAGGCGTCGCGAAACTGAAATGACATTTGTCACCCGTAGACCTGTAGGTCCCACTGTAGCTAGCAGCAAGGTGTGGGGTGTCAAACTCAATATAGATCTATTCACAACTATCACGTTCTCCCTCCAGGAGACTCTGAATATAACTACCAGGAATTAGATCCCGTACTCGGACGTACGGAAAGAGATTGTCTCACAATTTAGGTTAACAAGTTTACGTGTAGTGTGCATGAGTGTAAAAGCTTTCTGTATGAATGTAACCTCTTTGTACGAGTGTGTTATGTGATGTATCATAAAGTATACCTATTATAGTTTATCCAAACCGTTCGTAATATAATTGAACTCTTTTATGAAAATGCATTAGTGTTATGAATCCATTAAACTATGCTTATTATAGCTTAATATTCGTGTTCTAAATGAATAAATAATCTTATCATGAATGACTAAGTTTCAGTTTATGATGATAAACTAACAAGGAAACACATTCAATATTTAGAACTTATTGTTATACACTTTGCTCAACATAATACAAAGTGTTATGAAATTTATATGCTGTTAACTAACTTTAACCTTTCTATGCGGTTTTAGAAAAGTCATAGAAAAATCATACAAAGTCAAAAACTAAATCCGTAAATTCTGAGAGTTCCCAAAATTTGTCTAGTTTACTCATAATTTTTATCACGATTTTTAATGACTTCCAACTTGGATGAAAAAGTCCATAATCACAGACTGGCCCGGATTGGTGTTTGAAATGATAAGCAGTTTTGTAAAAATCACCATAAATTGTAGAAAAATCGTATGGAGATGTGAAAGTAGTAATTTTAAAGATAAGAACTTGAAATACTTGTAGATTGTATAGTTTTTAAAACAAAAATGTTTATGTTGCTCAAAACAGTCCGTGAATGGAGTTGAACTTTTCTGATGAAGGCTGTTAGAAAAGTTTAGTTATGTTCTTAGTGTTTTAACTTGTATTCCCCCCCCCCTCTGAAAACTTGAGAAAACATGAAAATGTAGGGGTATGAACTCACCTTGAGTGATTTCAGAAGATGGATGATGGAGATATGTAGTAATCCACTCAAGAACACTAAGAGAATGTCTTGAAGGTTTGAAGATCTAACATTAATGTGATGGATTTTGTTTAAACAATCAATGATTGGAGTAGAATGAAGTGTAATAATCACAAGGAGGATGAATTATACTTACCAAGGGAAGGGTAAATCTTGAAGATCAGCCTTGGAGTCTTGGAATAACGAGATAAAGTTTGAGAGAAAAGTTGTGTTGTATCTTTGGTGAAATGAGATAAAATGAAAGAAGTGAGGAGAGGGGATGGGTTATTCCAGCTCTAAGAACGTGGGAAGGGCTAATAATTGAATGGGAAGGACACTGAAGTGATGTAGGTAAGGTGGGAAGGTGTGGCTAGTCATAGAGTGGGTATGGGGGTGGTTGCCTGTGTCATACGGTAAAGTAAAGTCAACACTCTACCTCAATTATTCACCCACTAGATTTTTATTATTTAAATGGGGATTTTCATGAAAATATGATTAAATTATGAATATTTAGGGTTTATTATGTTTAAATATGATTTTTGGAGAAAATCCCGCATTACAATCACGAAAAACGGGCTCAAAATGTGAAAAATATTGAAAATGGGCCAAATATGTAAAAATTCCGAAGTCTGGCCGGAGGTTCGACCTTCTGGTCATCGGAAATGAAACTAGAAGAGGGGGACCGAGAGGAGAGAAGAAGACAGAGAGGAGAAGAGAGAGGACCGAGAGGCGGAAAGAGGACCGAGAGGCGAAGGGAGGACCGAAAGTAGAAGAAGGAACCGAGAGGGGAAAAAAGGACCGAGAGTAGGGGAAGTAAGATCGAGACTCGGTCTCTGTTCTTGGCGGGTACGGATCTCAGGTTCGGTTACAGGTCTCGGCTCTCAGGTTCGGCTACAGGTCTTAGTTTCAGGTCTCGGCTCTCAGCTGCTGGTCCCGGTTTCGGTTCATTGCTGCTTTCGGTCCAAGGAGTTCGACCCTAAGAGGCTTCGGCTCCTTGAGAGGGGTTTCGGCTGCTTAAGTCCATTTTTCTCGTTTCTACCCTGTTTTAAGCTGTTTTTGACCCGGTTAAGGGTCAGGATGGCCCGAAAGACTATAAAAAGTTTAAGGAACTTTTGAGAGAGATTTGGGAGAGATTTCACATTCTTGGAGAAATTTCTCATACAAAGAGAGATTTGGGAGAGATTTCACATTCTTGGAGAGATTTCTCATAAAAAGAGAGATTTGGGAGAGATTTCACATTCTTGGAGAGATTTCTCATACAAAGAGAGATTTGGGAGAAATTTTAAATAAAGAGAGATAGAGTGCAAACGATTGAGAGAGGTTTCATGTGTGGCATTTGTGAGTGTCCGGCTTCGCCACGCAAGGTCCGTAAACCCTGTTAAGCCTTGTTTAAGGATCTTACACACTCCCGATGAGTATGTAACATTGTTTCCTCATTTTTGTTCATTGTTTAGCACTAAGGCTAAGGAAAATTAAACACACAATTTTTTTTCCAAGTGATGTTTTCTCATTAAAATAGTGAGTTATATAGTATTTACATAACACATACCCTAATATACCACGTTTAATTGAGTTGATCGGTTTGACTTGATGACTTTGATTGACTTAGAGTTGACCCAAATTTGACTATTGTCACAGATACGAGCCTAGAAATGAAAGACCTAAAGAACATTCCAGTAGTGCACAACTTTCCCGACATCTTTCCAGAAGAACTACCACGATTACCTCCGCAATGACAAGTCGAGTTTAGAATCGACTTAGTCCCTGGAGCTACCCTAGTAGCCAAATCGCCCTACAGATTAGCACCAGCTGAGATGCAGAAACTATCTAGTCAACTTAACGAATTTCTCAGCAAGGGCTTCATCAGACCTAGTTTCTCACCATGAGAAGCACCGGTCTTGTTTGTTAAGAAGAAAGACGGATTGTTCCGTATGTGTATCGACTACAGAGAACTCAACAAGCTTATCGTCAAAAATTGTTACCCTCTGCCTCGCATAGACGATTTGTTCGACCAACTGCAAGGGGCGAGTTACTTTTCCAAGATTGATATGAGATCCAGATATCACCAGTTACGAGTGCTTGAGGAGGATGTTCCGAAGATAGCCTTCCGAACTCGTTACGGACACTACGAGTTCGTGGTGATGCCATTCGGATTGACCAATGCGCCCGCAGTATTCATGGACTTAAAAATAGAGTATGCCATCCTTACTTGGATCAGTTCATCATCGTCTTCATTGATGACATACTGATCTACTCTCGAAGAAAGAGGAACATAGCAATCATCTACGACAAGTCGTAGGAACCTTACGATCGGAGAAGCTCTATGCGAAGTTCTCTAAATAGGAATTTTGGATACGAAGAGTCGAATTCTTAGGACACGTGGTTAGAGAAGAAGGAATCCACGTGGACCCTTCCAAAATTAAAGCGATTAAGAACTGGTCAACACCAAAAACGCCTATGAAAATTCATCAATTTCCGCTAGCTACTACCACAGGTTTATACAGAACTTCTCTCGGATTGCAAAACCTCTTACAACATTGACCCATAAAGGTGTGGCCTTTGACTGGGAAGAGAATGTGACAACCCGAAATTTTTTTATTTTATGAGCTCAGTCAGTCAAGTCAACTGAGTGTCAAAATCATTAGTACAGAGTTCTAGCCTTGTTACAGGTCATTCTAAGGAGTTTTGAGCCTAATACACTTAAGGAATGAGTGTTAGAAAGTACCCGCTAGAACCACATTGTAGCAAAACGAACCCTAACCTCATCTAAGTGAGTTCACTATCCCAAGACCATGAGTTTACGGCCGTAAACTCATGGGGCCGTAAACTTAAGAGCATATGTAAGGCAAATGGTCATTTAGAGTCATTTCTCTCATTCCCTATCCAATTCTCCTTGGTTCTCTCTCAACTATCATAACAACAATCACCCTAGATCTTCAAAAGAGTGGGTATTCTATCCCTTGATTAGTTAATACATCTTATTAACTAGCTTCTTACATTGATTTCATCCATGAAAATCATGTTTATTTAGATACTCAAGAAAAACCAAGAACACCAAGAACACACATTAGTGTTCTTGGCCAAATCGACTAGTTCAAGATCCTATATCGTAAGCACTCTTCTTCTAACTTTTTGTACACTAGATTACACATGTTTAGACCTTAGAAACATTAAGAAACAAGAGTTAGAAGATAGTTCACGGCCAAGGATGTTCTTGGGCCGTGAACTCCCTTTCATGGTGCCAAAATGCCCCAAATGCCTTCCTTAAGCCAAGAGACTAGCCTAGAACTTTACCTTGATGTGTTTAGGACTCAAAACAATCAAAATACCATCACCCATAGGTGATTATGGCCGCAAACACAAGCCAAAATGGTCTAAGGTCCGAAAACTCAAGTTAGGGGTGTTTTGATGCCACAAACACTTCCTAAGGCTTAGACTTGAATTTAGGATGCTTCATTATGACCTTTAGGACCCTAAACAACCCTCATAAACATAAATGGCCATATGTTTATTGTTGTAAACTCATTAGCGCCGTAAACACTTCAAAAACTCCAAAGAATGCGGTCTTCCTCATCCTAGGGTAGAGCTAAGGTCCCTAAATCATCCCCTAGCCTTCAAACTTACACTTACACATAAGTAACCATGATTTTATGGCTGTAAACTCCCTTGGACCGTAAACCCATGGTATTAAACTCATGTGAGTTCCATTTTACCTTCCTTTGTTGAATCACATGTGATTCTAACACTTGGTCAAGGTCTTTCCTAGTCCCGGAAGGTGTTACCTTTCATATAGTTGTTATAAACACTATATTCAGGCCAATATGTATCCTTATATATCATTTAGGACTTATGATGTCTTGGGACTTCATTCGTGGAACTTCTCATCCATACGCGCATACCCGTTTGAATCACCCACATCAGGTGAGTTCAGACCCCGTAATGAATCTTTTAACTGTTTTAACTGTTTTAAGGGGGGGAATACAGGTTGAACACAATGATAATTGTGTAAATGTTTGTTGTTAAACATCTTTTAAGATGTTACTTATGTTATTTATAAGTTTTCAAAACATTTCAAAACTCTTTTAAAGTTATGTTACTTTATAGTGTAACGCCCGTAGATCCGGGCTAGTCAATTTAGAGACGATAGGCGTCAAAAATGAATTTTTGATGAAAGATTATTTAGAGTGAATAATCTTAACTAAGTTATACTATATGTTACAAGGTTTCCGTGCATCTAAGAACGCCGAAATCCGAGTTATAACGAAGAAGTTATGACATGTCGAAGTTTTGCGACAGAACCGGCACGACGCTGAATGACGTAAAAAGTGAATTCACATTAGAGTGATATTTAGCCTTAGCAATTTAAACGAAAGTTGTAGAGTTCGTTAAACCATGAGCGTGCATAAAAAGAACATCCAAATCTGACTTCGTATGAGGAAGCTATGATTTTTCTAAGTTTCGACTTAGCGGTATGCAGTCCGAATACTTGATTTGAGATCGAGCGGTTTTTAGCCGAAACAATCTAAACGAGAATCGAAGATCTCGTCAATTGTAGTGAAACGATAAATAGATAGGCGAAAACAGACGTCGGATGAAGAAGTTATGAATTTATAACAGAGTTTTCCTGTCCCGGCCTACTAAAATAATATAATAAAAATAAAGTCAAAATTAGCCGACGGAGTCTAAACGAAAGTTGTAGAGTGTAGTCTCACCTACACGGGGATATAAAGAACGTCAAAAACGGAGTTCGTGTGAGGAAGATATGAATTTTTGAATTTTATTAAATATTTTCGATATTTAATTTAAATAAATATTATCCGATATTATACGCGCGGGGGGGGGGGGGGGGGGGGGGGGGGAGTCAGCGACCCTATCCTCATTACGCCCAGCGTAATTTGTTGTTCCATCCCCCTATAAAAGGACGTCGAGTGCCACCGAGTTCTTTGCTCATTTCCTCCCTTTCTCTCGCGTTTTTGCATCGTTTTTCGTGCAAGAAATATCCTGAAGCCCCGGTATCATCCCCGAGACCCGAAGCAAGTCCCGAAGCCCCGAAGATCCCGAGAATTGAAATTCCCGAGCCGAAGCTCTGCCCGCGAGGAACCCGGTTTTTGTGAAGATCTTCCAGATCTACCGAAGAATACTACTTCTACAAGCCGTAGTGTTGTCCGATCATATTCTAATCAAGTGAGTGTGTGGTTACTTTCTTCTAACACATAAATATGAAGTATTTGTTATAAAATACGTGCTATGTGTTTATAAATTGTTGTGTTTTATTTGAGATGAGTGTGGAATGGATGTTTTATATAGTTTTTAAATGAGTTAAATTGTATATGTATTTTATATCTACAAATATGTTGGGTAGAACATGGGTAGATGAGATAGTTGGTGTGTGATAAAAGGATGAGTTGGATTAGACCAAGAGGTTAGTTTTAGATCCGGGAGTATGGATCAGGTAAAGAGATAAAACTTGTTATTAGTCCAGGAGTATGGATTAAGACTAAGTTAATTGTCCCTAGTCCGGGAGTATGGATTGGGCATAGTTATTGATCCGGGAGTATGGATCAGATTAGGATTAAGGTATAGTTAATTTTCCCTATTCCAGGAGTATGGATTGGGTACAATTATTGATCCGGGATTATGGATCATATCAGGAGGTTAGTTTTAGATCCGTGAGTATGGATCAGGGGAAAAGGTTAGTTTTAGATTTGTGAGTATGGATCAGGTGAAAAGATTAGTTTTAGATCCGTGAGTATGGATCGGGTGAAGATAAGAGTTTTAGATCCGTGAGTAGGGATCGGGTAAAGAGGAAAATTTTAGATACGAGAGTTTAGATCGTGTCATTGTGAGGATCGATGGGGTGGGATAAGAGTTTCCTTTATATGGTGAAATTGTACAAATTTGAATGTTCTATATTTATAAATATATGATATAACATTGTGGGATAAAAACCCTATATGCTCACCAGGCTCCCAAGCCGGACCCACTCAGTTTTCTTTGTATCACAGGTATTAATACGAAGACATATTACACAGAGAGATTTAAAGGAGATATAAATCATTAGTATAATTAAATGTAAGTTCTGTTTATGCTTATATGTCTGTATCAGAACATGACATCCCGAGGTTTTATTATTAAATGAAAATACATTCTCTTCGAGAAATGTTTTGATAAGTTATTATCATATCTTGTTTTGAGAACAAATTCCGCAACTGTTTTCTTTAAAAGAGTACTCTAGTTTTAAAAACAAGCATAAACAAATCGGTCTTTCTGGCCGTGAAATTGGGGATGTCACATATAGTTATGCAAAACTCTGTTTTTAAAGTATAATCATAACTTAGTAGATAAATGAATCTTTTCAGTAACAGTCCAGGTAGAACATTAGTAAACTATTATAGGTATAGTTTAGGAGAATGCTATTCATTACTTCTAGTACAATGAAGCACACAAAGAAACAGTACCATAACAGAACAAACAGCGAAGAGAATCAAACAATACCATAACAGAACAAACAGTGAAGAGAATCAAACAGTACCAGAACAGAACATAACAAATAGGTTAAGTTGCTATAGCATGAGAACACACAAATAGGATCTAATTATATCAATGAATCACTAACGCATTAGTGATAGTTATGTTGGGTATACATGATCATATAACTTTAATGTGAATTACACGGCTTGCAAGAAATTATTGGGGTCACGTTTGGTTCCCTAAATCTCTTTACATTGAGAGCGTTTAGTAGGGGTTCTAGCTTTCACATTATGACCGTAATAAAACAAATATGTTTTTTGGTTACTAGTACATCCGCATGTCATTATAAACGACATCTGTGTACTTACTTTTCCCATTACTTTCATAAAGTGTCAGTACCACTTGAAAGTTGATCTATTTTCTAGTCAAGATAGTTATAAACTAAGGTGAATATACTTTTACATTTGACAAAGGAACAGTCGGGTTTAACACAGATCAAAAGATGCCTTGGTAGAAGGCTACGATTAAAGGTTAGGATCATAATGCTAGCTTTATGATTCCTTAATGTATACACTATAGGATACATATATGCTAATAGATTCTGACAGCTAATAGGATGTCTGCTCTTCGTTTCACTTCCTGTTCCTGTTGGATGTGGGCTTGGAATGAGGTCACTCAATCTATTATCTACCTGAATCTATATATATATATATATATATATATATATATATATATATATATATATATATATATATATATATGCTTAGTATCCATTAAGTCATCATAAGGGTACCAGGTATGGATCAGGTTATAGGACACAGAGTCAACACACAACTTTTCTAGTACAAAACTTACTTTTCAAAGTCAATACTTTTGGTATACGAAACTAGAGATTTACCAAATAAGGGCTTAATCCATTATATTAAGCCAGTACAGGTTTAGAGACTTTAGATGAGTAACTCTATAACACCTTAGTTTATACACCATGTTTATATATAAAGCTAATACCCACTAGATAGTTAACGGTGTGTTTTCCGCCTTACGAACTGTTCCCATTGGATTGTGGGCGTAGGGCAGATTCACTCAATTAACTTTCCACCCAGTATCAGATTATATATAGCAATATAAACAAAGCTATTATAAAAGTAGTCACCGTAGTCGTTATTTTACTATAAGAAATATAGGTTTTCTTAAAGAACTTTCGTTAGATATAAAGGAACCAATACAAATAACTCCATGAGTAACAAGTGAATACACCAGGGTTATATATGACAACGATCTAACAACCAATGGAATGTGTGCTATCCGCCTTACTTTTTGTTCCCCGTTGGGTTGTGAGCTTGGGGCAGATGCGTACAATCGATTCTTTGTTTACTCTGAGTATATATAATTTGTACCCACTTAGTACCCATAAAAAGGCTTGTAGTGTCATTTTACTTAACTTTCATTCAAGTAGGAAATATATGATTTTCTAGAGGAATAGGCGAACCTTTCAAAATAGAACTTACAGCTTACATCACTTTTACATATACATTTTCCAAACGATTAACAACTTACTCACATCACTAAAATATTATGAATTCACCAGCTTAATTGATGATCAACTCTTTCAAATAACTTGTATTCTCAGGAGACTAATAGACAGGTGCTCGTGCTGGGATTCAGAAGATGGAGCATTACAACTTCAAATCTTGTTTTTTTATTTGTTTATGACTTCTATGTTTTGTGAACACACACATTGTAAACACTTTATTTCTAAATGAAATGGTTGTTCATTACTTGCTTACCATATACAGATCTCGTGATACTAAACATGACGTCCTCCACCCCTGAACATTTCCGTCGTTCCGGTTTTAGGGTGTGACAGAGAAGCAAGAAAAAGCGCTTCAAACGCTGAAGCGAGCCTTATGCACCGCACCGATACCATCCCTCCCCAAAGGGATAGAAGACTTCACGGTATATTGTGATGCATCCAACCAGGGGGTCGACTGTGTTCTGATGCAACGAGGCTAGGTCATCGCTTATGCCTTAAGACAGCTAAAGACACACGAGGTCAACTACACCACACATGATCTTGACCTAGCACACCCCTACAGTCGAGGTGCTTCATCAAGCTCTTCTAAGGTGTTGAATATTAATCATTCGACATCGTTTGATCCATTCTTGTGTTCTTTACTACATCAATATTGTTTATCTGTTTGGAATCTACTAATCTATTAGCGCAATATTCCCATCAATTGGTATCAGAGCAGGAGACTGTGTGTGACAACCCCAAAATTTCTATCTTATACAAACCCTGTATTCAATCAAAGTTAGACTTATTTCTGCTAACTTTTAGCTATGTTGAGAGTTCATTTGGGTGTTTTTAACCTTAATACATCAAAGGAACAAGTGAAAGGAAGTATCTTCTAGGGTTATTGTGCAACAATCAAGCATTAAACACCATTATAAGGTGTTTACGGCCAAACTTCATGAGTTTGGGCCGTAAACCCATCTCTAGCCGTGAACTCATGCTATAAGCATGAGTTTACACCATTTCTTCGTTATTTTCCTTCCTTTCAAGTTCAAGAACCTCCATTTCTCTCTCAAGTATCATAAGATCTTCATCCCAATCTTCCAAAAATGTAAGCATTTATTCTCTTGACTTATTGTTACATCTCCTTATCTAGTGGTTATACATGATTTCATCCATGAAATCCTTTCATTTTGATAGATCTTCAAGTGTTCTTCATTTCACCAAGAACACACACTAGTGTTCTTGGATCGTAAACACCCTTACAAGATTTTATATTGTAAGTACTCTTACCCTAGCTTGTTATATGACTGTATCACTTAGTTTACAACTTGAAAACAACACAAATTCAAGAACAAAAGAGAGTTTACGGCCAAGGCAATCTCCTTGGGCTATAAACTCTAATGTTGGGTGAAAATAAGCCCTAATCTCCTTCCTTAGCCTTAGAATAGAACACCTCCAAAATGAGTTAAGGACCTTAAACATCAACATGGTACAACTTACCATGGGTTCACGGTCGTAAACTCGTTAGGGTCGCAAACCCCTGGCCATGAACTCATGGGGTGTTTACACTTGGGCCGTAAACTCCATGGTAAACCCATACAAACCTTAGATTCAACCCTTTGTACTTATAACACTTGAATCAAAAGTGTTTTCCATGTTCTAGGGTGTCTATAGTTGCTAAAGTAGTTGTTTAATCACTGATTAGATGCATATATGTGTCATTATGTGCTAACTAGGATCCGTGTGTGTGCTTAAGTCTTCACTTGACACCTAGCATCCTACACCACTCGTTCATCAAATCCACTCACTACAGGTGATTTCATACCCCTTAACCAACCTTTTAAATGATTTTAAATACTTTTATGGGGGGGGATACAAGTTGAAACATTATAGTTATTATGTCAATCACATTTGATTAATAACTATCAAACAAATGGATTTACTATGCGTTTAACTGTTTTATCAAGAAAACTACTTCAAACTGTTTATCTGTGACAACCCTATTCTTCCCAAAAGCATTGTAAACACTCGAAAGCTAAAAACAACGAAATTAACCTCGAAAATAAAGTGTTCAGGTATCTAAGTTGGGATGCATCGAATATTAGATATCATGCCCGGGTTTCCAAAAACATAAAGAACACTCAAAACCGAGTTATATTGAAGAAATTATAACCACTCGTATAATTACGACACGACGTTAAAACATAATTTGATGTAAAAAGTGAAATCTCAATAAAATACATTTTAGCCTTAAAGTATCTAAACAAAAGTTGTAGATCTCGTTGAAAGATGAGCGTGCATAAAAAGATCGCCTAATTTGGACCTCGTATGAAGAAGTTACGAATTTTCAAAGTTTCGCAACAGTAGTAAAAGGCTAAAAACTCGGATTGAAGATCGAGTATTATTTAACTATCGCCACCTAAACGGAAGTTGAAGATCTCCTCGGTGATAATAAAACAATAAAAAGACAAACGAAAACCGACGTCGAATAAAGAATCTATGAAATTGTAACGAACTTTAGGAGGCCCGGCCTATTAAAATTATACCATTAAAAATAAAGTCAAAACTAGCCGACGGAGTCTAAATGAAAGTTGTAGAGCATAATCTCACCTACGCGTGGATATAAAGACCGCGAAAAACGGAGCTCGTACGCGAAAGTTACGGAATTTAGAAGTTGGAAGCAGGGATTACGCCCCGCGTAATCTGGGAGTACGCCCCGCGTACTAGACCCAGGGTCGAGTCCCATCGGCCCGCCCAAACTACGCCTAGCTAGCCAGGAGCCGTAAGCCGTGACGTATTTTTACGCCCAGCGTAACGACGTACGCGCTGCGTACGTGAGTACGCCCCGCGTACGAGGCAATTCCAGCCTATAAATAGAAGGCATAAGGCTCGGGTTTTGGCACACCTTCACCATTTCTCAGACATTCTCCCAGCTCCAGAGACCCTTTTCTCACCTCGGTTTCCGCACTCGAGCCCCGACGAAAGGTTTACGTTGCAGAAGTTCCCGAAGAGCCCGACGACGCAACTATCCGCGATCGAAACTCTGCTCAACTCTAGCCCCTCTCTTCGAACTTAACAAGTGAGTTCATACCCCTACTTTTCAACTCTTTTTCATGTTTTAGGGGGGGAAATACAGGTACATTACACGTTAAAAGTATCGTTTTCTAAACATAAATGAAATTTCTAACTTCGAATATCGATACAAACACCTTATGTATACAAGGGCAATTATATCACTAAGTTATGTCTACGAAATGGAACATACTATCTGAAAAACTATAATGGGTATAGTTAACAAGTCAATCATACATTTTATACAGTTTGAAAACGAACTACTTTCAAAAGAAGTAAGGTTATTTCATTGTAAATCTATTTATACTAGTCAATGTGAGACATTTAAACTTCAACATACATTTTTGTATGCATTTCAAGTCCTGTATTATATACCATAATCTCTTGGAGGGAGAGCGTGATACTTGTGTATAGATCTATACGGGATTGACAATCCCGCACCTAAACTACTAGCTATAGTTAGACCGGCAGGTCTGGGGTGACAAATGTCATAACACTGCAACACTTGAAGAATGTTGTTACAGGCCGTCAGTGTCAATAGTATGGTTATAAAACTCACATAAGAAGTATAAAACAAGATTGATTTACGAGATTCATATGTGTATCGCAGTTTTCTTACATTATAATTTCATACTAAATTCTTGTCATTGTTGTCTATAAAAGTTACTAATACATTTCCAGTTTAGAACCCCTTTCATTATTACAAGAAAATATTGGATTTTCTAAAAACCTCGTTTACCAAAGTACTACCAAAAGGAATATACTTTTCAACTCGGAGCACTCATGAACTCACCAACTTAATTGTTGACACTTTTCAAAACCACTTGTATTTCTCAGGGAATCAGTGATACAGGTAAACTACCAGCTTTTGGATGAAGGAACACAAAGGATGATTTTATCATTAAACATTTATTCATCATATTGTAATATTCTTTTGATAACATGTATAACGCAACAATACACGTTTTCATTGTTATATATATGTTGGTTGTGTTACTTTCTTTACAATATTCAATCGTTGTGATACTACGTGAAGTCATCCACCCCCGAATGTTTCCGCCATTCCGGTTTGGGGGTGTGACAGATTGGTATCAGAGCATTGTTTATAGTGAACTAAGTATATCTAACCACATAAGATATACAAACTATAAATACAACGGGAACCAAAAACCCTCTGATAATAACATTTTCATAGAAATATATTTTCTTTTAAATATATACATTTTACCGCACATATCAGTCTCGCGTCATGACAAGTTTTTCTAAAAAGTAGTATGGCAAGTTGCAATACCACGATTGAGCCTTGGGGTATGTAATCAAATCAAGAATAAATATAGCCTGATCAACTATATTTATCCTGGATTTGGACAATATACGTCGAGGAATGGTCGTAGTATTCAACAAGCCAAAAACTTATAAAATCTAAACTCGCTAAATTGAAATAATATAAGTCTATTATTAAACAATAAAACATTACGCTCAGTAAAGATATAAATAGGCTTAGGAATTCGTTAATTAGAAATTCTTTTCTTATAAAAATCTCATACCTCTATCCCAGTACAGACAAATGGCCGGATTTCCTTTACCGGGAGACCCCTACTACCTAAATCAAGGTAACGGCGGCTGGATAGAAGAAGACCCGGAGGAAGACCCAGAGGAAATCGAAGAAGAAATCGAAGAAGAGGTCGAAGAAGAATTCGAAATCGAAGTCGGAGAGGAATACGAAGTCGACGAGGAAATCGTGGAAATTTCTAGCGGAACAGATTCCGAACCAGAAGTAATTGACCCTCCCATCCCACATCCTCCAGTGATCAGGCCACATCAACCGGGACCCATTCCCATATGGGGAAGCCACCTTTACTACTGGAGCCGTCAGCAAGGCGTGCGTCCTCCATTTGGCATGTGTCGGGATTTTTACAACGTCAGTGGAGGAGGCTCCGCTGATCGAGCACTTCCCGTTGTCGTGAACGCTATAGCTAACCAGAACTACCAAGCAGAACAACAAGCAACCAGAATTAGAGAGATCAATGCTGCTACCCAAGGTAACGCCTCCGACATCAGCCGTTTGGACGGACTACATGAGAATCTCCAAATCTACACGGGGACGCTACAGAATCAGATGATAACAGCGCTAGATGACATAAGAGAAATGAAAGAACAACAAGCGGAATTCGAGAGGCGACTGATGGGAGTCAAACGGTCAGATGCCGAATCCAGCTCCAAGCGCCACAAGTAGAGTTTGTTCAAGCTCCAACAAATTTTGATATACACTAGGACCGCGGATAAAAGTTTTTCTCTTAATTCCTTTTGTATCTGTAAAACGGAGACCTCTTAAATAGGCCAAATTTTCCTAGAAGCCTAAAGAAACACACCTTAGGTGTGATATATATATATATATATATGCAGTGCCTCTTTATATATATACCTCTCGAAATTAATTAAATTGTTATATCTAATTTGAAACCAAAAACTAAAGTCAAAACAAAATACAAGATACGACTAACCCTCAATTACACGATTGTCAAGACATTAGAAACTTATAGTATTCATTCTTATTTTCTCTACCAGAACATGCCTCCTCGTAGAACAACACGCAGAAACTCAACTCCAGCACCACCTCCACCACCTCCTCCAACTATGGATGCAGCTATGTTCCAAACTGCTGTAACGGCCGCTGTAACCGCGGCGATGGCTCAAATGAGCAACAATGGGTCGGGAGGTGGAATAAATAGCTTTACCAACGGCCCAAGCCAAGGCCGTACTGGAGTCTGCACTTACAAAGACTTCACTAATGGAAAACCTATTCCCTTTTATGGAACTGGAGGAGTGTTGGCTCTGTCCCAATGGATAGAGAAGACGGAAGCCGTATTTGAAATTTGCGCATGCCCGGAAGAAAGCAAAGTAAAATTTGCTGCCTGTACATTCTCTAAACGCGCCTTGACATGGTGGAACGGCCACGTCAAGACACTAACTCTGGTGGTGGCGAACTCCATGGGTTGGGAGAATTTGAAGCGAATGCTCCTACGGGAATACTGCCCAAGGGGCGAAATTCAGAAGCTGGAACAGGAATTGTGGAACCTTTCGATGAAAGGATCGGACATCGCAGGCTACACCAATAGGTTCAGCGATTTGATAACGCTTTGTCCTGGGATGTTAATTCTAGAAAGCCAAAAAGTGGAGAGATACATCTGGGGATTATCACCCCAACTGCGAGGAAGTGTGCTAGCTTCAAAGCCCATGACCTTCGACAGTGCCAAAGAACTGGCGCAATCTCTTGTGGATCATGGCGTCTGCCAAGGAGTCACGACTATCGCAACTGAACCAACCAGAGGGAACAATGACAACAATAACAACAGCAAGAAGAAATACTGGAACAAGAGGAAGGGACTAACCTCTCAAGAACCTTCAAAGAGACAAATGGTGGCGGTTCATGCTGCTACTACTCCCAGCACAACTCCTACAACTTCGACGCCAACAAGACAATATGCAGGGAACTTGCCAAAGTGCAGCAAATGCAACTACCATCACCACGGAAATTGCCGCGAAATGTACTGTAAGAACTGTGACAGGAAAGGGCACACAGCCCGTTTCTGTAAGGCACCAGCGCGGCCATTCACTCAAGTTCCTAGTACTAGGGTAAGTCAAGCCTGTTATGGATGTGGAGAAACCGGGCATTTCAAGAGGGACTGCCCCAAGACAAGGAATGTTGGTGGTATTGGGAGAGTGTTGGCGATAGGTCAAAATGAAGCAATAACTGGTCCAACAGTAGTTACGGGTACGTTTCTCCTCAACAACATTTATGCATGCATACTATTTGATTGCGGTGCGGAGAGAAGTTTTGTGAGCCATAAATTCAAACATCTACTTAACCAGAGACCCCAACCACTTAATAAAATATTCACGGTAGAAATGGCTAATGGAAAAACAGAAAGCACAAGTGATATGTACGTCGAGTGCACATTAAATTTAAACGAACATTTATTTCCAATCGACCTTATGCCCATTTCGATAAGAAGTTTTGATATAATCATCGGTATGGACTGGCTGAGTCTTCACCATGCCGACATTCTTTGCCATGAAAAGGCCGTTCGTCTCAATCTTCCCAACGGTGAAAATCTCATCATATATGGAGACAAACCTAGTGCAAAATTACAAATCATCTCCTGTGTTACAGCACGAAAATATCTTCGCAAGAAATACTATGCCTTTCTAGCCCACGTAGTAGACCAGAAGAAAGAACCAAAGAACATTAAAGATATTCCAGAAGTCTGCAACTTCCCAGACATTTTCCCAGAAGATCTCCCAGGAATCCCACCAGAACGTCAAGTCGAATTCAGAATCGACTTGATTCCCGGAGCCACCCCAGTAGCAAAGTCACCGTACCGTTTAGCTCCAGCCGAGATGCAGGAACTGTCCAGTCAATTGAACGAGCTGTTGAGCAAGGGATTCATTAGGCCAAGTTTCTCACCATGGGGTGCACCAGTCCTATTCGTGAAAAAGAAGGACGGATCTTTTCGCATGTGCATCGACTATCGAGAACTGAACAAACTGACAATCAAGAACCGATATCCCCTTCCACGTATAGATGATCTTTTTGACCAACTACAAGGAGCGAGCTACTTCTCGAAAATCGACCTAAGATCCGGTTATCACCAGCTACGAGTACTAGAAGGAGACATCCCCAAAACGGCTTTCCGAACACGATATGGTCACTACGAGTTTGTAGTGATGCCCTTCGGATTGACAAACGCTCCAGCAGTGTTCATGGATTTGATGAACCGAGTATGTCGCCCCTTCCTGGACAAATTCGTGATCGTGTTCATAGATGACATACTCATCTATTCTAGAAACCAGGAAGAACACAGCCAACATCTCCGCCAAGTTCTGGAAACATTAAGGGCAGAGAAACTTTATGCAAAATTTTCCAAGTGCGAATTTTGGATTCGAGAGGTGGATTTTCTAGGACACATAGTAAGCAAGGAAGGAATACATGTGGATCCCTCGAAGATCAAGGCAATAGAGAATTGGACGATCCCAAGAACCCCTACCGAGATCCGACAATTTTTAGGACTCATCGGGTATTACCGAAGGTTCATACAAAATTTTTCCAAGATTGCCAAGCCACTCACCACACTAACTCAGAAAAATGTGACCTTCGACTGAGGAGAAAAACAAGATGCCGCATTTCAAACGCTAAAACGAGCATTGTGTAGTGCGCCCATCCTAACCCTGCCAGAAGGGACGGAGGACTTCGTGGTCTATTGTGATGCATCAAACCAAGGACTCGGTCGTGTCCTGATGCAACGAGGGAAGGTCATCGCCTATGCCTCAAGACAACTAAAGACGCATGAAGTGAACTACACAACGCACGATCTTGAGCTAGGAGCAGTCGTTTTCGCTCTAAAAATATGGAGACACTACCTCTACGGCACAAAATGCACGATCTTCACTGACCATAAAAGCCTTCAACATATTCTCAACCAGAAAGAACTCAACATGAGACAAAGACGGTGGGTAGAGCTACTAAGTGATTACGAATGCGAAATTCGATATCACCCCGAAAAAGCTAATGTAGTGGCGGATGCACTCAGTAGGAAGGAATACTCAGGTCGCCGAGTGAAGTCCCTAACTATGACGATCCATTCCCACCTGTCCACGCAAATCAAGGAAGCCCAAATGGAAGCCTTGAAAGCTGAAAATGTGGCAGGAGAAACCCTAAGGGGGATGGATAAGAATCTTGAAACCAAGAACGACGGAGTTCATTATTTCATGGATCGAATATGGACACCAAAGTTTGGTGGATTCAGAGAAATCGTCATGGACGAAGCCCATAAAACACGATACTCCATACACCCCGGCTCCGACAAGATGTATCTCGACCTCAAGAAGTTGTACTGGTGGCCGAACATGAAAGCCGAAATTGCTACCTACGTGAGTAAATGTCTGACGTGCGCTAAGGTCAAAATAGAATACCAAAAGCCTTCAGGTTTATTACAACAACCAGAAATACCCGAATGGAAGTGGGAGCGGATAACTATGGATTTCATAACCAAGTTACCCAAAACGACAAACGGACTCGACACCATTTGGGTAATTGTCGACAGGTTAACTAAATCAGCGCATTTCCTACCGATCAAGGAGACGGATAAATTGGAGAAGTTAACAAGGACGTACCTCAGGGAAATTGTACGACTACACGGTGTGCCCGTATCCATTATCTCGGACCGAGATAGTAGATTCACCTCAAGATTCTGGCAGTCGCTACAAAGAGCTTTGGGGACAAGACTAGACATGAGTACCGCCTATCACCCTCAAACCGACGGCCAGAGCGAGAGAACCATACAAACCTTGGAAGACATGCTGAGAGCCTGCGTAATCGATTTCGGCAAAGCATGGGACACACATCTACCCTTGGTCGAGTTCTCGTACAACAATAGCTACCACACCAGTATCAAAGCTGCCCCGTTCGAAGCCCTCTATGGCCGCAAGTGCAGGTCACCTTTATGCTGGGCCGAAGTGGGAGACACCCAACTAGCAAAAGGACAAGCAACTGACAACACACTTACTGGGCCAGAAATCATACGGGAAACTACGGAGAAGATTGTTCAAATCCGAGAACGTCTAAAGGCATCAAGAGATAGACAAAAGAGTTATGCAGATCAGAGACGAAAACCCTTGGAATTCCAAGTTGGAGACCGTGTCCTACTAAAAGTCTCGCCATGGAAAGGATTGATACGCTTCGGAAAACGTGGGAAACTAAACCCCAGATACATCGAACCATTCGAGATCCTTGCGAGGATCGTTCCAGTGGCTTACAAACTTAGACTACCTCAGGAACTCCACAATGTACACCCTACCTTTCATGTGTCAAACCTGAAGAAATGCTTATCCGACGAGACCCTTGTCGTCCCTCTAGACGAAATCGCAATAAACAAAAACCTCCAATTTGTAGAGGAACCGGTAGAGATCATGGATCGGGAAGTCAAAAGGACTAAACAAAGCCGCATACCTATCGTAAAGGTCCGCTGGAACGCCAAGTGAGGACCTGAATATACCTGGGAACGAGAGGATCAAATGAAACAAAAGTACCCGCATCTTTTTCCTAATTTGTAATATTGATCTTAGATTAAATTTCGGGACGAAATTCCCTTAACAGGGGGATGATGTGACAACCCTATTCTTCCCAAAAGCATTGTAAACACTCGAAAGCTAAAAACAACGAAATTAACCTCGAAAATAAAGTGTTCAGGTATCTAAGTTGGGATGCATCGAATATTAGATATCATGCCCGGGTTTCCAAAAACATAAAGAACACTCAAAACCGAGTTATATTGAAGAAATTATAACCACTCGTATAATTACGACACGACGTTAAAACATAATTTGATGTAAAAAGTGAAATCTCAATAAAATACATTTTAGCCTTAAAGTATCTAAACAAAAGTTGTAGATCTCGTTGAAAGATGAGCGTGCATAAAAAGATCGCCTAATTTGGACCTCGTATGAAGAAGTTACGAATTTTCAAAGTTTCGCAACAGTAGTAAAAGGCTAAAAACTCGGATTGAAGATCGAGTATTATTTAACTATCGCCACCTAAACGGAAGTTGAAGATCTCCTCGGTGATAATAAAACAATAAAAAGACAAACGAAAACCGACGTCGAATAAAGAATCTATGAAATTGTAACGAACTTTAGGAGGCCCGGCCTATTAAAATTATACCATTAAAAATAAAGTCAAAACTAGCCGACGGAGTCTAAATGAAAGTTGTAGAGCATAATCTCACCTACGCGTGGATATAAAGACCGCGAAAAACGGAGCTCGTACGCGAAAGTTACGGAATTTAGAAGTTGGAAGCAGGGATTACGCCCCGCGTAATCTGGGAGTACGCCCCGCGTACTAGACCCAGGGTCGAGTCCCATCGGCCCGCCCAAACTACGCCTAGCTAGCCAGGATCCGTAAGCCGTGACGTATTTTTACGCCCAGCGTAACGACGTACGCGCTGCGTACGTGAGTACGCCCCGCGTACTCCAAAAGTACGCCCCGCGTACGAGGCAATTCCAGCCTATAAATAGAAGGCATAAGGCTCGGGTTTTGGCACACCTTCACCATTTCTCAGACATTCTCCCAGCTCCAGAGACCCTTTTCTCACCTCGGTTTCCGCACTCGAGCCCCGACGAAAGGTTTACGTTGCAGAAGTTCCCGAAGAGCCCGACGACGCAACTATCCGCGATCGAAACTCTGCTCAACTCTAGCCCCTCTCTTCGAACTTAACAAGTGAGTTCATACCCCTACTTTTCAACTCTTTTTCATGTTTTAGGGGGGGAAATACAAGTACATTACACGTTAAAAGTATCGTTTTCTAAACATAAATGAAATTTCTAACTTCGAATATCGATACAAACACCTTATGTATACAAGGGCAATTATATCACTAAGTTATGTCTACGAAATGGAACATACTATCTGAAAAACTATAATGGGTATAGTTAACAAGTCAATCATACATTTTATACAGTTTGAAAACGAACTACTTTCAAAAGAAGTAAGGTTATTTCATTGTAAATCTATTTATACTAGTCAATGTGAGACATTTAAACTTCAACATACATTTTTGTATGCATTTCAAGTCCTGTATTATATACCATAATCTCTTGGAGGGAGAGCGTGATACTTGTGTATAGATCTATACGGGATTGACAATCCCGCACCTAAACTACTAGCTATAGTTAGACCGGCAGGTCTGGGGTGACAAATGTCATAACACTGCAACACTTGAAGAATGTTGTTACAGGCCGTCAGTGTCAATAGTATGGTTATAAAACTCACATAAGAAGTATAAAACAAGATTGATTTACGAGATTCATATGTGTATCGCAGTTTTCTTACATTATAATTTCATACTAAATTCTTGTCATTGTTGTCTATAAAAGTTACTAATACATTTCCAGTTTAGAACCCCTTTCATTATTACAAGAAAATATTGGATTTTCTAAAAACCTCGTTTACCAAAGTACTACCAAAAGGAATATACTTTTCAACTCGGAGCACTCATGAACTCACCAACTTAATTGTTGACACTTTTCAAAACCACTTGTATTTCTCAGGGAATCAGTGATACAGGTAAACTACCAGCTTTTGGATGAACGAACACAAAGGATGATTTTATCATTAAACATTTATTCATCATATTGTAATATTCTTTTGATAACATGTATAACGCAACAATACACGTTTTCATTGTTATATATATGATGGTTGTGTTACTTTCTTTACAATATTCAATCGTTGTGATACTACGTGAAGTCATCCACCCCCGAATGTTTCCGCCATTCTGGTTTGGGGGTGTGACATTATCAAACTCTTCTACATGTTAAACTCTTTACCAAACTCACTTTTATATGCCAAACCTTTTTTTTCTTTTACAGATTTCAAACTTATATATTGTCAAAAACCATGTCTAATACATATATAGTTATATAAGTAAGGTTTGAAGGACTTAGGACTGATAACTCTCTTTATTTCTTGTTCCTTGTTTGGTTGTGGACTTAGAGTACCATATTGTTTGTTCGAGTGTCGTTGGATCCTTAGTTCTATATTATGTATATATGTATAGATATAAAGGCTTTTAACCTAGTTCAATACATTCATTCATACAAACAATTCTACTAGTAAACTATAATAGGTATAGATTAGGAGGATATTATTCATTACTTCTAGTTCAATGAAGCATACAAAGAGTCTATTCATTCATGAGTCAATACATACTATTATGAGAAACTATACAAATATACTACTATCAGAAACTATACACACATACTATGATGAGAAACAAAGAGAATACTATAACGAGAAACAATACTCTAGTATATACAATACATATACAAGTATACTATAACATAAATGTAAACCACTGTTTCGGGGCATGTCATCGCTGCCATGGCTCGATTTGTATCCATAGTCTCCTGAAAGGAGAGCGTGAATTTGCATATAGATCAATATTGGATTGAATATCCTACACCTTGTTGCTAGCTACAGTGGGACCTGCACGTCTTCGGGTGCCAAATGTCATTAGTTCTGACGTCTTTCATCGTCATGTTTTTAGTCGATAGTATAGTACAATCAAAGCACATTATGCCTTGATAGAAATCCAGTTTAAGGTAGTTAGTACAGCAGTAGTTACTATAATACAACCATATAATACTATATTACTTTCCCATTGCATTCACTTTGTGATCTTCTCACATAAACGGTAATTTATAAACAATATTTTGTTAATGATAGTCACACTTGGGAAAACTACACACTTTTATAAGAAACGAACATACAAAACAGTCGGGCGTTGGTAGAAGGCTACTTTTAGTAGAAAATATAGGATTTTCTACGAGATACAAACATTTACAAACATTCACAAACTTTTACAACAAACATTTACAAACTCATACTTCAAACACTGTTACAAACATTTTGATACAAACAATGACACTAAAATGCTTATGAACTTACCAGCTTTAAAGCTGATAAACTCTTTCAAAATAATTTGTATTCTCAGGTCATCAGTAGATAGGTACCGATGCCAGCTTTTGAGAAGATGGAGCACATTCAAGACTTATATTTTATTTTGATTCATATTTTAGGTATCTTATAAATTGTACAAAACACTTGTATTAAAATACATTATTAATGCAATGGATGATGTTGTTTGCTTGTTTACTATTATTCTGTGTAGTGATACTATACATGACGTCCTCCACCCCCGAACATTTCCACCGTTCCGATTTTGGTGTGTGACACTGTGTAATTATTACGCATCTCTTCTATTTGAAGAATCCTTTAGGGTTTCTGCTTTTATCGCATATATAGAATCCATCTTCTTCTGGTCGACGGTGTCTCTTGTGTTTGATAAAACCTTAAGTTCAACTTTACAAGTCTGATTCTAGTAGATATTAGAAGAAGCTCATCATATATCACGACGAATCTCAAGCCAATCCCATCAACATCTCCAACAACATTGGATCCACTACTAGGATTCCCATTCTCTACACTTAAGATTATGAAGTGTGGACACACCACATCGAAGACTACGTCGTTGGATCTGAAGACAATGGCTATCTTATCTGGGAGGCGATAACATTGGGTCCGTTTGTTAACTCTGGAACGAATAGAACTATCAAGACTCAAAAGCAGTACATCCAACTCTTGATAGACGTAGAGAAGATCCCTCAAGATGAGAAAGACAAATTGCTATGTACAGTTAAAGCCATCCGAATGGTCACATTCGCTTTGTAATCTTACACCTTTCATCTAGTAAGCCCTTGCATCACTGCAAAAGCAATCTGGGATAGGCTAAAATAATTATATTATACTGATGAGGATCTAGAGTACTCAATTCAAACTCTGTTGTTCTCTGAGTTTGGTGCTTTCGAACAAAACCATGATGAGAAACTCATTTAAGCATTCGATCGGTTTAACCATTTGCTTAGCAAGATGATCAAGCATGGAATTAGAAGGGAAGTGATCGAACAAAAAGTTACATTCATGAATAAGTTAAGACCCGAATGGATGGAAGTGGTCTCACCTGTGAAGCTACACAAGCAATTTAAAAAGTATTCACTGGCGAAGCTGGTAGGAATCCTCAAATCGCATGAAAGCGTGGTGTCAAAGGAATCAAAGGTAGTTTTAGGTGTGGGATCCTTGACTCTTCTCTCTAAGGGCAAGAGCATGAAAGAAGACGAAGAGGAATCGGATATGTCAGAATGCGATCTGAGTAATGAGGAATATGCAATGATGGTTACAAACCCAAAGAAGTTTGCTTGTAAAAGGTTCCCTGACAACAAGAACCGAAAGTGGAAAGGAAGCTATAGTTTGGAAAAAGCGAAAGAGGAAATGAAGAACACTTCTCAAAAGCACAAAGAAAAGATGGAGAGCAAGCTTGTGGGAGACTGTGGGTATGATTGCAACTCGTGTCACGACAAGAACCACTTTGCCAAGGATTGCATGCTAAGAAAAATGGCTGAGAAGAAGGATGGTGAAGATGATGAAGCTTACTACATGCGTAAGCTGGAGGAGATAAAGAAGAAGAAAGAAACTAACAGTCTTATGAATGCTTTGATTGTGCAAGAGAACATTAGTGGTGATGAATTTGGTGGAGTAGAGGTTTGGTCTACAAACTCTGAAGATGAAGGCGTACGTAAACCCACGCATGGAAGAGCATTTGTCACGAAAGAAGACCTTACTGGGTTAGCTGGAAGATGCTTGATGGTGGCATCTGGAGTGTCAAAGATGTGAATACATTGTGTCTTCAGATGAGGTTTCAAAAACCTACAGATATGGACAAGACAAAATTGTTGAATGTGAATACATTGTGTCTTCAGATGAGGTTTCAGAAACCTACAGATATGGACAAGACAAAATTGAGGCCTTTATTGAATCCTAAGAACATAAATGTATGCTTAGGAATTTATTGGACGAAAATGAAAAATTAAAAATCAAGACCGAAACCATACAAAAGTCTGACTCATGAAATGATAAATTAAGTTCAGAACATAAAATGAATATAGAAACCACTTCTGAATTTGATGAGGACAGTGAGATAAGAGAAATCTCAATATAAGACGAGGTTGATTTTTCATAATTTATTAAGAGCGAACCTGAATCAGAAAAACCACTTATATCTGAAAATTCCGTTGAGTTCACTCACATATCCAACGACAAGTCCAAGGTCCTCAAAGAAAAGGTGGTTGTTTATCAAAAGGTGCAAACAGTGCCGAACCAAGTGTATGTCGTTGAAGGAGTAACTAAGAAAAAAATGGCAGAGTTGACATCCTTGGTTGATAAAGATAATGTTGAAGGTTGCGAACACTTCTTTTATTCTGCTCCCATTGACAATGAAGACGAAACGGTTGGTCTATCAGAGCGAACCTCATGGAGGGTCAAAGGTAGATACGTGGCTAAACCCATCAATAGTCCTTCAAGTTTCGATAAACCAAGTTCAAGTGGTACGAAACAGATACCAAATGAACCGATGAAAGCATCCAATATATCTTCCACAACAACCGAAGCTTATGAAGAGAGACTGAAACCTAGAGCGAATATTCACAACTCTCAAGAACAACTTGCTGAACATAAAAGGCAGAGGAACAAAAGATACAAGAACCTCAATGAGAGAAAACAGTTTTGGCAGTCCCAAAACCCTAATTATGTTCCCTCTAAAAAGGCGGCGAATCTCAAGGTAAACGAGAAGTCAAGAGCCACATCTCCTTCTTGCAAGCACTGCCAGTCATGCAGTCAGAAGAGCCGAAACAGAAAAGGTAGTTTCGGTCCTAACTCTACCAGTGCTCAGAACCGAAAGTCCAGTTTCAGTCCTAAATCGTATCCTCCTCACTCCCAGCCAAAACCAAACTCGGTGAAGGATATCAAAGGAAAGGGAAAGCTCATCTCAAATAATGAAGCTCACATTAAGAAAATGTCAACTAACCCTAGGATTCAAATGACAAATTCCACTTAGATTCCAACTAAAAGTAAATCATCAGAATCACCACAATCAAAACGAGATAAAAATAAAATCAAAGTCTATACCCTCAAAAGAAAAGATGAAACCACTTTAATACAAAGAACATATATGGTTGATCATTCGGTTGCAATTCCCTATTCTGTAAAACACTCACGTGGACCCAAGAAACTCCGGGTTCCCAAGTCTACTTAATTTTGCAGGTTATTAGTGACGAGCAGTTTGACGACGAATGGTATATCTGTTGGGTTTTGAGCATTCTAACACTCCTAAGTGTACATGCAACTCTAAATACCTTGGATCTATGTTTTCTCTATTATACATGCAAATAAAAAACATCCAAGGTATTATCCTAATCTAGCATACAAAACAATGAGTGTAACAAGATAGAATACATACCTCTTTGATGTAGAAAGTCTTCATGAAGCTTGAGTGCCTAGCCCCAATAGTGTGGAAGCCTCAAATGGAATCACAATCATCAAAACACTTATAATAACTTGAGAGAGTTCTACACTTCATGAAATCGGCTAGCCCTTTGTTACTCTATCTAGTGGCTGATTTTTGTCAAGAATAAGATCTTTATATAGTGTTACAATTAGGGTAAATCCTTAATTGTCATGGCTTTCCATTTCCTTGGATCCATGGGTTCAAATAAACCATGGAGCATCCATGGACCATCCTATGGGTTTTAGCCCAACTTGATTATCCATGGAGCATTAGCCCACTATATAAGTATGGATGATTTACACAATCAACCCATATATTTAATTAGTCTTCTTTTGATCACTTAATTAATCCTAGATTAATTCTTGATCAATACTAATTAAATAATCTTATTATTCTTATTATTAATATACTAGAACTTATAATATATTAATAACCATAAGTGTCTTATTTCTCTCATTATAGTCTATCCAAGTGCATGATAGTATGCAACCTAAATGGACCATGCCGGGTCGGGTCAAGTCTTACCAATTATAGTTATGGACTTAGACATTAATCCAATAGTCTCCCACTTGGATAAGTCTAAAACTTTATTGCGTATGACTTCAGGAACCAACTGGCAATCGTAGCTCTCAAAAGCTTCTGTCGAACTCTGACCTTGTAGATGAACTCTGACCTTGTCAATGACTTGTCCATTAGATAAGGGATCATATAATCCTCTGTTCTCATGATATCAGCCGGACAAATACATGGAATAACGTCGTACTTATTGTCCAACAGTTTGTTTCCCGATTTCCGATTTGTTTGACAAAGAACTTAATCGAACACATCAATTCAGTTCTGACCGGCCGGTACATAGGTCGCAACAAAATCATCGAGGGGCCCAGATATCGCTTCTATTTCTAGAAGGAATAGATAAACTTCGACTCATATGCTTGTTCTACTACTTTTTGAATTGTACACAAAGGCACGTTTTATAACATCAAGTTACTGATGCGTTTACGTGCAATCAATGCACAACCAACTCATAGGTAACAACTCATATCTCTAGGTTTGAAGATTTATATGATATTACCGTCTCACGATCACTCGAGATAAATTCCATGAAGTGATACAAGTGAGTGAGGGTTTATTCCAATACTCATAACTTATGAGCACTCATGAATGTTGTAGCAACCATTGCTAAGACTAAACCCATTTAGCCATCTACAAACCCGATTCATGACAGTCTTGATTCATACCTACTTCCAACATATGAACGACTATGGAGTGTTTAAATAACTTAGTCATTCGAAAAGAATAACCTAGCTATTCTGGAAGTCAAAACATGCAAAGTGAAACACAATAATAATCGAATCTAATATGGTCTCAGAACCCTTTTGAATATAAATAGAACCACCTTTTATTTATCACCATATTGATTACACATTATCCAATGTTTCAAATAATCAACTTAAGACTTGAATAAAACAATAGTTATCCCATGCTCCTAGCATGTACACTTTGTTTTTCTAAACAATAGTTATGACATACCCCAAGTATGCACACTATGTTTGTCTATGATCCTTATATTGTGATGTAGATCAATTGAACATGATTCCAATGATACTCATTTCACAATCCCAAATCCTTATTGTAAATGCAAGAATTCCAAATTCATGTCATTTACTGAAATCTGTTAGATTCTAAACTTATATGCATTGATCTTCTTGTAATGATTATGCACGAAGTCAGAAAGACTTGACAACAACCATTACAGAGCATTCCAAAGGAGATCAGCTCCTTGGGAACATCCTTCTTGCATTAAGTTTCCTAATCTTACATAGATTGAATAATTTCTAACTTTGAAACATTTCCAGATCCCATTTTGACTATCACTTCTGAACAAGAGTTGCCTCCTTACAGATTATGTCAATATGGTCCTTCCAGAATTATCATTATACTTCCAATTGTCCTTGAGAAACCAATCTTTGGTAAACCTTAGATTGTCCTCGACAATTGTTTAATCACTTTAGTCATATCCAGTTCTAGACTTTTCCCTTCTAAATGCCTTAAACATTTGGAAAATTTAGAAAGGATGAATATTATAGCACATGAAATCGATCCTATATCCGTAGCATATGGGACACGATTCACGATGTTTGAAATAAAGACATGATACTAGACCAGTCTTTTGCTACAATATTTTATTTGCCATGTTTTCAAAATTTAACTATGAAGAGGGATGCCGTAATCATAATCGAATTTTGAAAATGCAATATATATAGAATTTCTTCAAGTTGAACCATTCCAACACAAAATTCATATATATTCTTGACTAAATATGATTAAAATCTCAATCTAAGCTTTAGAATTGACATGAAGTATAATTTCCTCTCCCTTAATCATAGCAAAACAACTTTTCAACCCCTGCAACTTAACGAATTGAAACTTTGTTTTCTATAATTAACATTGCTAACTTGCAATACTAATCATAATAATCTTGCTCCCACTAACATGATGATTATCAGCATAACACTTATGCTCCCACTAGCTCTGACATATTTTCAGAAATCTGTTGGACTTCTGAAATTTAGATTCATACATCCTTTCTTAGATAGCTCATATGTGTGTCTAAACAATTTTCAGAACTATGAAAAGGGATGCCGTAATCATAGTCTCAATTGCTTAGGCATTTGCCATTTCTCACAAGTCCATGTTAGTTTGTCGGTTAACCACACGCGCTCCACTAACGACTTTTGAAAATGCAAATAACATAATTGCTATCTACGTAAAATCTACTTAGTGAAAGCGTTTCCTCACCATCATTTTCATGAATCGGAGAGAAACCTTATAACACTTAGATTTTATAGTGTATGAGTTCCTACGCATGTGAATTTGTCAAAACCATAATCACAAGACAAGGTTAGTGACAAGTTCAACCTTACATGGATTAAACTTATTCAATCTTACTTTCTTGTCACCTTGGTAGCACAAGGCCCACCAATGCTTCCAAGTTGAACTCTGATAACTCACATGAAAATTCAACTTATTTGAAGTAGGTACAGAAATAAGAATTATGTCAACACGATAAGTTGCAAACCTTAAGTCGTGTGCTAGTGATAAATTACAGGTTTCACTCTTGATTAAATCTTGAAACTCTTTCAGGATCTTTAAGGCTCCCACTGTCCCCTTGACATATAAGTTTTCCTAGTCAAGAACCATTCCTTGACAAAACAAATATTCAAGGGATAGTGCGGATTCTTATCAAGACTAACACTTCACACAATTGGTCTTAGTTGGTCTTTGTCTCATCCAAGACATCACAACTTACCAATCTCAAATGTACAAGAGTAGAAACATTTCACACTACATTTGATAAGTGTTTTAAACCTTACTTTATGTCACTCAATGTTACAATCTTGGAGTATCACTCTAAGAATTTTTTTGGAACGAAGTATGACTCATCTCCTTGATCTTAACCAATCCAGCAATTCATGACCTCTCTTCTTAGCCATAACAATGCACTAAGACGTCCTTAGAGTATGCATTTGTGATATGGTTTCTAAATCATTAAGATGATCATAAAACTGATACTAAAGTACTCTCCCATCTTTTCAGATTTGAGAAACTTTTATCCTTCTGCCTAATTTGATTCTTCTTATTCGCTCTGCCATACATTGGAACCTTTCCAATGTTACAGAATTATACTTAACCTTATAAGTATAATCATATTTACTAATCTTTAGTAAATCATGACAAATCAATCTTTGTGGTGGACCTTGACCAGTGCACACCCAGTGTACCTAATTCCTTAGTCCTTCAATTGACTCACACATACATGTGATCAAAGAATTAGTCTTAATTTTCAAAGATGAAAATTCTCATTCATCATACAATACAACTTGTATGATTCCATGTTTCTGTCCAATTGAAACTTGGGTGATGAAAAACTTTCTTCATTTGGTAAATTCAGACACTACCACAAATGAAAGAATCAAATCCACTTTCCAATATTGCTATTACTGGAAACATATAAGCAACAATTTTCCACAGATGTCATTGTAAGGATATATATATATATATATATATATATATATATATATATATATATATATATATATTTAAAACTTTGCGGAAAAACTTATCCTTACAATCCACATGAAAACCTTGTTGTTATCTATTCACAAGCAATATATTATAACTCTTAAGCAACAGCTCAAAATTCTGATTACCGAACCATGCGATCGAAACCCATCTTCGCAATCAAAATCAGCATATACTTCTTTAAGCTTCCTATCTTTTCTTTGATTCTTAAAAGACATCAACATGTGACCCATTCACATTATGTAATAAGAATCTCCAAATAGAAACTTAACAGAGTTAGATAGTGGACTTTACCTGAAGTAGAGTCAAACTTATCGACTTTAACATCCTTAGGTAAATTATGGCACCTTTGCAACCAATGCCCCTTTCTTTGGCAATATAAACATATGGACCCTTTGATAATGGTACACGGGACTATCACAGACTTAGTTTTTCTCTTTACCATTTGGTCAACCGAGTTGACTATGGCCGATCCCTTTCCATTGGGAAGAGAAATGCTTTTCTGGATTTTCTGTGTCACTATTGTCAATGTCCATCAAGTTTTGAGGAAGTTGATCTTAACAAATAGATAAAATCATTAAGGGTCTTGTCATAGTCTTTTTCATAGGTGTTCCAAAAGAACTCACTATGTGACTTAGAAAGTGATTGAACCACCAACTTTCTCAAGACTTTGACACCCAACTCTCCTGGCTTGTCAATATGTGACTACATCTCCAAGATGTGACCACACCAATACCTTTACTTGCCAATAGGGCTCGAGTGACTTTAAACTTTTCAAGAACTTGTGGGTGAGGGAGAATAATTGGAGGAGATAGAGGAAGTGAAGCATGATGTTGAGGAACATCATCTTCAAGAGATTTGGGAAGATCATAAATGTCTAAACCAGACATGTTTTGGGAGATATTCAAGATATTTGATTTAAAGCCCTTAATATGACACCCAATATGAAATATTAAGGCTAGGACCCAACACAATATTTTATAATTTGGAAGAGGGATGCCGTAATCCAAGCTATAAAATATTTGAAGGTAGGCGAATGACGATTCACCAATTTCCACCATGAAAAACGAAATAATTTATTAGGTTTTAATTGGATTTGAAATTCCTAGATCTTTTGAGATTCATTGAACTTTTCAATGGCATGTTTCAATCTCGAGTGTGCCCTCTCAAATTTTGTCACTGGGATGCCGAGGATCACAAAACAAGGTGTGAATAACCATACCAATTCACTTGGTACCCTTAATATTATCACCTAATCAATGTGCCGGTTAACCACACACGCTCCATTGATCTATGACAAACATTAAGTCACCCTTCGTGGTCCTTACTAGTCCAAGTTAGTGTGTCGGTTAACCACACACGCTCCACCAACGACTTGGTAAGGTACAAAGTGTGAATTCCATGGGCTAGCACCAAATTCACATTTTTCCTAAAGTAACTAAGATTGAGAATTATTAAGATTTTAGTTACTTAGTATTTATCATTAATACTACTAATGAAGGGAGAATTTAAATTCATTGTCCTACCCATTCGGCTAACGACCCTCCACCAGTCAAGCAAGCGGTGGGTGAGAGTGGACACCCATTAAGTCGCCATTTTATAGGCAACAACCTTATACCCACCTTATAGACCGGTTTCGTGAATGAGGCCTACTAACGGTAAAACGACTTGTTCTTATACATACACACACACACACACACACACACACACACACATATATATATATATATATATATATATATATATATATATATATATATATAATTAACCATTAATGTTTTAAATAGTATAAGTGTTGAATTTTAACTCTTTTAAAATTCTAAGGGCTAACTTGGAATTAAAGTATTCATAAGTGAAAATTTTTCAAATTCCAAAACTTGAGGGAAAGTTTTGAAACTATTCAAAACTAATTAATTCCATAACTTATGTGTTTAAAGTAGCTTTAATCCAAAAAACTCTTCAAGTTCCATAACTTATGGAAGACTTTAAACTAATAAAAGAATTAACTTTTCTTTATTTTTATAACTTATGGAATTAATTAAGGTTACACTTTATTTATTTATTTATTTATTAATGAAGTGACTCTTGAACTTCCATAACTTGAGGACAAGTTATGGAGTCATAAAAAAAAAATTCAATGACACAAGACTCTTCATTTTGTAACCATTACCAACTTTTATGAGTTTTATGAGTCTTTAATGTGACTCTTCATGTAACTTGAGGACAAGTTACAAAAACACATTTTATACTCAACTCTTAGATTAAAATGGATTGAAAACAACTATTTCAATTAACTTTTCTATTAATCTAAGCAACTCATAAGAACAAGATAATTCATATCAAACTTCTTCATGTAATTAGAGTACCACTTTAAACTAATACAAAACATGAATATATTGACAATTATCTTTGAAAATGGATTAGCATGAACATTACCACATTAAAAAACAAGTTTATAAGTTCAAAAACAACTTAGGGTAATGTTCCTAGTCCATTTCTAGCCAAAAACCTCGAAAATATGTTGCCTGGGGGTCTAACTCGTCGAGTGCATGAACTGACTCGGCGAGTTGGATCGTTTTGATCAATTTTTAGGCATGGACTCGTCAAGTCCCTTGATGGACTCGCCGAGTCTGATGATCAAACAGCAACACTTTCGATTTTTTAAGCAGTTTTGCAGGTATAACAAGAAAACAAGCCTAGGCTCTGATACCACTGTTGGGTTTTGAGCATTCTAACACTCCTAAGTGTACATGCAACCCTAAATACCTTGGATCTATGTTTTCTCTATTATACATGCAAATAAGAACATCTAAGGTATTATCCTAATCTAGCATACAAAACAATGAGTGTAACAAGATAGAATACATACCTCTTTGATGTAGAAAGTCTTCATGAAGCTTGAGTGCCTAGCCCCAATAGTGTGGAAGCCTCAAATGGAATCACAATCATCAAAACACTTAGAATAACTTGAGAGAGTTCTACACTTCATGAAATCGGCTAGCCCTTTGTTACTCTATCTAGTGGCTGATTTTTGTCAAGAATAAGATCTTTATATAGTGTTACAATTAGGGTAAATCCTTAATTGTCATGGCTTTCCATTTCCTTGGATCCATGGGTTCAAATACACCATGGAGCATCCATGGACCATCCTATGGGTTTTAGCCCAACTTGATTATCCATGGAGCATTAGCCCACTATATAAGTATGGATGATTTACACAATCAACCCATATATTTAATTAGTCTTCTTTTGATCACTTAATTAATCCTAGATTAATTCTTGATCAATACTAATTAAATAATCTTATTATTCTTATTATTAATATACTAGAACTTATAATATATTAATAACCATAAGTGTCTTATTTCTCTCATTATAGTCTATCCAAGTGCATGATGGTATGCAACCCAAATGGACCATGTCGGGTCGGGTCAAGTCTTACCAATTATAGTTATGGACTTAGACATTAATCCAACAGTATCGACAGTGGCTGCTCTCGTCACATGATAGGAAGGAGGGAAGAGCTAAGGGAGTTTAGGTCCCTTAAAGATGGTGGATGTGTTAAATATGGGAATAACTCATATGGCACGATCAAAGGGTATGGAATGATCACCAACGATGAATTGTCAATACGAAAAGTAGCTTAAGTGGAGGGATTGCAGCACAATCCCATAAGTGTCACTCAACTGGTTGTAGGAACTGGCTTGAAGGTTTCGTTCGATAATGAGGGTTCTGAGATAATCGAAAAGCAAACAAAGAAAGTTTTGTTTAAGTCCAAGCGCAAAGGCGATTGTATCCTCTAAATCTCAATCCAATTCGAGAGAAACCAGCAGTTTGCCTACTGACGAAGGCGAACTCATATGAAAGTTGATTATGGCACCGAAGGCTCTCACACCTAAACTTCAAAGATATAAACAAGCTAGTGCTTGGTGATCATGTGCGAGGACTTCCCCTTCTAAAGTTTTATAAAGAACATTTGTGCACAATGTGTGAGATGGGAAAGCAAAGCCGAAAGAGTCACCCTACTTGTATCAATACAAAAATTATTGAACGTCTTGAACTTCTACATATCGACTTATGTGGCCCTTCGGCTATCGAAAGCATTGGTGGTAGTAAGTACATACTAGTAATTATAGATGATTTTTCACGCTTCACTTGGGTTTTCTTTCTTAAACAGAAATCAAAGGCACTCCCAAGCTAAAGGTTTTTATCAAGCAAGTGGAGTTGCAATTGTGAAAGGTGGTAAGAAACATAAGAAGCGATAATGGGATAGAGTTCAAAAACAAAGACTTTAAAGATTTTTTGGCTGAAATGGGAGTAAGTGACAACTTCTCTGCTCCCTATACTCCACAACAGAATGGGATCGTTGAAAGGCGAAATCGTTCAGTATGTGAAGCCGCCCGAACCATGCTGAGCTTCGCTTCTTTTCCACTATATTTCTGGGCTGATTCAATAGCTACTGCTTGTTACACTCAGAACCGATCCTTCCTCAACAAGCGACTTTCCATTACTCCGTAAGAGATTTTGAATAATCACAAGCCTAATGTAAAGTTTTTCCATGTGTTCGGTTCAAGATGCTTTATTCTCAATTCCAAAGAGAACCGAAACAAGTTTGATGTAAAGGCAGATGAAGGGATCTTTATTGGTTACTCGCTTACTTCAAAGGAATATAGGGTTCTGAATAAATGCTCAAAGAAGATTCAAGAAACCTACTATGTTACTTTTGATGATAATTACATGAAGAAGATTCGAACAAGAGAAAGTCCAACGGAGGAAATCTTTCCAGAATCAAGTCAAGTCTCGGTTCCTATTTCCAATTTGTTTGAAGACTAAAGACATGGAAAGAGAACCTCTCTAATCAAGTAATCATCCAGCTTCTAATGACACTCCAAGAGAAAGCTCCATATTCCAGGGGAGGGTTCGTCTACACTAAAAACAACCGAATTGCCTCTCCAGTAGGAGAATCCCTCGCAAACCTAAACTCATGCAGGTCCACACCAGGGGGAGAATTCTGAACATGACATGGGATATGCTTCGCCATTTGAGGGGGAGAATGTCACACCCCGAAACCCAGGGCGGAAACGTTCTGGGGCGGAGGTGATTTCATTTGAATATCATAACCAATGTACATAGTAAGCGAAGTAAACACAAAACATTACATTACATAGATTTCATTACATCAGTTTGAAAGTAAAGTAATACAAGTTTCATAGATACATAAGTTTGAACAAAAGAAATACATGACTTCCATACGCTCCGTCTTCTGCAAAAGAACGCATGATATCTGTCTAAGGAGAACCTGAGAATACAAGCATTTTAAAAATAAGCATAAAGCTGGTGAGTTCATAAGCGGTTTGTTTTATAAAAATGAACAAGATTCCTTTTGTTTTCTGAAAAAGTGGTTATCCAAGAAAATCCCATATTTTCTTAAAATTAATGTTTAGTTTTCCGTTATGTTACACAATTCTGGTTATGAATAGTTATTACCTGTAACAACCCGAAGTTTTCTATCGTCGAAAACTTGTTCTACCCGTGAAATTTCGCCGTTAGCCAATTCGTTTCGTTCTCGTTTTGGGTTAACTAATTAAAACTTATACATTTATTATAATTTAATGAGTGTCCAAATCCCTTAAGAACTCATGAAATTAACCCAAAAGTGTTTATTTCAAAAAGTTAGAAACACTCCCGCCGGGTGACGGTAACTTAATCGGGTGCGACCAAAAGCCCCGTTTAATGCTGGTATCGGGTAGAATTCCACTGTGTCCAAGTTTTGGGAACTATATAAACGTGTTAAACCTTTCATTTGAAGCTTTTTCCTTCTCTCTCTACTCTCTTTCAAACCTCTCTCCTAAAATCCAAGATTAAGGGTCCAAAACTCAGTTTTAAGGTCTCAAATCCTTAAGGTAACTTCCTAACCTCATTGTATAGCTTATTTGACTTCCAAATTCGAGACTTAATCATGAAATAGGACACAAAATATGAGTTTACGGCCCAGGAAGGTTCCTAGGCCGTAAACACCAAGTTTGAAGGGTTTTGAGCCGTTAAACCCCTCCTTGACAATTTTGGGACCTAGTTATGGCTAAATGACTTCAAGATATGGACTTTAAACATTTAAAACATGGATTTTGTGAGGTTTGAAGGAGTTTACAGCCAAGGCGTGTGCTTGGGCCGTAAACTCATTTAAATAGGGTTTTCTTGACCTTAAACCCTTCCAAATCACAAACAAGGCTTAGATATGAATTATAGAATATTGGTATTAGCATTTGGACACTTGAAACATAATTTTTGAGGGGTTTGTGTGAGTTTACGGCCAAGGCATATGCTTGGGCCGTAAACTCCTTAAAAATGGGTATAAATTCAATTCTAAGGTGTTAGAAAGCCATCCAACACCACCAAAAGCCTTAGAATAAATCAAAGGACCAACCAAAAATAGTTTTAAGGCTTTAAACATAACAAAATCCCATATATGACAGTTTAAGGCCATAGAACATACTCCATGGCTGTAAACTCCAAAAACCCTTTCAAATCTTCAAACAAATGCATAAAAGGCCTTGGAACTATTTTACCAATCACATGTGATTTGTTTTAGCATCATTAAACACCATTTTCATGAGGATTAAGGAGTTTATGGATAGGAGCCTATGCTAGGCCGTAAAATCCCATAAATTAATCATTTTGATGATTTAAATCCATTCCAAGCATTTAAATCCAAAACTAGAAAATTCCCTTAAGTGAATTGAAGCCATTTTTGCCCTTAACTCACCCCACCATGAGTTTACGGCCGTAAACTCATGGGTAGAGGGTCTTGTGGCCGTAAACTCCTTAAGGAGTGTTCCTTTGATGTCCCAACTCATTATCCTAACCATATGCGTCCCTAAACGCCACCCGGGTCCCTCCAAACACTCGTAATGGGGTGTTTCCGCGATTACAAGCGATTGTCCCTACCAAATAATCAATCTAGGTCCTAATTAGATACAAATGTGTATCTTTACATCATACTTAGGAACCTCGTGTGTTTGCAAGCCCCGGACCAACACTTAGCATCCGAATTTGCCACATTTCTCGTCCAGTGAGTTCATACCCCTACGCTTTTTCAACTGCTTTCACTGTTTTCAGGGGGAATACAAGCAAAAGTACAAGGAAATCTTGTACTCAAACTTATTGTTTTCAGTTTAATCATTTTCATCTGTATGTTCTAATATCAATAACTTTGTTTATCAAATAGTTCGAATTACGAATTTATCTTTCAAACTAATCATAGATTTCTCGATAAAATGTTCTAACCTAAACTATGTTTCATAATCTACGAATAACTTCTACTAATTTTCAATTATAACTAATTACGAATACGAAAATGAATACGAAACTATAATCAGGAACAGAACGAATAACAGAACTACAACTAGAAACAGAACGAATAACACATCTATAACTAGGAACAGAATGGATAATGAAACTATAATTAGGAACATAACGAATACGAATACGACTACGAATACAAATACGACTGCGAATACGAATACGACTGCGAATAGTAATAGGAGTAGGAATAGGGAAACGAATACGACTGCGAATACGAATACGAATACGAATAGTAATAGTAGTAGGAATAGGGAAACGAATACAGTAACGAATACGAATACGAACACGAATAAGTACAAGAATATGTTTAAGAATAAGAACACGAATATGAAGATATGTATCTAAGTATATTCCGAGATAATACTATTAGATTATCAGAATACCTAGTTAATACAATAGGTACGAAAGGAAATAAATCAGTATATCGAAGTTCAATAACTAACAATTACTTTTAGGAAAGTACGGGACTTTCCTGGGGAAAACAAAACATTACCTAATCACGTTTACATCTTTTACATCTTTAACATCGTTCACATTAGAAACCAACATGCAGGAAAGCATGGGGCTTTCCTGGGTAACACTTATATAACTAGTAAGAGTAACAAACTGAATAACATTACATCTTTCACAATTAGTAATATACAATTAGGAAATTATGGGACTTTCCTGGGATCATAGTTAAACAATCATAACCGTATAACCTAACAATCCATCAATCTTCTCTCTTAAGAAAATATGGGATTTTCTTGGATAACAACTTTTCGGTAAACTAAAGGAAACTCGTACATTTTCACAAAGCAAACATCTTATGAACTCACCACCTTTATGCTGATTTTCAAACTGCTTGTATTCTCAAGTCAACATTAGACAGGTACCTAGCGAATCTTTTGGAGAAGACGGAGCGTACAGAAGACTCGTCTCTACTTTTGTTCATATATACTATGTATTACGAATGTACAACTTTACTTTTGAACAAATGTAAACTTTGATATGTAATGTAATGGTTGTTTACTTTGCTTACTATGTACATTGGATTTGATACTCAACTTGGAGTCAACCCCGGAGACGTTTCCGCCTTTGGTTTTCGGGGTGTGACATTACCCCAGGAAAATCCTATATTTTGCTAAAAGTTGGTTACCAATCCGAAATGTAATGTAAAAGATGTATACTAAATTCTTGATTATCCTTGTGAAGTGTATATAAAACTATCAACATAGTAAACTAATTCTTAAGATTATTAATTTACTATATCCATTATTACTAATAAGTAAATCTCTGTTATCCAAATTGCGAGTTCTATAACCATACTATAGACGAGATATGGAAAAGGAAGGCCAGTATCATTTATGACTTTTGTCACCCTTGAACCTTTTGGTTCGACTGTAGCTAGCAGCCAGGTGCGGAGTAGTCAGCCCCGTATAGATCTATACACTCGATTCACGCTCCCTATCTAAGAGATTCTGGTTATAGAGGCGATCCTCCACTCGCGTATCTCTGTGGAGTGTTCCCCGAAGACATGTCTCCAATTTATAGGAATAACAAATATACAAGTAATAATGCGGAAAATCTTGTTTAAGTTCTATCTACAAAGACGATCCTCCACTCGCGTATCTCTGTGGAGTGTTACCGAGGATAAAACAATGTACTAGTCTACTACTTTTATTAATAATGTTAAGGAAAAACCATTTGTGAAAATATAAAATACAACAATTTATAACGTTTTACACAAATAATATGATAGTGTGTTTTGCAAGTTCAACGGTTGTTTGTTACGACTGTCAATGTTAAAAGCAAATGAAACATGAAACATAAAAAATGTAAAACCATTTTTCAATACAATTATCCCTTGTAGTTTGCTTGTATTCCCCCCATGAAAACAGTGAAAAACATTGAAAAAGGGTAGCGGTATGAACTCACCGGACGAGGAATGTGTCGACTAGAATGCTAAACGTCAGATCGAGGCTTGAAAACGTGCGAGGTTCCTATGTAATGTTAAATGATACAAAAGTGTATCTAATTAGATTTTAAATCACTAATTAGTTGAGGATATACACTTCTAGACGCGAAAACACTTCAAATTAAGTGTTTGGAGTGACCCGGGTGACTTTTATGGACATATATGGCTCGAATATGGAGTTTACTCTTCAAGAGTAAAATCTTAGAAGATTTTTTGGCCCTAAACACCACATCCCCATGAGTTTACGGCCGTAAACTCATGGATGGTGCTCTTAATTGCTAAATGGCCTTATATCATTTGAGGGATGATGCTAGGTTTGGTTCTAGGGTATTTGAAAGGGACTTAATCAATCATAGGGACCATTTGATGAGTTTACGGTAGTAAAATAAGATTTTACGGACGTAAAATCTCACCCACTCAATTCTTAAGTGTTTTGAAGGTCATAGATTAATCACAAGTAATTCTACTCATTTTTACAAGCTAAGAGGTGAATTTAGGGCACCATATAACCCATTTATAGGAGTTTACGACCCAGGAACCCATTCTTGGAGGGTTTACGGCCATGAACACCTAAGGGAAGGGTTTTCATCAAGTTTAAGGCTTCTAATTCGATTGTGGTTGCTTCTAGTTATTAGTTTAATGCTTAGGAGGTGTGTAAATGACATTTTAACACCTAAAAAGGAGTTTACTACCCATGATATGGAGTTTACGTCCCAAGCATGTTCTTGGGTAGTAAACTCATGTTTACTCCCCAAATGTTGAGTTTAAGGTGTTCTAATTCCAATCCAATAAGTCCTTAAGCCATATCGAAGCTCCAATGGTGGTTTGGAAGGGTTTTAAGGCTCAAAAACCCCATTTATACGTGTTCACGGCCCAAGACTGTTCCGGGGCTGTAAACACTTGTTTATGGTCCTAAATCATGATTTGAACACGAAAATGAAGGCTAAGGATGTTATACTAGAAGCTAGGGTAGTTACCTTAGTGATTTGAAGCTTGAAATGAGTGATTTTTGGACCTAGATCTTGGATTGAGGAGAGAGGTTAGAGAGAGAGAGAGAGAGAGTGAAAAGGCTTCAAATGAGGCTTGAACAACTTTAAATATGGTTTGGATTTGGGACACAGTGGAATTCTACCCGATACTGACGTTAACCGAGGCTTTTGGTCGCACCCGATTAAGTTGTCGTCACCCGATATGGTCGAAACTAAATTTTTTCTAATTACTAGTTTGGGACGTTTTCATGTGTTTCTAACATGTTTGGATACTTACAAGGTCAAAATAAAAGTCTTAGCTTAATTGACCTAATCCAAAAACGAAATCGGAAGCTTAATTGACCTAATCCAAAAACGAAATCGGAATAATTCGTTTAGGACGAGTTTTACGGACGGAACGGGTTGCGGCGATGGAACAATTTCGGATGGTCACATTATCCCCCTGTTAGAGGGAATTTCGTCTTGAAATTCAAGGATTAAGATACAAGTTATGGACAAGGATGCGGATATATATTGCTTCATTGAATCTTTTACGTTCCCAAGTGATTTCAGGTTTCCGCTCGACATTCCAGCGAACCTTCACTATCGGGATGCAGCTTTGTTTCGTACGTTTGGTCTCTTGGTCTATGGTCTCGATTTGTTCAAGAGGGATTACTAGGGTTTCATCAGATAGTAACTTTTAAAGATTTGTGACGTGGAAGACAGGATGGATGTTTCTAAGTTCTGAAGGTACTCGGAGTGTGAAGACAACGGGATTGATTCCTAACAAAGATCTCAAAGGGTCTAATGTACCACGAGTTAAGCTTTTCGTGCTTTCCATAGTGTATCCTATCTTTCCAGGGCGAAACCATTAACAGGACACGATCTCCAGCTTGGAATTCTAGAGGTTTTCGTTGTATATTGGCGTAACTCTTATGTTGACCTCATGAAGCTTTCAATCGTTCTCGGATCTAGATGATCTTCTCATTGATTTCGCAGATGATTTCAGAACCAGTGTGGGTACTACCGGGGAATCGACTCTTAGCTAGCTGCGTGTCTCCTACCTTGGCCTAATACAAGGGAATCTGTACTTTTGACTGTAGAAGGTTGCAAATGGTATAGTCTGGATACTGGTGCAATAACCGTTATTATACGAGGGCTTGATCAAGGTAAAGGGGTATCCCAAGTCGCTCAGTAATTTATGACACATGCTTCCAACATGTCTTCCATGACCTGAATAACTCTCTCACTCTGTCCAATTGTCTGAGGATGATAAGTTGTACTCATGTCTAGCTTGGTTCCGTGAGTTTTCTGAAGGAATCTACCTAAATCTTGAGGTAAACCTTCTATCTCAACCAAAGATAATGGACGCAGGTATACTATGCAGTCGGACTACTTCTTGGATGTGGGTTCACGTGAGTCTTTCCATTTTGAATGATTCTCTCATCGGAAGGAAGTGAGCAGATTTTATCGAAGGATTAACCATTTCCAAATGGTATCGTACTCACTCGGGAAAACTGGGAAACTTGATGGTGAAATCCATGTTGGTTATTTACCATTTCCATTCGGGTATTTAGGCTGCTGGAACAGTCCCGAGCGTTTCTGACTAGGCTTCTCAGGTCTGAGCGAGTAAACGGGGACAGATAGTCATTTTCAATGTCTTAGTCTTGTTGTCTAAGCTTTCTTTTTCGGCTAAGGGTGCCTCATGTTCATGTCTTTCTGATCGAAGCTATGTTGTAGTCTCCTAACATCAGTGAAATTCGCATACTTGGTTCCATTGAGATCATGTGTCTCATTCTTCAGTGCAGGTACTGCTGCTCCAAATTCCAAGTCGTGACTTGTATAGTTAACTTCGTGTTCCTTTTGTTTGTCTCAAAGCGTGAACGACAACTTTTCCTTCTTCCCTAAGTACATGATCTAAATTCTGATTGGACGTACTACAAAAGACAACGAAATCCTCTGTTTCTTCTGGCAGGGACAGGTTAGGTGTGATGCATAAGTCTTACTTCAATGCTTGGAATGATGTATCTCACTTTTTACTCCAACAAAAGGGTACACCTTTCTGTGTCGGAGTGGTTAAGGGTTTGGTGATTCTGGAAGAATTTTCTGAATGGGTCTGCAATAATAGCCGGCGAAACCCAAGAATTGACAGGTTTTCTATGGGTGTCTTCGGTGCCGACCAATTCTCTATTGCTTCAACCTTAGGAGGATTCACGCGTATGTCTTCATTACTCACTACATGACCAAGGGAAAAAGGGTTTGACCGAAGGGTATCAATACGAACTCTTAGTGATCATATCAAGTCCGGAATACTGTCTTGGAAACATTATCCTCGTGAACTCATAGTTGATGGTGTCTTGACCTAAGGTCTATCTTCAAGGAGTATCTAGCTCCCTGAATTTTATCGAAGGAGTCATCTAATTAAGGAAAGAGGATATCGGTTTTGACGGTCAACTCATTAAGCTGACTGGATAACTCCTGCATTTCTGCTGGAGCAAAATGGTACGAAGATTTGGCTACGAGGGTAGTTCTAGGGATTAAGTTGATACGAGACTCGACTTGATGTTCGGAAGGAATTCTCGGGAGCTCTTCGGGAAGATATCAGGAATATTACAGTTTTCAAGGACGCTCTAGAGGTCTTTAACTTCTTGTTTCTCGCTGATTACATGGACTAGGAATACCTGACACTCCTTTTGTAGAAGCTTTCGAGCTTTGATATAGGAAATGATCTGAAGATTTGAGCTAAGCTTGACACCATATATCATGAGGGTCCGGTCAGAGGGGAGATTGAGACGAATAGCTTTTTCATAACAATAGTGTATCAGTATGATTAGGACTCAATTGATACATGCCAAAGATAACATCAAAGCTCTTTATTGAAACTGACATCAGGTTAATGAAGAAAGAATGATTACTCAAGGTAAGGATACAGCTTGAGGATAAGTTGTTAGTGCACTCATTCTCATCAGTAACCATCTTGATGGTAAATGTTTCAGTTATTAGACGAGGGCTATGTTTACGAAAATATTTGAATGAATGACTAATAAAACTTTCTTGACACTAGTTTTGAAAAGGATGCCAGCATAAGAATTGTCGAGAAGAAATGTACCCGAGACGATGGTGGGATCAGCGGCTGCCTCCTCTTGCTTCATAGCTAAAACCATCTCGGCGTTGTTAACATT
Organism: Lactuca saligna; assembly: GCF_052625555.1. NCBI lineage: Eukaryota > Viridiplantae > Streptophyta > Magnoliopsida > Asterales > Asteraceae > Lactuca > Lactuca saligna. Next base: position 98,603,176 of record NC_136421.1, read on the forward strand.
GTTGGTAGTTGCTGCTTTTGGGCAGTTTCGCTTGAAATTCCCATTTCTCCACAACCATAGTAGGCCCGATCAGTATTCGATCCGGAAGCTTGATTGATTAGTTGGGCTGGTTTTCTGCAGTTTCGAGTAAGGTGGCCCTTCTTGCAACAGTTGTTGCAGAGTCTTTCGCGACATGGTCCTGGAGTATGATGATGGTAGTTGCACTTGTCGCACCAAGGAAGATTACCAGCATACCCAGTGATAGGTGCTTGAGCTATAGACACAACAACAGGAGTAGTGGTAGCTTGAACTACCACAATTTCATGCCTCTTGGAGGGTCCTTGGGAACTCTGACCCTTTCGCTTTTTCCAAATAACCTTCTTACTCTTATCACCTTCATTCTGATGCTCCTAAACATTTTCATGGTTTTGGTGGTAGGTGTTACTTCTTGGTCCACCGAACCTGTCATGGTACAATAGCGTCATTGTAGCCAATACTGCGGCAGAAACAGCCAACTGGAACATCAGAGGGTCGAATTGAGAAGGAGGTGGTGATGGAGGGTTGTTGTTCCTTGAACTGGGTTCTTTCTTTGAAGACATTTTGATCTAAAATGACTAGGAAAAAGAGGATGGTAAGTGCTCTGCATTAAATCAAGAGATATGAAACAAGGGATATCTCTTTATGACAGACATATAACTCTATTAAGCGATAAAGCAGAAATGAATTATCAAGGCAGATAAACTATCGTTAAAGGAATGATCGAGGAGCAACGCTTGAATGAGAAATTTCTACAACAAAGTTGGATCTAGAAATACTCCCATAGTATTTCATGATTTGCTGCGACGACGGCTCGTTGTTTGGGATATTTGGGTAAGTTTTAGGCATGTCGAACACCACAGTCACTCCCAGGCACATGTTGGCCGTGTCTCGAATGAATATAGTTGATCAGGATATATTGACCCCAGACATGACTACATAACTGCCCAGGTTTAACCGTAGCGCACAACACCCATTTACTTATGTTTTGTTCTACTTGTAGTTACGGATCTCGGCGGTTATGTATACTTGTATGTTTTTGAAAATACTTATATTTTGAAGTATACTTTTAGTTCAGAGCACTTAGGCCCCTTAATGTTTATAGTCTTATACCATGTAAGGTTTGGTATACTCAGTTCACTATAAAAAAGGGCTCTGATACCAATCTGTCACATCCCGAAACCCAGGGCGGAAACGTTCCGTGGCGGAGGTGACTTCATGTGAATATCATAACCAATGTACATAGTAAGCGAAGTAAACACAAAACATTACATTACATAGATTTAATTACATCAGTTTGAAAGTAAAGTAATACAAGTTTCATAGATACATAAGTTTAAACAAAAGAAAGACATGACTTCCATATGCTCCGTCTTTTGCAAAAGAACATTGGATACCTGTCTAAGGAGAACCTAAGAATTCAAGCATTTTAAAAACCAGCATAAAGCTGGTGAGTTCATAAGCGGTTTGTTTTATAAAAATGAACAAGATTCCTTTTGTTTTCTGAAAAAGTGGTTATCCAAGAAAATCCCATATTTTCTTAAAAGTAATGTTTAGTTTTTCGTTATGTTACACAATTCTGGTTATGAATAGTTATTACCCCAGGAAAATCCTATATTTTGCTAAAAGTTGGTTACCAATCCGAAATGTAATGTAAAAGATGTATACTGAAATCTTGATTATCCTTGTGAAGTGTATATAAAACTATCAACATAGTAAACTAATTCTTAAGATTATTAATTTACTATATCCATTATTACTAATAAGTAAATCTCTGTTATCCAAATTGCGAGTTCTGTAACCATACTATAGACGAGATATGGCAAAGGAAGGCCAGTATCATTTATGACTTTTGTCACCCTTGAACCTTTTGGTTCGGTTGTAGCTAGCAGCCAGGTGCGGAGTAGTCAGCCCCATATAGATCTATAAACTCGAGTCACGCTCCCTATCTAAGAGATTTTGGTTACAGAGGCGGTCCTCCACTCGCGTATCTCTGTGGACTGTTCTCCGAGGACGTGTCTCCAATTTATAGGAATAACAAATATACAAGTAATAATGCAGAAAATCCTATTTAAGTTCTATATACAAAGACGATCCTCCACTCACGTATCTCTGTGGAGTGTTACCAAGGACAAAACAATGTACTAGTCTACTACTTTTATTAATAATGTTAAGGAAAAACCATTTGTGAAAATATAAAATTCAACAATTTATAACGTTTTACACAAATAATATGATAGTGTGTTCTGCAAGTTCAACGGTTGTTTGTTACGATTGTCAATGTTAAAAGCAAATGAAACATGAAACATAACATATGTAAAACCATTTTTCAATACAATTATCCCTTGTAGTTTGCTTGTATTCCCCCCATGAAAACAGTGAAAAACATTGAAAAAGGGTAGGGGTATGAACTCACCAGACGAGGAATGTGTCGACTAGAATGCTAAACGTCGGATCGAGGCTTGAAAACGTGCGAGGTTCCTATGTAATGTTAAATGATACAAAAATGTATCTAATTAGATTTTAAATCACTAATTAGTTGAGGATATACACTTCTAGACGCGAAAACACTTCAAATTAAGTGTTTGGAGTGACCCGGGTGACTTTTATGGACGTATATGGCTCGAATATGGAGTTTACTCTTCAAGAGTAAAATCTTAGAAGAGTTTTCGGCCCTAAACACCACATCCCCATGAGTTTACGGCCGTAAACTCATGGATGGTGATCTTAATTGCTAAATGGCCTTATATCATTTGAGGGATGATGCTAGGTTTGGTTCTAGGGTATTTGAAAGGGACTTAATCAATCATAGGGACCATTTGATGAGTTTACGGTAGTAAAATAAGATTTTACGGCCGTAAACTCTCACCCACTCAATTCTTAAGTGTTTTGAAGGTCATAGATTAATCACAAGTGATTCTACTCATTTTTACAAGCCAAGGGGTGAATTTAGGGCACCATATAACCCATTTATAGGAGTTTACGGCCTAGGAACCCATTCTTGGAGGGTTTACGGCCATGAACACCTATGGGGAGGGTTTTCATCAAGTTTAAGTCTTCTAATTCGATTGTGGTTGCTTCTAGTTATTAGTTTAAGGCTTAGGAGGTGAGTAAATGGCATTTTAACACCTAAAAAGGAGTTTATTACCCATGATATGGAGTTTACGTCCCAAGCATGTTCTTGGGCAGTAAACTCATGTTTACTCCCCAAATGTTGAGGTTAAGGTGTTCTAAGTCCAATCCAATAAGTCCTTAAGCCATATCTAAGCTCCAATGGTGGTTTGGAAGGGTTTTAAGGCTCAAAAACCCCATTTATATGTGTTCACGGCTCAAGAGTGTTCCACGGCTGTAAACACTTGTTTATGGTCCTAAATCATGATTTGAACACGAAAATGAAGGCTAAGGATGTTATAATAGAAGCTAGGGTAGTTACCTTGGTGATTTGAAGCTTGAAATGAGTGATTTTTGGACCTAGATCTTGGATTGAGGAGAGAGGTTAGAGAGAGAGTGAATGTCACACCCCGAAAATCAAAGGCGGAAACATTTCTGGGGTGGACTCCACGTTGTGTATCAAATCCAATGTACATGGTAATCACAATAAACAACCATTACATTACATATATATGAAAGTTTACATTTGTTTCAAAAGTAAAGTTATACAAGATATACATATGCATCATATTAACAAAAGTTGAGACGAGTCTTCTGAGCACTCTGTCTTCTCCAAAAGATATCACCGGGTACCTGTCTAACTTGGACCTGAGAATACAAGCGGTTTGAAAATCAGCATAAAGCTGGTGAGTTCATAAGCGGTTTTGTTTCATGAAAATGTATCGGTTTCCTTTAGTTTTCTGAAAAGGTTTGTTATCCAAGAAAATCCCATATTTGCTTATGTAAAGTTAGTTTAGTTATCATTTGTTACCAATTCGATTACGTGTTGTATTTTACCCCAGGAAAATCCCATATTTTCCTAATTGTAAGACCAGTTGTATATCACAAAGTATAGTTTAATACACAAAACTATATATTGAAAATCTTGGGATCACTATCCCGAAAGAGATATAAGATAGTTTGACACATATGAAAATACAGATTTAAGATCATGGGACTACCATCTCGGACTAGACACGAGATAATTTGATATATATGGAAATGTAGATTGAAAACCATGGGATCACTATCCCGAACAAGATATAGATTTAGACCATGGGATTATCATCCCGTACTTGATATAGATCGAAATCATGGGATTTCTATCCCGAAAAATATATATAGATTGAAAACCATGGGATCACTATCCCGGACAAGATATAGGTTTAAACCATGGGATTACTATCCTGTAATAGTTATAGATTCAATACCATGGGATTACTATCCCGTATAAGATATAGTTAAAAACCATGGGGCAAACATCCCAAATTAGATATGAAATACCATAATATACACGAATTGTAGATAGAAAGTAGTTTGATAACCTTGGGACTAACATCCCGAACTAATTACAAGATAGTTTGATATACTAAGAATTATATTTGAAAACCATGGGATCACTATCCTGGACTAGATACAAAATAGTTTGATAAAACCATGGGATCACTATCCCGAACGAGATAAAGATTCTAAAACCCAAGCTGTGAATAAACTAATATTAATACATGTTGTGAGTCGGGTAACCATACTAATACGACAACGAGACCTCCTTGACGCTAGTCAGACGTCGAATGATATCCAGAAATTTGTCACCCCAGGCGTGCCCGCCTAACTGTAGCTAGCAGTTAAGGTGTGGGATTGTCAGTCCCGAATAGATCTATTCACAAATTCCTCGCTCTCCCTCCAGGAGACTCTGGTTACACTTCCGGGGAGGATTTACTGATCATCCATAAAGGGTAGTGACTATCTCACAAACTAGTACTAAACTATTTATAGGGTTCTCATACGATATCAACATACAGAAGATTATGAAACTTAATACGGCGAATATAGATACATACAATGAAACTATCTGAGAATATATTCAAATGATACGGAGATAAACTGAATCAGACATAGTTTATCTAATAACTTTATATAGTTATCAGTACATGATAAAATGAACAATAATGAACCCCAAATTATTCCCATAATAATTTGATTAGTTTGGTTAGTTTCTTAACTAAAATACATTTAGTTGTAATTGATAAATCATTCCTTATGCTCAACATAATACATAAGGAGTAAAAGAGTTTATAAGTTTGTCAGATATATTTGAAACATATCAATATTATGATTTGAAAAACAGTTATAGTTTGCTTGTATTCCCCCCCCCCCCCCTGAAAACATTGAAAAACACGGAAAAGGGCGTAGGGGTATGAACTCACTGGACGAGATATGTGATGGTTTGGATGCTAAGAGTTGATACGGCGCTTGTATACACACGAGGTTCCTAATTATAATGTAAAGATACACATTTGTATCTAATTAGGACTTAGATTGATTATTTGATAGGGACAATTACTTCTAGTCGCGAAAACACCCCGATACAAGTGTTTGAAGGGACCTGGGTGGCGTTTAAGGACATGTAATGATGCGAGGGACTTAGGAAATGAGTTTACTCCCCAAGAGTAAACTTCTAAATGGTGTTTCCAGCCTAAACACCCATTCCCCATGAGTTTACGGTCGTAAACTCATGGTGGGTGGTTTATGGTGCAATTTGGACTTCAAACACTTAGGGGACGATTTCTAGGTTTGGTTTAAGGGTTTGGAATAAATTTTAAACATCAAATTGACACATTTTAGGGATTTTACAGCCTAGCATGGTCTCATTGCCGTAAACTCCTATAAACCCATGAAAAGTTGTGTTTTTGGATTCCAAACTAATCACATGTTATTGCTAGATTTATTCCTAAGCCTTACATGCATTTACTTGATGATTTGAAGGGGTTTTTGGATTTTACGGCCATGGGGCACCTTCTATGGCCGTAAACTCTTAAATTAAGGGTTTTGATGTGTTTAAGGCCCTTAAACTATTTTTGGTTGGTCCTATGATTTATTCCAAGGCTTTTGGTGGTGTTGGATGGCTTTCTAACACCTTAGAAATGAATTTACACCATGTTTCATGGAGTTTACGGCCCAAGCACAAGCCTTGGCTGTAAACTCATATAAGTCCCCCAAAAATCATGTTTAAAGTGTTTCCAAGGCTAAAACCAATATTCTAAAATTCATATCTAAGCCTTATTAGTGTTTTGGAAGGGTTTAAGGTCATGAAAACCCCTTATACATGAGTTTACGGCCCAAGCATGTGCCTCGGCCGTAAACTCCTTCAAATGTCTCAAAATCCATGTTTTAAATGTTATAAGTCCATTCCATGAAGTCATTAAGCCATATCTAAGTCCCAAAATTGTTTAGGAGGGGTTTAAAGGCATAAAAACCCACTTATTATGATTTTACGGCCTAAGCTCCTTCCAGGGCCGTAAACTCATATACAAGGTCTTAAATCATGATTAAATCTCGAATTTGAAGGTCAAAGATGCTATACAATGAGTTTAGGAAGGTACCTTAGGGATTTGAGGCCTTAAAATTGAGTTTTGGACCCTTAAACTTTGGATTTAGGAGAGAGGTTAGAGAGAGGGAGTAGAGAGAGGAAGAAAAAGCTTCAAATGGGTGCTTAAACACGTTTATATAGGTCCTAAAACTTGGACACGGTGGAATTCTACCCGATACCGGCATTAAACGAGGCTTTAGGTCGCACCCGATTAAGTTTCCGTCACCCGGCGGGGACGTTTCTTAAAACTTATGAAATAAATATTTTGGGCTAATTACATGATTTCCTAAGTGGTTTAGACACTCATTAAATTATAATAAACATATAAGTTTAAGTAATTTAACCCAAAGTGAAAACGAAACGAATTTGATAATGGCGAATTTTTCAGGTAGAACGGGTTTTGGCGATGAACAACTTCGGGTTGTTACAGTGAAAAGGCTTCAAATGAGGCTTAAAAAACTTTAAATATGGTTTGGATTTGGGACACGATGGAATTCTACCCGATACTGACGTTAACCGAGGCTTTTGGTCGCACCCGATTAAGTTGTCGTCACCCGATATGGTTGAAACTAAATTTTTTCTAATTACTAGTTTGGGACGTTTTCATGTGTTTCTAACATGTTTGGATACTTACAAGGTGAAAATAAAAGTCTTAAATTAATTGACCTAATCCAAAAACGAAATCGGAATAATTCGTTTAAGACGAGTTTTACGGACGGAACGGGTTGCGGCGATGGAACAACTTCGGGTTGTCACAGAGAATGATAATACAAATGACGAAGGCGGGCAATCAGAACATGAAGAAGAAATTAATGTTGAGTTAGACACTTCCTATGATCCAAATTACCCTCCTCTCACAAAATGGACAAAAGATCATCCTAAAACTTAAATAATTAGTGAATCATCTGAGGGAGTTCTTACACACTCTCAATTAAAGGCGAAGCAAACTGCTTTATTTTCTCAATTAGAATTTTTCATATTTAATTCGTTCATCTCCAAAATTGAACTGAAGATGGTAAATGCTACTCATGATCACTCTGATTGGGTGCAAGCTATGCAAGACGAACTTCATGAGTTTGAAAGAAATCGTGTTTGGAGGCTGATTCCCACACCGAAGGATGCATCTTTAGTCGGATTAAAATGGGTCTTCAGAAATAAGTTAGATAAAGAAGGTAACGTTATTTGCAACAAAGCAAGGCTAGTGGTAAAAGGGTATTGTCAGGAAGAAGGAATAGATTATGAAGAAACCTTTGCTCCAGTTGCAAGGTTAGAATCAGTAAGAATCTTTCTGGCTTATGCTGCATATAAAAACTTCGAGGTTTTCCAAATGGATGTAAAGTGTACTTTCTTGAATGGAGAACTAGAAGAAATGGTGTACGTGGAGTAACCACCTGGATATGTGAACGAGAAGTATCCTAATCATTGCTACATTCTGGATAACGCAATCTATGGTTTGAAGCAAGCTTCGAGAGCCTGGTATGAAACTCTAACATGCTTTCTCAAAATGTCAAAATTCAAACACGGTTCGGTTGACCCAACCTTCTCTCGCAAGAAAGAAGGTGAACACTTAATGATAGTTCAAATTTACGTCGATGTCATCGTCTTCGGTGCCACGAATCCTAGCTTAATAGCTGAATTCAGGAAGTTGATGGAGACTAAGTTTGAAATGAGCACAATGGGTCCAATTAACTTTTTCCTTGGACTAAATATTAGATAGGGACCAGAAGGCATCTTCATTAATCAGGAGGCTTACACGAAGACTTTGTTGGCGAAGTTCGGCATGACGGGAGATTCCAAAGTGAAGGCTCCAATGGCATTTGGCACGAAGCTAACACCATCTTTGGAGAAATTGATTGTTGATGTGACTCTCTATCGTCAAATAATAGGGTCCCTAATGTATCTAACACCTAGTAGACCGGACATAATGTTTTATGTCTGTTATTGTGCAAGGTTTCAAGCAACTCCAAGAGAACCTCATATGGTTGCAGTGAAAAATATCTTCCGGTATTTGAAGCAAACCTCGTCTCTCGGTCTTTGGTATCCTGCAAAATCTACCTTCTTTGTTCAATCCTTCTCTAACGTTGATCTTGGTGGATGTGGATTGGACCGAAAGAGCACAACTGGCGGGTGCCAGTTCCTTGATGGCAAACTCGTTAGCTGGCAGTCAAAAAAACAAACTTCCGCGTCTCGTTCCACAACCGAAGCTGAGTACATTGTTGCAGCATCCTCTACATCACAAGTCATATGGATACAAAGCCAACTTATAGATTATGGCTTAAGCATGAAGAAGATTCCCATCTATTGTGACTCTGAAAGTGCGATTCGAATTTGTCACAATCCAGTGAAATACTCCAAGACTAAGCATATTGTACAGAGATACCACTTCATTAAGGACCTTGTTGAAGATGGTAATGTTGAAGTTCACTTTGTTGGGTTCTCAGATCAACTGGGTGACATCTTCACTAAGGCCTTACCAGAAGCAAGCTTTAATAAAGTTCTACAAGGCTTGGGAATGATGGAAGCTGAGTCGGTACCGAAACTCCTTTTGTCTCACAAAAATTGGAGAAGCGAAATAGACCGAACGCTCGGTCTATTTCGGTTCCGGAATTTTCGGGAACAGAAATAAACCGAACGCTCGGCCCATTTCGCTTCATCTATTCCAGCGTTTGGTTCCGGTTGTATATTTTTGTATATCTTTTAATTTGCTGCTCTTTCGCTTTTATCTTCGTTCTATAAAACTCCAAAAATATTTTATTTTGTGTTTTAATTTTGTTATTTTTTTTTGAAATTCCAAAACTCTAAAAATATTTTATTTTCTGTTTTTTTTTTCTTTTTTTGAAAAATCCAAAGCTTCAAAAATATTTTTTCTTTGTGTTTTGTTTTGTTTTTTTCTCCCTTAGGTTTGAAGATCATAGAAGTTATATCAATGGGAACTAGGGAAGGTATGACATTTTTATTTTTGTGCTAGTTAAATGTCCCTAGAAGCAAGTTGTTGTATGTAGACTGAAGCCTCCAAGACTCTAAGTGAAGCCTTAACGATTCGATCGACACCAATCGTTTCTTCCCAATTAGGCTGCTAAAGTCAATCAAGTCACGAGCTGCCTTGCTCTTCTCATATTGAGATAAGAGTTTTCTGCTTTTTCATTCTTAATAGCAGAGGTACTTTCAGTTCCTTAACCACCTTATCTTATTTCTCCATCTGGTTTCACTCCACAATCCTAACCCTTGAGACTCTCACCAATTACCACTCAGGTTTATGGTTACAGAACATATGTGTTGATGATCTTAGATACGTTCACCACATGCTAAGTGAGACCCGAAATCCAACACCCTAAATGAGTTGACAATGAACGCTTAAATGTTCAAGCTATTACTTGTTACCTCAAGAAATCTCCATTTATTTTTGCGTGATGTTTATGAAATTTTCTAACACCAAGATGTTTCTTCCCATAAGATCCAGTTTCGTTTTTATTTTTGAGATTTCTCATTATCACCCATTCACTACATCTTTTATCAAACCTACTTGTTCAACAAACCACATCGGTCTCACAAGTACTTAATCCCACTTTCGGTCTTATTTTAAGTATCAAATTTCGGTTCAAGATAAACCACCCATTAAAGCCTATATCTGAAAAGATGCCTTTCAATGTTTCTTAACAAACATTTGATCGTATTTCAATGGGAAACCACACAGACACTTCTAAGTCTCTCTTGACTTTGAAGGAAGAGATTCGTGTCTGGGATCCTTAGTTTCGTGTCTTCATTGACATCACTTATATCCCAAACACATCTTGCTTTATTTCTTTTTCTGTGGCACACTCTTGCACGAAGATCTTTATGATTTTCCAAAGTCTTGTTTGTGGTACTAACGATACTTTTTTAGATTTGTGCTTTCGGTTCTGAAAAACATAGTGGTTCACTTTATTATGGAGTGAAGGTTACTTGGCATGAAGAGAACAGATGAGTCCAAGCTTACAAGGGAATTTGAATCGTTTAGAATTTGAACAGACAGTTAATGGATAAGATTTCAAACGGGCGCGTGAATTTGAAACGGCTTCCTGATGTCGTGCCGCTTGACACCTTATGGGGAGTAACACAGCTGTCAAATCGCGCCTTTTCAAGCATCGATACAGAAGATCTTGAAATCATCACACCGAGATTTTCTTTCTCCTACTAATCGTATATTAGATCTTCACACCCCACTTTTGGTTCTTTACCACTTCCAAATCCTCTCGAGCATCCAAAGATGATCGTTACTGTTCATCTTCTTCTACACCTGCAACTATGGTTGAATCTTCTTCAGCTCATGAACAGAAAGCTTTATCTCAATTGTTAGTCATCAAACCTAATTAGAATCTGATTATCAATTTGAATCCTTTCCTCTATGATCCGCATATGCTTCAAATGGTCGAATGTTTAAAATATTCAACACTCGTCATTTCTCTCACCAAGGTTGAATCTGTACCAATGTCACTGCTTTCTCAAGTGTATACCAATGCTTTCTATGACAAACGCAAGGACATGATCTTTTTTCGACGTTTTTGTTCACAAGACGTCCGTCTCCAAAGCCTGCTTTTGTTCACTCTTAGGGCTTCCTACTGATGATTCCTTAGTGAATCTTGACTCCATCACTATGACCCAACTATTCACGATGTTCTACGACATGGGATATATATATATATATGTTCTTACTACTGTAACAGCCCGGAAATTCAGGTATTTCTTTAATCATTTTTGGGCACATTTAAGAGGGAACTCGGCGAGTAGGTGCATGACTCGCCGAGTAGGGCCACGTCTTGGTCGCAGTCGCAGATACGCGACTGGACTCGACGAGTCTAAGTAAGGACTCGGCGAGTCGACGCTGTTTCAGCTGAACCCTAGCCGTTTCATTCTGATCGTATATAACGACCTTATAGCCGTCATGTCGCGTCTTTTGGCCGGTTGAAGATCCCCTGGGAGTGTGTGAGCATCTGAAGCAAGAGAGAGGAATTGAGAAGGCTTGAAGAGAGTGTTAGACAAGGAGGAGCAAGGTGGTGATCGTAGGAAATCGAGTACTGGAGGTTTGGAGACACAGGGGACACGTTTCCAGGTAATCTTCGGATCGAAATCTGTGACTTTTACGTTGTATACGAGTTTAGGGTTTAGGAAACCCATTTAAAGATTTGTTAGATTATATTGTTGTTATAAGTGTCAAAGACCCCTGTATTATTATATGTGAAAGACCAGGAAGCCCTATATCTATGTACTTCGGTATCATGCGAAATCCAGGAGGCAGCGGATTGACTACATGGCGAGGACTCACCGAGTCCAATGATCAGACTCGGCGAGTAGCTTGAAGATTCACTAGAACTCGCCGAGTTGTTCTTCAGACTCGGCGAGTAGTTTGAAGGTTCACTAGGACTCGCCGAGTTGTTCTTCAGACTCGGCGAGTAGTTGAAGATGTATTGGAACTCGTCGAGTCGTTCTTCAGACTCGGCGAGTGGTGTCAGGGTGTCTATACTCGTCGAGTTACCCCTTTGCACTCGACGAGTCTGGTCAAGATTGACCGTTGACTTGTATATAACATAGTAGGGTCAGTTGTCTTGTTTGATAAGATCATTAACCAAGGATGTGGTATTATAGGGAATCTGCAGATTAGCGGATCGTGTGCGAGTAGCTCGAAGAGTTTATAGCTTGTGTACTACGAGGTGAGTCTTCTCACTATACTTCACCCGGAAGGGTTTGACTGTGAGACCGGAAGGTCGTATGTGTTATATTTATGCTATGTCTAGAGGGGTAAATGCTTTATATGTGTTGTGAGCTTATACGTGATGTATGTTTATACGGGCCGGAAGGCGAGACTCTATGTGATAGAAAGAATGGTATGATGTACGATTTATGTGTTATGTGTATTACGTTACATGTGTTATGTTTTATACTGTCATGGGCCGGAAGGCAAAATACTATGGGCCGGAAGGCAATCTAATACGGGCCGGAAGGCGATATATATTATGGGCCGGAAGGCGATTATACTACGGGCCGGAAGGCAATGTTATGTGGACCGAAAGGTCCGGGCCGGAAGGCGTATGTGGGTAAGTCGTATACTGGGGAACTCACTAAGCATTTATGCTTACTAGTTGTGGTTATGTTTTTCAGGTACTAGTGATGACCGTGGAAAGGCGCCGGCGTGACACGTACACACTGCCACTGTTGAAGATTCTGAAGACTTATTATTTATATTTTGAATTAAACTTGGAATAAACCCTTTTTGTTGAATAATAATGATTTGTTTTTAATGGAAAATTTTATTTGAAAATTTGAGCTGTTACAATTGGTATCAGAGCCTTGGTTTGAGGGATTCGGGTGTACTTTTGGGTGCAACTGAACTCAGACCGGGGATTTGAGGAAAAACTTTTTCTTAAAAATAATAAGGACATAACATTTTATAAAGGGTAAGGCGGTAAAAACAAGGGTGGAACAGTGTGTACGAGCAGCCAGCGTCCGAACGATAAAGATCCCCAGAATACCTTACGATGTTATGTTATGCACTGAATTATGAATTGTTATGCATGCTAGAAGACTAGGTATACATGATAGGTCTAGAATTGCCTGTTTTGTGATGCCTTAGTCTATGGAGATTGCTTATATGAGATATTTGGTAGCGTGCAAGTAGATAGTGCATACTAGAGGTAGAGTACTCATTATTCGGGATTTGGGGAGGAAGATTTGGGACGAATACTGATACGGTGTGGTCGGTAGTATTGGGCCCGTACTATCGAAGGCACCGGATCAGTGGAAGACTCAAATAAGAATCCCTGGAAATCGGAGACTGGGTAGGGCGCGTATCGAGTACAATTGTACTGGGTGGAGTCTCTGATGAGTTTATGTTGTATTTCAGAGACATCATGGCTATCACACGCAATGGGGCGAGTTCGAGCGGTGCGAGTGACGAGGAGATTCGTCGGATTATTCAGGAAGAGGTAGCTGCGGCGGTCCGGGCTGAGATCCCGGAGATGTTTGGGTCTATTAAGACCACGTTGATGGAGGAGTTTGAGGAGCGGTACGCCGCACTTACTGAAGCTGCAGTTGCTGCCGCTACCGCAGCGGTGGCTGCTGCCAGGCCGCAAGGGGGTGATTCATTACTGTTCAGGGAATTCAGCAACACGAAACCCCCTGAATTTGATGGGACGCAGGATCCGATTGCAGCTATGAGGTGGATCGCCGACATCGAGGGATGTTTCTATACTTGCTCATGCCCGGAGCACTTGAGGGTACGGTTCGCCTTGAACCAGCTCCGTCTGGGAGCGAAGGATTGGTGGAAGTTCGTGTCAGCGAACTTCACTCAGGCAGAGATTTCGGCGGTGACGTGGGAAAGGTTTACGGAGATGTTCAGGGATGAGTACGTTCCCCCGGTGGAGAGGGAGCGATTGATTCAGGAGTTCTTAACCCTTAAGCAGGGTACTGATTCCGTGGCAGTGATCACATGGAAATTTCATGAGAGGGCAATGTTCTGTCCCGAGCTGGTATCTACGGAGCAGTCGCGGATGAGCCGCTATTTGGGTGTTTTGAAGAGGGAGATCCGGGAGTTTGTGTCAAACTCCACCTATCGTACTTTCACTGAGCTTCAGGCGAACGCCAGGAAGCGCGAGATTGAGTTGGAGACTCAAGCGAGGGAGGAGGCTGAGACTCGGCAGGTGGATCGACGGCCGGCCCAGTCTCAGCCGGCAGCCAAGCGGACTAAGTTCGCTGATTCGAGGACGGGAGGTTCGAAGGGTCGCACTTGCGCGAAGTGCGGCAAGAGTCACGAGGGGGTGTGTCGAGCTGGTGGTTGCTACAAGTGTGGCAAGGAGGGACATATTGCCAGGGATTGCCCTAAGGGGTTTATGGTTTGCTTTCACTGCAACCAGATAGGCCATCGGAAGGCCGAGTGCCCGCAACTTCGTCAGGGAGCTACACCTACTACCCGGACTACTGAGACCCGACCGGTGAAGGTCGAGGCCCCGAGGGCTCGCGGGAGAGCCTTTCAGCTGACTGCGGAGGAGGTCCGCGCTGCGCCCGATGTTGTGGCAGGTATGTTATCATTCACGTATTTAATTAAAGGTTGAAATGCTATGCTTATGTTAATGTATGTGTAGGTACTTTCCTTGTGAACTCTATGCCTGCTCTAGTATTATTTGATTCGGGTGCGAGTAGATCGTTTGTATCGTTAGCTTTTAGTCAGCACATCGGCATTAGTCGTGAGCCGTTAAGTCGGCCCTTGAGCGTTTCTATTGCGGCTGAGAGGGTGGTTTGTGCTACGGAGGTCTTTAGGGGATGCGTGCTAGAGATCTTCGGGGTCGCATTTCCGATTGACTTAATTCCTATTGCGATGGGTGATGTCTGTGTCATTGTAGGCATGGACTGGTTGAGCCGATTCAGCGCTGTCATCGACTGCGAGCGTCAGCTGGTGACTATACGAGACCCTAGTGGGGGAGTTCTTACGGTATACGGCGAGGGAACCCGTTCGGGATCAGCTTTTTGTTCGGCCGCTAGGGCGAGGCAATGCCTACAGCAGGGATGTAACGGTTTTGTGGCGTACGTGATGGATACGCGGGAGAGTTCCGAGAGACCGAAGACATTGAAGGAGGTTCCAGTGGTGCGCGAGTTCCCAGATGTTTTTCCCGAGGATTTGCCGGGAATACCTCCTGCGAGGCAAGTGGAGTTTGGTATCGATCTAGTTCCAGGGGCTGCGCCTATTGCGAAGGTGCCTTATCGTCTTGCACCTCCAGAGATGCAAGAATTGTCCTCGCAACTTCAGGAGTTGTTGGGAAAGGGATTTATTCGGCCGAGTAGCTCGCCGTGGGGAGCACCGATTCTGTTCGTCAAGAAGAAGGATGGTTCACACCGGATGTGTATCGATTACCGGGAGTTGAACAAGGTGACAGTGAAGAACCGCTATCCGTTACCAAGGATCGATGATCTATTCGATCAGTTACAAGGGGCATCTTGGTTTTCCAAGATTGATTTGAGATCAGGGTACCATCAGGTAAGGGTACGGGAAGAGGACGTCCAGAAGACAGCCTTTAGGACGCGGTATGGGCATTACGAGTTCGTGGTGATGCCTTTTGGGCTCACCAATGCCCCAGCAGTGTTCATGGATCTCATGAACAGGGTATGCAGGCCGATGCTGGATCGGTCTGTGATTTTATTCATCGACGACATTCTGGTGTATTCGCGGTCGAGGGAGCAGCATGAGGGACATTTGAGGGAGGTCCTTGAGGTACTGAGGTCGGAGAAGCTATATGCAAAATTCTCCAAATGTGACTTCTGGTTACGGGAGGTTCAATTTCTGGGGCACGTTGTAAATCAGGCAGGGATATTGGTCGATCCGGCCAAGGTGGAAGCGGTGATGAGTTGGGAAGCACCGAAGTCACCTTCGGAGATCAGGAGCTTCCTTGGGTTGGCGGGGTACTATCGAAGGTTCATTAGGGACTTCTCCAAGATCGCGGTGCCACTTACCAAATTGACCCGAAAGGGTGTTACATTTTCATGGGGACCCGAGCAGCAGACTTCCTTCGAGACACTTCGTCAGAGACTGTGCGAAGCACCAGTATTAGCTCTTCCGGAAGGGATGGAGGACTTTGTCGTATATTGCGACGCATCGATTTCAGGATTGGGTGCAGTGTTGATGCAGAGAGGCCATGTGATAGCCTATGCATCGAGGCAGCTGAAGCCTCACGAAGCGAGATATCCCACGCATGACTTAGAGTTGGGGGCAGTAGTGTTCGCCCTCAAGATTTGGCGTCACTACCTGTACGGGGTTCGTTGTACCATATACACGGACCATAAGAGTTTGAAGTATTTGATGGATCAACCTAACCTAAACATGCGTCAGAGGAGATGGTTAGACGTGGTTAAGGATTATGACTGTGAGATCCTATACCACCCAGGCAAGGCTAATGTGGTAGCCGATGCATTGAGTCGTAGGGCGGAGGGTACTCCATTGCGGGATGTATGTTTGAGATTGACGGTGATGACTCCGGTATTAGATACTATTCGTGGGGCACAGGCCGAGGTTGTGAAGTCTGGGATGCAGAAACAGGAGCGGGTCGTCGGGTTGATTTCAGAGTTCGTTACGGATGGACGGGGACTTCTGACATTTCAGGGTCGGATCTGGGTGCCATTTGTGGGCGGTACGCGCGTTATTTTGATGGAGGAGGCACATAGATCAAAATTCTCGATCCATCCCAGTGCTACGAAAATGTATCTGGATTTGAAGAAGGAGTACTGGTGGCCTTGCATGAAGAGAGACGTTGCCTGGTTCGTGGAGAGGTGTTTGACCTGCCGTAAAGTTAAGGCTGAACACCAGAGACCGCACGGTAAGTTGCAACCCTTGGAGATCCCTGAGTGGAAGTGGGATCAGATCACAATGGATTTCATCACCAAGTTGCCGAAAACTGCCAGGGGAGTCGATGCGATTTGGGTGATTGTGGATAGGCTAACAAAGAGTGCACATTTTCTTGCCATTAGTGAAAGTTCATCAGCAGAGAAGTTGGCGGAGTTGTACGTGAGAGAGATAGTATCTCGGCATGGAGTGCCGACCTCGATTGTTTCGGATCGCGATGTACGTTTCACTTCCAGGTTCTGGAAGAAATTTCATGAGGAGTTGGGTACTAAGCTGCATTTTAGTACCGCATACCATCCCCAGACCGACGGTCAGAGCGAGCGAACGATTCAGACATTGGAAGACATGCTTAGAGCGTGTGTGTTAGACTTCGGAGGTAGCTGGGACGCGCATCTGCCGTTGGCTGAGTTTTCCTACAACAACAGCCATCATTCGAGCATTGGTATGCCACCTTTTGAGTTGTTGTATGGTAGGAGGTGTCGGACTCCCATCTGCTGGGGAGAAGTGGGACAGAGAGTGATGGGCAGTACAGAGATTGTACTTCAGACGACCGAGCAGATTCAGCGAGTGAGGCAGAGGTTATTGACCGCCCAGAGCTGACAGAAGAGTTATGCGGACAGACGCCGATCCGAGCTCGAATTCCAGGTCGGCGACTTCGTTCTCCTAAAGGTTTCCCCTTGGAAAGGGGTAATTCGGTTCAGGAAGAGGGGCAAATTGGGGCCCCGGTTCATAGGTCCATTTAGGGTAATTGCAAGGGTAGGTCGGGTAGCTTATCGGTTGGAGTTACCGGTGGAGCTGAGTCAGATTCACAATACCTTCCATGTGTCGCAGTTGAGGAAATGTATAGCTGATGAGGCAGCAGTGGTTCCGTTAGAAGATATTCAGGTGGATGCGAGCCTGAATTACGCCGAGAGACCAGTAGCTATCAGGGATCGGAAGATCAAGGTTCTACGGAACAAGGAGATACCTCTGGTGTTGGTTCAGTGGCAACATCGGAAAGGATCGGAGATGACTTGGGAGCCTGAAAGAGAAATGCGGGAGCAACATCCAGAGTTATTCGCAGAATGAGAGACTTCGAGGGCAAAGTGTAACAACCCGTTATTTCATGTCAGTAAAGATCGAGTCATGTAACCTCCTTGAGAAAGGAAATAGAAAATGAAGTATTCAAAAACTCTATTTAGAGTACATTATGTGGTAGTTATAATCTTAAGGTTTCCAAACATATAAATAACACAAAAATCCGAGTTATAACGAAGTAGTTATGCTCATTATAAGTTTTTTCGACAAAAACCAGCAAATACAAAGTTACGTAAAAACGCGAAGTTTCAATAAAACATTTTCTGACCTTAGGTGTCTAAATGAAAGTGAAAGATATCGTTAAAACTACAAACATGCATAAAAAGAACGCTCAAATCGGACATCATATGAATAAGTTATGAATTCTTAAAGAAATTCCTTAAAAACGTCACTTTAATAAATAAATAATAAAAATAATTTCGAAATTTGCCAACGGAATCTAAATGAAAGTTATAGATCGTAGTCTCACCTTCGCGGGGATATAAAGAACGCCAAAAACGGAGTTCGTATGAGAGAGATATGAATTTTTGAAGTTTAATAATTAATTTATATATAATTTTTATTCAAAATTCGGTATTATCCGAAGAGGAGTCAGCCTAAGGCGATAGTACGCGCCGCGTACTCTAGTACGCCCCGCGTACTGAGAGGCCACGGCCTCTGATCGTCCACGTCGCGCGACCCGCGAACCCAGGAACCCGTCCCATCCGAAGCCGAGGCAGTCGAGGCCTCGGTCATGCGTGACGTACGCGTACGCGCTGCGTACTAGCGTACGCCCCGCGTACGGAGGCAGACTAGCCTCTCTATAAATAGCATACGAAGGCTTCCGAAAAAAGGGCTCATTCTCTCTCATTTCCCTTGCGTTTTTCCTCGTTTTCCGTGCTCGTACTACCCCGAAGCCCTGGTCACTTCGTGCAAGATCCGAAGGTCGATTTTCTCCCGAGGAATCCCGAGATTTCCGAGGAAAATCCGTTTCGCAAGACGAAACTCTGCCCGGTTTTCGAGCTCGCTATCTTCAAGTTGTCAAGTGAGTTCATACCCCTTTTTAACACACTTTAAATACATTTTTAAATACTTTTACACTCTTTTAGGGGGGGAATACAAGTAAACATACGGTTATTATCGTGCATTTTATAAAGTTTCACTTTACTTGTATTATCAAATAAACCACTTGGAACTCATTACTATTATGGAAAACTCTTGTCATACTTTGTGTGCATTAGACTTATACGAAGTGTATAATGATCTTCATTGTTAAAACATTTTATACATTCTAAAAACTTATGATTTTGGTTTATCAAACATTGTGAAAAAGGTTAAACTTTGTATACAAAACTATCATGTTAATATACACTTAATTGAGAATCCATGAGACGCTACATCTTCAAACGTTACTTTTCTTTATTAGAAAGTACTGCAGTAAGGCCTGTTTATAACCAGAATCTCCCGCGACGAGAACGTGTCAAATGTGTATAGATCTATACGGGAAGTCATGATCTCGCACCCTGACTGTTAGCTACAGTCCGTCTTTTGGGGTGACAGTTGTCATAAACAGCGACGCCTGAAGAACGTCGTTACAGGCATATTATGTTTAGTATGGTTATAAAAACTCATCGGATATACAATTATTATGATATTCAGTTTTGATGAGCGAGTAGTTATTAAGACTATTCTTCATCCAACCGGTTCGGTCTTCGCGTAGTTTTATTATATATAAAACTACGACACACTTACGAGAAACGTCGGTTTCTTGCAATTTTCGGTCTTAGAGACTGGCATTAGGTGTGAGGAAAATAAGGGTTTTTCCTGCATACAAACCAAACAACTAATAGGAAAATAAGGGATTTTCCCGGTGCAATCATTTACAACTTATAACATGAACAACTACATACATCTCATACTTTTATAAGAAAATAAGGGTTTTTCTTGGAAAACACAACAAATCGTATTTCAACTATTAAGGAAAATATGGGATTTTCTGGAGCTAATGCATTCATTTCCAACACCACAAATCACAACTCTTTACATTTTGAAACACTACGTTTACTGGAAAACATACACCCGTTTTGGAATGGCATCCAATTTTTCTAAACTACTTATGGACTCACCAACTTAATTGTTGACACTTTTTCTTTAAAATAACTTGTATTCTCAGGAAATCGCTAAGCAGGTTGGGAATCAACTTTTGGGATTAACGCACTGGCGTTAATTACTTCATTTTGAATGATGTTTATGTACCTTTATTTTGAACATGTAATGAATACAACTATGTAAACATTTGCAAACTTATTATATATGGTGGTGTGTACTTTCCTTTCTATGAACTGTTATGATATTGAACATGACGTCCTCCGCCCCCGAACGTTTCCGCCGTTCTGGTTTGGGGGTGTGACAGATTGGTATCAGAGCATTGTTTATAGGGAATTAAGTATATCAAAACCATTTCTTTTTGTTATACAACTATAAACTCAACTGGGTAAAAACACTCTGAGTAAGATTCGTACTTTTAAAAAAAAAATAAATAAATAAAAATTTTATTTTATTTAGTTTTTGTAAAGTAGGCATGCATTCATTGCACATCAACAACATGGTCAGTATCATAATTAAAACAATGTCGAAGTATTGTATATCAGTTGTGCAGTGCAGGTATGCCTTGGGACATGTAATCGGAACTGGGAAGGATATAGCCTGATCAACTATAATTGTCCAAGAGCCGACTAAACATATGCCAAGGAGTGTCTGTAATGGACAACAAATTTTAAAATTCCCAAAAGCATATCACTAAAGAATATTGAGGGTGTATTCGAGTGCCGTCAACCATTAAACTCGAGAGTAAGCTTCATATGCTCTAACTTATAGTAAACTTTTAACCCTAATCTCGTACAGCCTAAATGGCGGGATTCCATCACCCCAATGACCCCTACTACCCCAACCAAGGAAATGGTGGATGGATCGAAGCAGATTCTGAAGAAGACGAAGAGCCTATAAATGTGGAGGCAGGGGACGACTCTGGTACGGATTCGGAGCCAGAAATTATAAATCCACCAGTCCTACAACCTCCTGTCCACGTGAGAAATTTCCAAGGACCCACTCCAGTGTGGGGAAGTCACCTCCATCATTGGAGCCAACAACAAAGCTTACGCCCTCCTTACGGCATGTGCCGAGACTTCTATGACGTGAGAGGCGGGGGATCAGCCGATCGCGCACTTCCGGTCATGGTTGGCAAACTTGCCAACCAGTGCTATCAATCTGGAGTGCAAGCCAACCGAATCCGAGAGATCAATGTGGATGTGCAAATTCACACGGCCGATATCAACCGCCTAGAGTTGATGCAGAACGACATCCACATTCGCGCCGAAGCGTTTCAAGCACAAGCAAACGCGGCCTTCGCAGAATTAAGAGAACAACAAGCTGCGTTTGACAGACGCCTCATGGGGTCAAAGCAGTCCGATACAGAGTCAAGCTCTAAACGCAAGGCGCCCCGCAAGTAGTACTTGCCCAACTCTCAAATTTTGTTATAAACTAGGACTTCGGATAAAAGCATTACTTTCTTTAAAAATTTCCGTAACCGGAGGCCTTTAGAGAGGCCAAGGAATTTTAGACCTCACTGTAACACAACTATATGTTTAATATATATAAGGGTATACCGCTTTTCTTACCATTGTTAATCATGCGCAAATAGTCGATTCATTGGTGCATCTATTCAAACTTTACTTTCAAGCTTAAAATATTGTGTCAATTAAACTCAACCATTAGAAGTTCATTCAATATCATTCAACTCTGAACTGCCAGAACTTATAATTTTCTTCCATATCTTTCTTTTGGCAGCAAGATGCCTCCTCGTCCAAACCTAAGGCCCAGGCCGGGCACGGCACCACCACCACCTCCACCACCAGCTTATGATCCGGCCATGGTTCAGGCTGCTATCACAGCAGCAGTAACTGCAGCCCTCTCGCAAATAAACTCCCAAGGGAATGGAGGGGCGGGAAGCAGCACGAATCATCCAAATCAGGGCACTGGTCATGGCCAAGGAAGAGAATGTACCTACAAGGAGTTCTCTAACGCTAAACCAAAAACTTTTAATGGAACAGGAGGAGTCATTGCACTAATGCAATGGTTCGAAAAGACCGAAACGGTCTTCGAGATCTGCTCATGCCTAGAAGCAAGCAAAGTCAAGTTCGCTGACTGCACCTTTGTAGATCGAGCCCTCACTTGGTGGAAAAGCCATGTGAATTCAGTGACGCTCACTGTCGCCAACTCCATGAGTTGGGACGACCTAAAGGTCCTACTACTGGAAGAATATTGCCCAAGGGGCGAAGTACAAAAGCTTGAGCAGGAACTCTGGAATCTGAAAATGACTGGGTCTGACCTGATCACCTACACCACTAGGTTCAACGACCTCGTTGCACTGTGCCCTACCATGGTCAACCCAGAATCAAAGAAGGTTGAAAGGTACATTTGGGGGTTGTCACCCCAGATTCAAGGGCATGTCCTAGCTTCCGGCCCTGCTACCTACAACAGTGCTAAGCGCCTGGCCCAGCGACTCATCGACCACGGAGTAAAACCCGGTATCATTTCGACAACTGCAAATCCACCTAGGGAAACTCAGGGTCAGAGTAAGACTTGGAACAAACGGAGGGGACAAACTCTCCAGGAAAACCCCAGGAAACAACAAGTGATAGCGACACACGCTATTACTGTACCTACGAACCCTTCCCCCACAAGCTCATACATTGGGAAACTTCCTAAATGCAACCGATGCAGTTTCCACCACCACGGTCCTTGCTCCAATCTTCAATGCACCAACTGTAATAGAAAGGGGCATACAACCCGCTATTGTAAAGGGCCAATCCAACCGTCCGTTCCCACCACTAATACCGGGGTAAACCGTGCCTGCTTCGAGTGCGGAGACACAGGACACTACCGCAAGTACTGCCCAAGGGTAAATAACCGGAATACCGGTGGAAGGGGCCGAGTTTTCGTGATGGGACAGGATGAAGCCATTGCGGACCCTACAGTTGTTACGGGTACGTTCCTTCTCGATAACTCGTATGCATGCATTTTGTTTGATAGTGGCGCGGAAAGGAGTTTTGTGAGTCACGGCTTTAAAGGCCTGCTAAAATCAATACCACAGTCATTGAGTGAACCATTCATAGTAGAAATGGCCAACGGGAAAACCGAAGGCACTAAGGAGATATACTTAAATTGCACCCTAACTTTAAATGATCATCCATTCTCAATCAACCTCATGCCAGTCTCGATTAAGAGTTTTGATGTCATCATTGGCATGGATTGGCTGAGTTCTCATCATGCGGACATTCTATGTTACGATAAGGCCGTTCGCCTTAATCTGCCAACCGGCGAAACTTTCGTTATCTTGGGCGACAAACCAAGTACCACTCTTCGTATCATCTCAAGTATCCAAGCTCAGAAATGCCTACGCAAGGAGTGTCACGCATTCTTGGCACATGTTGTGGATGTGAAACGCAAAGTCCAAGATATCAAGAGTGTGCCCGAGGTACGCGATTTTCCTGATGTTTTTCCCGAGGACCTTCCAGGAATACCACCTGCAAGGCAAGTGGAGTTCCGAATCGATCTGGTTCCCGGAGCTACCCCAGTAGCCAAAGCACCCTATCGATTAGCCCCGGCAGAAATGCAAGAGCTATCCAGCCAACTGAATGAACTATTGGGAAAAGGATTCATCAGACCGAGCTTCTCACCATGGGGAGCACCTGTACTGTTCGTGAAAAAGAAGGATGGATCATTCAGAATGTGCATCGACTACCGAGAACTCAACAAACTTACCATCAAGAACCGATACCCCCTACCCCGAATCGATGACTTGTTCGACCAACTCCAAGGAGCCAACTACTTCTCCAAGATCGATCTGAGGTCGGGATATCACCAGCTGCGAGTCCTAGAGAGTGATATCTCCAAGACGGCTTTCCGAACACGATACGGACACTACGAATTCGTAGTGATGCCGTTCGGGCTAACCAATGCCCCGGCCGTATTCATGGATCTAATGAATCGGGTATGTCGTCCATTCTTGGATAAATTCGTGATAGTATTCATAGACGACATACTCATTTATTCAAAGAATAAAGAAGAGCATGGTCAACATCTGAGGCAAGTGCTAGAGACGTTACGGACTGAGAGACTGTATGCAAAATTCTCAAAATGTGAATTTTGGATTAGAAAGGTGGACTTCCTCGGTCATGTGGTCAGCAAGGAAGGGATCCACGTGGATCCATCAAAAATTAAGGCTATCAAAAACTGGTCGGCGCCAACTACACCAACAGAAATTCGCCAATTCCTAGGCCTGGCTGGTTATTATCGACGGTTCATCCAGAATTTCTCCAGCATCGCAAAGCCTCTTACCGCCTTAACCCAGAAAGGTGTGACCTACAATTGGGGAGAAAAGCAAGAATCTGCATTTCAGACTTTGAAACAGGCCCTTTGCAGTGCGCCCATCCTTTCTCTCCCAGAAGGGACCGAAGATTTTGTAGTATATTGCGACGCTTCGAAGCAAGGGCTGGGCTGTGTACTAATGCAGAGGGGAAAGGTTATTGCATATGCCTCACGACAACTAAAAACGCATGAGGTCAATTACACCACTCATGATTTAGAGCTTGGGGCGGTGGTCTTCGCTCTTAAAATCTGGAGACACTACCTATATGGTACCAAATGCACTATTTTTACAGACCACAAGAGCCTACAACACATCTTCAACCAGAAGGAGTTGAACATGAGGCAGAGACGTTGGGTCGAATTACTCAACGACTACGAATGTGAGATACGCTATCACCCAGGAAAGGCTAATGTCGTGGCAGATGCCCTTAGCCGTAAGGAGTACTCTGGCCGAAGAGTGAAGTCATTAGCCATGTCAATCCATTCGCACCTGTCGACACAGGTCAAGGAAGCTCAGATAGAGGCCCTAAAACCCGAAAACATGACAAGTGAAACCCTTAGGGGAATGGACAAGAATTTAGAAATCAAGAGTGATGGAGCACGCTACCTCATGAACCGAATATGGACGCCCAAGTTTGGTGGACTTAGAGAGGTAGTTATGAACGAGGCACACAAGACTCCATACTCCGTACACCCCGGGTCAGACAAGATGTATCAGGATCTCAAACAACTCTACTGGTGGCCAAACATGAAAGCAGAGGTCGCTACATATGTGAGCAAGTGTTTGACTTGCGCCAAGATCAAAATAGAACACCAGAAACCCTCAGGACTACTCCAACAACCTGAAATTCCTGAGTGGAAATGGGAGCAGATTTCCATGGACTTCATAACGAAACTGCCCAAAACTCAGGGTGGCCAAGATACTATTTGGGTAATCGTCGATAGATTAACCAAGTCCGCTCATTTCCTACCGATCAAGGAAACTGATAAAATGGAAAAGCTATCGAGAACCTACATCCGAGAGATCGTACGACTCCATGGAGTGCCAATGTCTATCATCTCGGATAGAGACAGCAGATTCACGTCTAGGTTCTGGCAATCATTGCAAAAATCCATGGGAACAAGATTGGACATGAGTACAGCCTATCACCCTCAAACTGACGGACAGAGCGAAAGAACGATCCAAACCTTGGAAGACATGTTGCGAGCATGTGTAATCGACTTTGGTAAAGCATGGGATGTTCACTTACCTTTGGTTGAGTTCTCTTATAACAATAGTTATCATACCAGTATCAATGCTGCTCCATTCGAAGCCCTTTACGGCCGTAAGTGCAGATCACCTCTGTGCTGGACGGAAGTAGGCGACACCCAACTAGCAAAAGGTCTAGTCCCTGATAGCACCCTCACTGGTCCAGAGATCATCAGAGAAACTACTGAAAAGATCGTGCAAATACGAGAGCGACTGAAATCCTCGAGAGATAGACAAAAGAGCTACGCCGACAAAAGACGTAAACCATTGGAATTCCAGACTGGCGATCGGGTACTACTGAAGGTCTCACCCTGGAAGGGAATGATACGCTTTGGAAAGCGTGGGAAACTGAATCCTAGGTACATTGGACCCTTCGAAATCATTTCAAGGGTTGGTCCAGTAGCCTACAAACTCCAACTTCCAATAGAACTTAACAAAGTACATCCAGTATTCCACGTGTCAAACCTGAAGAAGTGTCTGTCCGACGAAACACTTGTAATTCCGCTCGATGAGATCGAACTAAATGAAAATCTTAACTTTGTGGAAGAACCCGTCGAGATCATGGATAGGGAAATTAAACGAACTAAACAGAGTCGCATTCCAATAGTAAAGGTCCGATGGAATGCTAAGAGGGGACCCGAGTTCACGTGGGAACGAGAGGACCAAATGCAACAGAAGTATCCACATCTCTTCCCCAGCCCCTAAGACTCTTCTTTTGTATTAAAAATTTCGGGACGAAATTCCCTCTAACGGGGGGATGATGTAACAACCCGTTATTTCATGTCAGTAAAGATCGAGTCATGTAACCTCCTTGAGAAAGGAAATAGAAAATGAAGTATTCAAAAACTCTATTTAGAGTACATTATGTGGTAGTTATAATCTTAAGGTTTCCAAACATATAAATAACACAAAAATCCGAGTTATAACGAAGTAGTTATGCTCATTATAAGTTTTTTCGACAAAAACCAGCAAATACAAAGTTACGTAAAAACGCGAAGTTTCAATAAAACATTTTCTGACCTTAGGTGTCTAAATGAAAGTGAAAGATATCGTTAAAACTACAAACATGCATAAAAAGAACGCTCAAATCAGACATCATATGAATAAGTTATGAATTTTTAAAGAAATTCCTTAAAAACGTCACTTTAATAAATAAATAATAAAAATAATTTCGAAATTTGCCAACGGAATCTAAATGAAAGTTATAGATCGTAGTCTCACCTTCGCGGGGATATAAAGAACGCCAAAAACGGAGTTCGTATGAGAGAGATATGAATTTTTGAAGTTTAATAATTAATTTATATATAATTTTTATTCAAAATTCAGTATTATCCGAAGAGGAGTCAGCCTAAGGCGATAGTACGCGCCGCGTACTCTAGTACGCCCCGCGTACTGAGAGGCCACGGCCTCTGATCGTCCACGTCGCGCGACCCGCGAACCTAGGAACCCGTCCCATCCGAAGCCGAGGCAGTCGAGGCCTCGGTCATGCGTGACGTACGCGTACGCGCTGCGTACTAGCGTACGCCCCGCGTACGGAGGCAGACTAGCCTCTCTATAAATAGCATACGAAGGCTTCCGAAAAAAGGGCTCATTCTCTCTCATTTCCCTTGCGTTTTTCCTCGTTTTCCGTGCTCGTACTACCCCGAAGCCCTGGTCACTTCGTGCAAGATCCGAAGGTCGATTTTCTCCCGAGGAATCCCGAGATTTCCGAGGAAAATCCGTTTCGCAAGACGAAACTCTGCCCGGTTTTCGAGCTCGCTATCTTCAAGTTGTCAAGTGAGTTCATACCCCTTTTTAACACACTTTAAATACATTTTTAAATACTTTTACACTCTTTTAGGGGGGGAATACAAGTAAACATACGGTTATTATCGTGCATTTTATAAAGTTTCACTTTACTTGTATTATCAAATAAACCACTTGGAACTCATTACTATTATGGAAAACTCTTGTCATACTTTGTGTGCATTAGACTTATACGAAGTGTATAATGATCTTCATTGTTAAAACATTTTATACATTCTAAAAACTTATGATTTTGGTTTATCAAACATTGTGAAAAAGGTTAAACTTTGTATACAAAACTATCATGTTAATATACACTTAATTGAGAATCCATGAGACGCTACATCTTCAAACGTTACTTTTCTTTATTAGAAAGTACTGCAGTAAGGCCTGTTTATAACCAGAATCTCCCGCGACGAGAACGTGTCAAATGTGTATAGATCTATACGGGAAGTCATGATCCCGCACCCTGACTGTTAGCTACAGTCCGTCTTTTGGGGTGACAGTTGTCATAAACAGCGACGCCTGAAGAACGTCGTTACAGGCATATTATGTTTAGTATGGTTATAAAAACTCATCGGATATACAATTATTATGATATTCAGTTTTGATGAGCGAGTAGTTATTAAGACTATTCTTCATCCAACCGGTTCGGTCTTCGCGTAGTTTTATTATATATAAAACTACGACACACTTACGAGAAACGTCGGTTTCTTGCAATTTTCGGTCTTAGAGACTGGCATTAGGTGTGAGGAAAATAAGGGTTTTTCCTGCATACAAACCAAACAACTAATAGGAAAATAAGGGATTTTCCCGGTGCAATCATTTACAACTTATAACATGAACAACTACATACATCTCATACTTTTATAAGAAAATAAGGGTTTTTCTTGGAAAACACAACAAATCGTATTTCAACTATTAAGGAAAATATGGGATTTTCTGGAGCTAATGCATTCATTTCCAACACCACAAATCACAACTCTTTACATTTTGAAACACTACGTTTACTGGAAAACATACACCCGTTTTGGAATGGCATCCAATTTTTCTAAACTACTTATGGACTCACCAACTTAATTGTTGACACTTTTTCTTTAAAATAACTTGTATTCTCAGGAAATCGCTAAGCAGGTTGGGAATCAACTTTTGGGATTAACGCACTGGCGTTAATTACTTCATTTTGAATGATGTTTATGTACCTTTATTTTGAACATGTAATGAATACAACTATGTAAACATTTGCAAACTTATTATATATGGTGGTGTGTACTTTCCTTTCTATGAACTGTTATGATATTGAACATGACGTCCTCCGCCCCCGAACGTTTCCGCCGTTCTGGTTTGGGGGTGTGACACAAAGTCTAGTTCTAGTGGGGGAGAGTTGTAACAGCCCGGAAATTCAGGTATTTCTTTAATCATTTTTGGGCACATTTAAGAGGGAACTCGGCGAGTAGGTGCATGACTCGCCGAGTAGGGCCACGTCTTGGTCGCAGTCGCAGATACGCGACTGGACTCGACGAGTCTAAGTAAGGACTCGGCGAGTCGACGCTGTTTCAGCTGAACCCTAGCCGTTTCATTCTGATCGTATATAACGACCTTATAGCCGTCATGTCGCGTCTTTTGGCCGGTTGAAGATCCCCTGGGAGTGTGTGAGCATCTGAAGCAAGAGAGAGGAATTGAGAAGGCTTGAAGAGAGTGTTAGACAAGGAGGAGCAAGGTGGTGATCGTAGGAAATCGAGTACTGGAGGTTTGGAGACACAGGGGACACGTTTCCAGGTAATCTTCGGATCGAAATCTGTGACTTTTACGTTGTATACGAGTTTAGGGTTTAGGAAACCCATTTAAAGATTTGTTAGATTATATTGTTGTTATAAGTGTCAAAGACCCCTGTATTATTATATGTGAAAGACCAGGAAGCCCTATATCTATGTACTTCGGTATCATGCGAAATCCAGGAGGCAGCGGATTGACTGCATGGCGAGGACTCGCCGAGTCCAATGATCAGACTCGGCGAGTAGCTTGAAGATTCACTAGAACTCGCCGAGTTGTTCTTCAGACTCGGCGAGTAGTTTGAAGGTTCACTAGGACTCGCCGAGTTGTTCTTCAGACTCGGCGAGTAGTTGAAGATGTATTGGAACTCGTCGAGTCGTTCTTCAGACTCGGCGAGTGGTGTCAGGGTGTCTATACTCGTCGAGTTACCCCTTTGCACTCGACGAGTCTGGTCAAGATTGACCGTTGACTTGTATATAACATAGTAGGGTCAGTTGTCTTGTTTGATAAGATCATTAACCAAGGATGTGGTATTATAGGGAATCTGCAGATTAGCGGATCGTGTGCGAGTAGCTCGAAGAGTTTATAGCTTGTGTACTACGAGGTGAGTCTTCTCACTATACTTCACCCGGAAGGGTTTGACTGTGAGACCGGAAGGTCGTATGTGTTATATTTATGCTATGTCTAGAGGGGTAAATGCTTTATATGTGTTGTGTGCTTATACGTGATGTATGTTTATACGGGCTGGAAGGCGAGACTCTATGTGATAGAAAGAATGGTATGATGTATGATTTATGTGTTATGTGTATTACGTTACATGTGTTATGTTTTATACTGTCATGGGCCGGAAGGCAAAATACTATGGGCCGGAAGGCAATCTAATACGGGCCGGAAGGCGATATATATTATGGGCCGGAAGGCGATTATACTACGGGCCGGAAGGCAATGTTATGTGGACCGAAAGGTCCGGGCCGGAAGGCGTATGTGGGTAAGTCGTATACTGGGGAACTCACTAAGCATTTATGCTTACTAGTTGTGGTTATGTTTTTCAGGTACTAGTGATGACCGTGGAAAGGCGCCGGCGTGACACGTACACACTGCCACTGTTGAAGATTCTGAAGACTTATTATTTATATTTTGAATTAAACTTGGAATAAACCCTTTTTGTTGAATAATAATGATTTGTTTTTAATGGAAAAATTTATTTGAAAATTTGAGCTGTTACAACTACAATAACAAAGTTCAAGAAATTCTGCCTTCCACCACAATGGAATGGCATTTTCACTCTTCTTGGCAAAGGTTTATTGGAACCAGTTGCAGGTTTTTATGGTTCAAGCAAAGGGTTTATGGTTATTCTCTATGGTTTTTATCATGGTTTAAACCTGGATTATGGATCGCTTATTTGGACTCAAGTAGTACAAAGTATCAATTCATCTTCAAGAGCCTCATAGATTTATTGTGGTCGATTCTGGACTATCATAACTCAAAAGGCGATTGAGCACTTCAAGATTCCAGTGATGACGGATGCTCTTCTCTCTTCCATTGCCACATTTCACACAAAGAAGATTATAGTTACTGATTCAACCAAGTACTTATTTAATGGTTCGATTCCTGAATCGATGTACCGGTGTGTTATAAACGAGAGCAATGTCATGGGAGGCTACATAAAACTTTCTCCTACACGACCGAGGCATTTAACGCCAGAGATGTAGACTGCGTTGGACGCTGTTGAGAAACCAACCAAACGGGGGAAGAAACTGGAGTCAAAGAAATGCGAGACCGAAAGTCCATCATCTCATACTGCAACACCTAAAAAGCTTAAAGCTGACAACGCAGTTCCTTCGGCTACGAAAAAGAAAAAGGTCAAGAAGATGGAAAGGAAACCGACGAAACCTTTGCCTACTAACTCAGATCTAGTTCCTTCTGCTCATGACGAGGACCAATCAGCCGATGAGGAAGAGGAGGTTCACAATGAAGGCTCACCAAGAGGAAACACACCTCCACGATCTCCAACTCCTGAGGTACAACATGATGTCTCTGCTCCTACTCCTCCTCCTTCTCCAAAACATACTACAATACCAATTTTTGTTTCTCTGATTCCACCACCTATCACTTCTTAACCTACTACCACTGCTCCACTACCACCTCCCATCTTTTCTCAGATGGGTTTTAGGTAAAACAAATAAACTAGAAAAACAATTCCTAAGTTCACATGCAACCTACTTTGGATCTATGTTTTAACTATTAAACATATAACTTTAAATTGAAAAACAAGATCCCTAAAGAGAGAGGCTATTTTCTAAATTAACCAACTAGGGTTTTAGAGTTACATACCTTTCAATTGTTATAGCAAACAATTGGTAATCCTTTGATCTTGATCTTCTTGGAAGCCTAGCACCACAATTGTAATGCCTCTAATGGAATCACACCCAAGAGCTAGCAAGAAGGAAACTTATAGGAGAGAGGCTAGGGTATGCAAAAATCAGCCTAGGGTTTCTTCAAGAGAAGGAGTGCCAATTTTGGGAGCCAGGAGGCTCCTTATATAGCTGAGGGATCTAGGGTTTAGGGAAAACCCTAATGTTCCTCTGCTTGGGGCCTAAGTTTATCCAAAGGCCTTATCCAAGCCCCTTGGATGAAATCATTAGGGTTTCCCCTATAGATTTCGTCCACCCCCTTCCAAGGAGGTTCTGGAACCTTCCACTCAACTATTAGATAATTGCAAACTAGTCCTTGCACTTTATAAATAATGCAATTACCCGAAAATTAATTCTAATTAATTTCTGGCTAACTATTAATTAAACATTATGATTTCTAATTAATATATTAATATTTTAACATATTAACAAATCATTTATATTAATTTATTAATCTTATAATAAATCGATATCTCTCTTTTCATAATTTCCTTGTCTAGTTGCTAGGTTTGAGGGCAACCCAAAAGGACTATGTTGCTATCAATTCAAGTACATACCGATTATAGTTATGGGCTTAGACACCTAATCCAAAAGTCTCCCATTTAGATAAGTCTATAACTATAATTACTAGCATGACCTCTAAATCTGACCAGCAAATTTTAGCTTCCAAAAGCTGCTGCCAAACTTTGGCCCAGTCAGTTA
Organism: Lactuca saligna; assembly: GCF_052625555.1. Classification (NCBI taxonomy): domain Eukaryota; kingdom Viridiplantae; phylum Streptophyta; class Magnoliopsida; order Asterales; family Asteraceae; genus Lactuca; species Lactuca saligna. The sequence goes on from NC_136421.1 coordinate 98,635,482, forward strand.
CGTGGCCTAAGAAAAGTGATCACATGGCTCTTCGTTCTACTAGATATCACTAGACATAAGACATGGAATATAATCAATCTCTTTGTCCAGAATCTATGTTTCCCGATTTTTGATTTGTGATGATGTAGGACTTCTAATTGAACACATCAATCTAGTCCTAGTTGGGCCCAACACATAAGACAACACCAAATCATCAAGTGGCCCACATATATCGCTTTTACCGTTAGGGTAAAAGGAACGAATAAACATCGATTCATATGCTTGTATCTTTTACTCATCAAAGCATACATGACAATACATTTTATAACACCAAGTTACTGATGTGTTTTCGTATTAACAATGTATAGCCGACTTGCAAATCACAACTCATATATCTCTGTTTTAAGATCATAGATATTATCGTCTCAGTATTACTTGTGATGAATTCCATGAAGTAATACTCTGAGTGTGGGTTTATCCAATACTCAAATCTCGACTTCTGAGTACTCATGAACATTGCAGCAATTCTATTTCTATGTCTATCCTTAGACAATCTGCAATCCTATTCATGACAGCCTTAATTCACTACTTACTTCCAAAAGTACGAGCGACTGTGGAGTTTGAATAATCATATTATTCAAGAAGTAAAACCTACAAAATATGAAACACAAATTGACAAAAGGCAGTAAAAAACTCATAAATAATACTTTATTATTTAATCACCAAAAGTCAATTACATTTACTTTGTAACAAGTTTCTGAACTAAACTAATCTAACTACTAAAACTAATATCATCTTTCATTCCTATGCTTCGAGCATGCTGAATATGCTTAGCCCTACACAGACCCTTTGTGAGGGGGTCTGCTGGGTTATCTTCAGATGACACCCTCTTTACAACAAGATGGCCTTCTTCTACTCTATGTCTGATGAAATGGTACTTTCTGTCGATATGCCTGGTTTTACCATGATCTCTGGGTTCCTTAGTTAAGGCAACCACTCCCTCATTATCGCAGAACAGATCCGTAGGCTCCTGGATGGTTGGAACACCTCTGAGATCTCCGATCAAGTTCCTCAACCAAGCTGCTTCTTTCGATGCTTCACTTGCTACTATGTACTCTGATTCACGAATAGAATTGGCTACCGTATTTTGCTTGGAACTTTTCCAAGTAACTGCTCCTCCATTCAGTAGAAATACCCACCCAGATTGAGAATAAAAGTTATCTCTATCCATTTGAAAGTTGGCATCACTGTAACCATCTACTCTCAAATTATCATTGCCACCAAGTACAAGGACCCAGTCCTTCATTCTTTGCAAATACTTGAGTATATTCTTTACTGCTATCCAATGAGCTCTACTCGGGTTTCCCTAATAGCGACTGACTATGCTCAAAGAAAAGGCCACATCCAGGCGAGTACATGTCATATAATACATGATCGATACGACAGTGGAAGCATAAATTACACGAATCATGTCAGTTATTTCCTCATCTGTACTAGGGCATTGAGTCTTACTCAATTTGGTATTGCTCTAGATAGGTAGCTCTCCCTTCGTGGAATTTTCCATACTAAACCTCTTTAGTACCTTATCCAAGTATGTGTTATGACTAAGTCTAATTAGTCTTTTCTTTCTATCTCTCAATATTATAATCCCAAGAATATAGGCAGCTTCTCCAAGGTCTTTCATAGAAAAACATTTTCCAAGCCAAGACTTAACTTCATCCAAAGTTGGAATATCGTTACCCATGAGTAATATGTCATCGACATATAACACCAGGAAAGTCACTATACTCCCACTAGCCTTGATATACACACAAAATTCATCTTCACTCCTAGAGAAGCCAAATTCTTTGACTTTCTCATGGAAGCAAAGATTCCAACTACGAGATGGTTGTTTCAATACATAAGTGGATTTCTCAAGCTTACACACTCTATTGGGAAACTTTGCATCAAAAAAACCCTTTGGCTGATTCATGTAAACATCTTCAGCCAACTTCCCGTTAAGGAAAGCAGTCTTGACATCCATCTGCTAGATTTCATAGTCATGAAAGGCAGCTATGGCGAGCAATATTCTGATAGATTTAATCTTGGTTACTGGCAAGAAGGTTTCATCATAGTCAACCCATGGGGTTTGTGTCAAACCTTTCATAACTAGTCTAGCATTAAATGTGTGTACATTCCCATCCATGTATGTCTTCTTCTTAAAGATCCATTTGCACCTAACTGTCTTACGACCTAGTGCATTATCAACCAAATTCCAAACTTGGTTATCATACATGGACTTTATCTCATTGTCCATTGCCTCTTTCCACTTGGAAGCCTCTGGGCCTGCCATTGCTTCCTTATAAGATACTGGTTCATCTAAATTTACCAATGTCCTATCACTGATGAATGTGTCACCGTATGAAGTAATATGATAACCATACAACTCAGGTGGCACACTCACCCTAGTGGACCTTCGAAGAGGTAATGATTTATCAACTGGTTCAACGGGAACTGTTTCCTCTGGTTGAGTGCTAGTGTCATCTAAGGTTCCTTCAGTAGTTGACTCTTGAATCTCTTCAACGTCAATGGTACTCCTACTGTCCTCTTTGAATATGAGCTCCCTTTCTAGAAAGACCCCCTTCATGCTACAAAAACCATGTTCTCACTGGGTCTGTAGAACAAATATCCAAAAGACTTTTTTGGGTAACCAATGAAAAAACATTTAACAACCATAAATTTTACGCCAAATTTAAACTTTTTCAATCATAAATAAAAACCACATAGCATTGTTTACAAAATGTTTTCAAATCCTTTTCCATTAGAGTGTCCCAAAAATCATAACATAAGGATGAGGAGCGATGCGGTCACGCCTTTGCCTTTCCACGATCTCCTGAAGTACCTGAAACAATAAACTGAAAATTGTAAGCCTGAGGGCTTAATGAGCTACCCCCAAAATACCAATACCACACTAGCAATACCATAACAGTAATAATCAATCAATCAACATGCATACAGGGCCATCGGCCTGACTGGACCGCCCTACCGGGCCTACAGTCTGTCTAAATCTATCCCGAGCCTTTAGCATGACTGGTCCGCCATGTGGGCCTACAATCTCCCCGGACCACTCATAGGGTATGTTGGCCTTCAGCACAAAGCAGGACCGCCTCAACCCAACCATTAGCAAATAATCATGTAGGCATACTATCATATACTGGCATATACAAACATCAAACATAATTGTTTCACTGATCATCAATCATAGAATATCTCCTGTAACTAGAGTACCGACCTAGCAGGTCACTAACATACCAATCCCTATGGATCATAAGAGCATAACATATTGTCTGCCTCGATTCTTAACTAACATATCATAACCACATGCAACATATCTTAACAACAACAACTAAAGGGTCGGCCTTGGTGCCGTAGACCCTTTCGATATAGTGAGGATAACTCACCTTTCAAATGTCGACTCAAAAGATACACTCCAACCCTCAGATCACCTGACACCGGCCCCACCACCTAAGAACATAGTACAATATGCTCATAAGTCCTTAACCTTATAAGGTACCCTATAACCCACCAGTCAACCCCTGGTCAAAGTCAAAGTTCTTAGTCAAGGTCAGCAGTCCATGTCGACCTTAACTCGCCAAGTACCCTTAGGTACTCGCTGAGTTCTCTGAAGTACATTCCAACTCCCCGAGTCATCAGAGCGACTCGTCAAGTTCCTTCGATTCTCGATCAAACTTGAGGTTACCCGTTGAGTTCCCTCCTTGCAACTCGACAGATACACACTCATACATATCCAAGAGAAAACTCATTCGACTTGCCGAGTTGTTCTTTAACTCGTCGAGTCTTATGGCGATCTTCATCGGACTCACCGAGTTATTCATCAACTCGTCGAGTTCACGACCATCTTCATGTGACTCGCCGAGTCGGCTTTGCGACTCGCTGAGTCCCTTCATAAATTTTATCATGCAGAGAACTTTTAAGCCATGGCAAGGCCCCAACTTGTAGATCCAACTTCCTTAAGCTTGCGTATCATGTAAAGTTGCAAACTTTACGTGCATGCAAGGCTCCAATGACTCAAAAATCCCAAACTAAGCTTGAAATGGGGTTTTATACTTAGGGAGGGGCTCAAACTTGCCAAAGCTAAGAACTTTATGGTCCTTCAATCCATAGAGAGTTCAGATCTGAAGTTACAACTTCAGATCTTGGCTCATACTCCAGGAAATGACTTTATAACCCAACCAAGTACCCTAATATCCAACCAAGGAGGTGTATAACGAAATAGAAAGGAGGATAACAACTTGATACCTTCCCAAGATATGAAAACTGGAGTAGATTCGGATTTTCCCCAAGCTCCTTGCTTCAAACCACTTGCTTCCCAAGCTCTTTTCACCAAATCCTCTTCCAAGGCTTCAAACACACAATGGGCACACATACACACGTATTAGGGTTTGTTAAGAGACTGCAAAGAGGCTGAAAGAGGTTTGTGTTCCCTTAAATAGGGTGCACAACCCTGGGATTTTAGGTTTCAGCTGCCAGCTCCCACTCGCCGAGTCCCAATATAGACTCGTCGAGTAGGTTACTTAAGCCGCGATCCTTCCTTCTGCTACTCGACGAGTAGATCAACCAACTCGTCGAGTAGGGCTTAACTCAATAACTCATATTTAGACAATACTTGAGAATCGGAGAGTTACAACTCTCCCCCACTTGAACTAGACTTTGTCCTTGAAGTCCGATGGAATAAACAATGTTGGGTAATGCTCGCGCATCTCCGACTCCAGTTCCCATGTCCACTCGAATCCCTTCCGATGTTCCTACTGTACCTTTACTAAAGGTATTTCCTTGTTCCGCAGAATCTTCTTCTTCCTTTCCAAAATAGCCACAGGCCTCTCCACATAGTTCAGGTGCTCATCGACCTGAATGTCATCCAACGATACCACTGCCTCCTGGTCCATAATGTATTTTCGCAATTGCGAAACATGAAATATGCTGTGGATCCAGCTAAGCTCCTCCGGAAGCTCTAGCCTATAAGCCACCCTGCCAACCCTGGCAATAATCCTGAACGGCCCAATGAAACGGGTACCCAGTTTTCCCCTCTTCCTAAAGCGGATCACACCCTTCCAAGGTGAGACCTTCAGAAGAACCATGTCACCCACCTGAAATTCCAGCTCAGATCAGCGTCGGTCGGCATAACTTTTCTGCCGGCTCTAAGCGGTCTGCAGTTGCTGTCTAAATTGTTGTACCATCTCAGTAGTTTGCAAAACTACCTCTTTCCGACCCATCACTTTGTGCCCAACCTCGCCCCAACAGATTGGGGTCCTACACTTCCGCCCATACAATAGCTCAAAAGGCGGGGCGCCAATACTGGAATGATAGTTGTTGTTGTAGGCGAACTCTGCAAGCGGTAGGTGGGAATCCCAACTTCCACTGAAATCAATAACGGACGCCCTCAACATATCCTCGAGGGTCTGAATGGTCCGCTCACTCTGCCCATCAGTCTGTGGATGGAACGTCGTACTAAAACGCAGTCGTTTACCCAGTTCCTCATGGAACTTCTACCAAAAATGGGAAGTGAACCTGCATCTCGATCGGAAATAATATAAACTGGAACCCCATGGTGAGAGACAATCTCCCTAACGTACGGGTCAGCCAACTTCTCTGCTGACGAACTCTCCCATATGGCTAGGAAATGGGCACTCTTGGTCAATCGATCCATGATGACCCAGATAGCATCTAACCCCCTTGTTGTCTTCGGCAACTTCGTGATGAAATCCATTGCAATCCTTTCCCATTTCCACATGGGAATCTCTAGAGGTTGCAACTTACCATGCGGCCTCTGATGTTCGGCCTTAACCATCCTACAGGTCAAGCACCTCTCAACAAACCAAGCGATATCCCGCTTCATGCCAGGCCACCAATAACTCAAACTCAAATCACGGTACATCTTGGTGGCTCTCGGGTGAATCGAAAAATGAGACTTATGAGCCTCATCCATCACTATCTGTTGGATCCCTCCGGACATCGGAACCCAAACCCGACCGTAATGGGTCAACAATCTGCGGATATCCTAAACAAATCGGGCGCTTTTGCCCTTAATCCTCTCCAACCTCCAGTTCTCTAGCCTCATGCACTCAATCTGAGCATCTCTGATCAAACCCACTTGTAGGGAATCCACTGCTATCCTCATACACCTGGCAGGGGTCGAGGACCCAACTGACTTGTGGCTCAGAGCATCCGCAACCACATTCGCTTTACCAGGATGGTAAAGGATCTCGCAATCATAGTCCTTGACCACATCCAGCCACCTGCACTGCCTCATGTTCAGGTTCGGCTAATCCATGATGTGTCTCAAACTCTTGTGATCCGTGTATATAGTACAACGGACCCGTTACAGATAGTGTCTCCAAATCTTGAGAGCGAAAACTACCGCTCCCAACTCAAGATCGTGCGTAGGGTATCTCGTCTCATGCAGCTTCACTTGCCGCGATGCATAGGCTACCACTCGTCCCCTCTGCATGAAGACTGCCCCAAAGCCTGTGATGGATGCATCATAAAATACCACAAAATCCTCCACTCCCTCGGGGAGCGTCAACACTGGCGCCTCGCATAAACACTTTCGAAGGGTCTCAAACGCCCTCTGTTGCTCAGGGACCCACCGAAAATCCACCATTTCCTCGTTAGACGAGTGAGGGGTACGAAAATCTTGGAGAAATCACGAATCAATCTCTAATAATACCCTGCTAAACCCAAGAAACTCATGATGTCTGAGGGAGATTTCAGAGTCTCCCACTGCATTACCGCCTCCACCTTGGCCGGATCGACCAAAATCCCCTCCTGTTTAATGAGATGTCCGAGGAACTGGACCTCTCATAACCAAAACTCACATTTCAAGAACTTTGCATACAACTGTTCTTGCCTCAGAACCCCAATAGCTCCCTAAGATGCTCTGCATGCTGCTCTCGAGTCTTGGAATACACCAAGATATCATCTATGAACACAATGACCGAGCAATCGAGCATCGGTTTGCAGACTCGGTTCATCAGATCCATGAACACCATTTGCGCGTTGGTGAGCCCAAACGGCATCACCACGAACTCGTTATGACCATAATGGGTTTGAAACATGGTCTTCTCCACTTCCGCCTCCCTCACCCTGACCTGGTGATATCCTGATCTCAAATCAATCTTGGGAAAACCAAGATGCACCCTGCAGCAGATCGAAAAGATCATCTATCCTTGGGAGTGGATAAAGGTTCTTCACTGTTAATTTTTTCAGCTCCCTATAGTCAATGCACATCCTGTGTGAACCGTCCTTCTTCCTAACAAAAAGGATCGATGCTCCCCAGGGTGAACTACTCGGACTAATAAACTACTTGCCCAGCAGCTCCTGCAACTTAGATGATAGCTCCTGCATCTCAAGCGGTGCCAGTCGGTACGACGCCTTGGCGATAGGGGCCGCACCTGGCACTAAGTCGATCCTAAACTCAACCTACCTCTCCGGAGGCACTCCGGGCAACTCCTCCGGGAACACATCAGCAAATTCCCTCACCACCGGGACCTCAGAAACTGAGAGCTGCTCTCTAACCCGTGCATCTACCACATACGCCAAATAACCGGCACACCCATGCTGAATATACTGTCAAGCCTTGGCTGCCGAACAAAACCCTGATCCTAATCTGGTGCCCTCACCATATCCCAACATGTCCCTCACAGTCAATCATGGCGCCAAAATGGCTAAGCCAATCCATCCCTACAATCACGCATACATCCCCCATGGGGATAGGAATCAAATCTATCGAGAAGGACACCCCTACAATCTCTAACTTGCATCCACGGTAGACCGAAGAAGCAAAAACCCCATGCTCGTTGGCGATCGAAACTCGCAACAGACACTCAAGATCATCTATCGGCATACTGAACCCTCTAGAGAAGGACTGAGATACAAACGACCAACTCGCTCCCTAGTCAAATAATACCAAAGCGGACAAGGAATTTAATAAAAGTGTACTTAATCACAGGTACAATAATTAAGCATAACACAAATACAAAAACGGAGACAGGGAATAGAAACGTACCTACAACCACATCTGGTGCTAACTTGGCTTCCTTGGTCGTGATCTAGAAGGCACAACCCTGAGCCTTCGGAGGCTCCACCTTGACTGGCCTCCCATCTCCAATCCTCACAGTAGCTGGCGTGGAACCTTGCGCCAGCTTGGCGGTAAGCTGCGGACAGTTGGTCTTCATATGACCAACATGATGACAATGGTAACAAATCCTCATATCTGTGGGAAAGGCGGACTGATGGCAGTCCCTGGCATAGTTCCCCTCCTTGCCACATTTGTGGCACCCACCTCCTTCTCTACAAACTCCCGAATGAGCCCTGCCACACTTTCCACAAGTGCGGCTCTGCTGACTTCTAGACCGTGTATCAACGGTCTTAGACCACTTAGGTGCCAGTTGAGACTGTGTTGGTGCCTGATGTTGCTCCTTCAGTTGCAGCTCTATCTCCAACTCACGCCGCATCGCGACTTCTTGAAGGTCCAGGAGGGTATCACATCGCTTTGTAGACACGAACTGTTGAATATCAGTCTTGAGCATACTCAGATAACGAGTCATCTGAGACTGCTCTGAAGCGAACTTCGGGCAAAACATACCCCTCTCCATGAACATATGGGTGATCTCCATCACAGACTCCCCATCCTCTCTCAATGTCAAAACCTCTTGAGCAAGCCGCTCCCGTTCCACGTGCAGAACGTAGCAGGTGCGAAACATATCCCAAAACTGCTCCCAAGTAATAGCAGCCCGCTAATCATCATAATATGAACCTGTCGTCAATCTCCACCAGTCCTTTGCCCCGATCCTAAGTAGGTTCAGAGCACACCTGACCTTCTGTTCAGCAGGACATGAGCACGTGAAGAAACAACCCTCCACGTCAAAAAATCATTGCATAGCCCTGATTTCATCCTTTGTACCATCAAATGTCGAGGGCTTCGTATTATCAAAGACCTGGTACTGGAAAGCCCTGTTGGTTCCTCCTCCAACCCCTGCCACAGTTACAGCCGAAGTGGCTGCAGCGACAGCTATCTCTGCTAGAGTTGCATATCACTCATCAAAGTACTCAACCATCATGGTCTTAATCAACCCAAACATCTCTGGCAGTTGCGCTCGGAATGCAGTAGCAATCTCGTCGTGCATGATCTCCCGTATCATTGCATCCAACTCCTCGGTCCCTATCTGAACCACGGGCTTAGGTGCTACTGGCACCTCCAATCCTCCGTCTCCCGATCCCGATCTTGATCCTGATCCTGATCCGGATCCCGAAGCAACACGTCTCATCACCACCATATTGAAATATATACAAGTCATCACATAAATAACATAATGTCGGGAGACCAAAACCCAGAAACCCTAGGGGTTGTGGTTTCCTTGCTACACATATGGTACCTGTGCTTTCAGTAGTACGGGCCCATACTACCTTCCACACCTACCCATATTTGTCTCAAGTATCGCCACAACGCCCTAACAATATCATCAATATAGAAATGCGCCCAACCCTCACTTCTAGAGGAATATCAACTATCTCGCATCTAATCTCTCCATTCTTCATGACTCATACATCCATGAAACTTCCACCATCCCCTGCAGTGCTAGTGCATGCTAGCTGCACATAACGCTGGAACGCAATAGACTTTCGAATATCCAATCCTACACGAAGACTGAATCAACATTCTTAGGCTATACGGTCCTTATTATGCACGGCCGTGATGCATACCCTAAACATCTACAATTATGATGTCAATTCCACACACAAGAAACCCTAGGCTAATAGGCATCATGCAATCAGGAAAATCTATCATGTGATTCCTGAAGATCCCTAGCCTAGCACGAGCATGCTGTTCTAACATATCAAAATATCAAATAACTGCATGGTATTTTGGGGTTTACTTACAGGCTCCGGCTGATCGTACCTTCTGCATCCTCCATCCTTTATTTTGAAAACCATTTTAAAATTATTCTGAAAATCTCCTTCATTTGAGACTGGATTCACACGAGTGTTCCTCCAATTCACTCAAACCAAGGCTCTGATACCAACTTGTAACAACCATAAGTTTTACGCTAAATTTAAACTTTTTCAAACATAAATAAAAACCACATAGCATTGTTTACAAAATGTTTTCAAATAATTTTCCATCAGAGTGTCCCAAAAATCATAAAATAAGGATGAGGAGCGATACGGTCACGCCTTCGCCTTTCCACGATCTCCTGAAGTACCTGAAAAAATAAACTGAAAATTGTAAGCCCGAGGGCTTAGTGAGCTACCCCCAAAATTTCAATACCACACTGGCAATACCATAACAATAATAATCAATCAATCAACATGCATACAGGGCCATCGGCCTGACTGGACCGCCCTACCGGGCCTACAGTCTGTCTGAATCTATCCCGAGCCTTCAGCATGACTGGTCCGCCATGTGGGCCTACAATCTCCCCGGACCACTCATAGGGTATGTTGGCCTTCAGCACAAAGCAGGACCGCCTCAACCCAACCATAAGCAAATAATCATGTGTGCATACTATCATATACTGGCATATACAAACATCAAACATAATTGTCTCACTGATCATCAATCATAGAATATCTCCTGTAACTAGAGTACCGACCTAGCAGGTCAGTAACATACCAATCCCTATGGATCATAAGATCATAACATACTGTCTACCTCGATTCCGAACTAATAGATCATAACCACATGCAACATATCATAACAATAACAACTAAAGGACCGGCCTTGGTGTCGTAGACCCTATCGATATAGTGAGGATAACTCACATTGCAAATGTCGACTCATAAGATACACTCCAACCCTCAGATCACCCGACACCGGCCCCACCACCTAAGATCATAGTACAATATGTTCATAACTCCTTAACCTTATAAGGTACCCCATAACCCACCAGTCAACCCCTGGTCAAAGTCAAAGTTCTTAGTCAAGGTCAACAGTCCATGTTGACCTTAACTCGCCGAGTACCCTTGGGTACTCGCTAAGTTCTCTGAAGTACATTCCAACTCGCCGAGTCATCGGAGTGACTCGTCGAGTTCCTTCGATTCTCGATCAAACTTGAGGTCACCCATTGAGTTCCCTCCTTGCAACTCGACAAATACACACTCATACATATCCAAGAGAAAACTCATCCAACTCGCTGAGTTGTTCTTCAACTCGTCGAGTCTTATGGCGATCTTCGTCGGACTCGCCAAGTTGTTCACCAACTCGTCGAGTTCACGACCATCTTCATGTGACTCGCCGAGTCGGCTTTGCGACTCGCCGAGTCTCTTCAGTCATTTTATCATGCGGACAACTTTTAAGCCATGGCAAGGCCCCAAATTTCTTATCCAACTTCCTTAGGCCTGCTTATCATGTAAAGTTGCAAACTTTACGTGCATGTAAGGCTCCAATGACTCAAAAAGCCCAAACTAAGCTGGAAATGGGGTTTTACACTTAGGGAGGGGCTCAAACTTGCCAAAGCTAAGAATTTTATGGTCCTTCAATCCATAGAGAGTTCATATCTGAAAATAAAACTTTAGACCTTGGCTCATATTGCAGGAAATGACTGTATAACCCAACCAAGAACCCTAATCTCCAACCAAGGAGGTCCAGAACGAAATAGAAAGGAGGATAACAGCTTGATACCTTCCCAAGAGATGAGAACTGGAGTAGATCCGAATTTTCCCCAAGCTCCTTGCTTCAAACTACTTGCTTCCCAAGCTCTTTTCACCAAATCCTCTTCCAAGGCTTCAAACACATAATGGGCACACACACACACACACGTATTAGGGTTTGTTAAGAGACTGCAAAGAGGCTGAAAGATGTTTGTGTTCCCTTAAATAGGGTGCACAACCCTGGGATTTAGGGTTTCAGCTGCCAGCTCCCACTCATCGAGTCCCAATATGGACTCGTCGAGTAGGTTACTTAACACGTGATCCTTCTTGTTGCTACTCGACGAGTAGATCAACCAACTCATCGAGTAGGGCATAACTCAATAACTCATATTTAGACAATACCTGAGAATCAGGGCGTTACAAAAAATTTCTCACTTCTTGTTGCTGGCTTGTCGTGAGTATTTCATCTTACGAAAGCTTCACAACCCCATACTTTAATATGTGCTAACGAGGGAACTTTCCCTATCCACATCTCGTGATGTGTTTTGGCAACCTTCTTTATCGGTACAAGATTGAGGATGTGGGAGGCTGTCTCTAAGGTATGGCCCCATAAATGAATTGGAACTGAAGCACGACTCATCATAGAACGAACCATGTCTAACAAGGTTCGATTACGCCTCTCAGCCACACCATTTAACTGTGGTGTCCTAGGATGACTCAATTGTGAGACTATCCCACATTCTTTTAGATAGTTGTTGAACTCAATACTAAGATACTCTCCGCCTCTATCGGATCTAAGTATCTTTATTTTCCTGCCCAATTGATTTTCAACCTCATGTTTAAACTCTTTGAACTTTTCAAAGGTTTCTGAATTATGTTTGATTAAGTATATATAACCATATCGATTAGCATCTCTTGTGGTTGATCTGAAGGGTCCACACACATTTATATGTATGAGGTCCAACAAACCTTCACCTCTTTCACAAGACATTGTGAATGGTGATTTTGTCATCTTTCCCAAAAGAAAAGATTAACACCTATCATCCGATTTTAGGTCAAATGATTCCAACACTCCATCCTTTTGAAGTTGGGTTATGAGTTTCTTGTTAACGTGTCCAAGACGACAATGCCACAAGCATGCCTTGTCTACACTGTTAGACAAGTCAATATTAAACACACTATTTCCTAAGCTATCAATACAAGTCACTGTTTCATACACACCATCACAAGGTAAAGCTTCAAACACGAAAACACCATTCTTATAAACATAAATTGAACCATTCAAATCATTAAAAGAATATTTAAAACCTTGTCTAAACAATGCATGAAATGAAATAATGTTTCTCGTCATCTCAGACGAATAGCAACAATTCAATAAATCTCATCTAACATCATTACTTAGCAAAAGTTGATAAACTCTGATCTTGGTCACTGGTGAAGACTTCTTGTTTCCTATGATAAATTTTATCCTTCCTCGCTCTATCTCCTCACTTTCCTTTAGCCCCTGCAAATCAGAACAGATATGAAAATGACATTCTGTATCAAGGACCCATGAACGAGAATATAATGAGTTATTAGAAGAAATAGTGTAAATACCTGCCAAAGATCGCTTCACTTTGCCATCTTTGATATCTTGTAGATATTTTGGGCAGGTTCTCTTCCAATGCCCTTTTTCATTGCAATAAAAGCAAATAGCATCCTTTGGATCAGAAACATGGGGAATGGTAGCACTGGGCTTAGCCTTTGGGCCACTGCTAGATGACCCAACTTGGACCTTTCCCTTCCATTTTTGCTTAGGAGGACCTTTCCTCTTTGTACGCTTTCCCTGTCCAATAGCTAAGACAAGAGCACTTGTAGGATTGGAGGCTATACTTTTACCCTTCATCCCTCTTTCATCTGTCTGCAACAAGTTGTGCAATTGGGCTAGTATCTGCTCAAGGTTGTTCAAATGGTAAGTTAGGATAATGTCACAACTAGAAATTTTTGGTGCCTTGTAACTACAACACTTATGTCAATTATGAATCAAAAACATGAAAGCATGCATGATGCTTACTCTATGACAACAAAATTTCAATCAAACACTTCATACAAACGCTGCAAATAGTCAACAAACAGTTGGAAACCTTAAAAATCCTTGTTTAAGTCCATTTTGGATTAGGATTTCCTTATTGGGCCCAATGGACCAATAAGCTTCCAATTGGAATATCATGGGTTCTAATTGGACCCACTTTCATTTATTTTAATATTTTGGGCCATATTGGACCTAGAATGAAATAAAATATTTAATACGACCATATTGGGCCATAACAAAACTAAATATCCCTAATGGGCCATAAAAATTTATACTTTGATGTATATTGGACCTATATCTTGGATTTAATCACTCAAGGCCCAAAACTTTCTCCTCTCTTCTCCATTCTCGACCCAAACCCAAAGGAAAAGAGGAGTTGACTTATTAGTGCCACCTCATTTTTACATGGAAGTTATCCATCCAAATAACCCAAATCTCCATGCAACCATCTTATCAATCCTCTCTCTTCTTGCTCTCGGCCGAAACCAAACACACACACTTCATTCAAAAATTCTCTCAAAGAAACTCTCTCCCCATTCTCTCTAAATTTTCGAGATCTAAGAGGTGTTCAAGGGATTTCATCCATAAAAGTCATCATTCAAGGTAAGTTGGTGCTTAAATCTATGATCTAACTCACTTCTTTTCATCAAAAATCATCTCTTAATCCATTAAAGTTCATGATCTTGCATCTTAGAACCCACTAAGTTCGATATCCATCCAAGGAACTTTCTAGGGCCAAAAATAGGACCAAACTTCTCCAAATCTTCTTCAAAACCGATCCACAACTCAAGGGGAGTTTCATAGCCCCTTCTTTTCGGTTTTTATGAGTTTTATGGGGGAGAATACAAGTAAATGTGTAGATCTATGTGTAAATGTATGCTATGTGTGATTTGATGCATGTATGTGTGTGATATCATGTGTTTGTGATGAATATGTTATCCAAAAAAAAAAGTGTGTAAAAACCGAGATCTAAAACATGAGGAAGGAAATAAACATAACTTAAACTATTTTACACTAATCAAGTCAAGAAAAATAATTTATATGGTTAGGATGAACATAGTTGAACATAAAACCCATTTTTGGGCATAAAATGTCAAAAATACAAAACTTAGGGGCCAAACCGACAAATTATAATTCCTGGAGCGTCAAAAGGGTCCAAACAGTTTCTATAATAATTTTTCTGAACAACAACATTGTTGAAGGGCTAAAAATGTAAATTTTGAATTTAATGGGCTAAATTTGGGCTTTTCGGCCCAATAAGCTTCAAAATGCGAGATTTCTAAGTTTAAGCAGCTGAAAATGCAACTTTCTGTAAAACAGGGGATTTGAAGTGTAATAAAACTATTCCAATGGTCAAAAATGCTTTTCAAATTCAAAAAGGATAAAAAATGTAACAAAATTTCTATTTTGGGCCAAAAATGTCAAAGTTGCGAAATTGAGGGTTTTAACCGAGAAAACATCATTCTGGAAGGACCAAAGCTGTTTACAAAATAAATTTGGGCTAAAAATGTCTTTTCAACAAGTTTATGATACAAAAGTGTCAAAATAATGTTTTAAGGACTAAAATGAAATTCTTTTATATAAAGGACTAAATGTGCTATTTTTATAAAAGAAAGGTTGTGAAAAGGTAAAAATCTTACTTTTAAACAAACTAATTCATTAAGACAAAATACAAGATCCACGACTACCGATGAAACGTAAAAACAAATACACTCTCACAACCAATATCGTTACAAAACGAATTGATTCGGTCTCAAATCAATAACAAAACAAAAACCAATAAACCATAGTATTTCAATAAACACGTGATAACGACGAGGAGTCAACATTCAAACTTTGGGCTTGAAAGTTTCAAATCGTGGTTGTTGGGCCTTGCTAGCCCAATAACATGATCTTTGGGCCCGAAGGGAACGCGCTTACATGTTAATGGGCCTTCTATGACCCAATTACATGTAAAAGGACTTTCAATAGCTCTATTGTGCTATTGGGCCCTAATGGTCCATTAGTACTGATAGTGACGTCGAGAAGTCAAATGCGAGTTGGGCCAAGTGCCTTTCGCAATCCCAATAGCCTTGAATAACTTATG
The DNA here is from genome assembly GCF_052625555.1 of Lactuca saligna. Lineage (NCBI taxonomy): Eukaryota > Viridiplantae > Streptophyta > Magnoliopsida > Asterales > Asteraceae > Lactuca > Lactuca saligna. Next base: position 98,651,267 of record NC_136421.1, read on the forward strand.
GAAATAAAGGGGGCTTCGTACCCTCCTTTCTCCTCGGTTCTTGGGCTTGTGAGAAATCGAGTAAACAGATTCGTGGCGTAAATCAAGAGAAGTCAGGGTGGTTGGATTAAGTGAGTAGTACGGACGATGCCTTAAGGATTGTTCGTAATTTGTAGTTATAAACTAGTCATTTTCATTAATGCGTGATTGTAACAACTCACAAACCTTAATTAATCCAATGTCACCTGGGTAATCAAAAACAATCTTCGTATCGGTATAACAGTAAACAAGACATGTAATTTACGTATTAGGAAAACATCGGCTTTTCCCGGGGAGTTCAACATTTTAACCTGTGAGATGTATACAAAGTTCAATAATTATACATGTTTTCAAAATCGACAAGCATATTTACGGATCTTCACACTTTTTCTATAAACAAATACTCTTTTAAGAAAATATCGGATTTTCTAGGTTTGCAATCTTCACAAAAATCATTTTTCCATAACATTACTTATGAACTCACCAACATTTCATATGTTGACGTTTTTCAAAATAACTTGTATTCTCAGGTAACAGGTAAGCCAAAGAATAAGCACCAAGTTATGTCATGGTGTTTTGCCTAGATTTCCTATCGAGTGGTTTATGTTATGAAATTGTAATGACTAAAACAATGTAATAGATGTACACAATAACAGTTGTACTATTTCAATGCATGGTGCTGGATGATGTTATGATTCATGTATAATCATTGTGATGGTATTCAATTTAAGTCACAAGAGCCCTCGGACGTTTCCGCCGTTCGGTTCGGGTGTGTGACAGATAAACTGACCATAACAATCGGGTAATGAGTTCAAGACCATGTCAATGGCCAATTCCTCAGCAAAGTGAATGTTGAGCTTGACCAAACGCTCTATGTAGCAGGAGTAGACATCTGAAAAGAAGGATAATTTTAGTTAGATTTCAAGACACCTTAATATAGTAACCCAAAAATACACTATCAAGGTTAGGATCCAACTATGATGGTTCACAAATTAGAAACGGGATGCTGAGATCCAACTGTAAATTTCATAAAAGTAAGTGAATGACGATTCACTAATTCCACCTAAAGACGAAACGAATGAAGTGAAATTCCTAATTCTTTTGAGATACATTGAAACTATTCAATGGCATGTTTTGATCTCGGATTATGCTCTTCTATTTGTGACTGGGATATCGATGATCACAAACAAGATGTGAATAACCATGCAAATGTGCTTGGTAACCTCATTGTCTTTATCATTAACTATTGATGTGCCGGTAAACCACACACGCTACATCAAAATGATAATTATGATATACCCATACTACTCTTTATTAGTGCCTATTAGTGTGCTGGTAAACCACACACGCTCCACTAACGACCAATAAAGCATAATGTGCAATTTCATGGACTAGCATACTTTTCACATTTTTCCTAAAGTATAGAGTTGGGATTTTTTTTAAATAATGTTCTAGTACTTTCTTAATAACATTATGTTTTTAATGAAATGTAGTTGTCCTATCAAATCCGTTCTGTTAACGACCCTCAACTAATCAAGGAAGCGATGGGTGAGAGTGGACACCCATTCAACTACCATTTTATAGGCAGTTTCCTTATACCCCTTATAGATTAGCTTCGTGAATGAGGCATACTAGCGATTTGACTGACCATATTCTTATACATATATAATATTTAACTTTTAATTATAATACATATATAAGGTGTGTTTTAAACTTTTCAAAACTTTAAGGTTTATATAAATTTCAAACAATTAAACTATTAATTTTAAATTTAAAATAAACCAAATAACTAGATTTAATAATTATTTATTAATTAACTTTTAACTAATTTATTAAATATTGTATGTATTATCTAATCAAATTAAACAATTAATTTAATCATAATCCTTATCCCTCTAGATTTCGAAAATTAGGGTAAAAGATAATTTCCTTATTTTTCTCAATTATCCAATTAGGTAATAATTATCCAATAAAGCAATAATTATCCAAAATAAGATAAAACCATAAAATAAGAAGCAAATTTCAAAATTCAAGGGAGGAGGCTAGGGTTTTCCAAAACCCTAACCCTAATTTCAATTAGGGTTTAAGAAGTTAGGGTTTTTTAGAAAAACCCTTTGAATCAAAAACCCTAAAAATGAAAACATGGCCTTTTAGGGTTTAATAGCTATAAACCCTAATTTGCAATTGAACTATTATAGCAATTCAATTTAAAACAAAAATAGTGGCTCTGATACCACTGATGGGTTTTAGGTAAAACAAATAAACTAGAAAAACAATTCCTAAGTTCACATGCAACCTACTTTGGATCTATGTTTTAACTATTGAACATATAACTTTGAATTGCAAAACAAGAACCCTAAGGAGAGAGGATATTTTCAAAATTAACCAACCAGGGTTTTAGAGTTACATACCTTTCAATTGTTATAGCAAACAATTGGTAATCCTTTGATCTTAATCTTCTTGGAAGCCTATCACCACAATTGTAATGCCTCTAATGGAATCACGCCCAAGAGCTAGCAAGAAGGAAACTTGTAGGAGAGATGCTAGGGTATGCAAAAATCGGCCTAGGGTTTCTTCAAAAGAAGGAGTGCCAATTTTGGGAGCCAGGAGGTTCCTTATATAGCTGAGGGATCTAGGGTTTAGGGAAAACCCTAATGTTCCTCTGCTTGGGGCCTAAGTTTATCCAAAGGCCTTATCCAAGCCCCTTGGACGAAATCATTAAGGTTCGTCCAACCCCTTCCAAGGAGGTTCTGGAACCTTCCACTCAACTATTAGATAATTGCAAACTAGTCCCTGCACTTTATAATTAATGCAATTAACCCCAAAATTAATTCTAATTAATTTATGGCTAACTATTAATTAAACATTATGATTTCTAATTAATATATTAATCTTTTAACATATTAATAAATCATTTATATTAATTTATTAATCTTATAATAAATCGATATCTCTCTTTTCATAATTTCCTTGTCTAGTTGCTAGGTTTGAGGGCAACCCAAAAGGACTGTGTTGCTATCAATTCAAGTGCATACCGATTATAGTTATGGGCTTAGACACCTAATCCAACATTCTCAAGCTACAAGAATCACTACAATCGAAGCTCCGGTTCGTGTCAACGTATCTGATACGGGGGTACCTATCGATGGCACCAAAACCCTTGTTACCACCAAACCTCTTTCACCATCTCCTTCAACAGATCCTGAACTTATTCTCGGTGGTGATAACTTTTATTTCAACTCAAACTACTATAGTCCTTATCGGCTTCCAAGTGAAGATGAAGATGTTGCCCCGACGACAAGGCAACATTTAAAGAGTCTTAATGACAAACTTGACAGATTACTTGCTTCCTCGGCAACTTATTCTGATGTGGTTATGAAGGCTTTTCTAGACATAACTCTTCAGCAGTATACCACTTCGATTAACAAAGCTACAAAGGTTGTGGATGCCACCACGTCTTCCTGCAAGAAAGCAACTGCTGATATGGTGGATCTTATTCATGATTCATAGATTTTCTTGGAATCATTCAAAGGCCACGCAGATTCCAATGCCGTCAAAGTCAATGCTACTGTTGAGGAACTCTCAAAGTCACTTCAAGAGGAGAAAGTGAAGTTTGACTCTGTTCGATCTGAATTAAAAGCTGATCACACCTCTCTTCTTACTTCGGTCAATACTCGACTCGATAAGCTTCAAGTTGACCTAGTTATGGAAAACAAGATAATGGATGAAATTGCTCGCAAAACTACCACAATTGAAGTCCAGTCTATTCAATTTGCTCAAGCCCAGAAGGAAATTGACTCACTCAAGACTGAGCGGGCCATACTAATAAGTTGTGTCGGTGATGTTCTCTCTATTCTGGGTAATCTTGTCAATGCCCATGACCCTGTTCTCACTCTTACCATCCGGAATCATTTGACTACAAAACTACTTCCAGCTATTCAAATCTTAAGTCAGATTCAGGGTGTTACGGAGCCTATTGCCACTCCACAACAAATAGGAGAAAGTGTTCAAAATCCTCCAGTTCCACCCAAGGTCACTATCAAATCTCAACCCAAAGAACCAAAGGTTAATGAAGCCTCGGGTTCTAGTGGACAGGATAAGGTGAAGGATGTTTCAGATGAGAGTGATGAGGAAGAAGAAACAATTGCAGAAGCTTTGAAGAGAAAGAAAATGGATAAAGAAATCAATGAAAATCTCCGAAAAGCCATAGAAGAAGAAGAAAAAGAACGTATGAAAAAAGAAGAACATGATGTGTTGATATGCAAGCATTCTCTCTTCCCCCCTTAGACTCGGGAAAGATTGATTAAAGAAGTGATTGAGTCCCCAAGCACTCACTGGTTGGAACCGGTTGCTTCATTCGATTGTGTCAACATGAAGGAATCTCAGTTTGATATGCCAATTACTTGTAGGGCATTCTTGTTCCATTATTTTGATCCAACAGTTGACGTTCCTTCTCCTCACCCATAGGTTGATCAAGATCTTGTTGACTACTTACTATCTTGAATTCGCTCAACCCCAATACTTGACATGGGGTGTACAGAAAACAACTTATGTCAAGGTATTGAAACCTTCTTCTGCTGGAAAGTTTATCAATGTTAAATTTAGGGTGACCCGAGGTTCTGACAACTCGGTTCATATGATTTCTTTGGCTAATCTTCCAAACCTGAACCCACATGATTGGATTTTGCTATTCAACATTTTGCTTACCAATCAACAACAGTATGTGCTGATTCTCAACCATATCAAAAGAATGCTGGCTTCCTACATCCATGAAGTTGCTAAAATAGATCAGGAGGTTGCAAATGTTTTGAGGAAGAAGCCGACAGTGAAGCGCATCGGGAAACCGAGTGATCTCAACAAAATGAAGATGTGCAAGATTGATCGAATACATCACACTGTTATGTTCACTAGAGGTGAAGGTGAAAAATACCTTTTCGCTCTTGTTGACAAACACTTGTTCTCCACAACTTGCTTGGAGCACGTTCTTGACATAATCCACAGGTGTAAACAGAATATTGAATCGGATAATAAGAACTTCTCTAACATGCTTCGGTGGTATATCGCTTTTCGTCAGACTCTATTGGCCATTATATCGAAGGTGTTCAAGACGGTGAAGAAGTCTACTCTTACTCAACCGAACTGATCTCTCGTCTCATTGACGCAAAAGGGGAGATTGTTGGGTTTAAGAATGTTGCGTCATTGGGCCTGATGCTATTGTTTATTTTGAATACCCGGTTTGGGTCTATCCAACCGTGGATTATAATTAGGGTTAGCATATATATATATATATATATATATATATATATATATATATATATATATATATATATATATATATAGTGCATGCATGTATAGCTTTTACAAAAACACTTTCGATTAATAGCTTTTGCTGCATTGTAACCCAAACACACGTTTACAGTCGAAATTCTTCATCGAGCTCTTCTAAGGTGTTGAATATTAATCATTCGACATCGTTTGATCCATTCTTGTGTTCTTTACTTCATCAATATTGTTTATCTGTTTGGAATCTATCGATCTATTAGCGCAATATTCCCATCATATAAATAAGTTTTTATCAAAACCTGTTTGAAAATATTTGTGATTCAAATATGAAAAGAGTTGAAAAAAAAAATGAGTTTTATCGCATCAACCCGAATTTTATTGTAATAATGTTTCTATATATCAAATGTATATTGATTTCTAAATATTCATTTTAAATGATTTATTAATGTTTAATGAGTTTTGTTTGATGTAAATGTTATACTAAATGTTGTAGTGTTTTTATGTTGTTAAACGTTGTAGTATTTTTCCATATTATTTCTTATTTGTTTTATATACAAATCAACATATGTTTTATATATGATTGCACAATTTAAAACGGTCTATTAAGTCATCAGAAATTATAGTATTTATTGTTTCATACTACTTTGTTATTTGATATATATATATATATATATATATATATATATATATATATATATATATATATATATATATATATATATATATATATATATATATATATATATATATATATAGAGAGAGAGAGAGAGAGAGAGAGAGAGAAATTAACATACATTTGATATACAATTTACACAACATAAAATGGTCTATAAAATCACTAATTAATAGTAGAAATAACCAATGATATAAACTTATTACAATGAATAAAACTAATATGTTAACTACATGTTTTATTTTGCTACTGACATTGGTTTTAGCATATATATATAAATACTAAATCATAATTTGTAAAATTTTATTATTTTAATTGTATAATTATATTTATGCACAATGCACGAGAATTCGCCTAATCTATTCTAATAAATAAAAATCTTTTTGCCACATGTCATACTCTCATTGATTTGGTCAAATATCATTTTGTCGTTATTTTTAATTATTTTTTTCCACATGACATTTTGTGTTTTTTTTTTCATTTTATTAAAATCCATATAATATTTAAATATAATAATTACAATAAAGATAATAATAAATATATATCAATTTTATTAATTAACTTTCATTCTAATTTCAAATTTTCTAAATTAAAACCTCATTAGTTTCTTTTATTTATTTTATTTAATTTTTCTTTTAAATGAACTCACATGACTAAATTACACGATTCGTCTCTGATGTAAGTGTTAAATTGCACGTTTAGTCTCTATTTTTAAAAATTAACTCAAACCGTCCTTTATGTCGTTAAAAGTTTCACGCTTCGTCCCTAGCGTGATTGAAATAACTATATTGCCCTTTCATATTTCTTTTCCATTTATTTTTTTAAATGTTTATTGATTTTGAGTTTTTTTTATTAAAAAATAAATAAAAGTGGGCCCACACCTTTTTTACCTTACCCTCCTCAACCTTTCCCTATCAAAATCAAACGAACAGGAGCTTCTCCCCCTTCCTCTCTTCTCCGTTCTCACAGTTATCTAAGCGTAAAATCTTACAGAAATCTAGCAAACTTCCACTGTCGGAAATGTCCAACCTCTAAAACCTCGTCTTCTTCCCGAAAGTTTCTGTAACAGGTGAATAAAACCACCACCACCACCACCACCATTGGAGATGTTAGGGTTGTATCAGGTGAATAAAAGCACCACCACTATCATATTCGACCACCGTCTCCGTCAAGAGAGGCAGCTTCGCCAGAATTGCTTCCCTTCGTCTTTCTCCGCGTATCTCCTTCCCATCCCACTCTCTCTGTCTCGATTGTGGGTTTAATTTTCAGGTTTGATTTTGGGTTTAATTTTCTATTTCATTTCAGCTTACAGTTTGAGTTCCCAAGTTGGAATTTAGGTTTCATTTTGAGTGTAAGTTTGATTTCAGTTTTCTGGTTTAGTTTCAGTTTTAATATGTCTGCTTTCGGTTTTAGTAATGAGTGAGATCATTTTTGAGCTGTAGGTTCTTGAACAATAATGATTTACTTGAATCTGACTCACTTATGAATGATTTCAATTTTGATTTTAAGGTTCAAGTTTTGAGTGATTTACTCTGATAGTTGGCGGCGAAGATGGTGGAGTGAGTCGTGAGGGTAAGGGTTATATGAGAGATGTTTTATGGTGTGGCTGGTCTAGATCAGTTGTTAGTGATAAAGAGAGACAGACAGTATCCGGCGGAGATGGTGATTGTTTCCGATGGAGATGCAGGTCGTGTTTAGGGGTTTAGAGGACAGAAAATGGAAATGGTAAAAGGATGTGGGGGTGGACCCACAAGTTTAAATAAAACATTTTTTCTAATAATTAAAAATAATTAGAAATCTGAAAAAATAAATGAAAAAGAAACCAAAAGGGCATTATAGTCGTTTTATGTCTCTCAGGGACGAAACGTGTAACTTTTAACGATATAAAGGACGATCCGAGTTAATATTAGAAAATAGAGATTAACGTGCAATTTAACACTTACACCAGGGACAAATCGTGTAATTTACTCAACTCATATAATACATGAGTCTTACACCTAGAATACTTATAAGACTTAGGTGAGTGCGTTCGGTAGAGACCGCAGTCTCCCTCCACCTCAGCTTGAACACCGCCCCTCCACCGCGGTTTGGGTGTGGTGGAGGCCGCACTACGGTAGTCCCCTACTGCACTCCCCTCTCTCTCTCTCTCTCTCTCTCCCTCTCCTCTTTTACTTGCTCTCTCTCTCTCTCTCTCTCTCTCTCTCTCTCAACCAATCATCTTCATTCTTTTCTTTTTTTCTTCTCTCTCTCCGAACTGTTTTCACACTCCCATATTGTGGTTTCAAATTGACATCTACATGGTATAGAAGGGAGTACAATTTTAGTAGCACCACTCGCTCCAGCCTAAGTAATAAGGTTGGAGGGAGTGGTGCCACCGAAACCGCACTCCCTCCTCCGCCACATAAGCGTCATGTCACTTTTTACCACTCAAGTGTGGTTTCTTGTCATACCAAAGGTGTGGTGCCACACTTTTCATTTCTTTTATTTTTTTTATTTTTTTAAAGTATTTTAATTTAATAAAACTTTTTTTTTTGAACTATTTTAATTTAATATAACTTCTATTTTAATAAAAAAAAACATAATTCGTCATTACTTGAAAATTAAAAAAAACAGTACATTGCGTTACAAAAAAAAAAAAAAACCCACACACATGACATTTAAATAATCCTAGAAACTTAAAAAACATAAATAAAATAACTAAAGAAAACTACATAAAGTCGTTATCCGATAACTCGTCTTCAGGGAATCCGGTGGATCCAAATTAAGGTTAATATTTTGAACCCCGTAAATGTGTTCCACCAAGCTATTGCGAAGATTGTGAAATGTTTCAGTGCAACGTATCTCTGCTCTCCTGTTTATATACTCTTCGCCACCAATTTCTATTAGTTGTGTCTCTGGTATGATTTCTTCCTCGTCAAATGCACATATTGTTCTTCCTTCGTCTTCAATAATCATGTTATGCAATATAATACCTGTATAAATGATTTCTTGAAGTTTTTCCTCGTCCAAATAAGCTGCTAGTTTTTTCAGTATGAACCACCGTTTCTTCAGAGCTCCAAAAGCACGTTCAACATCCTTCCTAGCTCTTTCTTGAGCTCTCTTGAATTTCTTTCGTCTAGAACCATGTGGAGCTGAAAACGATTTAACAAACACAACATACTCAGGATAGATTCCATCGACCGGATAATAATCATACTTATATGGCGTTCCACGCACTTGAAAAGAAGAATCTGGTGCGGATCCATCGTATATGTTGTTAAATATTGGTGAACGGTTAAGAACGTTGATGTCGTTAATCGAACCAGGAGAACCAACAAAAGCATGCCAAATCCACATATCTTGTGATGCAACTGCTTCAAGTATGACCGTTGGGTGACCATGATCACCTCGGGTAAATTGCCCATGATATGTTGTAGGATAATTTTCCCATGCCAAATGGAGACAATCTAAGCTTCCTATCATTCCAAGAAACCCATGCACACTAGCATGATGAACTTGCAATTGCAGGATGTCATTACGTGTAGGCTTACGTAAATATTTTGGACCATAAAACTGAATCACAGTTTTGCAGAAAAAATGGAGACTGTCTCGTGCTATCCTAGCAGACATCCTAAAACTTTCGTCTAACGCATCAGGCAGAATGCCATATGCTAACTAACGAAGTGCAGCCGTGCATTTTTGTAAGGGAGTGAAACTGAGTGTACCTCTAGCATCATAGCGTTGTTGGAAAAAATTGCACTCCCTCGTTACATCTTCAACTATACGTTCGAATAAACCTTTGAGCATTCTAAAGCGCCTACGAAAATAATACCCTTGGTAAGTGGCATTCTCTACAAAATAGTCTTGCACCAAACGTTGATTGGCTTCTTCACAATTTCTGTAAATATATCTTCGTGTTCTCTATTGAGAACTTGCAGCTGCGTTGTTACATACAACGTTGTATCTTTGTTCCGCCATTTGAACACACGCAATAACGGTATCAAAAATAGTCTGAAATTCTTCAGAAGATGACATTTTTGGAGAGTGGTGATTTAGATTTTTTTTTTTTTGAGAGAGAGGAGATTGTGTTGTGAAAAAAAAAATTAAGTTGATATGTGTACATATATAGGAAAGAAAAAGCAAAAGAAAAAAAAAAGAAAAGAAAAGAAGAAAATTACACGAATCTTGCGTTCAACGGTCAAAAAGTTGACCAACCAATCGGAATTCACGGTCTTCAAGGACCACACAGCGGTCTTGGCCGCAGGAAACCGCGCCCGGAGGGCGGTGTTCCATGCTTAGGTGGCAGCGAACCGCGGTTTGGGACCGCACCACACCGTGTAACCTAGCCCTGTCGAAAATACTCGTTACCCAAATTACCTGCTCGATTTTTTCGGGTATCGGGTAATTCGGGTCGGGTAATTCGGGTATCGGGTTAATTTTTTCGGGTAATTGGGTAACCCGATTTTTTTTTCAGGTCGGGTAAAAGGTAAGTGTATTGGGTTTCGGGTATACCCGAATTACCCGAAATATATATAACGTCTCAATTCCCAAATCACAACCCAATTTATTTTACCTCGTTCTTTTTCTCTACATAAAAAAAACCTTGTCTGCCTCTTCGTTCGTCACCGTCAAATCGTCGATCTTCTTCAGCTGTTCGTCGCCACCTCCTCACCGGTCATCAGGTGGTTATCGGCTAGCCGCCGCCTCGCCGGTCATCAGGTCTTCGTCGGCTCGTCGCAGCGTGACTTCAGCTCGTCACCACTCCAAGAAAAAATCACGGATTTGAACTTCAAAATCATATGTAAGTAATAACAACCAATTGATTCTCTTTTTGACATAGAAAATTAGCAAACTAGTGCAACTTTGAATGAGGCTCATGTCGATTTAAAGAAAAAGAAAAAGCATTGCTTTTATTTTACAGTTTACAATTTGTTGGGATTCATGTTGAATCTTGATTATGCTTGGCATGGCGATACCCAAATTGAGATATATAAAATATTCCCGCTCGATTTGTTTTATCTTTGTAACACCCAAAGTTTCGAAGGCCAAGAAAGGAAGGAAAAACCCTAATTTAAGGGTAGACTCGACGAGTCCAAGGAGGGACTCGGCGAGTCCGAGCGGGATCCGGGTCGAGGAGTAAGCGACCGACTCGGTGAGTCGGCCAAGGTGACTCGGCGAGTCTGGTCTGAATGAGGAAAACCCTAATCTCGGGAGTTGTATCCTATTTAAAGGGTGTTATGTCCCTCTCTCAGCCCCCATATCACCCTAGAGAGCCAGTGCACCCTTGATTTCGTGAGAGCTTCCATCATTTTGAGAGTTAAAGCTTGGAGGAAGGAACTTTGGGGAAAGGAACTTGAAGGGCAAGTAGGTTGCTTCAAGGAGGAGGTGTAGATCTGAGATCTACTTCAGTGGTGCTCATCTTGGAGGTAACAAGTTGCTATCTCCCCTCATTTGCACCTAGATCTTTGTGTGTGTTTTGGGCATTCTTGGCTTAAGAGTAACCATTGAGCTAGAGGTTCAGATCTGAGGTTGCTACCTCAGATCCATGCTTATTTTGGTCTAGAATTCCGTAAAGTATCAGCCCTTGAGTGGATCATGGAGCCTTTTTGCCTTAAGCCCTAGTTTATAGCATATTTTGCCTAGATCTCCTTCTCTACACGTAAAGTTTGCAACTTTACATGGGGAAAAGGCTTGGGAAGGGTGGATCTACAGTTTGGAGTTCATGCATGACTCAAATGTCCTCTGCATGTAAGGAGATCTGAAGGGACTCGGCGAGTCCTTTGAGTGGACTCGGCGAGTAGCATGAAGTTGTGGAGAAACTCGACGAGTGGGATGAACAACTCGTCGAGTCGTATGAAGATTGCCTTGTACTCGGTGAGTCTATTCTTGGACTCGGCGAGTCAGGTTGCGAAACCCCAAACCCTTCGAGTTGAGACTCGAATCAGTGAGTCGGGTGGAGACTCAGTGAGTTGGATAGGTCTGGACTCATAAATCGGTAGACTCGGCGAGTCATGGACTGACTCGGCGAGTCGAGTCGCGAATGGAAGGAATCTGAACATTATGAACTCGGCGAGTCAGTAGGGTGACTCGGCGAGCAGGGTTAACCTGGAAGGTTGACCTTGACCAGGACTTTGACTTGGACCAGGGTTGACTTGGTTGTCTTTCGGGGGACAGTTAGACTCAATGTTGCATTGATATTGGTAGTTCGGGGAGCAAGGGGAGCAGGAGTTCCGGGAGTTGTCGGGCAGCAGCTAGTGAAATCATCAGCAAGTTCAGCCAGTGCACGTGAGTTTCCCTTTGTGTGAATGGGTCTAAGGCCACAATGCCGGCCCATGTAGTCATGAGTAGAAGACCCGGGGGTTAGCCCTAGGCACGGTATGCTAGTATGATATTCAGGACGAGGTCCAGTAATAGCTGGTGGGTGCCCAAGGATTCGTTTATATAGATTATACTTGTTGTCTGTGTGATACATGTATGTGCCTGGTAGGGAGGTGAGTGTGGGCGAGGTCCCGTATCTCACCAATAGCAGAGTGTGGATGGGGTTTCATATCTCATTAGTAGTAGAACAAGGGCGAGGCCCAAACTAGAACAGGAGTGAGAGTGGGCTAGGCCCGTACCTCACTACCATTAGGAGCGTGGACGGGGTTCCATGACTCATCAGTAGCAGGACATGGGCGACGCCCAGAATAGGCGAGGCCTTAGGACAGAACCAGTTGCATGTGTTAGTTATGTATTGTGAAATGTTTATGTGTTATTATTTGTTGGCGGGCGAGGCCCTATGACAAGCGAGGCCTAAGTAAAACAGATCTGTACCCGAGCGGGGCTCGAAGCCAGGCGGGGCCTGGAGCGGCGGGGTCGTTGTAGCGGGCGAGGCCCAAGGTAGCGGGTGTGGCCTAGTATGTGCAATATGTGGTTATGCGTGGTATGTGGTAGGGTGGGGAACTCACTAAGCTTCGTGCTTACGGTTTTCAGTTGAGTAAATTACATGAATGATCCCTATGTTTGGGGTAATTTACGTGTTTGGTCCCTAACTAATTTTTTTAACTCGAAAAGTCCTTAATGTTTGTTTTTGTTACGCATTTGGTCCCTACTATTTGTTTTTGTTACGCATTTGATCCCTATCTTACCAAAAAAGACTATTATTTAAATAGGAAAAAATGGTAGGATAGGTAAGGTAAGGTGAGGGGAATGGAGTTCGGGGTGTGTTTATTTAAATAAATTAAAAAATCAATGGCAAAATAATCTTTTTAGGTAAGACATGGACCAAACGTGTAACAAAAACAAACTATAGGGACCTTCCGAGTTAAAAAAATTAGTTAGGGATCAAACGTACAAATTACCCTAAACCATAGGGACCATTCGTGTAATTTGCTCTTTTCAGTTTTGGTTTCAGGTACTTCCGGTAACGGAGGGAGGAGCTCGGGGTGATCGCATGGCACACACCATAGATTAGACAGCCTGGGAATGTTTACTCTGATAATAAACATGTGTTTTGAAAACTTATACTCATATTATGTTTTGGAAATGATGATTTTACCTTGAGTAGTGAATTATTAAAAGAAATTTTTGGTCTTAAATTTTGGGTCGTTACAAGTTGGTATTAGATACTTGGTTTGAGGGATTTGGACATGCTCTCGTGTGTGTCTGAACTCAAACCGAGGATTTGGTATGAGAGTTTTCAAAACAAAAAGATAGTTTTGTAAAAAGAGAGTTTTGAGAAAGAAAATGGTTTTAGAAAAGTAAAAAGAATTAAGAAAGAAAAGAACTTTGAAAAGAAAAGAGGTGTAGTGCATGCAATCAACCGAGCTCAAGTAAGTACCCCAAAATACCCATACGAGTTTATGATTTGATTATCAGTTAATAGAATAGCATGCTAGATTAGGACTAAGGATCTAGGGAGGATGCCTTATGTGCCTATTATATGTGTTTTTGATCTGCATGATAGTGCTTAATAGTCAGTAGTAGGATAGCCTGATTAGGTTATGCCTGAGTTTATGAGTTGTATTGCATGCTAGTTAAGATTCTTGCTATGTGGATATGATTGCTTGAGTATGTTATGGTTAGGCTTTCCCTTGTCTGAATGCTGCTTGCTTTGTGCATTGTGGGATTCTAAGTGATGGGAGTTAGCCATTAGGTGGATATGTCACATCGCATGTGATCAGGGTTAAATAATCTCAGAGTGTTGGATTTGGTCCTATTGCACAGCTCTTGTTTGAGTCCAACCGTTGTAGGAACGAGTCTTTTACTTGAAGGATTATCTGAGCCTCGTCACATGTGATGGTATCCAGGTAATAGCTAACTGGCATTGCAAGGAGGCCTTCAGCAGTTGAGGACTGGTTTGAGTTGAGTCAAAGGTTTCCCTAGGGTAAGCCTAGGATGAGGTAGTGCTGGGAGCAGTAGTAGTAGAAAAGGGACTTGGTGGAGTCAAAGCAGTTCTTGAGGAAAGTACGGATAGATGTGGAAGGTAGTATGGGACCATACTACTGAAAGCAGAGGATCCGTACTCGATTCGGGGAAGGCCGAGACAAGACCGGGAACCTGGTAGTGAGCATGTTTGGTCTCGCGGCAGTGAGGAGTATTCTGATAATGGTTATGTTATATGTTATATGTTTCAGTATGGTGACATTGCAAGAGGGACCAGCGGGCGGATCAGGCGCCGGAGGGGGATTGGGCTCGGGTTTAGGGGCCGAGCAGCTCGAGGAGCGGATGAGAGAGTTGATATCAGCCGAGGTGACGCGCAGTATTCTAGCTCAGACTCCTGTGATCTTTGGCACGGTCAAGGAGGGTATATTGGAGATTTTGGATGAGAGGCTGGGAGCCTTCCGTACTGAGATGATGGCCTTGCTGGGAGCGCGTACCTTGACATTTCGGGAGTTCAGGGCTTGCGGGGCACCAGATTATCATGGGGCTAGGGACCCCATCGCTAGCAGCAGATGGTTGGCTGATGTTGCCAACGCATTTCGTACGAGCCGGTGTCCTGAGGAGGACAAGGTCAGACTCGCTTCCTGTCTTCTAAAACACAGAGCGAGGGATTGGTGGGAAGAGATTGGTCATGCTTTCGGTGATGACGCCGCGTTGGACGCGATGACTTGGAGTGATTTCTCAGCTAGGTTCAGAGCGGAGTTTTCGCCGATTATTGAGGTGCAGCAGTTGGCCCCGGAGTTTCAGGATTTGACGCAGACTACTGAGACTGTGGCGGAGATCACCGCCAAGTTCAGGGAGAGAGCCCTTCTTGTTCCGCAGTATGTCGTGGATGAGGAGATGAAGAAGGCACGATATCACGAGATATTGAGAGATGCCATCAGGGAGTTCGTGAGCAGGTCCGGTTGTAAGACGCTGGAAGATATGATTTCTCGGGCCAGGGAGAGGGAAATCGATTTGGAGCAGATCCGGAAGAGGAAGTTGGATGAGGTTCAGGTAGCCGCAAGTTCGGGCAAAAGGCCCAAGGTATCGGAGTCGAGATCGAGGGATTATCAGGACCGCAGTCGATGCGGAAGCTGTGGCAGAACGCACGGGGGCGCGTGCAGGAGTGGTAGTGGTGGTGAGTCTGGCTGTTTCAGGTGCGGTCGGACTGGTCATTTTAGCAGAGATTGTACTGTTACCACCACCCAGGGATCAGACTTGATATGTTTTCACTACAATCAACGGGGCCACAAGAAGGCCCAGTGCCCCAGTTTGCTTTCAGCAGGATGGGTGATGACACCTGCCCCTGCAACTTTGAGGATCACAGACGGCCGTCAGGGCTGTGCGGAGGCGCCTGCAGTTGGAGGCAGGGCTTTTCAGATGGCTACTTTGGAGACGCGAGCAGCGCCGGACGTTTCAGGTATGCGACTTCCGTTTTCAGTTCTTTTATTTTGTGCATGATTATATTGTTATGGTTCTACATCATTATCTGTATGAGTATTTTATTTTTGAGCGGATTGTCTATGATCGAGTTATATGCCATCTGCATACCTTGGATATTGGTTAGTAATTAAGGGATGGGTTGTATCGAAGAAGGTTACTTAGGGTGCAGTATCTGTAGCATGCCTTGGAGAGACTCGCTATGTCTCGCTAGTTCGGAGCCGTATAAGTTTTAGAATGGTCAGGTTAGACCCTTAGCTATGGTAAGCTTGGGATTCCTCAGCGGATTGATTATGGTAGCAAGGATTGGGATTTCTCTTCATCGAGCATCGAGATGTAAGCAGGATCAAAGTGGGGGAGAATCCTCTGAGTGTATAAGGGTAAGAGCACGCAAATCCAGATCGAGTATGTGATTTCTGAGAAGGAAAGGAGGTAGTTCAGCATTTGACGGATTGAGTAGTTCAGGGTTGGGAGTTTGAGAAACTCCCCATCAATCTGTGCGTGTAAAGGGTAATGGTGAGTATGTGGTTCGGATTCAGGTTGAAGGGTCGCCTGTAGGGCTCGTGTGAGTCGGAATGGAGATCTTGAGGTCAAATAGCGGGAGATGTTTTCGTGTTAGCAGTCAGTGGCAGAAGCAGCATGTAGAGCATGGAAGAGTGGCGGGAGAGCCTCGGTTTTCTTCAGCAGCAGTCAGTGGTGGAAGTGATGTAAGACTACGGGGCAGCCGTAGCATTCCGTAGTAGCTTCGTTGGCGGAATCGAGGGGAGGCCCTTATCTCCTAGCATTCAGATAGGGATCGGGAATGGGAATGGATGAGAATGGTAAGGAGTTGCCTGTATAGCCCTTGAGGGATGAGACCTTGGAAGAGGCCGCTCTAGGATATACTCGGGTGAGACCCGTAGGCGAGGCCCGTATGAGGATAGCAGTATAGGTGAGACCTGAGAGCAGGGTTGCTCAGTAGTATGGTTGGGTGAAACCCGTGGGCGAGGCCCGTGAGTTTTAGCAGTGCAGGTGGGACCTGGTAAGGATCTTAGTGTCTAGATAGGGGGGTCGAGGATCCTAGAATATTGTAGTGCCAGCTTGGTAGAATAGATTGAGAAGTATAGGTGGCGGGAGTTTTTTCGAATGTCGTTGGGAGCGACTAGTGGTTGTGTTGGGTCAGCAATCGGTGAGAGTCGGTAATCCAGATATTGATAGGTTGGTAAGGACTAGGATGGTCTCAGTTCATCCGGAAGCCAGATAAGGAATAGCAGAATTTCTAGTCAGTAGTGGTGCGGGGATGTAGAGTATGGTAGAATTCAGTTAGTCGGTCGAGGGTTGCTCGACACCAAATGGTAGTAGAAAGAACGCCAAGTGGATACTGGCAATGATGACCCGTACTGAGTAGCGGGAGTAATAGATTGGGGGAAGACAGGGTCTTCACGGTGGCAGATGAGATAGATGGTTATGGAGCGTTGCCTCGGGAAGGCAAGGAAATCGCGCAAGGAAAGAAGGGGTGAACCCCTATGTTGCAGTACCCGGAGAGTACCAGAAAGATTGTCGATTGAGTAAGTCGTGTTTCCAGGACGTTCAGGGTCAGGGTGCACCCGAGATCATTATCGGTAAGGATTGATGTTAGTCTGAATGACTGAGTGGAGGGCCAACAAAGTTAGGCAGCTGGTGTTAGAACGAATGGTGAGGTATTGGAGGCAGATCGCAGGCAATGGAGTATAGTAAACTTCGAGGACGAAGTTTAGTTTAAGTGGGGGAGAGTTGTAACACCCAAAGTTTCGAAGGCCAAGAAAGGAATGAAAAGCCCTAATTTAAGGGTAGACTTAGCGAGTCCAAGGAGGGACTCGGCGAGTCCGAGCGGGATCCGAGTCGAGGAGTAAGCGACCGACTCGGCGAGTCGGCCAAGGTGACTCGGCGAGTCTTGTCTGAATGAGGAAAACCCTAATCTCGGGAGTTGTATCCTATTTAAAGGGTGTTATGTCCCTCTCTCAGCCCCCATATCACCCTAGAGAGCCAGTGCACCCTTGATTTCGTGAGAGCTTCCATCATTTTGAGAGTTAAAGCTTGGAGGAAGGAACTTTGGGGAAAGGAACTTGAAGGGCAAGTAGGTTGCTTCAAGGAGGAGGTGTAGATCTGAGATCTACTTCAGTGGTGCTCATCTTGGAGGTAACAAGTTGCTATCTCCCCTCATTTGCACCTAGATCTTTGTGTGTGTTTTGGGCATTCTTGGCTTAAGAGTAACCATTGAGCTAGAGGTTCAGATCTGAGGTTGCTACCTCAGATCCATGCTTATTTTGGTCTAGAATTCCGTAAAGTATCAGCCCTTGAGTGGATCATGGAGCCTTTTTGCCTTAAGCCCTAGTTTATAGCATATTTTGCCTAGATCTCCTTCTCTACACGTAAAGTTTGCAACTTTACATGGGGAAAAGGCTTGGGAAGGGTGGATCTACAGTTTGGAGTTCATGCATGACTCAAATGTCCTCTGCATGTAAGGAGATCTGAAGGGACTCGGCGAGTCCTTTGAGTGGACTCGGCGAGTAGCATGAAGTTGTGGAGAAACTCGACGAGTGGGATGAACAACTCGTCGAGTCGTATGAAGATTGCCTTGTACTCGGTGAGTCTATTCTTGGACTCGGCGAGTCAGGTTACGAAACCCCAAACCCTTCGAGTTGAGACTCGAATCAGTGAGTCGGGTGGAGACTCAGTGAGTTGGACAGGTCTGGACTCATAAATCGGTAGACTCGGCGAGTCATGGACTGACTCGGCGAGTCATGGACTGACTCGGCGAGTCGAGTCGCGAATGGAAGGAATCTGAACATTATGAACTCAGTGAGTCAGTAGGGTGACTTGGCGAGTAGGGTTAACCTGGAAGGTTGACCTTGACCAGGACTTTGACTTGGACCAGGGTTTACTTGGTTGTCTTTCGGGGGACAGTTAGACTCAGTGTTGCATTGATATTGGTAGTTCGGGGAGCAAGGGGAGCAGGAGTTCCGGGAGTTGTCGGGCAGCAGCTAGTGAAATCATCAGCAAGTTCAGCCAGTGCAGGTGAGTTTCCCTTTGTGTGAATGGGTCTAAGGCCATAATGGTGGCCCATGTAGTTATGAGTAGAAGACCCGGGGGTTAGCCCTGGGCACGGTATGCTAGTATGATATTCAAGACGAGGTCCAGTAATAGCGGGCAGGTGCCCAAGGATTCGTTTATATAGATTATACTTGTTGTCTGTGTGATACATGTATGTGCCTGGTAGGGAGGTGAGTGTGGGCGAGGTCCCGTATCTCACCAATAGCAGAGTGTGGATGGGGTTTCATATCTCATTAGTAGCAGAACAGGGGCGAGGCCCAAACTAGAACAGGAGTGAGAGTGGGCTAGGCCCGTACCTCACTACCATTAGTAGCGTGGACGGGGTTCCATGACTCATCAGTAGCAGGACATGGGCGAGGCCCAGGATAGGCGAGGCCTTAGGACAGAACCAGTTGCATGTGTTAGTTATGTGTTGTGAAATGTTTATGTGTTATTATTTGTTGGTGGGCGAGGCCCTGTGACAGGCGAGGCCTATGTAAAACAGATCTGTACCCGAGCGGGGCTCGAAGCCAGGCGGGGCCTGGAGCGGTGGGGCCGTTGTAGCGGGCGAGGCCCAAGGTAGCGGGCGTGGCCCAGTATGTGCAATATGTGGTTATGCGTGGTATGTGGTAGGGTGGGGAACTCACTAAACTTCGTGCTTACGATTTTCAGTTTTGGTTTCAGGTACTTCCGGTAGCGGAGGGAGGAGCTCGGGGTGATCGCATGGCACACACCATAGATTAGACAGTCTGGGAATGTTTACTCTGATAATAAACATGTGTTTTGAAAACTTATACTCATATTATGTTTTGGAAATGATGATTTTACCTTGAGTAGTGAATTATTAAAAGAAATTTTTGTTCTTAAATTTTGGGTCGTTACAAGCTTTCATTCGGTTATATTTGTTTTCCAAATCTGATGATACTCTTTTGAACTTTGCGTTGCGTTGGGTGATGAAAAAGGTTTAAATTTATTTTGTGGACATATTGATAAGTTAGAAGAAAACATATCCACCAATGGTGTAATTTACCCAACTTGTGGGAAATTTAAGGAAGCACTATAAAAAGAGGGCATATATCTCCAAAGGAACAATAAGAGGATTCTGATTCAGATCTGAATAGACCATGCCATGGAAAACGTATGTTGTGGAATCATCTGAACAAGATGCAAACAAAGGGTAGTTGCGATGGAAAGCCACATTTATTATGTCTTTATTGTGAGATCTGAACACATTTGAAAAAATCATATGGTAATGTTAGATTCATGGATATCAATCATGGTATGTATTAATGAAAAACATATCTGAGAACTTTGTAAGGTTTTGAAGAAAGATCCATGTCAAACCAACATAACTTTCCATCTTTACTTCCCACAATAACATTATCACCTGCATAAAAACAATAATATAGTTTTCATTAAAAATTATTGATAAAGAACAATAAACAAGGGATAGAATTTGAAACATACCACCAGGATGAATGGAGATAGAAGAGATTTCACGAACTCCAGCTTCAAGCTTTTTGATGAACTTCTTCATTACTAAATCATAAACTCTGACATTCTTTTTTCTTGACAATATTCTTTTTTATATATTATTATGTCTAGATACATAATAATATATAAAATGATCTTGTTTTGGTTAATAAACTATGTAAATATTGAGAAATGAAATTTGTGCACTAGTTAGGCCCTTATGTCATTCATGCATGAACTATTGTATGCTTAATGTCGATCAGGCGGGGTTGCTGGTAAAGTGGTAAGTATAACCCTTTTGCAGACAAGAAAACAATTTTTTGAGTTGCATATAGAAGAAAAATTATCGTTAATTTAGAAAAAAAATAATGAAATATTTGACAACTATTTATTAGGGTATATTTGGAGGATAAATGAATAGTATTTTGAGTAGAAATGTGGGGAAAGAAAGAAAGGACAATTCTGCCCACTCAAGACCCATACCTATATGGGCAACAGTTGCATGGTCTCCCCACCACAACAATAATAACCTTTGCCATTTCTAATTCTAGAGACAATTTATCGTTTTCATTGAAATATTTTGTTATTTTTTATGTTTTTTTTCCTGTTGTTTTATTTATTTATTTATGTTTCTTAACAGTTTTTCTGTTTTTTTTTTCTTATCTTAGATGTCAAAAACGGATGACTATATTGAAGTGGAAGACGAGACGATTGAAGTTGACAACCCAACAAATGATCAAGTTCCACAAGAAAAAGAGAAAAAAACTAAAGAATTCAACCCAAGATTGAAATTTTGGAATGAATTTGAAAGATATAAGGACGAAAACGGTGTTCAAAGATGCAAATGTAAGCATTGTGGTGGTGGGAATTATAAGTGTGAATCGGGTAGTTATGGGACCAAAAATCTAGGTTATCATTTAAATAAATGTAAAGTTTACTTGGCTACACTTAACGGTGGGCAAAAACAACTAACTTTCCAATATGGTGATGAAAACAAATTGTCGGCTTGGAAATTTGATCAAAAGGAGAGTCAGAAAGCTCTAGCCCACATGTTGGTAGTTGACGAACTTCCTTTTAGCTTTGTAGAAGGTGCAGGCTTTAGGTATTACAATAGTGTTAATCAACCATTGTTTAAAGTTCCATGTAGAAGTACAAGTACAACGGATGTCTACCAATTGTCTGTAGAGGAAAAAGAAAAAATTCGTGACTTTATTAAAAAAAATGTTGGTAGAATATGTTTGACTACCGATACGTGGACTTCTAAACAACAGTCATGTTATATGTGTCTCACCGCTCACTTTATTGATAACGAATGGAAATTAAAAAAAAAGTGTTGTGTTTTTCTTCTCAAGAGAGTCACCGTGGGGTTGATATTGGGAAAATGGTTGAGAAATGTTTAACGGAGTGGGAAGTATAAAACGTTTTCACAATTTCTGTTGACAATGCAAGTGCGAATGATGTGACAATTGACTTCTTGAAAAAAAGTTTTCAAAACTCCAACAAGTGTCTTCTAAATGGGAAATGGATGCACATTCGATGTATTACCCACATTTTAAATTTACTGGTGCAAGATGGCATAAAAAAAGTTGATAAGGCGGTGGAGATAGTTCGATGGGCAGTTAAATGGATTAGGCAATCGCATTCTAGAATTCATAAGTTTATCGAGTTTGCTAAGGTTGCTAATCCCGGTATAACAAAACACTTGAAGAGAGATGTGCCAACAAGATGGAACTCTACTTACCATATGTTGGAAATTGCCCAAGCATACGAAAAAACTTTTGAGAGATATGATCTTGAAGAATTTGATTTTCGGTAAGAAATTGAAAAGGCGGGTTTGTCGATACCTTCATCAAGCGATTGGGAAAGGGTTAGGAATGTATGTCATTTTTTAAAACCTTTTCATGATGTTACTTTGAGGATTTCCGGGACACTTTATGTGACATCAAACACATGCATTGAAGATATATATTCCATTCGTACGCTCTTGGATGATGCTATTTCCGATTCTAGTCTTTGTGATATTGCATTGGCCATGAAAATAAAGTTTGATAAGTATTTTGGCGAAATAGAAAAAATGAATTTATTGCTCTACTTTGCTTTGATTCTTGATCCGAGGAACAAAGTAAAGTATTTGGTTATACTACTTGAGGATCGTTATGGAGAAAAGGGGGTGGAGGCCAAAAAGAAATATATCATGGATTCTATGTATGAATTATATAATGATTATATTAGAATTCATTCTCCAAGTTCTACTTCAAGTACTGCCGAGTCTACCACTTCATCATCGATACTAGGGAAACGCCAAAACTCGGATTTTATGGCACCTAATCCCCCATTAAGAAATAAACTAAGAGAAAGAATGAAGACGAACATAGTTGAATCAATTGGGGAGTTAGAAAAGTATTTGCAAGAAAGTGTTGAAGACGACTCATAAATGTTTAGTATTCTAGATTGGTGGAAAGTGAATAGTCCAAGATTCCTGGTTCTATCATTGATGGCTAGAGATGTGTTTGCCATTCGCGTCTCAACCGTGGCTTTGGAATCCGTTTTTAGCACTAGTAGGAGGGTGTTGGATCCGTTTAGGAGTTCTTTGACTCCTAAGATTGTTGAAAGTTTAATTTGTACACAAGACTGGATTCGGGGTAGCATAAGTGACACAATTGATTATGAAAAAGATTGGGAAGAAAATCAACAAATTGACAAAGGTAATTGTTTATCGTTCATTATTTTAATTATTGTAAATTTAATATATTTTCCTTTTAATAATAACGTTATTTGACTTTTTTTTATATAGAATTGAGCAAGATGAAGTAGTGAATGTGTAAAAAGAACGAGTAGGTGCAAGAAGACGGATATATTTATGAATGTCTTTTGGAACCTGAATGTTATTATTTTCGTAATATGTAATGGATTTCTATGTTTTCTGGATTGACGATGTAAGTTTTTTTGGTAAATGCAAAATATATGCACATACATTGATATCAAGTAATTTAAATGATTGACTTTGGTTGTTATTATTTCTTTTAAGTATTTGTTTTTTAACATCTTATTAGATTTGATTAAATCGTTAAACGAATAGTTTATATCTCAAATATTATTGAGTAAAAAATCTCAATGCTCAAAATTTGAGCACAAATACTTATTTCATTAAATTTATTTTTAGGTCCCATTTAAAAAAAAAAAAAATCAGGTAATACCCGAATTACCCTTACCCGACCCACTACCCGAATTACCCAAACCCGAATTTAGTTTGGGTAGGATAACGGGTAAATTTTTTAACATGAATTACCCGAATTGCCCGAAACCCGAAAAATTTACCCGATTGACACCCTACTATAGACTAACTCATATGGCAGGCCACACAAAATCTTAACATCACCGACAAGTGTCTCAATTTCGTCATTTTCTTCAAGTTGTTGTGCGCAGTCTCCCTTAACATACGCACTCACCCACCACCGCCACCAAACTTTTTGATACCCAACCCATGATTTTCACCAAATATTTGATAATAATTAATATATTAATAATTTAATACCCACCAAGGGAATATACTATGTGGGTCCCTGCATTATTCACCTATCTCTATATTCTGCTCTTCAATATCATTTTCAACCACATTCGGTCCTTCATCTATGTTTTATCATTATTTCACTTATAATTTTATTCATAAAACGATTAATCAACAAACGTATACATTTCAAGTGGATTAATCAATTTATCAAGTGGAAATATCACTTTCCATTTAAAAATACAATAAACATAAACATAAAATAACATATAAAAATTTGTATCTTAAAATTTTAATATTTATTATTAGAATAGAAGATCTAAACCAAGCATTTACTATCCTATATTTGAAGAAAGTTTCTAAATGAAATGTTGTTTATGTTTCCAACATTTGTTTTTATATTTTAAGAAATTCTTGTTATTTTGTTATTTTGCTGACGATAAACAAATAATAGCCATTAATAAGAATTAGTTTAAAAAAATCATCTTTCTTGTTCTTGGTAATTATGATTTACCTTTTCAAGTTTGGTTGTCGGACTTGATTTTAAAAAAATCATCTTTCTTGTTCTTGGTAATTATGATTTACCTTTTCAAGTTTGGTTGTCGGACTTGGTTGAAGGAGACATTTGAAGGTGGATTCATCCAATTAGATCTACATTAATTAATAGTAATTAGAGTATTTTTATCGTAACTCGGCCGAACTAATTGGCACATGTTGATCACTCATTCAGTGTGTCCTCAACAACTTATTCCACTTTTGTTCAAAATAAAGAGACACTTCAACCTACAAAATTATAAATAATATTTTTGGATGCATAATTAGTTAATAAATTTTATTCTATCTATCTATTCTTATAAAATAAAAATACCATATAAAACATTGCTATTCATAATTTCCATAAACCAAATACTATTGAATCCTTCTTTTATGCAAATGGTATCAACTTCTTTAGGAGTTTCATAATAAGCGTATTGAAGACTTGCTTCCAACTTCATGTGTCACAAAAATATACTTTTCGAAGACAGAAATTACTTTGTGATAATTTGGTGTTTTCTTTGTTCTCTGCAGTTTACCAAGGCTAGTAATTAACTATAAACATTTTGCAATGGATAATCATTAAGTATCATCCTCTGTTACCATATATAATAAATAATATACTAGCATAGATATAAAATTCATTTACTCAAAATAATAAACGAAATACGGCAATAAATGTATAGCTAAGGGATCAAAAACATAATTTCTCTTACCTAGTCCACAGAAATATAAATATAAATATGTGCGTATGAGGTCAATAACAACCCCTTATCACCAACCCACTACTACTCATGAAATACTAAAAAACGAACATAGAAACAGAGAGCATTGAAGCTCTTCCTCTTTTTATAATCCACTTCTCTTGAAGTGGGTGTTGTTCATTTGAGCTTGATCCATTCAAGTTCAATTCGAATTCACCATACACACACAATGGAGCGTGCACGCAGGCTAGCAAACAAAGCCATTCTCAAGCGCCTGGTTTCACAAACCAAGCAAAATTCACCATCCCCTGCGTTGTATTCATCTTCGAGGTATGTTTCCTCGTTATCTCCATACCTTTCTCGTGACAGAAATGTTAGATCAGAAAGAAACTTTCATGGGTTTGTTTCTCAAACTCGATCCATATCCGTCGAAGCTCTGAAACCCAGTGACACTTTCGCACGCCGCCATAACTCCGCCACCCCAGCAGAACAAACCAAAATGGCCGAATTTGTTGGCTTCTCGAGTCTCGATTCACTCATTGACGCCACTGTACCTAAATCGATCCGCCTTAATTCAATGAAATTCCCCAAATTCGATGAAGGCTTAACCGAATCCCAAATGATTGCACATATGCAAGAATTAGCTTCCAAAAACAGGGTTTATAAGTCATTTATTGGAATGGGGTATTACAACACATCTGTTCCTCCTGTGATTTTGAGGAACATTATGGAAAACCCTGGTTGGTACACCCAATACACTCCCTACCAGGCTGAAATTGCGCAGGGAAGGCTCGAATCCCTGCTCAATTTCCAAACCATGGTAACGGATCTTACTGGTTTACCCATGTCAAACGCTTCATTACTCGATGAAGGAACCGCAGCTGCAGAAGCCATGGCGATGTGCAACAACATCCAGAAGAATAAGAAGAAAACATTCATCATCGCAAGCAATTGCCACCCACAAACAATCGACATCTGTAAAACCAGAGCAGATGGTTTCGATCTTAAAGTGGTGACATCGGATCTGAAAGATTTCGATTACTCTTCTGGTGACGTTTGTGGAGTTCTGGTTCAGTATCCCGGCACCGAAGGTGAGTTATTAGATTACAGCGAATTTGTGAAGAACGCGCACGCTAATGGTGTGAAGGTCGTCATGGCTAGCGATTTGTTGGCTTTGACTATCTTGAAACCTCCTGGTGAATTTGGAGTTGATATTGTGGTGGGTTCTGCTCAAAGATTTGGAGTTCCCATGGGTTATGGAGGTCCTCATGCAGCGTTTCTTGCAACATCACAAGAGTACAAGAGGATGATGCCCGGAAGAATTATAGGTGTCAGTGTTGATTCCACTGGAAAACCTGCTTTACGTATGGCGATGCAGACAAGAGAACAACATATCAGAAGGGATAAAGCTACCAGCAACATTTGTACGGCTCAGGTATCATTTTTCCCAAAATCTTATAACCTTTTTTTTTTTTTTTTTTTTTTTTTTTTTTTTTGGAATTGGTGACATTTTGTATTGTTATTATGTAGGCATTGCTTGCGAACATGGCTGCTATGTACAGTATTTATCATGGACCTGAAGGCCTAAAGACCATTGCACAACGGGCCCATGGACTTGCTTCAACATTTGCTGCTGGACTGAAGAAACTTGGGACAGTGGAGGTCCAGGGTCTTCCCTTTTTTGACACTGTGAAGATCAAATGTGCCGATTCAAATGCAATAGCTCAAGAAGCTTACAAAAACAAGATGAATCTTCGGATTGTCGATAAAAACACTGTATGTTTTCAGTGTCGATTAACTTGTCTTTTGTACGTCTTACTTCCATGTGCTTTTTAATTTTGTTCCATTTTTGTTATCATGGAACAAAATTAGAAGGTATAAATAATATGGACCTAGGATGTGTGATCTTAACTCATGAATGTTAGCAAACATGAGTTTATTTGTGAAGTTAATTGTAATCTTGTTGCTCTCAGATCACTGTCTCGTTTGATGAAACAACCACTATTGAGGATGTTGATACCTTGTTTAAAGTGTTTGCATCGGGGAAACCGGTGAGTATTATTGTGTTCATCTGTTTCTACTGGAAAACGGGTTATAAAGATTGTTGTTGATTGATTGTAGGTGACATTCACTGCTGCATCTCTGGCACCAGAAGTTGAGGATGTCATCCCTTCTGGGCTTGTAAGGAAAACTCCATTTATGACACATCCAATTTTTAACTCGTATGTTTCTTTCTTACTTTTTTTTAGCTTAACAAGTTTACGGGTTTTAACCCATATGATATCTGACATTTTTGACATTTTGTTTTTGGGTTAACTAGTTTTCACACAGAACATGAGCTACTGAGATACATCAGTAAATTGCAGTCGAAGGATCTTTCATTGTGCCACAGTATGATTCCATTGGGGTCTTGTACAATGAAGCTTAATGCAACTACAGAGATGATGCCTGTGACATGGCCTGCCTTTGCAGATATGCATCCCTTTGCACCTACCGAGCAAGCACAAGGATATCAAGTAATCATGATTTTTTTTTTTTTTTCTCAGCATGGTTGTGTTTTTTCCTGAAAATGAGGATATGGAGCCATCTGTGTTGTTGTGTCGTATGTAACAAATGGGGCATATAATAATTTATGATTTAGTATTTTAAGAATTGTGTATTTTCAGGAAATGTTCAAGAATTTGGGCGATATGTTGTGTACTGTGACTGGATTTGATTCATTTTCTTTGCAACCAAATGCTGGGGCTGCTGGAGAGTATGCTGGGCTGATGGTTATCCGAGCATATCACATGGTATAATTCAAAATATTTTCGCAGATTATGTCTGGATAAATGATGCTTAATTGTTTTTGGAAGATGATTGACAGCACCCTTAGGGAAATGAAAGCCAAAAATAAAGGGTTAAATTCACTTTCATTTATTTGTTTATTATAGCATCTTACTTTAATTTTTTTCTAAAGACATTGAAAATATATTATACCCATTTGAATGACATTGCTATTATTGGGTGGGTTTTTCAAACTACAATGTTAGATGAAGAAATGAATGCTATAGTATTTAAATAAATTTAAGTTAGCTGCTATTTCTTACAATAAACCCAAATATAATGAGGAAAACTTTGTAAAAAGTTATGATTTTCCTGACTTCCTCCATTTTGTTGTTCTTTCTGCATTAAGTCAAAAAACAACACCCATATGTGAATGAACTGTCTTAATGGGAGTAAATGATGATTTTACCCTTGTGTAGGCAAGAGGTGATCATCACCGCAATGTATGCATCATTCCGGTGTCAGCACACGGAACAAATCCAGCAAGTGCTGCTATGTGTGGAATGAAAATCATTACTGTTGGAACCGATGCTAAAGGTAACATCAATATTGAAGAGGTACGAAAGGCTGCTGAGGCAAACAAGGACAAACTATCTGCACTAATGGTATGTTTATTTATTTTTTTCTCAAAGAAAAGAAGATTCATTCATTAATAGTTAAAAAAAATGTCGGGAATAACGATTTTCAATTTCAGGTTACGTATCCTTCAACCCATGGAGTTTATGAAGAGGGTATTGATGAAATTTGCAAAATTATTCATGACAATGGAGGTCAGGTTTACATGGATGGAGCAAACATGAACGCACAGGTATTGATGAAATTTGTATTCATTACGCAAATATTTAAAAATTCATATGATGGTTTTGTTTTTGTGTTGCAGGTTGGGCTGACGAGTCCTGGGTGGATCGGTGCTGATGTTTGTCATCTAAACCTTCACAAGACATTTTGCATTCCACATGGGGGAGGTGGTCCAGGAATGGGTCCCATTGGAGTCAAGAAACACTTGGCACCCTACTTGCCTTCCCACCCTGTGGTAAATTTTCAATTCTTTTTTTTTTTTCATAATAAATAATAGTTATGAATGAAGATTGTGGTTGCTTAGGTGGCAACAGGAGGGTTGCCAGCCCCTGAAAAGGCTGAGCCGCTTGGCACCATTTCTGCAGCACCTTGGGGTTCGGCACTTATCTTGCCCATATCATACACATATATTGCCATGATGGGATCTCAGGGACTTACAGATGCATCAAAGATAGCCATCTTGAATGCAAACTACATGGCAAAGCGTCTTGAGGTTTCTTTTCTAATACTTCCATTTTTTGTTTCTTCTAATTAAATCCTTGTGCTTTCGTTTTTTCTCTTATTAATAATAAATACGTTGTACTTTAAAATTATAGCTGGGGAAATTGATTTGTATTTGGATGACGTTACTGTAATTGGGTAGATTTTTTAATGTATAATATTTTAATAGGAAGAAATATTTGATTGTTGGATGCTATAGTAAAGAAATATTTGATTGTTGGATGACGTTACTATTGGGCTTTTTCTTATTAAAACATTGCACTGTAAAATATCTACCCAATTACAGCAGTGAAAGTTGCATTATTTTTGGATGACATAGCTATAGTTGGATAGATTTTCCAATTTGTAGGAAGCAATCAAAGTAGGATTGTATAATAAAGAAATCAACAAAAGTACATTGGTATTTCTTGCATTTAATCCTTTTTGACCTGGTAAAGGGGTGCAACATTCACCCATCCTAAGCATGGGTGGACTATCCGCAAGCCAAAAACGAGTTTGTAATGCTTTGTACCAAAATAATAAAAAATTTGTTATTGTAGTACTCTCATGAAACATATGAGCTGTGATGGGATGTGATGCATTAATGTTATTATGACTGCTACATGTGAAACTAAATGGTTTTCCTTTTGGATTATTTTCAGAGTCACTACCCGATTCTTTTCCGTGGTGTTAATGGGACTGTTGCCCATGAATTTATTGTTGATTTGAGACCCTTAAAGGTAACAACTAACTTGTTAAATTCTAGAAAAAAAATATTATCACAAGTGTAACTCTTTTGTGTTTGATAATTTAGACAACAGCAGGAATAGAGCCAGAAGATGTTGCAAAACGTTTGATAGATTATGGATTTCATGGTCCAACAATGTCATGGCCAGTTCCTGGGACGCTAATGATTGAACCTACCGAAAGTGAAAGCAAGGTATATTCATATTCGTGTCTTTTTTTTTTCTTCCATTAACTTATCTATATCACTTTTTTTTTTTGGTAGTAACAGTAACATATTTATATTGTGAAAGTGCAGGCAGAGTTGGACAGGTTTTGTGATGCTTTAATCTCTATTAGAGAGGAAATAGCAGAAATCGAGAAAGGAAAAGCTGATATCAACAACAATGTTATCAAGGTATTTATTTTATCCTGATTTTAATTTTGAATTTTAACACTGATAAGAAATTAGTATTAAATTGATATTGAAATAAAAATGTGATTGGATTGATAGGGAGCCCCTCATCCCCTCCAAGTGTTGATGGCGGACAAGTGGACAAAACCCTACTCTCGCGAATATGCAGCCTTCCCTGCTCCTTGGCTTCGTGCTGCCAAGTTCTGGCCAACTACATGTATGTCTCTCTCCTCTCTCTTATACTAACACTAAAATATCAAAACATACATCTATAAATAAAAACCGAATTAATTAGAATCAAAATAAAGTACTAAGGGGGTGTTTGGATTAGATTTTTAGCTTATTGCTTATAGCTTATTTGTGGTGGGAATAAGCAATAAGCAATAAGCATGGGGAGGAATGCTTATTAAAATTAGCTTATTTAGCCTAATAAGCTGGATTTTATCCAAACACTTAAATTAGCTTATTGTGGGAATAAGCAATAAGCACCTCTTTTTTTCCTATCCAAACACCCCCTAAATGCAAGAAATAACAATATGCTTTCACTTATTGTTTATTATAGCATCTTGTTTTCATTTATATATTAATTTCTATTTTTTTTTTCATAGTAAGGTTTTTGTAATTTGAATATCAACCCAATTATAGCTTTGTACAACAAACTTTTTTTTTTTCATAGACATTGTACTTAGAAAAATCTACTCAATTATAGCAATAAAAGTTTCAAAATTGCTTTCATCAGTAGATTTTTATGAAGTTCATTGTTGTAAGTGGAAGAAGTGATAGTAGGATGATATAAGAAAGAATACCTGAAAGTAGATTGTTATTTCTTGCTTTAGCCCTAAACACCTAAACTAAAAGATTAATTTTGGTGCTGAATTAATATATAATTCGTGCAAATCCACAACACCAATCCCAATTAAAGGACTTGGCCCATTAATGAAGTAAAAACTTTACGTATAAAGTAAGAAATTTATTTCATTTCCGTCTATGTGGGACCAACATATCCTTCTGAAAAGGAGTTTTTTTTTTTTTTTTTTTTTTGGCTGTGTTTCATTATTTACCAATAATGGATAATGGATATTGGTTTTATGGTAACAGGCCGTGTAGATAATGTGTATGGTGATCGGAACCTCATTTGCACCCTTCAGCCACCACACGAGGAGGAAGAGAAGGCTGCAGCCACTGCTTAGGCAATCTTCTTTCTTCCAAAACAAATTGGCTTTAAATTATTACCTTCTTTGTTCTATAGGTTGTATATACAAAAAATTCCATATTTATCCCACTATTACATATGCCACTTTCCATATCATTCGTATATTCATGGTCTATGATGGTTTCTTAAGGCCAATAAAATATAAACGTATTAAGAAACACACAACATAATGATATTGTGTAATTCGGCCACGGAAGCTAACAAAATAGATACCCAACAATGACTAGATTCCAACAGTTGAGATGTTTAAGACTGAACGGTGTGGGCAACGCTCACTTCCATTTTTGTGACATGGCACTGGAAAAACGGCGTGGTAACACCACCACACCGCCCCAGCCTCTTGTTTTTGTGCGTTACGTTATTGGCCGTGGTCACAGTAACGAAGGGCAACGGGAGTTTTTGCATGTTGAAGGTCCAAAAATGTTGAGTTACCCTCCCCTGTATGCGCGCACAAGGTAACACCGAAGAAGTTTTCGGTTTGGGCAGTTTTGGCCCCTTAATATCCACATTTTTATGAGTTTAATCCTTAGCCAAACTTGTCCTATAAATCTGGTTTTCAAAAAAAAAAAAATAACAATTTGGACCCTGCACTTCTATAATCTTTTTTTAATCATTATTATTGTTATTATTACTATTATTATTATTAAAATAACATGTTTTATTAGTTTATATTTGTTTTTTATAATTATTTAACAAATGAAAAAATAAATGATGACATAGAGTGTTATAACTAGTTGCCTATTTCCTCAATTTGGTGTTATAATATTATATTGACATGATATATGATGTGAAAACTTTTGGGTGATAATTAGTTATCCACACCCACTATAAACTCAGAAACTCTTTTGGGTACATTCTAAAATTTAGTTTTTGTTAAGACATATTTTACTATTAATACAAAAGGTCAAGGGTTACAATTAAGCTATAAGGCATCGAGATGTAATAATAACAAAACTTCATAAATGGTCACTGTGGTTTCACAACATCTGAAGCTTCGTCTTTAATTTAAAAAAAAAAACTCGCGGATGGTTACTATGGCTTCAAAACTTTTAACAAAAAAAATATATTTTAATATGCAGTAGGTCCCACTTCTCTCTCTCTCTCTCTTACACACACACATTCTCTCTCTCTCTCTCTCTCTCTCATAATCTTGTTTCTTGGCCATCAAAACGTCAACATGTCATGTGTCGGTCTAATGTCGAAGCTGAGTAGTAAGGGTAGCCAATGTTGTTTAATAAGCTTGGCTTCGTAATCTTCCTCTTCAATTGTCTTGCCCTCTTGCTTGTTCCCCTGTTGTGTTTTGTGATAATGTGAGTGTTATGTACCTATCTTCTAAACCAGTTTAGCACCAATGAACAAACATGTTGAAATAGATTTACATTTTATTAGGGAACACATTTTTATTGGGCGGGTTCGCATGTTACATGTTCCATCTGCTCACCATTTTGTTGACATATTTACTAAATGACTGCCTACACAGTTATATTTAGATTTTCGGAACAATTTAAGCATATGTGAACCACTTACATCAACTGATGGGGGAGTGTGAATTTGTATATATTTATTTAGTGTAGGCGTTTATACATTGTGTAGTTGTGAGTCCTTGAAGTAAATATATTGTACTATTTAAAACAATGAAATATAAAGAACCTTAACGGGTACTTTCACAACTTTACTGTTCAACATGGAGGAACAACAGAGGTAGCAACATGTGGTCAACATATAGGAAAGGCAAAAGAATTTGTGTAACATCCGGGCTCCCATGTATATTATTCATGTCACACCCCCAAACCAAGGATGACGGAAATGTCAGGGGGTGGAGGACTTCATGTATAGTATCATAACCACAATTGCAATAGTAATTTAAGCAAACACAACCAACATATATATAATTGAAAGAGTTACATCATTGTATGAATTACATGTTTCCAAATCAATTACAATATGTTGACAAAATATGAAATGTTTGACGCCTTAACGTTTCATCTTCAAAATGCACTTGATTACCTGTTTAGTGATTTCCTGAAAATACAAGTTGTTTGAAAAAGTGTCAACACAAAGGTTGGTGAGCTCATAAGCTTTTGTTTTATCTTGATAAAAACCTTTCTCTTGTAAATGTCATGTTTGTTCCAAAAAAATCCGATATTTTCCTTAAAATGTGTAATGTAGTCTTATATCCAAAGACCGAAATGTATAAGTAACATTTCTTACTTATAGAAAATAATGTAAGTTTAAATCGACATAAACACGTTTGAATTCAATGAAGTTCCCGTAAATTCCTATGTTTGTTAATACTTTTTGTGAGTTATTATAACTATGCTATGACCTAGTTGGCCTGAAACGACGTTCTTTAGGCGTCAGAAATGTTATGACATTTGTCACCCCAGACTTGCCGGTCTAACTGTTGCATGCAGTTAAGGTGTGGGTTTGTCAAACCCAATATAGATCTATATACAACTATCACACTCTCTATCCAGGAGACTCTAGTTACAATACATGACTTATTGGTAAATGTGAAGCGAATGTCTCACAAAGTTATTAACGAATTTACGTCTAATGTAATGAAAATCCCTTTTCGTATAAATGTACCGTTTTTGTATGAGTGTGTTATGCAATGAATCATAAACTATACCTATTATAGTTTATCAACACAAGGGTAGTAGTGGTAATGTACGTAAACTATATTTAACATAGTTTATTCAAATGTTTGTATGTAATGGATGTACTTTGATTATAACAATTGTTATCTTTTATATTCCATATATATATATATATATATATATATATATATATATATATATATATATATATATATATATATATATATATATATATATATATCAAAATCCATTTATTAACTGATGCATGTCTATATACCAAGACAAAATGCCATTTATTTGCAGTAACATATGTTCACATAAAGATATACACCTTGCTCGATATGTTACAAGGTGAAATGAAATTGTTAGCATTCTTCTGTTATTAACATTTTCCATTACTGTTCTTAGAGAATTTATAGAAAATTTATAACAGGTTCAAATCAGAATCCGTAAATTCTGGGAGTTAGGAAAATGAGTCTAGTTTGTTCATAAATTTTCCCATGATTTTTAGTGACCTCCAACTTAGGTGAAAACGTCCATAAACATAGACTGGTCCAGATTGGTTCTTGAAATGATAGACAGTTTTGTAAAAATCACCATAAATTGTAGAAAAATCATATGGAAATGTGCAAGTAGCCATTTTGAAGCTAAGAACTTGAACCACTTGCACCATGTACAATTTTGAAAACTAAAATGTTTTAGTTGACCAAAACAGTCCGTGAATGGAGTTCAACTTTTCTGATGCATGTTGTTAGAAGCATTTAGTCGTGTCCTTGGTTATTTAACTTGTATTACCCCATTTAAAACTTAAGAAATTATGAAAATGTAGGGGTATGAACTCACATTGTGTGATTTTGGTGGATGGATGTTGGAAAAGGGAAGTGTTCAACTCAAGAATACTTAAAAGATTGCTTGAAGATTCGAAGATCTAACACAAGTATGATGGAGTTTGTGTAAGTAACCTATGATTTGAGTAGAAGGAGGTGGGGTAATCATATAAATGATAATATTACTTACCAAAATTGGAAGTATACTTGATGATCAACCTTGAAGTCTCGAATTTTTAGAGAGAGAAAGTGAGAGGAAAGTTGTGTTTGATCTTTGGTAAAATAAGAGGAAATGAGTGAAGTGAGGAGTGATGAGTGATGTTACAGCTCTAAAAGTGTGGGAAAAGGTTAGAAATGATGAAAAAGTACATTGTCATGACCTAGGCATGGTAGAAGGAGTGTGGCTAGTCAAGGAGTGGGTGTGAAGGGTTGCTTGTGTCATAAGCTAAAGGAAAGTTAACATTCCACCTTTATTACACCAACCACTAAATATTGGATAAGATTTTCATTAAAAACGTGATTAATTAAGACATATGGGTCTTAATATGTTAAAATAAAGTTTTGGGTCAAAATCCCGCTTTAAAATGATGAAAAACGGGCTTAAAATGTTAAAAATATTGAAAACCGGGCAAAAGTTGTAAATTTCCGAAATTCTAGCCGAGGACGCGAAGGTTCGGCTTGGTTGTACATGGGGACCAAGAGTAGAAGAGGAACCGAGACAGGGGGAAGATGAACCGAAGGTGCGAAGGGAAGGGCTGAAAGCGAGATTCGGTCATCAGGCAGGTTTCGGTTCTCAAGGGTTTCGGTCCTCGAGGTTTTGGTCCTCGGGGTTTCAGTTCTCAGGGGTCTTGGTTCTCGGCTGCTTCTCGGTTCCAGGTTTTGGTTCTCCTAGGGTTCAACACTTAGGAGGGTCTCGACTCCTAAGAGGGTTTCGGCTCCTTAAGGTTGGTTTACTCGTTTTTACCCCGTTTCAAGCTGTTTTTGACCCGGTTAAGGGTCAGGATGGCCCGAATGACTATAAAAAGTTTAAGGAACTTTTAAGAGAGATTTGGGAGATATTTAAAATAGATAGAGATAGAGCAAATACGATTGATAGAGGTTTCATTTATGATATTTTTGAGTGTCCGGCTTCGCAATGCAAGGTCCGTAAACCCCATTAAGCCATGTTTTAGTGTCCTACACCCTCCTGATGAGTGTGTCACAATTAGGAATTTTTGTGCCTTGTAACCAACACTTAAACCAAATTATGAATCAAAAACATAAGAGCATGTATGATGCATACTCTATGACAACAAAACTTCAATCAAACACCCCATGCAAGCAATTCAAATAGTCATTAAGCAATTGGAAACCCTAGAAGTTCTTGTTTAAGTCCATTTTTGGACTAGGACTTCCTTATTGGGCCCAATGGACCAATAAGCTTCCAATTTGGCTATCTTGGGCTTAGAACTCTTAAATGGGCTCTAATTGGACCCACTTCCATTTAATTCAATATTTTTGGCCATATTGGGCCTAGAGGGTAATAGATTAATTATATGAACCATTTTGGACCATAATTAACCTAATCTAGCCTAATAGGTCATAAAAATCACATTTATATTTTTTTAGTGCCAAAAATCATCTAACCTAGCTATAATATGGACTTAAGGGAAAAAAGCCCAAAAACCTCCTCTCACCCTCCCTATTCTTGGCCCAAGCCCAAAAGAAGAGGAAAGTTGACTTTGTGAATGCCACCTCACAATTGTTCAAGGGACTTCCATGCAAGGAGACTCAAACATCCATGTACTCACATACTTCCATGACTAGCTAACTCTTTCTCTCTCTCTCTCTCTCTCTCTCTCTCTTTCTCTTTCTCTCGGCCAAGTCAAAGCACACACACACATTTCACTCTCCTTTCTCTCAAGGAAACTCTCTCATATCCCATCCATATTTCGAGATCTAAGGAGGATTCAAGGGGATTTTTACACAAAAATCATCATCTAAGGTAAGAAATCTCTTAGATCCTTAAGCTAGTTACTTCATTTCATCCAACAATCACCTCTTAATTCATTCAAACTCATGATCTAGCACCTAAGAAGCATCCAAGTTCGAAATCTTCCAAGGAAGGTTGCTAAGGCCGAATTTCTTCTCATTTTCTTCCAAAAGCCGAAACCACACCCAAAGGTGAGCTTCATACCCCCTCTTTTTCAGTTTTTATAAGTTATTGTGGGGGAGAATACAAGCAAATGTGTAGATCTATGAGTATATGTATGCCTTGTGTGATTTTTATGCTTATATGTATGATCTTATGTGATTGTGATGTTTATACTAGTCAAAAGAACTTCAAAATCGAGATCTACAATAAGAAGAATGAAATAAGTATAACTTATACCATTTCACACTAATCAAGTCTAGAAAAATAACCTAGTTGGTTAATATGAACATTTTTGGACTTAAAACCCATTTTTGGGCTCAAAATGCCAAAAATAGAAAACTAAGGGGCCCAAAATGACAAAATGTAAATTCTGAAGGTTGAGATGAGTCTAAACAGTTTCTAATATGTATTTTCTGAATATCAACACTTTCGAAGGGTTAAAAATGTGAATTTTAAACATAATGGGCCAAAATGGGCTTTTCGGTCCAATGAAGCCCCAAATTGCGAGATTTTTGATTTGGAGGGGCTGAAACTGCACATTTCTGTAAAACAGGGGATTACTTGTGTACTAGAACTATTTCAAGGGCCAAAAATGCTTTTCAAATTAAAAAGGGACCAAAGATGCAAAAATTTTCCATCTTGGGCCAAAATTGGAAAAGTTGCGAAAATGGAGGTTTCTACCGAGAAAATTTCATTTTTGAAGGACTCAAGCTGTTTATCAAGTAAATTTGTGCTAAAATTGTCTTTCCAATAAGTTTTGATACTAAAGAGTCAAGAAAAATAGTTTAAGGACTAAAATGAGAATTCTTTTATATACAAAGGGTTAGAAGTGTAAATTTTATCCAAGAAGGGGCTTAAAAAGATAAACTCTAATTCTTAAAACAACAAACCCCTTAAAATAAAAATACGAGTACTACGTCTACCGACGAAACGTAATAATAATTACACTTTCAACACCAATATCGTTACCAAACGAATTGATTCGGTCTCGAATCAATAACGAATCAAAAATCAATAAACAATGGTACTTCAATACACATGCGGTAATTTACGAGAAGTCAATACACAATCTTTGGGCTCGAAAGTTTCAAATCGTGCCTGTTGGGCCTAGCTAGCCCAATGACATGATCTTTAGGCCCGAAGGGAACGCGCTTATATGTTATTGGGCCTTATATGACCTAATTCCGTGTAAAAGGATTTTCAACAACTTTATTGTGTTGTTGGGCCCCAAGGGTCCTTTGGTACTGCTAGCAAAGTCAAGAAGTCAAATGCGAATCTAGCCAAGTGCCTTTCGCATTCACGATAGCCTTGAACAACTTATGGAAATAACGGGGGCTTCGTACCCTCTTTTCTCCTCGGTTGTGGGGCTATGAGAAGTCAGGGTGGTTGGATTAAATGAGTAGTACGGACAACGCCTAAGGGATCGTTTGTATTTTTTAGTTGTAAACTAGTCATTTTCATTAATGCGTGATTATAACGACTAACAACCCGTAATTAATCCAATGTCACCTGGAATTATCAAAAACAACGTCGTATCGGAATAACACAAACTAAGCCATGTAATTTGATGTATTGGGAAAACATCGGGTTTTCCCTGGGGAATTCAACACTCTTAACTATGTGATGTATACAAATTAAGTTTAACAATTATTCACGTTTACAATAATCAACAAGCATATTTACGGATCTTCACACATTTTTTTATATACAACATTTTTTTTTAGAAAATATCGTATTTTCTGTGGTTTTCAAAACTATACAAATCATTTCTTTTCAAACCTTACTTATGAACTCACTAACATTTCATATGTTGACGTTTTTCCAAAATACTTGTATTCTCAGGTAACAGGTAAATCGAAGAAAAATGTATCCAGTGATGTCATAATGTTTGTTTAATTAGCATCGAACGGTTTATGTTTTGGGAATGTAATGTTTTGAACAATGTACTGACTGTAAACAATATCGGTTGTAATATTTCAATGCATGGTGACGAATGATGTTATGATTCATGTATACTCATTGTGATGGTATTCAATTGAGTCACAAGAGCCCTCGGACGTTTCCGCCGTCTGGTTCGGGGGTGTGACAGGTTGGTATTAGAGATCTGTTTATAGTGAACTAGCATATGTAGCCACACATTGATATGCAACTATAAACCAAAAGAGGGACTACCAAAACTCTGAACGAAACAAGTAAAACATAACAATAAAACACCCTTGCTTGTATTAGGAACGAGAACCTAACGCCGAATCAAACAAGATAATGCTAGTATCTCGGTTAATCCAGCACTGTTCTTAGTTGTATCACGGAGCGGATGTAGCCTGATCAACTACATTCCCTCCAAGGTATCACTACCACACGTCCTGAGGAGATCGTGATAGCTAGGGAACCTAAAAGCGTACCCCTCTATCACCAAAAAGAGAACGCCTGCTTAGTCTGTACAATAGTTGTAGCATCCTAGGAATAATGTTAGCATATTTACACACTCTCGCAGACAGCATGGCTGGTTTCCATCACCCCAGAGATCCTTACTTCCCTAACCAGGGAAATAACGGATGGATCGATGAAGAGCCTGAAGAAGAGCCTGAGGAAGACCCCGAGAAGGAATCTGACGGGGAACCGGAGGCAGGAGCCGAGGGCGAGCTTGCCGAACCAGAAGAAGAACAGGAGGAGGAAGAAGATGAAGGAAACTTTGAGGAGGAACCCGACGATAGTGAAGGGGGTGATTCGGACGTAGAGTCCTAAGTCATCAACCCCCCTTACCCGATTAGGGTGCCTGGTTACCGGGTGGGCCCCACTGGTCCTACACCCCTTGGGGTATTGATCTTTGGAGATGGAGCAGCCAGCAGGGACAACGACCCCCGTTCGGCATGTCACATGAGTTCTTTTACCTGAGGGACGGAGGACCGGCCGATTGAGCCCTTCCGGTCATGGTGAGACGGTTACGGAACACTGACGACCTTGCTCAGAGCACCGCCGACCAGGTACGCCAACTGTGGACTATGGTCGAACATACAGAGCAAGAGACACGAGACGTACTTTGAGAGTTCCATATGAGGCAGGTGAGGTGGGAGTCTCGACTCCAGGACGCAGAACGACAGGTGGCTTGTCTTCAGGGAGCATCCCCTTCCTCAGCACCACCCCCGGGCATAGCTCATCGCGATTAGGGATAGACTTATCGTACTAGGCCATTAGGATCTATGCTATGTACCCCGACTCTATGTTTAAGTGACTACACTACTCATAGAGTCGTTATGCTGTCGAACTAATATCACTTATGTATGCTCCTTCGAGAAAAATTTTCATGTATCAAATGCGGATAATATTTGCGAACTTTTACGTGTTTTATTATGACATTACAAATTGCTATGTGTTGCGAATCCATGATTGTATGCTAAATGGTAGAAGTACTTAAGTTCGTACCATGCACCTAGTCAGTAGGATCACAACCTCACAGAATCCACAAACACTCAACATGTTTCCGTTTCATGACAGAAAGATGCCTCGCCGACCCACTCGCGGAAACCCGGGACCAACCCCACCCGAAGTTGACTAAATCGCATTCCAGGTAGCTGTATCTGCTGTGGTCACCGCAGCAATGGCACAAATTCACCAAGGGAACAATGGAGGAGTCAACGGGAAAGGGGCCGGGAGTTCGAACAACGGAATGAATCAAGGACCCACCAAAACATGTACCTACAAGGACTTCACAAACGCCAAACCACGAACCTTTAACGACACTGGAGGAGTGATCACCCTGAAACGATGGATCGAAAAGGTGGAATCGGTGTTCGAGACATGCGATTGCCCTGAAGAGATGAAAGTAAAGTTTGCTGCATGCACATTTTTCGACCAAGCACTAACTTGGTGGAACGGGCACGTAGAAGCCATGACACTCCCCGTAGCCAATTCCATGCCATGGACAGAAATGAAGGAAATGCTGATGGCTGAATACTGACCTCGTGGTGAGATTCAGAAAATGGAGCAAGAGCTGTGGAACCTCAGTGTACGAAATGCTGATATCGATGCCTACATATCAAGATTTAGTGAACTATCTCTGTTATGTCCGGGCATGATCACCTCGAAAGGAAATAAGATCGAGAGATTCATCTGGGGACTAACCTCTCCGATCCAAGGAAACATGATAGCTACAAATCCTGAAACTTTCGACAGTGCTAAGATATTGGCGAAGAAGCTGTATGACCACAACAACAAGAAGGGTGAAAAGCCAGTGGAGGCTGAAGGCAAGAAGGAAGGTGATGGCAAGAAGGGGAAGAACAACAAGAGGAAGTGGCATCAAGGCCCTGAGACTTCTAAGAAGCAGCAGACAGTGGCAGTTAATGCTGCCACCGCACAAGTTCTGACCACACCACATGCTCCAACCTCAGCTGCTTCGAATGCTCCTAGACCTTATTCCGATAATCTTCCCAAGTGCAACAAGTGTGGTTTCCATCACAATGGAGAGTGCAAGGAGATGCAGTGCACCAATTGCAATCGAAAGGGGCACACGACAAGATATTGCAGGACTTACCCTCCTCAGAATCAACAACAGGGAAACAACAACAACAACAACAACCGCAACAACAACATCAACACCGACGGCAACAATGCAGGACCTAGCTACACCTGCTATGGGTGTGGAAGGATTGGGCATTTCCACCGAGATTGACCTAACAAAAACAATCCCAGAAATGGAGGAACAGGAAGGGTGCTGACCATGGGTCAGGGGGAGACAATCCAGGATCCCACTGTTGTTACCGGTACGTTTCCCCTAAACCACACTTATGCATGCATCCTATTTGACATCGGAGCCGAGCGAAGTTTTGTGAGCAATAAGTTTAAACATTTATTAAAACAACAACCCCAGAAGCTCAATGAAACCTTTACGGTGGAAATGGCCAATGGGTAACCGAATCCACTGGGGAAATCTACATCGGATGTACCCTAACTCTAAATCAAAACGTCTTTCAAATAGACTTGATGCCTGTTTCCATTAGGAGTTTCGATGTGATTATTGGCATGGACTGGTTAAGCCCCCACCATGCTGAAATTATGTGTCACGAGAAGGCCATTTGCCTTCATCTTCCCAATCACGAAACCCTAGTTATTTACGGAGACAAACCTGCACGAACCTTCGCATCATCTCGTGCGTCCAGGCACAGAAGCATCTATGAAAGAAAAATTTCACATTCTTGGCTTACATAGTGGATAAAACCAAGGAAGAGGTTAACATTCAAGACATCCCAGTAGCATGTGAATTCCCAGACATATTTCCTGAAGATCTTCCTGGAGTACCCCCCGAGAGACAAGTTGAGTTCCGAATTGACCTCGTTCCAGAAGCAACTCCTCTCGCTAAATCACCCTACCAGCTAGCTCCTGCTGAAATGCAGGAATTGTCCAGCCAACTCAGCGAACTCCTGGGAAAGGGATTCATCCGACCTAGTTACTCGCCATGGGGAGCTCCAATCCTCTTTGTCAAAAAGAAGGACGGATCTTTTAGATTGTGCATCAACCACAGGGAGTTAAATAAACTCACTGTCAAAAATCGCTATCCACTCCCACGAATCGACGATCTATTTGACCAGCTCCAAGGAGCTAGTTACTTTTCTAAGATAGATCTACAGTCCGGATACCATCAACTCAATGTTCGGGAAGAGGATATTCCAAAAACCACTTTCCGAACTCGTTACGGACATTATGAATTTATTGTAATGCCCTTCGGTCTAAAAAATGCCCCTGCTGCATTTATGGATCTGATGAAATGAATCTGTCGACCATTCCTCGACAACTTTGTCATCATCTTCATTGACGACATTCTCGTCTATTCCCGAAGTGAGGAAGAGCATGGCCAACATCTCCGAAAAATCTTAGAAACTCTGCGAACGGAAAAGCTATACCCAAAACTCTCCAAGTGTGAGTTCTGGCTCCGTAGCGTGAACTTCCTAGGTCATGTTGTTAGCCAAGATGGAATTCATGTGGATCCCTCTAAGGTCAAAGCCGTTGAAGGATGGGCAGTCCCGACAACACCCACAAAAATTCATCAATTCTTAGGCCTAGCGGGCTACTATAGGAGGTTCATTCAAAACTTCTCTAAGATTGCCAAGCCACTTACCTCGCTTAAACAAAAGGGCGTACCATTCAAATGGACGGACAAACAAGAAGTTGCATTCCAAACCCTGAAGCAAGCCCTCTGTAGTGCCCCGATACTATCCCTACCAGAGGGAACAGAAGATTTCGTGGTATACTGTGACGCGTCGAATCAGGGTTTAGGTTGCGTTCTCATGCAGCGTGGAAGAGTGATAGCTTACGCATCCCACCAACTAAAGACACACGAAGTGAATTATACAACCCATGATCTGGAATTGGGATCGGTGGTCTTTTCTATGAAGATTTGGAGGTATTACCTTTATGGTACGAAGTGCACCATCTTCACGGACCACAAAAGTCTTCAGCATATCTTGAACCAGAAAGAGCTGAATATGAGGCAACAAAGATGGGTTGAACTATTAAACGATTACGAGTGTGAAATAAAATACCACCCAGGCAAGGCCAACGTGGTAGCTGATGCCTTGAGCTGGAAGGAGTACTCTAATCATCGTGTGAAAACTCTCTCAATAACCATCAAATCTCACCTAACCACTCAGATCGGGGTAGCCCAGTCAGATGCCATGAAAATGGAAAACAGAGAAAGCGAAGCATTACACGGAATGGAGAAGAATCTAAAGGTAAAGGAGAACGGAGTATACTACTTCATGAACCGTATTTGGGTCCCTAAACTCGGAGGATTTAGGGAGGTAGTCATGAATGAAGCTCACAAAACGCGATACTCCATCCATCCCGGTTCGGACAAGATGTATTTGGATATTAAACAACATTATTGGTGGCCTAACATGAAGACAGAAATTGCCACCTATGTCAACAAATGCCTTACTTGTGCCAAGGTAAAGGTGGAGTACCAGAAGCCCTCGGGGTTATTACAGCAACCGGTGTGTCCCGAGTGGAAATGGGAAGGGATTTCTATGGATT
Source organism: Lactuca saligna (assembly GCF_052625555.1). Lineage (NCBI taxonomy): Eukaryota > Viridiplantae > Streptophyta > Magnoliopsida > Asterales > Asteraceae > Lactuca > Lactuca saligna. Next base: position 98,695,375 of record NC_136421.1, read on the forward strand.
TTTTGACCAAACTACCCAAGACGTCAGATGGACTAGACACCATATAGGTAACAGTCGACCGATTGACGAAATCCGCTCATTTCCTGCCAATAAAAGAATCCTACAAGATGGAGAGACTGACACGATTATACATTCGAGAAATCGTGAGACTCCATGGAGTACCAGTGTCTATTATCTCGGATAGATATAGTAGATTCACTTCACGTTTTTGGCAATCACTTCAGAAAGAACTTGGAACCCATCTCGACATGAGCACCGCTTATCACCCACAAACGGACGGTCAAAGCGAACGAACCATCCAGACGCTCGAAGACATGCTTCGCGCATGTGTGATAGACTTTGGGAAGTCTTGGGATACCCACTTACCCTTAGTCGAATTCTTGTATAACAACAGTTACTATTCGAGCATTAAGGTCGCTCCTTTCGAAGCACTATATGGGCGTAAGTGTAGATCACCATTGTGTTGGGCTGAGGTGGGTGACACCCAGCTAGCAAAAACACTAGCATCGGACAAGGCACTAACGGGACCAGAGATCATTCGTGAAACCACAGAAAAGATAGTTCAAATCAGAGCTCGATTACAAGCATCGCGCGACCGACAGAAAAGCTACGCTGATAAACGACGAAAGCCCTTAGAGTTTCAGGTCGGGGATCGAGTGCTGTTAAAAGTTTCACCTTGGAAAGGAGTCATTCGTTTCGGAAAACGGGGAAAACTGAACCCACGATATATTGGACCTTTCGAGATCGTTGTCCGAATAGGTCGAGTGGCGTACAAACTGCAGCTACCCGCAGAGCTAAACAGTGTACACCCCGTGTTCCATGTCTCCAATCTAAAGAAGTGCCTATAAGATGAAACACTCGTCATTCCCCTTGACGAGATTGAAATCAACGAGAATCTCCTGTTCGTTGAAGAACCGGTTGAAATCATGGACAAGGAGGTGAAGCGTACTAAGCAAAGCCGCATCCCGATCATGAAAGTACAGTGGAACGCGAAGCGTGGGCCAGAATTCACGTGGGAACATGAAGACCAAATGAAGCAAAAGTACCCTCACCTATTCTAGCATTCTCAAATCTAGCTTTCAAAAGAATTTCGGGACGAAATTCCCTCTAACGGGGGGATGATGTCACAATTAGGAATTCTTGTGCCTTGTAACCAACACTTAAACCAAATTATGAAAAACATAAGAGCATGTATGATGCATACTCTATGACAATAGAACTTCAATCAAACACCCCATGCAAGCAATTCAAATAGTCATTAAGCAATTGGAAACCCTAGAAGTTCTTGTTTAAGTCCATTTTTGGACTAGGACTTCCTTATTGGGCCCAATGGACCAATAAGCTTCCAATTTGGCTATCTTGGGCTTAGAACTCTTAAATGGGCTCTAATTGGACCCACTTCCATTTAATTCAATATTTTTGGCCATATTGGGCCTAGAGGGTAATAGATTAATTATATGAACCATTTTGGACCATAATTAACCTAATCTAGCCTAATAGGTCATAAAAATCACATTTATATTTTTTTAGGGCCAAAAATCATCTAACCTAGCTATAATATGGACTTAAGGGCAAAAAGCCCAAAAACCTCCTCTCACCCTCCCCATTCTCGGCCCAAGCCCAAAAGAAGAGGAGAGTTGACTTTGTGAGTGCCACCTCACAATTGTTCAAGGGACTTCCATGCAAGGAGACTCAAACATCCATGCACTCACATACTTCCATGACTAGCTAACTCTTTCTCTCTCTCTCTCTCTCTCTCTCTCTCTTGCTGTCGGCCGAGTCCAAGCACACACACACATTTCACTCTCCTTTCTCTCAAGGAAACTCTCTCATATCTCATCCATATTTCGAGATCTAAGGAGGATTCAAGGGGATTTTTACACCAAAATCATCATCTAAGGTAATAAATCTCTTATATCCTTAAGCTAGCTACTTCATTTCATCCAACAATCACCTCTTAATTCATTCAAACTCATGATCTAGCACCTACGAAGCATCCAAGTTCGAAATCTTCCAAGGAAGGTTGCTAAGGCCGAATTTCTTCTCATTTTCTTCTAAAAACCGAAACCACACCCAAAGGTGAGCTTCATACCCCCTTTTTTTCGGTTTTTATAAGTTATTATGGGGGAGAATACAAGCAAATGTGTAAATCTATAAGTATATGTATGCCTTGTGTGATTTTTATGCTTATATGTATGATCTTATGTGATTGTGATGTTTATACTAGTCAAAAGAACTTAAAAATCGAGATCTACAATAAGAAGAGTGAAATAAGTATAACTTATACCATTTCACACTAATCAAGTCTAGAAAAATAACCTAGTTGGTTAATATGAACATTTTTGGACTTAAAACCCATTTTTGGTCTCAAAATGCCAAAAATACAAAACTAAGGGGCCCAAAATGACAAAATGTAAATTATGAAGGTTGAGATGAGTCTAAACAGTTTCTAATATGTATTTTCTGAATATCAACACTTTCGAAGGGTTAAAAATGTGAATTTTAAACATAATGGGCCAAAATAGGCTTTTCGGTCCAATGAAGCCCCAAATTGTGAGATTTTTGATTTGGAGGGGCTGAAACTGCAGATTTCTGTAAAACAGGGGATTACTTGTGTACTAGAACTATTTTAACGGCCAAAAATTCTTTTCAAATTAAAAAGGGACCAATGATGCAAAAAATTTCCATCTTGGGCCAAAATTGGAAAAGTCGCGAAAATGGAGGTTTCTACCGAGAAAATTTCATTTTTGAAGGACTCAAGCTGTTTATTAAGTAAATTTGCGCTTAAATTGTCTTTCCAATAAGTTCTGATACTAAGGTGTCAAGAAAAATAGTTTAAGGACTAAAATGAGAATTCTTTTATATACAAAGGGTTAGAAGTGTAAATTTTATCCAAGAAGGGGCTTAAAAAGATAAACTCTAATTCTTAAAACAACAAACCCCTTAAAATAAAAATATGAGTACTACGTCTACCGACGAAACGTAATAATAAGTACACTTTCAACACCAATATCGTTACCAAACGAATTGATTCGGTCTCGAATCAATAACGAATCAAAAATCAATAAACAATGGTACTTCAACACACACGCGGTAATTTACGAGAAGTCAATACACAATCTTTGGGCTCGAAAGTTTCAAATCATGCTTGTTGGGCCTAGCTAGCCCAATGACATGATCTTTAGGCCTGAAGGGAACGCGCTTACATGTTATTTGGCCTTATATGACCTAATTCCGTGTAAAAGGACTTTCAATAGCTTTATTGTGCTGTTGGGCTCCAAGGGTCCTTTGGTACTGCTAGCAACGTCGAGAAGTCAAATGTGAGTCGGGCCAAGTGCCTTTCGCATTCACGATAGCCTTGAACGACCTATGGAAATAACGGGGGCTTCGTACCCTCTTTTCTCCTCGGTTGTGGGGCTATGAGAAGTCAGGGTGGTTGGATTAAGTGAGTAGTACGAACGACGCCTAAGGGATCGTTTGTATTTGTTAGTTGTAAACTAGTCATTTTCATCAATGCGTGATTATAACGACTAACAACCCATAATTAATCCAATGTCACATGAAATTATCGAAACAACGTCGTATCGGAATAACACAAACTAAGCCACGTAATTTGATGTATTGGGAAAACATCGAGGTTTCCCTGGGGAATTCAACACTCTTAACTATGTGATGTATACAAATTAAGTTTAACAATTATTCACGTTTACAATAATCAACAAGCATACTTACGAATCTTCACACTTTATTTTTTATTTTTTTATATACAACACTTTTTTTTTAGAAAATATCGGATTTTCTGTGGTTTTCAAAACTGTACAAATCATTTCTTTTCAAACCTTACTTATGAACTCACTAACATTTCATATGTTGATGTTTTTCCAAAATACTTGTATTCTCAGGTAACAGGTAAATCGAAGAAAAATGTATCCAGTGATGTCATAATGTTTGTTTAATTAGCATTGAACGGTTTATGTTTTGGGAATGTAATGTTTTGAACGATGTACTGAATGTAAACAATATCGGTTGTAAAATTTCAATGCATGGTGACAAATGATGTTATGATTCATGTATACTCATTGTGATGGTATTAAATTGAGTCACAAGAGCCCTCGGACGTTTCCGCCGTCTGGTTCGGGGGTGTGACAGTGTGTAATAGTGTTTTATAGCTTTGGTTCAATGTTTAGCATTATCACGGCTATGGAAATTCAAACACACGAATTTTCCAAATGATGTTTTCTCATTAAAATAGCGAGTTGTTTAGTAATTACACAATGTAAACCCTAATATACAATGGCTAATTGAGTCGTCCGGTTTGACTTGTTGACTTTGTTTGACTTTGACTTGACTCGAAATTGACTATTGTCACAATTCATGTGTTTAATGTTGGGATTTATTGAGTGAATCAACGAGTTGTGAGTCCAAATCGTTGATTAGAATCGAGTTGACCACGTGGGATCAATGAATGGACTCGACGAGTCAGAGAGCCGACTCGCCGACTTGGTGCTGCGCAGAGAAACCCTAATTTTTTGGGGTCGAGGCCTATATAAGAGAACTTATGCACTCATTTCTGCCTCCCCAGCTTCCTAACATTCCTGTGTAAAACCGTAAACATGTGTAGTGAGCTATGAGAGTCTTATAAGCTAAACTTGGAGTAACCTAGTGCATCTCTTGAGGAGAAGAGGAGATTATTCAACAAGGAAGCAAGTTAATCGGTTGGATCTGGTGTATCTTCATGCAAGGGCTTCAGTGGGAGGTAAAAGCTTGCATCTTTCTCATTTATTTTCCTATTTCTCATTGCTATGAATATTAGGGCTTCTTCCACCTTTTGATGGGACTTCAAGCATATAGAGTTATCTTGGGGTTTAAACCTTAGATCTGGACCTTATGAGGTCCCTAGAGTCTCCAAACTTTATTCATCCACATGAGGGTTATTGTGCTTAACACTTATGAGAGCATGTTTTGGTATGTTGGAGAAAAATTACCATGCATGAACGTAAAGATCGAAGCTTTACGTGACAACTGAGTCTTGAGATACTAGATCTAGTGTTTGGAGTGGTAGATCTGCTTAGAATCGTCTGAATGAGGAATGGATTTAAATGGACTCGCCGAGTCGATGAGCCGACTTGACGAGTTGGTGAGGGTTTGTCTCGATGAGCTTAATCATGCGATAACTCGACGAGTTGGGGGTCAACTCGACGAGCTGAGTTGGACCTTCACGAGACTTCTGAGGAAACGAGTGGACTCGACGAGTCACATGGGTGCACTCGGCGAGTCAGGTCAAACATGGACTATTGACTCGAGTTTGACTTCTGTTGACTTTAGGGTTTGGTCAAACATGAGTAATGGAGACTATGGAGGGGTAAAATGGTCTGTTATCCACTTCAAGAGTTAGAGAGAGAAGGAATAGCCTTCGGTTATTAGAGTCGTGAAAAGAGATTTAATTAGAGATATTGTTCCTTTGTGTTAGGCGGAGGCTAGTTCGAGATTCGAGTGCGAGGTTATTTGCTCACTTGTTTGCGATGTGAGTCTTCTCACTATACATACCTAGAGTGGTAATATGAGTTGTGTGTGACCGGAGGGTCTTATGTGTTTATTTAAGTACTATGATATCCTGCATTGTGTGATTTATGCCATGTATTATTATGAGTTACAGAGTTAGGACCAGATGGTCCACAGAGTTAGGACTGGAGGGTCAATTAGAGTTGTAGGACTGGAGGGTCCCACTAAGACACATTGACCGGAGGGTCTTATAGAGTTATAGCCCCGAGTGGCTAATGAGTTGTATGTGGTATTTTGGGGAACTCACTAAGCTTCGTGCTTACCGTGTTATGTGTTATGTGTTTCAGATACTTCTCAGGATCACGGGAAGGCGCCGACTTGATTGTACACACATCCGAGATTGAGTTATGATTGAGAAGATCCTGGAATTTTGATATATACAGTTTTGATTATAAGATCTGATGATTTGATGTTGTGACATTTTGATATTTTTATTACTGTGATAAATATGTTTTTAAATTGAAAAATTTGGTTTGAAAATTTACGTCGTTATAATTTGTCTTAATACGAGTCAATTACCAGCATATCCCAGCTACCAAGAGCCAAACTAGGAACCACCCAACTCAATACCAACTAATCATCACTATATATATATATATATGTTTAGGTTCTATAGAAAACAAAAAACCCTAAATATATATATATATATATATATATATATATATATATATATATATATATATATATATATATATATATATATATATATATATATATATATATATATATATATATATATGTTTAGGTTCTATAGAAAACAAAAAACCCTAAAAATACAAAAAACAATACTTATAGATCACAACTTTTTTTTTTTGATTTTTTTTTGAAAAAGTCGCACCTTTTACTACAAATTCGTTGAATTTTTTTTTTGAAAAAAAAATCCAAAAAAAAGTTGATTTTTTTTTTCACCAAATTTTTAAATAAATATGTGAATTTTTCATATATAAAATCAAAAAAAAGTTTTGTAATCTCTAAATATTTTTTTAAGCATTTTTATGATTTTTAGAGTTTTTTTAGTTTTCCATATAACCCTTCTCTCTCTCTCTCTCTATATATATATATATATATATATATATATATATATATATATATATATATACACACACACACACACACACACATACACACACACACACACCCTCCATCCCAAATTTATAATCAATATTTCCTTTTTGGTTTGTCCCAAAATGATAGTCTACTTCTAAAAATAAATAACATTTTTAGCAAAATATCCTCTCATTATTACTTAACCAACTAAGCATTTAATGAAACATTAGATGCAAAGTAAGGACAAAACTATCATTTTATTGTATAAAATTAGTAGTGATTAATCTTTCCTTAATCTGTGTGTTTTTTTGTCTGTGGACAATAATTTTGGGATAGAGGGAGTATAATGCTACAATCTAAACGTGCCTTCAAAGGATTTGGACTTATAAAAATTTGGAATTCGAAGGATTTGATCTATGTCGTGTGTATGGTTGATAATTTGAGTGTATTTGTTAAATGTCAAATTTGTCCTTTTAAAAAAAATTTATTTTGTTCTTTCATAAGATTACTTCCATTCACAACGAAAACCAACCCAACAATCAATTAAAAAATTGATTTATCAGTGGGGACGATGAACGACTCTTCGTAAAGAATAGAGATTCTCAAGGGCAATTTGGGAAAAAAAGTATATATATATATATATATATATATATATATATATATATATATATATATATATATATATATAGGGTGAGGTTCAATAGAGAACTATAATTAACCAAGGAACAAAGGAACCAATCGTGAGCATCGGAAATCATAACGATCAACGGCTAAAAAAATAGATGTACACTTTTACATTGGACGCACACATACCAGATTATACCAAAAAATCTACCATTTACAAAAAAAAACCCACCACTTTTTTTCGTTTAAAATTTTTTTTAGGCCATGTTTTTTATCAAAGAAAAAAAAACCGAATATACCGTTGTTCACAATTTTTCGTCCTCTTTCCATAGAGATCCATGATGATATATAAAAAACGAATCTTTTTTTTTTTTCGAAAAAAAACCCACTTCATTTTCTTTAATGAAAAAAGTTAAGATCTATTTTTTATAGAAAAAAATTAATAAATATATTAAAATTCATATTTTTTTTGTACTTTTTAAATATAGATTTATATTCATATTAAAGAAAAACAATATTTCAGTTCAGATTCACATTGTGAACTTGTTTAAATTCATATTGTAAACCTATTCAGATTCACATTGTGAACCTCCTCAAATTCACAGTGTGTATAATAATAAATCAGATTCACAGTGTGAATCTGAACTGATTGAAGCTTTTTCACATTGTGAATGTTAAAATTTGAAATTTTTACAGTTTAGATTCACAATGTGAATCTACACTGATCGAGGTTTTTTTTTTTTTTTTTTTTTTTTTTTTTTTTTTTTTTGTGAACCTTCTCAGATTGGCAGTATACATAATAGTAATTCAGATTCAAAATATGAATTTGAACTGTTCGAGATTTTTCATATTGTAAATGTTAAAAATTGAAATATTTACAGTTTAGATTTACAGTGTGAATCTACTCTGTTCGAATTTTTTATTTTTTTATTTATTTTTATTTATTTTTTAAATCGGTGTTGATGTTTATTAATAGAGTACAAAAAATTAATATTTTTGGTATAATTAGTTTTTTCTTTTTCTTTTTTTTTTGAAAATAAAAAAAAGCTTAAATATTGAAAAAAAAAGAAAATTAAGTGAGTTTTTTTCGAAAAAAAAGTTTGTTTTTTATATATCATCATGGATTTTTATGGAAAGAGGACGAAAAATCGTGAACAACGGTATATTTGGATTTTTTTTTTGATAAAAAACTTGGCCTAAAAACAATTTAAATGAAAAAAAGGAAATGTGTCTTGTTATAATCCAATACATGTGCGTCAATTATAAAAATTTACAACTCTTCCTTTTACTATTGATTGCTTTAAATTCCGACGCTTTGGATTGGTTCCTTGAATAATAATGGTTTTCTATTGAACTTTTTCATATATATATATATATATATATATATATATATATATATATATATATATATATATATATATATATATATATATATATATATATATATATATATATATATATATTGGAATGAGTTCTATGGAAAACAAATAACAAGAGCAACATCTACCGAAACCAATAATCAAATGACACGTGTCTATTTCTTTGTTCACAAGTAATGTATTGTGGAAGTTATTGTGGAAATGATGTGTTGTCATGTTTTCATTGGTTCAAATATGTGTTGTCCTAATCATTCATTTTCCATATAACTCTTCCTTTTATATATATATATATATATATATATATATATATATATATATATATATATATATATATATATATATATATATATATATATATATATATATATATATATATATATATATTAGTTTTAGTGCCTAGCATAACATGACGAATTGGATTTTTAAATCTTTGGCTTAGGGAAGGTTTTTACAGTCCAGCCAACAAAGGTTTTTATAACGATCCCCGAATTAAAAAAATAAAACAAAAAAAAAAATTCTACTTTTTTTATAACAAAAAAATGGATTAGCCGTTAAAAAAAATAAAAAATAAAAAATAAAAAAAGTAACAACATAATGTATTTGTTAGTATTTGAATTCCAAATCCCTCACAATCCTTGTAAATCATTCAAACCAAACAGCCCTTAACAAAATTTGAAATCCAAAACCTTTCAAAAGATTGATAAGCAGAAATATTTACATAGATAACCCGTAATAAATTATTTATAGGGAAAAGTAACGTTTGAGCTTGCTAGAGTGGTTGAAACTTATGTGTGAACACGAGACCAAAAGAGTTTGATCCGTGGTTCTTCAGAAAAGATTATCCAAGAGAAACAATTATTTATATTGAAAGCCATATCTATATATTGAAACTTGAGGAAGGTAATTATTTATTGAAAGTCATATCTATATAGGCATGCCCCTTGCGTATTCAATAAAAAGAAGTAATATGCATCATGCATGCTAAAAGGGCTGGATTTGGTAATTCTTCATGCAATATATAAATAGACTACATAAGTATATAAAGGGCTGGATTACGGGGAGATGTGACTTAGGAGATCTCATTTGTTTATTTTACAACAATTCAGCATCTCATCTATTTAATAAATTAATTAGGAGCTCTTTGCCAACTATTAATTTGGAGTTCTTTCAAGTTTTGTTCCATCATCAAAAGAATGTCAGGCATAAAAGAATTTGAACACCTTAGGATTCAACTTGGAGCAATAGAATCAGCCAGCAACAACTTTGGTGAAAGCAACTGCATCGGAAGAGGTGGATTTGGGAAGGTTTACAAAGGAGAACTCATGATCCAATCTAAGGGGCTGACCATGGTTGCCATAAAACGCTTAGATCGTGCATTTGGTCAAGGAGACCGAGAATTTTGGAAGGAGATCATGACGCTTTCCCTTTACAGACATGAAAATATTATTGCTCTTTTAGGTTTTTGTGATGAGAAGGGTGAGAAGATCATAGTATATGAGTATGCCTCTAACGGAAGTCTTGACTTGTACCTAAGTAGCACTTATCTCACATGGATTCAACGCCTCAAGATATGTATTGGAGCGGCTCGTGGATTAGAGTACCTTCATAATCCAAAGGGTACACAACATAGAATCTTACATCGTGATATAAAGAGCTCCAACATCTTGTTGGATGAAAACTGGAAAGCCAAGATTTCAGATTTCGGTTTGTCCAAAGTAGGTCCTGCAAACCAACAATATACATTTCTTGTGTCACAAGCAGTGGGTACTGCAGGCTATTGTGACCCTCTATATCTAGAGATGGGGTATTTGACAAAAGAATCTGATGTTTACTCATTTGGCGTGGTACTGTTTGAAGTTTTGTGTGGGAGGTTGTGCATCAATAACTACAATGATGTGTGTCAATACCTTGTAGGGATGGCACGACAACGCTTCAAACAAAATAAACTAAATGAAATTATTTTTGATCACATAAAGGAACAAATAAATCCAGATTCCTTGAAGGTGTTTGCAACAATAGCATATAAATGTCTAAAAAGAGATCCTGAAGAACGACCAACAATGACTCAGATTGTAGAAGAACTCGAAATTGCTATTGAATCCCAAGTATGGCTTCTTATACTTTCTCATTAAATTCAGAAGTTAACAATTGCTATTGATTATCTAATCTTGCTCGATTAAAATTCTTGGCGAATGCGACTCATCATAGAAAATGCACACTAAATTTACTGACATATAAATTATATATAATATATATTATAGTTGGCAGCACATTTCAATTTTGGAAAGTTGCTACACGGGTGTAAGCATTATCGCAGACGATGTAAAATCCGTGCTTCTTGCTGCAACCAGGTTTTTTGTTGCCACCATTGTCACAACAAATATACCAGTGAATTGAATGACCCCAAGGAAAGGCACAAAATGGTGTTGAAAGATGTAAAGCAAGTTGTTTGTATCATTTGTAAAGTGGAACAACCAGTTGATCAGATTTGTTGCAATTGTGGAGTGAAGATGGGGGAATACTTTTGTGGGATTTGCAAGTTGTTTGATGATGACACATCAAAACAACAGTTTCATTGTTTTGATTGTGGGATATGCAGACTAGATGGTCGTGAAAACTACTATCATTGCCAGAAGTGTGGAGGTTGCTATCTGGTAGAGATGCGTGGTTTTCACACTTGTTTGGAGAACGCTGCAAAAAATGACTGCCCTGTATGCCAGGAGTATCTCTTTGATACCATTAGAAAAATGACACTTTTGTATTGTGGACATACGATACATGTGGATTGCTACTCGGAGATGTTGAAAAAAAATCAAACATATTGTCCTATCTGCTCAAGGTCATCGCAAGAACCTATCCATGATTAATTTGTATATGTTTGTGAGATATAATTCTTTAATGTGGAATTATCAACGGATGGAATATTCAACCTCTTCTCTTGATAACTGATGAATACTGTCTCTCTATATTTCATGTTCTTCGAATGTAAGATACAAATTAACCTATAGTAGCAATTCACATGCCATCATCAATTACTAACATAATACAAAATTATTATTTATCGACATGAACAACAATTATACAAAATTATCATGAGTAACAATTGTAGGACTTTGAATAAGGGGGAGCTTACAGAAAGATTAATAGTTATACATATATGATGGAACATACATGTAACCAGGGGCAGAACAATGCAGTTGCAATGTGGGGGCCGAAATCGAAACTTTAAAACAAACCATATCGACAAGTTGTATTCAATTCATGGTTATATCATATAAAAAAAATAAACAAACAAAATAATATGAAATATAATATCGCTTACTAAATTGGAACCCGTTGACTTTAAAGTATAGCACAATTGTCTTTAAAGTAAGCTCTCTTTCCATATACAAAACTAATGAGTCATTCAAAAACTTACATGTTTTTCTATCAAGAAATCTAACAATTATGGATTGATTTTTTTGTTCAATTTGATTCAAACTATATAACATAATTAGCTAAAATAAATAAATACAATAATAATTACAATTTCACTATGACAAACAACTAACTACTTCACCAAAATTTGTTTTATAAAATTTCAGTTTTTACAATTAGCAAATAATACTACTAACTAAAACTTAATAAATATAAAAAAAACACCATTAACCCATGTATAGTATTATTGTTTTTGTACTTATGTATTATATATATATGTAGACATAAAACATGTTCAACATATTCGTACTCCTTTACTTATCAACATTGTTTTGAAAATCGGACTGGAACGGCTAGTTCAACCGGGAACCGATCAGGAATCCAGTGTAACACTTGATTTTTAAGTAAATATCATAAATTCTAAAGTGTTAGTTTATTTTTCATGTTGGTCTATGACGTTGGACGTAATCATGGTACGTTGGGCGTACCTTGGCGAACCTTAGACACGGGGTTTTCCCCCTAGTACGTTGGGCATACTCAAGCCAGAGGCAAACCCTAAATTTTAGGGTTTGGACCCTATTTAAGTATTTTATAACCCCAAGGCCTCTTTTATGATCAACCTCTTTCATCTTAAAACAACTTCCAAGAAACCCTAATCCATCTTTTAGGAATATTGAGCCTTGTGTGTGTTTTGGTGAGTGTTTAGTGCTCCTTGAAGGAAAGAAGAACCCTCGGAGAAGCTCTTGTTGATTTTGAAGCTTGTGGATCCATAATCTATTCACCTTCATCATCTTCTATAAGGTATAAAGTCTCAACCTTGGTGATTCTTTTTTAGATCTAAGCTAGTTAGGGTTTTTGGCATATTTTGGTCCTTTGATTTGGTTCCTGTGAGCATAAGTTACCCCATAAGTTTAGAATAGTAGATCTTGATGTTTTTGAGGTCCCTTGTTCATAAAAATGACATCTTGATGGATTTAGCTCAACCATGTGAAAGTAAGTGTTCAAAATATGAAGTTAGAGTGTTAGAAATGGGTGTTGGGCCTTATTGGGCCATGCAAAGGAATCAAGTTGATGACTTTATCATTTAAGACATTTCCCCTAAGCAAGATCTGTGCTTTAGATGTTTGGACTTAAGCTATTAAGCGCTTAACATAATATTTGGCTATCAGGGGAGTACGATGGGTGTACGTATGTGTACGCTCAACATAATGCATTTATCCCCTGTTTTCTTGTTGTTAAGGGTTCTACAGGGGACATACTGGTGGTATGCATAGAGTACTCACCAAAAGATTTTTTAGGCTATTTCTTGGGTCTTAGGTCTTTTGGGCTTAAGGTTGGAAGGGTAAAAGGGTATTTTAACCCTTTGTGTGAGGGTTTGTGATTAGAATTTTAGTTGAGGCCATTATCATGATTATTTATTAGAGTTAGGTTGGATGTGTCAAGTTGAGGAGTCATCGTAGAAGCAGCTTGTGTGTGATTGTTCATCATTTGATTGAGGTGAGTCTCTTCATAGTGTTTTGGCGAGTCGAAGGCACCAATGTCGGCCCATTGATTATTTTTATTAGAATTTTAGCTATTTGTGTGACTTTTGCATGTATTGTATGTGATTTCATGTATACCAGGAGGGGCTCGATGCTAGGTGGGGTCTGATGAGTGTGTTGGGCGGAGCTCATCGCACGTTACTGATGGTTCTGTACTTGGAGGGACCCAATGTCAGGCGAGGTCTAAATGATATCGGGTGAGGCCCATTGTATGTATGGTATGTGGTATTTTGGGCAGAACTTACTAATCTCTGTGCTTATAGATTAAGTTTTGTTTAAGGTTCTTCCGATTCGAAGGGCAAGCGCCCGACTTGATCGCAGCGCATCCACCCATTTTTTTGCACTTTTATGATTTTGAGATTGTACTCTGATAGCTATTTTACTTTGACATACTTTTTTATGGCTTGATGTGACAACCCAAAATTTTTTATCCTGTTCAGTCAAACACTTCATTGAAAGTCAAACTCATTCCTGCTATCATTTAATACAATTTAGAGTCTGTTTGAGCGTTTGGAGCCTAATACACTTAAGGAATAAGTGTTAGAAAGTACCTACTAGAACCACAGTGTAGCAAATCAGACTACAACCCACTCAAAATGAGTTCACGGCCAGAAGACCATGATTTTATGGCCGTAAACTCATGTGGCCATAAACTCAACTATATATAGATGATACTTGGCCATTTTTCTCATTCTTTCATTTCTTGGCTGACTTTCCTTCAAATTCTCTCAAGTATCATCCCGATCTTCACCTTAGATCTTCAAAACTAGTAAGTATTCTTCCGTGACTAGTTGATACATCTCTTAATATAGTATCCTTACATGATTTCATCCAAAAAAATCATGTTTTCATACATCATCAAGTTTCACCAAGAACACACACTAGTGTTCTTGGCGAAAACCGACCAGTTCAAGCTCCTATATTGTAAACACTCTTGTTCTAACTTATTATACACTAGATTAAACATGTTTAGGCCTTAGAAACATCAAGATTTTAGGATTGGATGAGAGTTTACGGCCAAGGATCTCCAAAGGCCGTAAACTCCCTTTTATGGTACAAAATTTCCCTAATTTCCTTCCTTATGCTTAGAACTTGGATTAGAACCCTCCACCAATGAACTAGGGACATTAAACTTCGAGTTGGTGCATCATACCATGAGTTTACGGCTATAAACTCATGGAGAAATGGTCCCCAGGCTGTAAACTCATGTTAAGGTCAATTCTTGGACCTTAAACTCACATAGCCTCTTGTTTAACCTTGGAACACTTAACCACTTGAGACTCCATACCTTTAAGCCTCTAAATATGACCCTTTAGCGATTTTACGGCTAGGAGTAAACTCCCCTGGTCCATAAACTCCATTGAGTGTGGTCCTTGGGCCATAAACTCAATAGTAATGCCTTACACTCCTTTGTTGCAACCCAATGGCCTCCTAACGCTTAGACCAAAGTGTTTTCTATGCATTAGGATGTTTATACTTGTCTAATTAGTGTTACAATCACTAATTGTATACATATATATGTCTTTATATGTTATTAGGATCATTGTGTGTGTTGAAGTCTTCACTTGACACCTAGCACTTGTCCGACATTTCCATACGATCCACTCACTACAGGTGAGTTCGTACCCCTTAATTAACCTTTTAAATGTTTTTAAATGCTTTTATGGGGGGGGGGGGGATACAATTTGAATCATACTAGTTGTTATATCAATCGCATGTGATTAATAACTAGCATACAAATGGATTTACTACACTTTTAGCTATTTTACTCAGTATATACTTCCAAATGACTTCTCAAAATGTTTTTACATGTTAAACTCTTTATTAAAATGTCTTACATATTGTATCTTTCCTTTCAAACTCTGTTACAATTGTGTTTAAAACAAAGGATTTATTATACTTTAAACTGTTCTTATCAAATAAACTGCTTTCAAATCATTTTATAAACTGGCATTAAGCCATCAATTCTTATTTATTAAACTTTTCAAAGGTTTTACAAAACTTCTTTTCTACTTTTATTTTGTCAATTGCACGCCTATATATGTATAGTTATATAAGTAATGTTTAAAGGACTTAGGACTGCTAGCTCGCTTTAATTCATTTTCCTTGTTTGGATGTGGCCTTAGGGTATCGGTTACTTGTCCGAATGTCATCTAAATATTAGTTATATATTATGTATACATATATAGAAATAAACGTTCTATTAGTCAATTCAGTACCTTTGGGTAGCAAAGGCATACTTTCGATTATACTCGTACATTACTAGTAACTATAATAGGTATAGTTAGGAGATACTACTTACTATTCCTAGTACAAGGAATCATACAAGAGTCAGTTCATTCATGAGTCTATATGAATATATTACATACTATATGAAGAGATACTATTACATACTATATGGAGAGATACTATTACATACTATATGAAGAGATACTTCTACATACTATATGGGACTAACCATTCTACACCCGGCTGTTAGCTACAGTGGGAAAATGCACATTGACGGATGTCTACGGTTATACTATTCGGCGAGTTATTATGCCGTGTTTATCCTAGGAAAATGGATACTATTTCTTATTTACCTTTATTTTGTGACATGTTCACATAAACGATGAGGTAGAATATATTTTATGACACATTCACATAAACAATTTCAATGATTATATAATTTTCCCTTTTACTTTTATCTTGTGACACATTCACATAAACGATGAGGTAGACTATATTTTGATAATAATAGTTGTACATGGGGAAAAACTTTCATTCATACGGAGAAGCAAACCTCCAACACTATCGGGTCTTGGTAGAAGACTACATTTTATACTAGTAGGAAATATGGGATTTTCTAGGGTTTTCATACTTATACGAACTTTTCATCAAACATTTACAAGTATTTTCTTTACAGTTTTACAAATCAAAGACACTAAAATACTTATGAATTCACCAGCTTTATGCTGATACTGACTTTCAAAATAACTTGTTTTCTCAGGTCGCCAATAGACAGGTACGATGACCAGGTTTTGTGATGACGGAGTAGTCAAAACTCGTCTTTTATTTTGATTATTCATTATGTTGTTATATTCTATGAAACAACACACTTGTGTTTAAAATTATACTATTAATGCAATGGACGATGTTGTTGCTTGTTTACTACTTTGCATTGTGGTGATACTTTACATGACGTCCTCCGCCCCAGAACGTTTCCGCCGTTCTTGGTTTTGGGATGTTACAAGTTGGTATCAAAGCCTTGGTTTGAGGCATTTAGACACACTCTCATGTATGTCTGAACACAAACTGAGGATTTGGTAAGTTTATCATAAACAAATGATTTTCTAAAAGGATTACTACTAGAAAGAAGGGGTGTGATGCATGAAATCGGTATGTGATTATGTGAATAGCATGCTAGATTAGGGCTAAGGATCTGCTCAGGATTTATATGATAGGAGAGATGCCTTGTATGTTTTACTGTATGAGTCGCGAGAGTTGCATGCTAGTTTAGATTATTGATGATATGATAGGATGGCATGTTAGGCAGTGCCATGGTTGGAACTCAATGCTTGAATGCTGCTTGCTTTGTGCTATTAGGAACCACTGCTAGTGCTGGCTAACTATCAAGTGGATATGCTAGGTTACATGCTGCACAAATTAGATAATTTTAAAATGTTAGGTTTAACTCTATTGCAAAGCTCTTTTTTGATTCCCACCGTTGTAGTGTGAGACCTTGTTGAAAGGACCTTAGATCAATCGATTTATCAAACAATAATAAGAACAGAACAATGAAGTATCACAAAGAGATTTCACTAAGAATGATAATCTCACAAAGAGATTATTGTTCGCACAAAGCGGCTATTAGGGTTTGTGAAAGACAACCTCTTCACAAACCCGTACAAAAGACTATATAGAACTATTATAGGCAATCCCTACAAATCAGGGATGTTCCAGCTAACTAATATATGATAACTATGGAAACAAGATAAATACTAAATCTGTTACATCAAAAACAATATATATACTGAACAACTTGTATGATGACAATGATGCTGATGCTGACGCTAGATTACATGTTGATGCTGAGGGATCAGTTTCAAACATCATCATATTATAAGGTTCGACCTTACAATCTCCCCCAATATGATGATGTTCAAAACAACAGCTATACTATAACACCTCTGGACAAAAATTCTTCATACTCAGCTTCAGCTTCTATTTTCACAGGCCAGTAAAGACTATCCAACAGCTCCTGTCTTCTATTCAGTAACTCCATAGCAATCAGTATGTGAAACTCTCCAGATAGATCTTGATGACTCATGCACATTTGTCTTAAGCCAACAAGATGTGCTGTTGGAGCTCTTGGAATTTCTATGGTGCGCTGAAAACACATTCTTCTGTTTTTATCAAGATAAAACATTCCATGTTCAGGAACAGAGATGAACTTATGTTGAACCGGCTCAACACTGATAGGAAGAGAGTTGTTTATTCCTTCAGCACCAAAATTTAGAACCAACACATCTTCACTATCAACTTGAAATCTGGTCCTTCTAATTCTTGGAACTGAAGAGCTTTGGCCTTGCTGCTGAGAACGCTGCGTAGGAACAAGATCCAGACGTTGAACTTTCTTGATCAGTAAATGGAGAGCACAGGTCAGTTCTGAAGAGAGAGCCGAAGTTTGCTTGGATGCTAATTCGAGCAATTCCATCCATTCAGAATATCCATATCTGATAAGCTCATCCCTCTTGACAACTTCAGTGTATGGATGTTGAGAACCTTGATGAGTGATCAACAAAGTAAGAATTTTCTCGTTACGAGGTTTAGAAGCTTTAACTTTGATGATCTTATCACTGATCACTTGTCGTTTAAGAACATCTTGAAACCTCTTGCAATCAATCCTGTCGAGAACATTTTCAGTCCTTGACATGCTGCTACTGGGAGGAGGCTGGGAAGATTTGGATTTGGACTGTTATTCTAAGAACCTTTGCATCTGAGCTTCAAAGGATCCTTTGGCCTGAAGTTTATGCTGAATGAGAGATTCATTAGATTGAGCAATATTCTTTAGAAGCCGAGCTTGATTGACTTCATCAAGAATTTGCTTAACTTGATTAGGAGACATGTTCCATTCAGCTGCCAAGTTGGATATGCTGACGATGGACTTAGGTTTCTTGCTAGGCAGAGAAGTATCAGTGTGTGAAATAGCCAATTCAGTATCTGCTACCTTGCGCTTGCGAGATAGAGGTTGAATATCCTCACTAGCAACATCTGAATATTCTCTTGAACTAGCACAATGGGATCAATGAATTTCATATCTAGCATTTGACATTCATCATCATGTTCATCTTCATTATCATCTGAGGATTCTCCTTGAACTGGAATAGTGGGATCAATGAAGTTCATGTCCAACATCTGACACTCATCATCATGTTCATCATCATGCTCTCTATCTTCAACAAGCTTTTTAGTATCTACTGGTCTATCAGACTCGTTAACAGCTGGTCTATCAGACTCGTCCACAGGCTGAGGTGGCTCAGTCTGGTTTAAAAAGTTATCCTCAGATCCGAGCTCAACAGATTCAGTTTCTCCCTCTTTTTGATCATCATCAGTTTCTCCCCCTTTTTGATCATCATCATGTTGTAGGCCAGGGGAAGGAGTTAACAAGAGAACTCCCTTCAACTGATGGACATCGACCTCAATTCGTTGAAGACGCTGAATCATGTCCCGAGTCAGTGTCAGAAGCTCATTAAATGCTGAGGCCGGTATATGAAGGAATTGAGTACCTGGAACTTCTTGTGAGCGATGTGGCTCCCCCAGAGAAGGTTGCTCCCCCCTGCGATGGGTGCTCCCCATGGGATGGTTGCTCCCCCTGAGATGGTTGCTCCCCCTGAGATGGTTGCTCCCCTTGAGCTGAGTGAACTCTCTCAGTGACAGAGAGAGTATGATGAGAAAGTTGAGGGGAGAGATGACCACCGTCCTGTGTTTCAGCTTGTTGATCAGCATGATCTTCATTGTTACCATCAGCTCCTTCATCAATATCAACGGTTAGTGAAGGAACAGTATATGGATTTGCGATCCATTCTCTCATTCGATCAGAGATGCCGATGTTAGTTTCCATTGGATCATCCTGATACATTCGCACTGACATGCGTGGGCATTGGATGGGGTTTCCAGAGTGGGAGTAGTAAGCTTCAGCGAAAAATTTATCTAGCACAAGAGCAATCCAGCGTGGAAAGGGGACATGATCAGCGCGTACATTTGCACGAAGAAGTTGGACAAGCTGATCAAAGAAGAAAGCCCCATAATCAAGACGCTTGTTGAGAAGAAGGGAACATACAACTTGTTGCTCATAAGTGCTTAGTTGATCACCACTGCGAGATTTGTGACCCACACATTTGCACAGAGTCCCGGTGAAGAACTTCCATCCTGGAGTCATAGATTGACGCAGAATGAGAGCTGATCGAGCACCAGCCTTTGAGTGATCATATCCCAGTTAATCAAATAGGTGTCGACAACGTTCAATAGTTGGAAGCTCAGAGAATGGTTCAAAGATTGGTAACCTGAGCGCAGCACTGAGGAGGTCAGCGGTGATAAAAACTGAGTGTCTGCCACGGCCAATAGTCCCGGAGATGACGTTGTTTTCATCATTAATTGTTGCAGTGTAGTAGAACTCACATACTTGTTCGGGAAAGAACTCTGATGGAACGTCACTGATTGCGTATTGAAACCGGCAGGAGACTAAGAAATTGACAAAATATCAAGTGCAAGACCTCGATGAACATCTAGTATATCAGGGTTGAAAACGATGTTTGTGGCTTTGATGTATATGGGAAGAGGAGGAGAGTTTGGAGCTTGGACGACTCTTCTTGAAGTGGAGGAGAAGGTGAATAGTGATGCCGCCATTGAAGAAGTTTAGGATTCTAGGGTTTTTTTTTTTGTTTTTTTTTGTTTTAAGAGAGAGAGAAGTTTGGAGGAAGGTGAAAAGGTTTGGGGAAGAGGTGAAGAGGTTTAAATAGGGGATGAAATGGTTAAAAAAAAGTTAATGATTATCTTTATCGAAAATAACTGCGGATCTTGACAGACTGTCAAATCAAAAAAATAGCCGTTGGGTAAATAGAG
This sequence comes from Lactuca saligna, assembly GCF_052625555.1. Taxonomy (NCBI): domain Eukaryota; kingdom Viridiplantae; phylum Streptophyta; class Magnoliopsida; order Asterales; family Asteraceae; genus Lactuca; species Lactuca saligna. The sequence goes on from NC_136421.1 coordinate 98,716,049, forward strand.
CCGTTGTACTGAAGAGGAAACGACAATCAGTGACTGCGGAAGCGCTGAGATTATTATCACGGAAAGTTACATGCTGAAAGATAGTGTGTTGTCAATTCAAGGTACAACTTGCTTGTTTAGGATTAGCAAGGTGATTGGTGCGTGTGATAGATACTAGTTTAATTATCTAACCATCGACACAGAGTGTTGAGTCTTTATCAGTGAGTGGTATTTCTTACTGAATCATTAGACATTGAATGAGAAGAAGGTGAAGAGAGGATTGTTGCGTGTGATAGACCTTGGTGTTTTGGTCTAACCATCGGCAAAGACTGTTAGATTCTCATCGGCATGTGTTTTGTCATGCTGAATCACAGAATCAGTGTAAGAGTGGTAAGAGGGGATAGTTGCGTGTGATAGAACTTGGTGTTTTGTCTATCCATCGGAAAAGATTTTTAGATTCTCATCAGTATGTGTTTTGTCACACCGAATCACAGAATCAGTGTAAGATTGGTAAGAGGGTATAGTTGCGTGTGATAGAGCTTGGTGTTTTGTCTAACCAATTGAAAGGACCTTAGATCAATCGATTTATCAAACAATGACTAATAATAAGAACAGAACAATGAAGTATCACAAAGAGCTTTCACTAAGAATGATAATCTCACAAAGAGATTATTGTTCGCACAAAGCGACTATTAGGGTTTGTGAAAGACAACCTCTTCACAAACCCGTACAAAAGACTATATAGAACTATTATAGACAATCCCTACAAATCAGGGATGTTCCAGCTAACTAATATATGATAACTATGGAAACAAGATAAATACTAAATCTGTTACATCAAAAAAAATATATATACTGAACAACTTGTATGCTGACGCTGATGCTGATGCTGGCGCTGGATTACATGCTGATGCTGAGGGATCAATTTCAAACATCATCATATTATAAGGTTCGACCTTACACTTGTAATCTATGAATTAGCTAGCATCTGTGGTATGTAATTATATTCATAAGATAGTTAGCAGGTGTTAGTGAGGGTTTCTTCTGCAGCTGATGGTGGAGAGTTGCAGGAAGAGAATCCTAGGAGGATCTAAGAAGCATGTTAGCATTAGTAGGTGTGTTGTTAAGGAGTCACTTAGGGAATCAAGATGAGTCTTATGGAAAGTACAGATAGGTGTGGAAGGCAATATTGAGCTTGTACTACTGGAAGCATAGGATCTGTTAAGGAGTCACAAGGATACTAAGACACCCGCTTGGTGTGAGATTCTTCGATTGTTTTTTTGATGGTTTATATGGTTTATTTTCAGTATGCTGGTCACTAGAGGTGGTTCAGATGCTTGTGAGGGATCGGGCTCTGGAGCCGGACCCTTGGATGCTCAGATGCGGGAGTTCATTTCTTCTAAGATTACCCACGTAATTTTGGAGTAGACTCCTATGATATTTGGTATGATCATGGAGGGTATCATGGGCATTTTGGATGATGTTTTGGGTGCATTTCGCACTGAGGTGGTAGCTATGGTGGGTGCATGCTCTCTTATGTTCCGAGAGATTCATGCCAGTAGGGATCGTAAGTTCTTCAGAATAAAGGACCCAATTGCTAGCAGACAGTGTTTGGTTGACATCGGGAACGCCTTCTGGACTAGCTTCTGTCTCGAGGGGTCGAATGTCAGATTTGCATCTTGTCTTCTGAAGGATAAAGCTCAAGATTGGTGGGAGAAGGTGGACTATGCTTTAAGAGGAAAGACAGTAGAGACGATTTCTTGGAATGATATTGTTGAGAGATTTAGGGTTGACTTTGCACCCATGATTAAGGTTCAACGGCTGGCAAGAGAGTCTTAGGACCTTCTCCAAACTACCGAGACCGTAGTGGATATTACTGCCATGTTTAGTAAGAGGGTTGTCTTAGTTCCGCAGTATGAGGTAGATGAGGAGATAAAGAATGCTGATATGTTGAAGCATGAGATTCAAGATTTTGTAAGTATGTGTAGCTGCAAGATATTGGAGGACATGATTGCTTGGGCTTGTGAGCGGGAGAGTGATCTAAAGACTATGAGGAAGAGGAAGTCGGTTCAGGCGCATGTATCAGAGTGCTCGAGGAAGAAGCCCAAGCTTATGTATTCAAGATTGAGGGTCCAGAAAATCCTAGTTAGATGCGGCTGGTGTGGTCGGACCCATAAGGGATTCAAGTGTGGCAAGACTGGTCACTTCAATAGGGATTGTATGTAATACTTGATTCCAGGTATGAAATTAATTCTAAATTAGTTCATGATTCTCTTTGGCCACAGCGTGGTGAAGCCTCACCACGACATGACGATAGGCCTTTGGGTCGTGAACCTTATTGGACCAACATGGCGTGTTGGTGTTGTTCCACAGCGTATTTTCAGCTGGTGGAGAAAACCCTAAATTTTAGGTTGTTGCACCTTATATGATCTCCTTTAGTCCCCAGGGGCTCATCTCTTTACTAGCCTTTATTCCCCCAAATCTTCCTTTGCAACGATAATCATCTTTCCATCCCATTTTGAGGTAGTTTAGTGTTTTTGAAGCTAAAGAAGGAAGAAGATGGAGGTAGGAAGCAAAGATACAACAAGCAAGCCATCATTCTTCAGTTTGGCACTCTTATGGACATTTGTAAGTGTCCAAGACTCGATTTTGATCATTCCAAGTTGCTAGATATTGAGTTTGGTCCCTTTAGTTTCTTATTCTTGAATACTGGAATGGTTAGATCTCCTAAAGTTTTCAACCGTATGGATCTGCAAGTCAAGGTGGTCTAATAATGTCTTGGATCTGGTCTACAATCAAGTTTTGGAGCCATGCATAAAGATTAGGTCATAAATCCTCATTTTGTCCTAATATGGGTTCAAGACATGCATTGGACATATATGTATGAAAGGCACCCACCTTTCAGATGGTTTGGGTGTTACAATCACTTCTGGAAAGGTGGGACCTCAGACTTTAAGGATTAAGTGCTTATTGGTTAAGACCTTGCTTTATCAAGCCTTATTGTTTGGGTTTTGGACCCTTTTTGGTAGTCCCTATGTATAAAGTTGGAAACTTTACCCTTCCAAAATATCATTTTTGTCTAGATATGAGCTTTGGAGCTCATGGAGTCTAAGAAGGCAGCTTCATTTGTTAAGTTGTTGGAACTCAGGCAAAAACGGTGTGTTTGCAATTCAACACGACTTGTTTGTCGGAGTTCGACCGTTGTAGTGTGAGACCTCTCATTCTAAGAATTATCTGGTTTTAGAAATATGTAATTGTATTCGTGAGCTAGTTTGAGGAAGTTAGCAGGAGTTCCTTATGCAGCTGATGGCAGAGAGTGGTGTGGAGTTTGCCCTAGGAAAACCTAAAAGGAGATCTAGTGCTGGAAACCTTATCTAAGAGGGGTAATTGTATGGCTATAGAATGACTTGGTGGAGTCAATGAAATTCTTGAGGAAAGCATGGATAGATGTGGAAGGTAGTATGGGCCTGTACTACTAGAAGTAGAGGATCCGTACTCGATTCAAGGAGGGTTATGATGAAACCAGGGAGCTTGTGGAGTTTATGATTCCGCGATATATGTATTTTTCGATCTGTATTTTGATGCTTTATATGATCTATTTTTAGTATGGTGATGTTACGAGGCAGACCTGTTGGCAGCTCCGGTGTTGGAGAGGGCTCGGGCTCATGATCTGGACTCGGGCAACTAGATGACCAAACGATGGAGTTCATCTCGTCTGAGATTACGTGTAGTATACTTGAGCAGACTCTTGTGATCTTTAGCATGACCAAGGAGGGGTCCTGGAGATTCTGGACGAGCGCTTGAGCGCTTTCGAGTAGAGATGGTGGCCTTGGTTGGGGCACGTTCTTTGAACATTAAGGAGTTCCAGGCATTTGGAGCGGATTCATGAGGCACAGGTCAAGGCTACGAAGGAAGAGCACTACATAGGCGAGCGTATTGTGGGTCAGGTGGCTTCCTTCGATTATAATAGCCATGGATTGCTGGCTCTAAATCGATGAGTTTGGGTTTCGTATTGGGGCAGTGTGCACTAGATTCTGATGGAGGAGGCTCACAAGTCGAGGTTCTCCATTCATCCCAGGGAGACAAAGATGTATAGGGATCTTTGTCCTAATTATTGGTGGCCCTGCATCAAGCGGGATGTAACATGGTATGTGGAGTGGTGCTTAACCTGCAGTAAGGTCAAGGTTGAGCATCAACGCCCTCACAGCAAGATGCAATCGTTGGAGATTCCCGTATGGAATGTGAAGACATCACCATAGATTTTATCATGAAGCTTCCCATGACTGCGCGTGGAGTAGATTCAATATGGGTCATCATGAGTCGTTTGACAAAGAGCGTGCATTTCATTCCGATTCAGAATTTATTTAGAGAAGTTAGCTGAGGTTTATATCAGAGAGGTGGTGGCACGTCATGGGTTGCCGGTACTAGTGGTCTCCAACAGGGATGTCCTATTTACTTCTAGGCTTTGGAAGGGGTTTCATGACGAGTTGGACACTCGTCTCCATTTTAGTAGAGCATTCCATCCGCAGACTGATGGTCAGAGTGAGCGGACTATTCAGACTCTTGAGGATATGTTACGAACGTGCGTGTTGGAATTTGTAAGGAGTTGGGATACGTATCTTTCGTTAGTGGAATTTTCGTATAACAATAGTTATCACACCAACATTGATCGACCTCCTTTTGAGATGCTCTACGAGAGGAAATGCAGGACCCCGATTTGTTGGGGAATGGTAATATAGTGGGTTATGGGGAGTATTGAGGTGGTACTCAAGTCCACTGAATTGATTCAATAGGTTCGAAGCAGTCTCCCGACACCTCAAAGTCGGCAGAAGAGTTATGTCAACAGGTGCCGGTCAGACTTAGAGTTCCAGGTGGGAGATATGGTTCTCTTGAACGTGTCACCTCGGAAAGGTCTCATCTAGTTCAGGATAACTAAAAGGTGAAAGTATGGATTCAATGGATAAAAAGCATGCTAGGCCATTAAGGATAACTAATAAGTAATAGGATAAATTCATTAGTTTATGTAAGAAACTAAATATATTACCTGATATTATGGAGTAAACCAACGAGTAACAAGTTTTTTAAATTGAGTTGGGTTCACCCTGTTATCCTTCTTAGTTTGTTGTGCCACAATTTGATCGATTGTAAGAATTGAATCATATGCACGTGCTTTTAGTAAACCTTTCCAAGTCCTCGATTTTTTCCCCATGCTAAAAAGGATCCATTTCTTGATTTCACTTGTTTCAGCCGGATGAATAACAAACTTGGCCTACAAATAAAACTTACATGTAAATATAAATACACCATAATTTTGGTTAATAGATACGCACCTTAACCATAGAATACATATCTTCTTTCTTCTGTACAGGGATCTTCCTCCAATCATCATAATCTATTCCGACATGATTATCCATCCTTACAAGGGTCCCAAGGTATTGTATGAGTTCATTTTCTTCATCTCCTACCAGTTTTCGAAACCTATTAAATGTCACTACTATTTTTTGGGAGCTACTCATGTTCCATGTCTTGGTCGTTTGAGTATAACCCCTTACCTTCTTTTGAGCACCTAATAAAAAAATAGTAAAGTCAACCAAAATTAGCAATAGAGTGATAATATGATAGTTTTCATCAATTAATTAGTAAATAGACATGTGTTTCTTTTTTACTCAAAATTGAAAGATGTCTTTTTGTTACAACTTGGAAGCCTTTATAATGAGGCGATAAATTTATTCCAAAGCAAACATCTAAACCTTTATTTGAAAAAAAGTATAAAAGACTAGGGAAAGATTAAGAATTGACAAACTTTAAAGAAGTATTAATTGAATTTAAGCTTACATATTTCAGATGATGTAAACAAAGAGATAGTTAGATAAAGGAAGTGGGCATTCGATCTAGTGGTAGATAAAGGAAGTGGGCATTTTTCATCAACAAAATCAAAACATTTTATCTAGTAGGAACATATCTACCTACTCAAAATGGATAACATATAACACAAAACATATATAAAAAAAATGCAATAATAGTATCAATCAACAGAGTAAGGGTCATTTACATAGAAAGGTAACTGTTATAAATTGAAATTGTAAATGATAAAAGTAAAAAAGAACATGAAATACTTGAAAAAATATGTAACATATGTCATTGACATACCTGATTGACCTCCTTCAGTAGAGCTGTGTTCTTCAGCAGTGGATTGGACTCTTTCAATAGTTTGTGGATGACCTGATTAATCTCCTTCGGTATAGATATCGGTTGCAGAAAACTCAGAACTTTGATCATGTATCTCACTGTCAATAGGGATATCAATTGAGGTGATGCATAGCCTCTTACGCCTACCCATCCTCCTATAACACCACAACAGATAAGTACATGCATACAAATATATACATATAATACATAGATACATGCATATAAATATAAACATAAAGATAAAGTGCATCAATTTTTCATTAACTATTATCAAATACTAATCTAGTCACTGTTATTTTCTTCATCATCTATGACATCTATGTTTTCATTAGCTATTATCATTTCTGGTGTAACATCTATGCCATCATCACCTCAAGTTAGGTACATCAAATATGTCATCGTAAGCACCTCCCATGTCAAATACATATCTCTCTAAGCTTTACATGTCGCACAATCTCCCAACCTATATGTTTAGGATCCATAGAGTAGAACACCTTGTCGACTTGTGATGCCAAAACAAAGGGATCATCAATCAAGTTAACACCGGTATGCGTCTTATATGAGAAGTTGACCAATGTTACATCGCCATCTTTCTTGCAACCTCTGTTGATGTCAACCCACTCACATTTGAATAAAACTACTTGTATCATTCTAGAGTAGTTTAATTCAATAATGTTAGTTAATTTTCCATAGTAGTTATTCATGCTTTCGACTGGCCTTCTATCTCAACTACTGGAATAATTTGCACCTTCTACCATAACAGCCACACGACTATTTTGAGTTCGTGAAGTTCCTCTTGTTTTCTTGTGTGAAATCGATAACCTTTAACTAGGTGTCCTGAGTATTTTTGCACAACTCTAAGTGGACCACATGCAAGCCATTTTATTTCGTCCGTTACATTTTGATCTCCTTGCTCTTCCATGCGTGCGACCTATCAACATAATTAGATAATTCATCTTGAAAATCAAACTTTGATAAATCAAATCTTTATTCCAAATTACCCTTCTCTTAAACCAATCCCTAAATTGTTGGCACTGAATCTTGTTGATTTCATAATCATGTATCCGCCAAGATTGATTTTGTCCCTTTATTATCCTTTTGTGTTCCCTTAAGATAAAGAACAACAATATGAGGTAAATGAAGAATAATATGTAAGCGCATAAGACAACTAGTTTATCTTACTCTCGGAATGGTGAAACTGATTCGACATTAAATAGGACATAACGATGTGCTTGAGGGAGTGACTTCTCGTCCAGGACAAAATTTGAAGATCTTTTTTTTTTTTTTTTTTTTTTTTTGAAGTGATACCCTAGAATGCTTTTTACGTCCCAATGAACGACCTGGGGAAAGATGGTTAGATTCTTCAATCTCATTTTGTGACCTTCATCATCATTCCTAATTGGTCTAGTAAATATGGTTTCTACTCCCGAGAGATATCTGGAGCAAAATGTTACACTTTCTTGAGCTAAATAGCATGCAGCAATTGAGCCTTCAGGATGAGCTCTATTATGAACGTTGGACTTAAGTGTTAGAAGGTACATATGATTACAATTACAAAAAAACTGATCATCTATAGAATAATAAAAGATAATAGGAAAATTAAAAGAAATAATGTTTACCTCTCTATAGGGTACATCCATCGAAAGCAACTGGACCTCCTAACTTAACCTCTCTAACTAAGTGGATCACCAAGTGCACCATTACAGTAAAGAATGAAGGAGGAAAAATCTTTTCCAATTTGCATAAAGTGAGCTAAACTTTCGATTTGAGATACTGGAGATCAACTTCAATTAAGTCTTTGTAGCAAATGATCCTAAAAAATTGCTCAACTCTATTATAATGGAGCTTACATGGTCTGGTAAAGTAACTCGTAATGCAATGGGCAAGTATTCTTGCATCAACATATGGTGATCATAACTTTTCATCCCAATTAGTTTCTTCTCATTCAATTGCACACATTGAGAGATATTGGATGAAAATTCACCAGGAGGCTTAACTAGGTTTAATATTTTTAAAAACAATCCCTTTTCATCCTGATTCATTTGATAACATGCCCTTGGCATGAACGTAGTATCGCTTCGAGGTCGCTTTTTGTGATGTAATTCCTTTCTTATACCCATTTGTTTTAGATCAAGTCGTGTTTCATAGTTATCTTTTGACTTTTTTCCTTGACCTAAAAAAGTCCCCACAATGTTCTCGGATACATTTTTTTTAGTGTGCATCAGGTCAAAATTGTGACGCAACAACAAGTACTCCTAGTATGGCAACATAAAAAAATAATTTTCTTTTTCCATTGACTACCATCTACTTTTTCAACAAGAAATTCTATACCATCCAACTGTTGGAGAACCTCCTCTCCGGAAGAAGGTTTTGGGGCAACTCGTAATTCCTCTCTTCCAACAAAGGATTTAGTGTCTCTATGCCAATGATGGTTACTTGGAATCCATCTCCTATGACACATGTAACAATACTTTTTTCCATAGGTTAGCCATTTAGAATGAATATCAAAACCACATAATGGACGTGCAAGTGCTCCTTTGGTGCTCCATCCAGACAAATTGGCATAACCGGGAAACTCAGATATAGTAGAGAGAACCGATGCCTTTAATTGAAAGTTTTGTTTAGTTGATGCATCAAATGTCCCAACTCCAACATCCCACAACTCTTTCAATTCTTTTATCAAAGGTTGCATATACACATCTATCTTGTTTCCGGGAGCTCTTGGTCCAGGAATAATTAAGGGGAGAATGAAATTAGGTTGTCTCATAACCAACCATGGTGGCAAGTTGTAGGGAATAAGAAAAACAGGCCAAATACTATGCGACATGTTCATTGGCCTGAATGGGTTAAAACCATCACTTGCTAGAGTTAAACGAACATTGCGGGGACCACTAGCAAATTCTGGAATTTTTTTTATCAAAATCTTTCCAGGCTAATGCATCAGTCGGATGTCGAATCTTTCCATCTTCCACACATTCCACATGGTGCCACTTGATCAGGCTAGATGTCTTCGACGACATGAACAATCTCTGAAGTCTAGGCTTCAAAGAAAACCACCGTAATACTTTTGATGCCTTCTTCTTAGGTGGACTCGTTCCATTTTCTGAATTATCTTGAGATAATTTCCATCTCGATGATCCACAAATAGAACAACATTCATCTTTCTCCTTCTCTTCCCAAAACAACATGTAGCCGTTAGGACATGAATGGATTTTTTCATATCCTAATCCCATTTTAGCCATTATTTTTTTCACTTGTGGTGTGGTCTTAGGTAAAAAATTTCCTTTGGGTAACAAATCTTTTAAAAACTCCAACAACATAGAGAACGATTTGTTACTCCATCCATTAATACACTTTGGATGGTACAGATGCACTATACTAGATAACTTGTTGTATTTGCAATTTGGATATAACTTCTCTTCAACCTCCTTCACTATATTATCAAATGTTCTTCCTCTATTTTCCACTTCTTGACCACAATTCAAGGTAGCCTCGTGTGTCTCTACTCCAGTTCCATCAATTTCAGGTTGAAATACATCATTCAACATTTCATACATGTCATGTTCAAATACATCTTCTACTACATTATGTACTATACCAGACGATGTAGTTGTTGAACCTTCCCCATGATACACTCATACCAAGTATTATGAACGAAACCCCAAAGAGATGAGCTGATCCAAAATATCTCCTCTTCCACGATAATAGATAATTAGGCAACGTGCAAGGACACAATATCTTTCCGTTAACATTTGATCTGTCAAATGCAAAATTCAAGAACAATTGAACCCCATTTATAAAAGATTCACTACATCTTGGTGCATAATACATCCAAGATCTTTCCATTACTGCTCCAATGAAAACAAACAAGTTTGGTAATCATATTGATGGAAAAAAATTTAGTGATTGCAGGAAAAGCAAAAAAGTGACAAAGACATAAAAAAGTTGTTAACACCCCAAAATTTAGTTCATGAGTCTTAATGGAATCATATAAACATAGGAGGAAGCTAAGAAACTAACAAATTCATAAATGTTGGAAAATATAATGAAACACAGACTAAAGCTAGTTGCAACATGTGCAAGTTTGAAGCCTAGTCAACTCTTAGTCATAAAAAAATAAGCCTAGTCAACACGGTGTAATTTTAGTGTCTAATATACAACTAAGAAGTCTTGTGATTACAATCTTATAAAGAGTGATCATCATTTGAAAGTAATTTTCTTTTGACGTGTCAATTAAATTTGAATTTTTTTTTCCAATTTTTGGCATAATTTCTTCAATGGGCTACAAATGCTAACACCACAACATTAACAACAACTTTTATTGGCACAAAAAAACATGAGCGTGGGGAGTAAAGATGGTATTTCTAATTCGGTTGGTGATGTTGTTCTAAATCTTGGATCACCTATGCATGTTCTACCTCGTGGTGATCAAGATATGTTCCTCAAGCTGCTTCTTTTTTTCTTTTCTTATACTCTCTATATTTATCTTTTCCTTTAATTTCATTTATTTTTTTATTATAGAATTCCATGTACATTTTTTTCCTATTACATTACATCATTATACATAGAAAAGTCTACCCATTATAGCTTAAAAGTTGATACACAACTTCTTAGATTTTCTTTTTTTCAAAATAGTTGGATCATGATATATAGTTTTTGTAACCATCTTTGATATATGAGTTTATTATGTAATAGAATTTATATATAAAAAGTGTTGATGTATCTAACTAGCTTTTTTTTTTTTTTTTTTTTTTTTTTTTTTTTTTTTTAATAATAATTGGATACTTTGGAGTTCTGATGATTTGATAGTTTTAAAAAACATATTTAATCCATTTCTAAGAAAATCAAGCATTTTGTTACTTAAGTATGTAAGAATAAAGCATGATATCTGTAAATAACTAAAAAATACGCCTTTTGTAGTTAAAATGGCTTAGCTGCAACTGCAACAGCAACAACAACAACAGCAAAATGGTAACCAACAACAACAACAATAGCAAAATGGTAACCCACAACAACAGTAGCAGCAACAACAACATCTTCAACATTCACTCTCTGCTCCTTTAATTCAAAATTCAAATTTAAATGTTCAACAAAAAAAGATAATAGGGACAAGTAGTGTAACAGGGGATGGGAGCATGTCAAATTCCTTTTGTGGAAATGATCAGGTTACTCTTTTTACCAATATAGAAATATAAAATTATTTTGTGATTAAAAGTAATATGACTATTATGTGTAAAAAATAAGCGTATGATATGGTTTGTAATAATTTTTCTCAACCTACTATGTCCAATTGTCACAATCTGTTGCTAATTTTTCTCTTCAAAATGTAAAAGTACGTAACATTGGTTTTATGCATTATTTTTTAAGTTTTCTTCTTCGTTGCCTTGCATTGGTATCATTATATTGTTTAAATATGTTTCCATTTGCTTAATGTTATTGTTACTTTTTGTATTTTTTAGGAGAGTTTTGGTTTTTGTGTTGCTATAAGAACAACATTATCTTTGACCTGTATGATTACTTTATGAAAATATTGCAATGTATGTTGACTACCAGAATTTCCATTCCAGGTTGATTACTATGCACATCCTGAGCGCTACAGAGCAATTTTTCATGAGAAGGTTACTCCATATGCATCTGTTATAGGTATGCAGTCATTTTTTCAATTATCTTGTTTTTGTTACTAAACTAAGGCTATATTTCCTTGGTGCATATAGGCATTTCTCCATTTACATGAAAAATAGTCTTAACACTTTCATAGACATTCTCGTTTGGAGGTAATTAATGTTGTGTTTTTTTTTTGGAGACAGTGCTGGAAGTGACCTTCCAGGAAACAGTTTGAGCTGATAAATTAATGAGTAGTCTAAAAGTAGTGGGAGTTTAGAAAACAAAAGAAGTTTAGAAAGTAGTAGTGGTTTGAAAAACAACATTGCGAATGAAGCAGTTTTAATTCCTCCTTAGGATAACTACTAGAGTCAGAGGACCTCTATAGATATACTCTTCTTTAGCGAACTAGTTACTTGTGACTAAAATTGGTGAACCTTAGTGTTATAGAAGTCGAAAGGATGAAAGATTATGCTACCAACAAGAAAGAAAGCTTTGTAGAATAAGCGAGTGTTCAAGGTAAAAGATGATAGCAAGAGATACAAGACACATTTAGTGGTCAAAGAGATCAACTACAGTGATCTCTCTCTCTCTCTCTCTCTATATATATATATATATATATATATATATATATATATATATATATATATAATCATGCGTATATCGGGTATTATATGTCACACCCCGAAACCGATGGGGGAAACGTTCCGGGGCGGAGGACGTCATGTAAAGTATCACAACCAATGTACATAGTAAGCATAGTAAACACAACCAATACATTACATAGATGTATTTACATTTGTTTGAAAGCAAAGTTATACATGATTATATATATATATATATATATATATATATATATATATACACATCCAAAATGAACAAAAGTAAAGACGAGACTGCTAAAATGCTCTGTCTTATCCAAAAGAACGCGGGGTACCTGTCTTAACATTGACCTGAGAATACAAGCAATTTTTGAAATATCAGCATAAAGCTGGTGAGTTCATAAGCAATTTTTTTCTGAAAACGAACAAGTTTCCATTAGTTCTCTGAAAAAATTGTTATCCAAGAAAATCCCATAGTTTCTTATAAGTAAAGTTTTAGTTATCCGTTTGTTACAAAATCTGGTTTGAGAACAGTTTAGTTATCCCAAGAAAAACCCTTATTTTCCTTAGAAGTTTGTGGTTGGTTATCGATTCGGAATGTAGTGTACAATTATCTACCATACTTAAAGTGTTTGTGTGAAGTTTCCTGAAAGCCTGGTTATCCTTGATAAGGATATTAGTTTTAACACGTATATAAAACTAATAAGTAAATAGAAAAGTTTTCATAATCTAAATTGCGAGTTCAATAACCATACAATAGACTAGATAAGGCTCAGAATGGGGCCAGTATCGTTTTATGACTTTTGTCACCCTTGGACCTTTCGGTCTGACTGTAGCTAGCAGCTAGGTGTGAGGTAGTTAATCCCGTATAGATCTATACACTCAAGTCACGTTCTCCCTCCAGGAGATTCTGGTTACTGGGGTAGTCCGGCACTCTCGTATCCGGGGGAGTGTTACCAAGGACGTGTCTCCAATCTTATGATTAATGAAATTGGTCCTTCACTCTCGTATCTTGTGGGAGTGTTACCAAGGACGTTAGAAAATCCTTTTGTTTAGTCCTCCACCCTCGTATCCAGGGGAGTGTTATCGAGGACGTTAGAAAATCCTGTTTATTAGTCCTTCACTCTCGTATATAGGGGAGTGTTACCAAGGATGTATCAAAAGTTCTGAAGTTGATGCTTTTAACAGTAATAATGTGGAAAATCATTTGTGAAATATAAAATATAGCATTTTATAATGAGTTTCACAAATAGTTTGAAAACTAACTCTGCAAGTTACACGGTTGGTAAATACGATTTCCAGTGTTAAAAGCATACGGAATATGAAACATTTCATACGAAATAATAAGTTTGAGTACAAGATATTTTTGTACTTTTGCTTGTATTCCCCCCTGAAAACATTGAAAACATGGAAAAATGTAGGGGTATCAACTCACCAGTCGAGAAATGTGCCGGTTAGGATGCTAAGTGTCAGTTCGGGGCTTGAATACACGTGAGGTTCCTATGTAACATGAGGAGATACATAAATATATCTAATTAGACTCTGAACTACCAATTAATTAAGACAATACACTTCGAGGAACGAAAACACTTTATTTCAAGTGTTAGGAGTGACTTTGGTAGCATCTAAGGATGTGTAGGGCCTAGATAAGGAGTTTACTCTTCAAGAGTAAGCCCTTATGGGTGTTTACTACCTTAAACACACGAGTTTACGGTCATAAACTCATGTTTGTCCATGAATCATGTGTTTTGGTGGTTGTAGGTTAAGCATACAAAGTTCTAGACCTAATTCTAAGCCATGCAAGTTGTTAAGGGCACTTAAAGGGCACTTAAATACCCCTTTGAAGGTGTTTACAGTTTTCGATGACCTTCCTAAATCGTAAAGTCATGTTTATCTCATTTGTGTATGGTTTGGTGCATTACATGAATGAGTACAAGGTTCTAGGCACTCATGGAAGCCTTTGGAGGTGTTTAAGGGAAATTTAACACCTTAAAAGGTGTTTATGGTCCTTGAAGGTGTGTTTACGGTCGAAGAATGTTCTTGGGCCGTAAAATCATGTTTACTACCCAAATGATATGATCTTGGTGTTCAAATCTCGTACATGCAAATCCTTAAGCCATATCTAAGCACTAATAGGGACTTGGAAGGGTTTTGGGGCTTCAAAACCCCTTTAAGGGAGTTCACAGTTTTGGGATGTGTTCCCAAACTGTAAACACTTGTTCTTGATGGTTTTTGGTGATTTAAACATAGATTTGGAAGTTTAACAAGTTAAACAACAAGGTAGGGTTGATTGCTTACAATTTTGGGAGCTTGAAGAGGCGTTTTTGGATCAAACTCGAGTTTTAGAGAGAGAGTAGAGAGAGAAACTTATGGGGAGGTGGTAAAAAGCTAAATTGAAGTTCACTCATCCTTTATATAAGGCTTGAGTTTGTGGCCCAGTGGAAATCTACCCGATACCGACGTTAAACGGGGTTTATGGTCGTACTCGATTTAATTGTCGTAATCCAACTTAGTCGTAACTAAAATTTTTCCAAATAAATAACGATGGTATTTTTACGCGTTTCTAATGGGTTTGTACACTCATGAGGTCATAATAAAAGTCCCACTTTAATAAATTTAAACCAAAAGTTAACGGAAAAATTGGAATACGAACGGTTTTATTAACGGGAATGGGTTATAGTGACGAAAAGTTTTCGGATTGTCACATTATCACCCTGTTAGAGGAAATTTCGTCCTGAAATTTATAATTATATACAAATCATGGATTTGGAGAGAGATGCGGATACTTCTGTTTCATCGAGTCTTCGCGCTCCCAAGTGAATTCGGGTCCCCGCTTTGTATTCCAGCGAACCTTCACTATCGGGATGCGACTTTGTTTCGTATGTTTGATCTCTCGATCCATTATTTCGATGGGTTCATCCACAAAGTTCAGGTTTTCGTTCATCTCGATCTAATCATGAGGAATTATGAGGGTTTCATTGGATACACACTTTTTAAGATTAGAGACGTGGAAGACAGGATGGATGTTGCTAAGTTCTTGAGGTAGTCGGTAGGTTACAAGACCGATCCTAGCTAGGATCTTGAATGGTCCTATGTACGTCGGGTTAATTTTTCTGCGCTTTCCAAAAGGTATCATGCCTTTCCAGGGCGAGACCTTCAACATGACACGATCTCCAACCTAGAATTCCAAGGGTTTTCGTCGTTTATCGGTGTAACTCTTCTGTCTGTCTCGTGACGCTTTCAATCGTTCTCGGATTTGGATGATCTTGTTGGTGGTTTCACGGATGATTTCAGGACCAGTGAGAGTACTGTCGGGGACTCCTCCCTTGGCTAGCTGCGTGTCCCCTACCTCGACCCAGCACAAAGGGGATCTGCACTTGCGACCGTAAAGGGCTTCGAACGGGGCAACCTTGATATTGGTGTGGTAACTGTTGTTATACGAGAACTCGATCAAGGGTAAATGGGTGTTCCACGACTTTCCAAAATCGATGACACATGCTCTCAGCATGTCTTCTAGGGTCTGGATAGTTCTCTCACTATATTCATCAGTCTGAGGATGATAAGTTGTACTTATATCCAGCTTAGTTCCAAGAGCTTTTTGAAGGGACTGCCAAAACCTTGAGGTAAACCTACTATCTCGATCGGAGATAATGGACACAGGCACACGATGGAGTCGGACTATCTCTTGGATGTAGGTTCGTGTGAGTCTTTCCATCTTGAATGATTCTTTAATCGGAAGGAAGTGAGCGGATTTTTTTAGACGATCGACAATTACCCAAATGGTATCGTACCCACTCGGAGATCTGGGTAACTTGGTGATGAAATCCATGGTAATCATCTCCCATTTCCACTCAAATATCTTGGGTTGTTGGAGTAGACCTGAGGGCTTCTGATACTCGACTTTCACTTTGGTGCAAGTCAGACACTTTCCCACGAAGATAGCGATTTCGGCCTTCATGTTTGGCCACCAGTATTGTTTCTTGAGATCTAGATACATCTCATCTGAACCTGGGTGAACAGAGTATCTGGTCTTGTGAGCTTCATTCATATCAACTTCTCTGAAATCTACGAACTTTGGTGGTCCAGATTCGATCCATGAAACAATAGACTCCATCACCTCTGATCTCAAGTTTCTTATCCATTCCCCTCAAGGCTTCATTCAACACACTCTCTAGTTTTAGGGCTTCCAACTGGGCTTCTCGGATCTGTACGGATAAGTGGGAATGAATGGTCATCGTTAATGTCTTCGCCTTGTTACTTCAGCTTTCCTTTTAGCTAAGGGCATCTGCTATCACATTGGCCTTACCGGGATGGTAGCGGATTTCACACTCGTAGTCACTAAGTAGCTCTACCCATCACCACTGCCTCATGTTTTAGTCCTTCTGGTCAAAGATGTGCTGTAGGCTCTTATGTTCAGTGAAGATCGTGCACTTAGTTCCGTAGAGGTAATGTCTCTAAATCTTCAGTGCGAAGACCACTGCTCCTAGCTCCAGGTCGTGAGTCATGTAATTAATTTCGTGTGCCTTCAGATGTCTCGAGGCATAAGCAATAACTTTTCCTCTCTGCATAAGCACACAACCTAAGCCCTGATTGGACGCATCGCAATAGAAAACGAAATCCTATGTTCCTTCGGGTAGGGACAGAATAGGTGCGCTGCACAGGGCTCGCTTCAATGTTTGGAATACGGTGCCTTGTTTCTCACTCCAACAAAAGGGTACACCTTTCTATGTCAGAGTAGTTATGGGTTTGGCGATTCTGGAAAAATTCTGAATGAATCTACGATAGTAGCTAGCAAGACCCAAGAATTGATGGATTTCTATGGGTGTCTTCGGTGCCGACCAATTCTCTATCACCTTGATTTTGGACGGGTCCACGTGTATACCCTCCTCGCTTACCACATGACCAAGGATAGCTACCTTCCGAATCCAGAATTTGAACTTAGAGAATTTCGTATACAACTTCTCCGTTCTAAGAGTTTTCAACACTAACCTCAAGCATTGTTTGTGATCTTCTTCGCTTCGGGAATAGACAAGTATGTCGTCAATGAACACGATGATGAACTTGTCCAGAAAAGGGTGACACACCCGATTCATCAGGTCCATGAACACAGCCAGTTCATTGGTTAGATTGAAGGGGGTCACTACGAACTCATAGTGACCGTATTGAGTCCTGAATGCTGTCTTGGAAACATCATTCTCGTGAAGTCAAAGCTGATGGTACCCTGATCTAAGGTTTATCTTCGAGAAGTAATTGGCTCCCTGAAGTTGATCGAAAATGTCGTCTATTCGAGGAAGAGGATATCGGTTTTTGATAGTCAATTTGTTCAACTCGCAGTACTCTATACACATTTGAAAGGATCCATCTTTCTTCTTCACAAATAAAACCGGGGCTCCCCAAGGTGTGGAACTCGGTCTGATGAACCCTTTATCGAGCAGCTCATTGAGCTAATTGGATAACTCCTGCATTTTTGCTAGAGCTAAGCGATATGGAGACTTAGCTACAGGGTTAGCTCCAGGAATTAGGTCGATACGAAACCCGACTTGACGTTCGGGAGGAATTCCCGAGAGCTCTTTGGGAAAGACATCAGGAAAGTTGCAGACTTCGGGGATGCTCTCGAAGTCTTTAACTTCCTATTTCTCGTTGATTACATGAGCTAGGAATGAATAACACTCCTTTCGCAGAAGCTTTTGAGCTTTGATGCAAGATATGATACGAAGACTGAAACTAAGTTTATCACCGTAGATCATGAGAGTCTGGCCAGATGGGAGATTGAGATGGATGGATTTTCATAATAAAGGATATCAGCATGATTGGAACTCAACCAATACATGCCAATGATGACATTAAAGCTCTTGATGGAAACTGGCATTAGGTCAATGGGAAAAGAATGATCGTTCAGGGTAAGGGTACAACCAAAGAATATATCACTAGTGCTTTCTTTCTCACCGTTAGCCAGATCAACAATAAATGTTTCGGTTAATGGTTGGGGATTATGCTTAAGGAGATCTCTGAATGAATGGCTAACAAAACTTCTTTTAGCACTAGAATCGAAAAGGATACTAGCATAAGAGTTGTCGAGAAGGAACGTACCCGGGACAACGGTGGGATCGGCGACTGCCTCCTCCTGTCCCATAGCTAGGACTCTCCCGATGTTGCCAGTTGTTGCTGCCTAGGGGCAGTTTCCCTTGAAATGCCTGATTTCACCACATTCATAGCAGGCCTGACCGGCACCCGCTCCGGATGATTGATTTGTTGATTGGGTTGGTGTCTTGCAGTTTTTCGCAGTGTGGCCCCTTTTGCCACAGTTGTTGCAAAGCACCTCCTGACATGGGCTAGAAGTGAGGTGATGATAGTTGCACTTATTCCACATAGGGAGGGTACCAGCATACCTACTGGTATGTGTTTGAGCTGTGGATCCGACGACATAAACAACATCAGGGGTAGTAGCAGCGTGGACTGCTACAGTTTGCTGCTTCTTCGAGGACTCCTGCGAAGACTTACTCTTGCTCTTTTTCCAAAATTTTCTTTTCTCACCACTCCTCTTTGTCGGATTAGGAGTGGTGGAAACTTCTTCAAGGTCATCACTATGGTTAATAAGAGTTTGCACTAGGCATTTGGCGCTGTCATAGGTGTCTGGCTCCGCAGCCAAAACACTACCCATGGTTGGCAGAGTCAACCCCCATATGAATCTCACAATCTTTTTACTCTTCTGGGTAACCATTCCCGGGCAAAGAAGCGCTAAATCCTTAAATCTGGAGGTGTAAGCGGAAATATTGGAACCCTTCATCTTTAGGTTCCAGAGTTTGTGCTCTAGCTTCTGCATTTCGCCCCGGGGGCAGTACTCTGCAAGCAAAAGCTCCTTCATGACCTCCTAACCTGTGACAACCCGAAATTTCCATTTGATCAAACCCGAAAAGTCAACCACTTCGTATCATAAGTCAATGTCATTATTTCTTATTTTTAAGAAATATAAAGTTCGTTTGATTATTTTAATATTATTTTTAAACGAACGGGCGAAAGAGAGTGCCGTCTCGGGTTTTGAATTTTAAAAGCTGTAAACACCTCACGTCTTAGAAATTCCCGACCAAACTTTTATGTGTTGGGATGAGAAATCACCCAAAACCATGAAATCATACCTATGTATGAGTTTACTCCCCAAAAGTTAGTCATTTGTGTTTACTCCCCAAATGTCAAAAGAGTAAACTCCAAAATATCCTTTCAAGTATCATCCAAGTTTTTCTTCAACATCTTCAATCTAGTAAGTGTTTCTAGCCCTTTCAAGTTAGTATATCACTTAATCTAGTGATTGTACATCCTTTAATCCATCCATTTTTGTGTTTTGATTAGTTTCCAAAAACACCAAGAACACCAAGAACACACACTAAGTGTTCTTGGACTAAAAGCTCATTTCAATCTTCCTCTATGTAAGTACTTCTATCCTAGAGTCATTTTAAGCTTGCTATACATGTTTATACCAAGGAAGAGTCCCAAGAACACCAAGAACAAGGTGCTCACGGTTTTGGGAGGCTCCCAAAACTGTAAACTGTTGGATATAGTGTCTAAGTCCATAACTTTATTTGGTATGAACTTGACCCGACCCGGCATGGTCCATTTGGGTTGCATGGCATTGCAATACTTGGATAGACTAAATGAGAGAATAAGGCACTTATGATTATTAATATATTATAAGTTCTAATATATTAATAATAGTATTATTTAATTAGTATTTGATCAAGTATTAATCTAGTATTAATTTGGTGATCAAAGTGAGACTAATTAAATATATAGGGTTGATTATGACAATCATCAATTCTTTTATGGTGGATTAATGATCCATGGTTTATGGGTTTGGTTATAACCATATGGAGCTCCATGGATAGTCCATGGGAGTTACAAACCCATGGGTCATGAGAAATGAAGAGTCATGACAATTAGGGTTTACATTTGTAACTCCTAATTATGACACACTATAAAAGAAACCCTATAGCATGCAAAATCGGGACTAGTGTTACTAGAGAGGGCATAACCGATTTTTGAGTGTAAGAAATATTCTCTCAA
This sequence comes from Lactuca saligna, assembly GCF_052625555.1. Taxonomy (NCBI): domain Eukaryota; kingdom Viridiplantae; phylum Streptophyta; class Magnoliopsida; order Asterales; family Asteraceae; genus Lactuca; species Lactuca saligna. The sequence continues at coordinate 98,736,478 of NC_136421.1, forward strand.
GTTATTCCAAGTTTTGTGATGTTGTGTGAAGCATTTGAGGCACAACATTTGGGGTGCTAGGCTCACAAAGTCTTGAAGGAATCCAAGCAACAACAAGGTATGTATTTCTACTAGTTCTTTATGTTTTACGTAATCCCCATGCCATGCTAGTTAGGAAATAACCTTGAAAAAGAAATTTGCATGTATATAGAGAAAACATAAATTCAAGGTTATTAGGGTTGCATGTACACTTAAGAAGTGTTAGAATGCTCAAAACCCAACAGTGGTATCAGAGCCTAGGGGTTGTTTTCTGTATACTTGATGCAAAACTGCTTAAAAAACAAAAAATCTGCTCACTGACGACTGGACTCGTCGAGTTCATGGGGAGGACTCGCCGAGTCCATGAACAAATTCATCCTAATCGTCGAGTAGGATAATGCACTCGACGAGTAGGTGCGTGCTGGGCAGTCTTTTCGTGTTTTGTTGCTGGAAATGGATTAAAATCATTATCCCAATCTGTTTTGGACTTGTAAAATCTTTTTTTTCAATATGATAATGATTATGTTAACCCATTTTACATGAGTTTTATTAATTTTCAAGTATTGTATATGTTTATATGATTTCTTGAAAATTGTTTGGCATGAATTTGTGTTCTTATGAGTTTTTAGAAGATCATAGGAATTATGTGTAACCTCCATGTGTGTTTAATTCATGATCTTAATGACAATAATGGTGTACATAACTTGTCCTCAAGTTATGGATAACCAAAAGTCACTTCTTTAAATGTTGTCATTAAAGAATAGTAGGTTTCATAAAATGAAGAGTCTTCATTTTTATGAACCATTAAAACTCATAAGTTACAAATTGAAGAGACTTGGAATAGTTTCAATTCTTGCCCTCAAGTTTTGGAATTTGTAAAGTCTTACACTTTAATTCCAAATGTTTTTTTAAAAGTTAAAAAAAAAAAAAATTTTATGGACTTCATTAAATTAATTAAAGTGTTTAATTAAAAGAGTTAATAATTCCATAAAGACATGGTTTAAGTTTAATTAAATTAAGAGTATAATTTAATTAATAGATTAAACCACCAAGTATTTTAAATGTTTAAAATACACCCTTATAGTATTATTATAATTTTAATTATATAGATATGTATAAGAATACGTCATTCTTACCGTTAGTAGGCCTCATTCACGAAGTCGATCTATAAGGGGGGTATAAGGTTGTTGCCTATAAAATGGTGACTTAATGGGTGTCCACTCTCACCCACCGCTTCCTTGATCGGTGGAGGGTCGTTAGCCGAACGGGTAGGATGCGACTTTAAATACTCATTAAAAGTATAATGAATTATAAAGTAACTATACATTATAAATTCCCAATCTTAGTTACTTTAGGAAAATGTGAAATTTGTGCTAGCCCATAAAATTACACTTTGTACCTTACCAAGTCGTTAGTGGAGCGTGTGTGGTTAACCGGCACACTAACATGGACTAGTAAGAGTGGCAAAGGGTAACTTGACTTTATTATAGATCGGTGGAGCGTGCGTGGTTAACCGGCACATCGATTAGGTAATATTGTTGAGGGTACCAAGTCAATTTGTATGGTCCTTGAAGGTGTGTTTATGGTCCAAGAATGTTCTTGGGCCATAAACTTATGTTTGCTACCGAAATGATATGATTTTTCTGTTCAAATCTCATACATGCAAATCCTTAAGCCGTATCTAATCACTAAAAGGGACTTGGAATGGTTTTGGGGCATCAAAACACCTTTACGGGAGTTCACGGTTTTGGGATGTGTTCCCTAACAATAAACACTTGTTCTTGATGGTTTTGGGTGATTTAAACATAGATTTGGAAGCTTAACAAGTTAAACAACAAGGTAGGGTAGATTACTTACCATTTTGGGAGCTTGAAGAGGCGTTTTTGGATCAAACTCGAGTTTTAGAGAGAGAGAGAGAGTAGAGAGAGAAACTTATGGGGAGGTGGTAAAAAGCTAAATTGAAGTTCACTCATCCTTTATATAAGGCTTGAGTTTGTGGCCCGGTGGAAATCTACCCGATACCGACGTTAAACGGGGTTTATGGTCGTACCTGATTTAATTGTCGTAATCCGACTTAGTTGTAACTAAAATTTTTCCAAATAAATAACGATGGTATTTTTACGCATTTCTAATGGGTTTGGACACTCATGAGGTCATAATAAAAAGTCCCACTTTAATAAATTTAAACCAAAAGTTAACGGAAAAATTGGAATACGAACGGTTTTATTAATGGGAACAGATGACAGTGACGAAAAGTTTTCGGATTGTCACATTATAGTTGCAGAAGAGTTACATCTAGAGTAGTAGATATTTAATGCCATCTTTTCCTTCCATGTGTTTAGCCATAATATTAGTATTAAACATCCCACTTTCCACATAGTGATATCATCCACCAAAGGTTACCCACTACCATACTATCCACATTACCTTTTTCTGATTGGATAACATCCATTATTATGGAATTAGTTTGGTTTCATTCAATTATTTGACATGTTTAGTATTTACCATATTTTGTGTCAATACCTAACTAGTGTTATGCCCCTTGAGCAGTGAATTGCATGTATTGGAAGAAAAAATGCCCTAGCTTATTAACTACCAAGCAACTGCAAGATTTAACACATAAATGATGCCCACTTGTTGGGATTTGTGATATAACTTATGATATAGGAGGATCTGTAGAAGTTATAAACAAATCCACATCAACTGATTCACCTCTTTTCAGGTATATCTATTTCTCTTCAACTCATTTTATTTTAATAGGGTGTTGTGTTGCATCTTGAAAATTATAGTAGCGCAATAGGGCCTCACTATCAACAATGAATTTCAGGGAGCATAGAAAGCGTCTGAGCGAATTCTTACACATTAAATGAAGGAAGGTTTAACCCTAGCATTAAGGAATTAGCTGAACAGATAGCAAAAGATTCACCATTCAAATTTGATAAACCTTAGCAGTTTGGGCAATGATTTTGCAGCAAATCTAGCAGTATACAACTTCAAATTCACCAACAAATGAAATATGTAAATACGCTATTGATCAGAATAAATACCTAACCGTGAGATTGAGGATGCAGCAACGGCGATCATAGAAGCGGCGGTGATCGAGGAAGCGGTGGCGGTTGTGGAAGCAACGACGATCGCGGAAGCAGCGATGCAAAGGTTGACGACAGCGTGTTGGTCCAGCGTCAACGAAGAGAGGGTGATGATGGTTCGTTCAGATCATCGTCATCGTCAGGAGTGGGAGAGTCGATGTGTGATTTGGTTGTTGTACGTATTTTTTTAATTCCATATGTGATGATCGCTAGTATCTAACCTTATGATTCTTCCACTTAAAATAAGTTTAAAGTTTACAAAAAAAAAAAAACACACTTATGAATGGATAATATGTCTCGTATCATATCTATTAAAACATTTAACCAAACAAATCAATTAATAATTATAATAAAATTCTATAAATATGTAAAATGAGAAATATAAAGTAAATTGTTAATATTATAATTATATTTTTTTAGTTATTATAAGAATTATCTATGCGGTATTTTTAATAAAAAAAATTAGTGGTATATGAAGTTATTATGCCACTAATAACTATGAAATTTAGTGACACAAAAGATTAAGTGCCATTAAATGTATTAATTTTTTAGTGGCATATAATAAGTGCCACTAAAAACCATGATATAGTGTCACATTAACCGTATGCCACTAAAAATATGTGCCACTGTATGTCATTTTATTTGTAGTGAGTCTAACGTGAGATAGGGAGCAAGTGCATGACCGAGCACCGCCTGTAGTCATGGAGTCCAAGAGTTAGATACTCATTCGAAGAAATAATGAAGTTACGATTATTACCTAGGATGAATAGATAACATATGGAGCCATTATACTGCCCTGTTTTGTTGATGATTCCGGGACGTAATCATCCTAAGGGGGAGATAATTGTAACGCCCGCAGATTCGGGCTAGTCAATATGGAGACAATAAGAATCAAAAAATAATTTTTAATAGAAGATTATTTAGGATAAATAATCTTCGCAAAGTTATAGAATATGTTACAAGGGTTTCGTACATATAAAGAACGCCTAAATCCGAGTTATAACGAAGAAGTTATGACCCGTCGAAGTTTTTCAGCAAAACCGGCCTTAGTAATAAAGTTGTAGAATATGTTAAACTGAGAGCGTCCATAAAAAGAAAGCCCAAATTTGACTTCGTATAAGGAAGTTATGATTTTCTAAGATTTAGCATAACAGTGCACACCCCGAAAATTCGAATTTTAGATCGGTTGATTTTCATCCAAAATAATCTAAACTAGAAACGAAGATATTGTTAATAGGAGTTAAACGATAAAAAGAAATTCGAAACCGGAGCTCGTATGCGAAAGATATGGACGAAGCTTAGTCTCTACTCTTCGAGCGCGGCGAATTCAATACAATTTTGTAAATCTGAGATAGAATGAGAATTAGCCAACGGTGTCTAAATGAAAGTTTTAGTACTCATAAATACCAACATGTGGATATAAATAATGTCAAAAATAGAGCTCCTATGCGAAAGATATGGACGAAGCTTAGTCTCTACTTTTCGAGCGCAACGAATTCGAATACAATTTTGTAAATCTGAGATACAAGGAGAATTAACTGACGGGGTCTAAACGAAAGTTTTAGTACTCGTAAATACCAATGTGTGGATATAAATAAAGTAGAAAATGGAGCTCATACGCAGAAGATAAGGACAAAGCTTAGAGATTACTCTACGATAAATCCCTATAACTAAAGGATGAATCCTTCATATTTTGTTCACACCATAACCTCTATTTCTCTCTCTAACTTCTCTCTAGCCTCCTTAAACCCCTCCCAAGTATAGGGAATCTCCCTAGCACGAGAAGGAAGCCCCAGAGCGGCTGACGGCTCCGATAATAAAAGCTTTCGGCTCGAAAACGCTGCTCCAGCGAGGCCCGATTTTTTAATAAAAACCCGCTGTAATTGAGTTATGTCACACCCCGAAAACCAAAGGCGAAAACGTTCCTGGGGTTGACTCCAAGTTGAGTATCAAATCGAATGTACATAGTAAGCAAAGTAAACAACCATTACATTACATATCAAAGTTTACATTTGTTCAAAAGTAAAGTTGTACATTCGTAATACATAGTATATATGAACAAAAGTAGAGACGAGTCTTCTGTACGCTCCGTCTTCTCCAAAAGATTCGCTAGGTACCTGTCTAATGTTGACCTGAGAATACAAGCAGTCTGAAAATCAGCATAAATCTGGTGAGTTCATAAGATGTTTGCTTTGTGAAAATGTACGAGTTTCCTTTAGTTTACCGAAAAGTTGTTATCCAAGAAAATCCCATATTTTCTTAAAAGAGAAGGTTGATTGATTGTTAGGTTATACGGTTCTGATTGTTTAACTATGATCCCAGGAAAGTCCCATACTTTCCTGATTGTATATTACCAATTGTAAAAGATGTAATGTTATTCAGTTTGTTACTCTTTCTAGTTATATAAGTGTTACCTAGGAAAGCCCCATGCTTTCCTGCATGTTAGTTTCAAATGTGAACGATGTTAAAGATGTAAAAGATGTAAACGTGATTAGGTAATGTTTTGTTTTCCCTAGGAAAGTCCCGTACTTTCCTAAAAGAAATTTTTAGTTATTGAACTTCGATATACTGATTTATTTCCTTTGGTACCTATTGTATTAACTAGGTATTCTGATAATCTAATGGTATTATCTTAGAATATACTTAGATATATATCTTCATATTCGTGTTCTTATTCTTAAACATATTCTTGTACTTATTCGTGTTCGTATTTGTCACACCCCGAAAATCAAAGGCGGATACATTTCCGGGGTGGACAACCACGTTGTGTATCAAATCCAATGTACATAGTCATCACAGTAAACAACCATTACATTACATATATTTGAAAGTTTACATTTGTTTCAAAAGTAAAGTTATACAAAATATACATATGTATCATATTAACAAAAGTTGAGACGAGTCTTCCACACACTCTGTCTTCTCCAAAAGATATCACCGGGTACCTGTCTAACTTGGACCTGAGAATACAAGCGGTTTGAAAATCAGCATAAAGCTGGTGAGTTCATAAGCGGTTTTGTTTTATGAAAATGTATCGGTTTCCTTTAGTTTCCGAAAAGATTTGCTATCCACGAAAATCCCGTATTTTCTTATGTGAAGTTGGTTTAGTTATCATTTATTACCAATTCGGTTATATGTGTGTTTTACCCCAGGAAAATCCCATATTTTCCTAATTGTAAGATCAGTTGTATATCACAAAGTATAGTTTAATACACAAAACTATATAATGAAAATCTTGGGATCACTATCCCGAAAGAGATATAAGATAGTTTGACACATATGAAAGTACAAATTTAAGATCATGGGACTACCATCCCAGACTAGACACGAGATAGTTTGATATATATGGAAATATAGATTGAAAACCATGGGATCACTATCCCAGACAAAATATAGACTTAGACCATGGGATTATCATCCCGTACTTAATATAGATTGAATTCATGGGATTACTATCCCGTAATAGATATAGGTACAAAACCATGGGATCACTATCCCGTATAAGATATAGTTAAAGACCATGGGGAAAGACATCCCGAACAAGTATAGATATAAAACCATGGGATCACTATCCCGGACTAGATACAAAATAGTTTGATAATACCATGGGATCACTATCCCGAAAGAGATATAGATTCTAAAACCCAAACTGTGAATAAACTTATATTAATACACATTGTGAGTCAGGTAACCATGCTAATACGACAACGAGACCTCCTTGATGTTTGTCAGACGTCGAAACAATATCCAAAAATTTGTCACCTCAGGCGTGCCCGCCTAACTGTAGCTAGCAGTTAAGGTGTGGGATTGTCAGTCCCGAATAGATCTATTCACAAATTCCGCGCTCTCCCTCTAGGAGACTCTGGTTACACTTCCGGGGAGGATTTACTGATCATCCATAAAAGGGTAGTGACTATCTCACAAACTAGTACTAAACTATTCACAGGGTTCTCATACGATATCGACATACAGAAGATTATGAAACATAGTACAGTGAATATAGATACATATAATGAAATTATCTGACAATACATTCAAATGACACGGAGATAAACTGAATCAGACATAGTTTATCTAATAACTTTATATAGATATCAGTACATGATAAAACGAAACAGTAAAGAACCCCAAATTATTCCCATAATAATTTGATTAGTTGGTTTATTTCCTTAACTAAAATACATTTAGCTGTAATTGATAAATCATTCCTTATGCTCAGCATAATACATAAGGAGTAAAGAGTTTATAAGTTTGTCAGATATTGTTTGAGACATATCAATATTATGATTTGAAAATAGTTATAGTTTGCTTGTATTCCCCCCCTGAAAACATTGAAAACAGTGAAAAGGGCGTAGGGGTATGAACTCACCAGACGAAATATGTGACGGTTTGGATGCTAAGAGTTGATCCGGGACTTGTAAACACACGAGGTTCCTAATTATGATGTAAAGATACACATTTGTATCTAATTAGGACTTAGATTGATTGTTGGATAGGGACAATTGTTTCTAGTCGCGAAAACACTCCGATACAAGTGTTTGGAGGGACCCGGGTGGCGTTTAAGGACGGGAATTGAAGCGAGGGACTTGGGACTTGAGTTTACTCCCCATGAATAAACTTATACAAGAGTTTTTGGTCCAACACACCCATTCCCCATGAGTTTACGGCCGTAAACTCATGGTGGGGTGGTTTATGGTGCAAATTTGGGTCATAAATGGATATGGACACTTGGAAATGCTTGGAATAATTTTACTTAAGGCTTGGATTGAAGTAAAAACACCATTTGCAACACATAAGGGAGTTTATGGCCTAGGCATGGGATCTTTGGCCGTAAACTATCATATCTCCTTGATTTAGTGTTTTTAAGGTGTTAAAATTAATCACATGTGATTCTAAAAATTCCCACAAGCCTAGAAATGAGTTTAGGGCACCATTTGACACCCTTTTATGAGTTTACAGCCATGAGATATGTTCTATGGCCGTAAACTCTCAAATGTGGGGTTTTGATGTTTATAAAGCCCTAAAACTATTTTTGGTTGGTCCTTTGATTTATTCCAAGGCTTTTGGTGGTGTTGGATGGCTTTCTAACACCTTAGAATTGAATTTATACCCATTTATAAGGAGTTTACGGCCCAAACATATGCCTTGGCCATAAAATCACACAAATCCCCCCAAAAAATTGTGTTTAAGGTGACCAAACCATTTTTAGATGATTCTAGAGTTTACCACAAGGTCATTGGTTAGGTTTCAGGGCATTTGGACATGTTTTAGGGCACTTAATCCCCCTTTTAGAGGAGTTTACGGCCCAAGCACATGTCTTGGCCGTAAACTCTTGTTTGTCCCCCAAAAATGATGTTTCATGTGTCCAAATGCTAATATCTATGTTCTATAATTCATATCTAAGCCATATAAGTGATTTGGAGGGGTTTAAGGGCATGAAAACCCCATATATATGAGTTTACGGCCCAAGAATGAGCCTTGGCCATAAACACCTTTAACTGTCTCAAAAATCATACTTTAAATGTTATATGTCCATTCCATTAAGCCATTAAGCCATATTTAAAGTCCAATAGTGCTTAGGAGGGGTTTTAGGGCTCAAAAACCCACTTATTGTGAGTTTACGGCCCATAAATGCTCCATGGCCGTAAACTCATGAATGTGGTCACAAATCATGTTTTGAACTGGAATTTGAAGGCTAAGAAGGTTACAATACAAGCTAAGGAATGTACCTTAGAGATTTGAGGCCTTAAATTTGAGTTTTGGACCCTTAAACTTGGATTTAGGAGAGAGGTTAGAGAGAGAGTAGAGAGAGAGGGAAAAAGCTTCAAATGGGTGTTAAAACACGTTTATATAGGTCTTAAAACTTGTACGTGGTGGAATTCTACCCGATACCGACGTTAAACGCGGCTTTTGGTCCCACCCGATTAAGTTACCGTCACTCGGCGGGGATGTTTCTAAAACTTATGAAATAAATGTTTTTGGTTAATAACATGAGTTCCTGATTGATTTAGACACTCATTAAATTATATTAAACATATAAGTTTAAATAATTTGACCCAAAGTGTAAACGGAACGAATTTGATAACGGCGACTTTTCGGGTAGAACGGGTTTTGGTGACGAACAATTTCGGGTTGTTACATTATCCCCCCGTTAGAGGGAATTTCATCCCGAAATTCAAGGAATAGGACATAGATCATGAGTTTGAAATGAGACATGAATGGGTTTGTTACTTCGGATCTTCACTTTCTCAAGTGGAATCGGGTCTCTACTGGGCGTTCTAGTGAATTCTCACCATCGGGACGTGTTCTTGTTTCGTACCTTGACTCTCTCTTAATCTATATTATCAATTGGTTTTCTTTATGGAAGTTCCAACCCTGGACGACTTCGGTTTCCTCAAGGAATCACTAGGTTTTCGTTGGGTAAATGCTTCTAAGAATTCGAGACATGATGTACTAGATAGGTGTTAACAAGCTCTAAGAGCACCCGAACCCTAAAGATTGCAGAATCAATCTCTACGAAGACCTTGCAAAGTATGAGGTGGGGCTAGACTTTAGACGTTCGAATGAAATTCCCAGAAACCCTTCGGGACAGACATTTAGTAGAAAGAGTTACTAACTTCTCGTTTCTCAATGATCACAGAAACGAGGGATGTGTGGTAATTTGTATCAGGAAAACTTTTGAGTTTTATAGCATGAAACAATATGAAGACTTGATGTCGAAGATCATGAGAGTTAGGTCGAGGAAAAAGATATAGACAGGTGACCCTCTCGAAATCAAGATAACAACATGAATGAGGCTCAGTCATTCCATGTTAAACGTAGCATCAAAGCATTCTCGTGAAAAGTTTCCCGTTTGACCGAATGGAACAGAATAGTCATATGGACTGAGGATTGAATCTATAGGTACGAAGTTAGTGTTCTCCATCTCATTGGTCAGTCGTCTCAATGCTATACGTTTCGATCACGTTTGAAGGATTGAGCTTAGAAAACGTTTGAATAGATAGATAACAGTTTTCCCTCTAAATACTGGAATCGAAAAAGAGTTGCAGGTATAAGAGTCACCAAAGAGGTGTATACCTGCGGCGACAGAGGGATCAGTGGTGGTAGTTGCTTTGGGGCAATTCCTTTTGAAGTGCCCAGCTTCACCACAAATGTAGCAGGCTGGACTGATTCCTTCTCCTGATGATTGGTTCGTCGATTTAGCTGGTTTTATGCAGGTTCGAGACAGATGGCCCTTCTTGCCACAGTTGTCGCAGATCCTTTCGCGACATGGTCAGGAATGTGGTGATGGTAGTTTCACTTACCACACCAAGGAAGGGTACCAGTATATCCACTGGTAGGAGTTTGGGCTGTGGATCCAACAGCTGAGACAGCAACAGAGGCAGTAGCAGCATGGACTGCTACCGTTTGCTGTTTCTTAGAAGACCCTTTTGTACTCGGGGCCTTCCGCTTGTTCCGAGATTTGTTTTTACTTTCACCTCCACTTGCGTCTGATTCAGGAGTGGTAGCTTCCTCATCAGAGTTGTCTTCGTGATCGATCAAGATTTTCGCAAGACATTTAGCACTGTCGTAGGTGTCTGGCTTCGCAGCCAAGACATTTGCATTGGTGGGCTGGGTCAATCCCCAGATGAATCTTTCGATCTTTTTACTCTCCGGGGTAACCATTCCCGGACAGAGTAATGCCAGGTCATCGAATCTTGAAGTATAAGCAGCTATGTTGGAACCCTTCATCTTAAGGTTCCAGAGTTCGTGTTCTAGTTTCTAAATTTTGCCCCGAGGGCAATACTCTGCGAGTAGAAGCTCCTTCATAGCTTCCCAACCCATAGCATTTGCTACAGGTAAAGTTAAGGATTTGACTCGGCTGTTCCACCAAGTCAGGGCTTTGTCAAGGAAGGTGCAGACGACAAACTTTACCTTGTCAGACTCCGAACAGGCACATATTTCGAAGATTGATTCGATCTTCTCGAACCATCGAGTTTGGGAAATGACACCTCCAGTTCCATTAAAAGTTGTGGGCTTTGCGTTCATGAAGTCTTTATAGGAACCCCCTCTTCGGTGTTCCTGGCTAGATTTTAGGGTTGGGGACCACCTCTGGAACCACCGGGATTCATTTGTGACATGGCTGCCACCATTGCAGCAGTCAAAACTGTTTGAAGTGATGCGAGATCAAATTGAGGAGAAGGTGGTGGCGGAGGAGGATTGTCGTTGTTCTTCGAGCTGGGTCTCTTTCTTGGAGGCATCTTGATCTAAAAAGATCAGGAAAGAGAGGATTATAAATCCTCTGAATTGAATCAAGAGATATGGAACAGGGGATATCTCATCAAGACAGATATAGCATCATACTAAGCGATAAAGCAGGAAAGAGTTATCCAGACAGAACATTTTATCGCTAGTGGAATGGTCAAGTAACATCGTGTATACGAGGACTTTCTACGAAGGATTTGCTCGAGAAATACTCCCATAGTATTTCATGGTTCGCTGCAGCGACGACTCGTTGTTTGAGATATTGGGTACGTTTTAGGCATGCTGCGTACCACAGTCACTCCCAAGCACATGTTGGCCGTGTCTCGAATGAATATAGTTGGCCAGGCTATATTGACCCTAGTCATGACTACATAACTGCCCAGGTTTAACCGCAGTGTACAACACCCATTTACTTATGTTTTGTTCTACTTGTAGTTACGGATTTCGACGATTCAGTATACTTGTATAATTTTGAAAATACTTATAGTTTTGAAGATACTTTTAATTCAGTGCACTGAGGCCCTTTAGTGTTTATAGTTTTATACCATGTAAGGTTTGGTATAATCCGTTCACTATAAACAAGGGCTCTGATACCAATCTGTCACACCCAGAAAATCAAAGGCGGAAACATTTCCGGGGTGGACTACCACGTTGTGTATCAAATCCAATGTACATAGTAATCACAGTAAACAACCATTACATTACATATATTTGAAAGTTTACATATGTTTCAGAAGTTAAGTTATACAAAATATACATATGTATCATATTAAAAAAGTTGAGACGAGTCTTCCACGCACTCCGTCTTCTCCAAAAGATATCACCGGGTACCTGTCTAACTTGGACCTGAGAATACAAGCGGTTTGAAAATCAGCATAAAGCTGGTGAGTTCATAAGCGGTTTTGTTTTATGAAAATGTATCGGTTTCCTTTAGTTTCCGAAAAGATTTGCTATCCAAGAAAATCCCGTATTTTCTTATGTGAAGTTGGTTTAGTTATCATTTATTACCAATTCGGTTATATGTGTGTTTTACCCCAGGAAAATCCCATGTTTTCCTAATTGTAAGATCAGTTGTATATCACAAAGTATAGTTTAATACACAAAACTATATAATGAAAATCTTGGGATCACTATCCCGAAAGAGATACAAGATAGTTTGACACATATGAAAGTACAGATTTAAGATCATGGGACTACCATCCCGGACTAGACACGAGATAGTTTGATATATATGGAAATATAGATTGAAAACCATGGGATCACTATCCCGGACAAAATATAGACTTAGACCATGGGATTATCATCCCGTACTTAATATAGATTGAATTCATGGGATTACTATCCCGTAATAGATATAGGTACAAAACCATGGGATCACTATCCCGTATAAGATATAGTTAAAGACCATGGGGAAAGACATCCCGAACAAGTATAGATATAAAACCATGGGATCACTATCCCGGACTAGATACAAAATAGTTTGATAATACCATGAGATCACTATCCCGAAAGAGATATAGATTCTAAAACCCAAACTGTGAATAAACTTATATTAATACACATTGTGAGTCGGGTAACCATGCTAATACGACAACGAGACCTCCTTGACGTTTGTCAGACGTCGAAACGATATCCAGAAATTTGTCACCCCAGGCGTGCCCGCCTAACTGTAGCTAGCAGTTAAGGTGTGGGATTGTCAGTCCCGAATAGATCTATTCACAAATTTCGTGCTCTCCCTCCAGGAGACTCTGGTTACACTTCTGGGGAGGATTTACTGATCATACATAAAAGGGTAGTGACTATCTCACAAACTAGTACTAAACTATTCACAAGGATCTCATACGATATCGACATACAGAAGATTATGAAACATAGTAAAGTGAATATAGATACATATAATGAAATTATTTGACAATACATTCAAATGATACAGAGATAAACTGAATCAGACATAGTTTATATAATAACTTTATATAGATATCAGTACATAATAAAACGAAACAGTGAAGAACCCCAAATTATTCCCATAATAATTTGATTAGTTGGTTTATTTCCTTAACTAAAATACATTTAGTTGTAATTGATAAATCATTCCTTATGCTCAGCATAATACATAAGGAGTAAAGAGTTTATAAGTTTGTCAGATATTGTTTGAGACATATCAATATTATGATTTGAAAACAGTTATTGTTTGCTTGTATTCCCCCCTGAAAACATTGAAAACAGTGAAAAGGGCGTAGGGGTATGAACTCACTAGACGAAATATGTGACGGTTTGGATGCTAAGAGTTGATCCGGGACTTGTAAACACACGAGGTTCCTAATTATGATGTAAAGATACTGTAACACCCAAAGTTTCGAAGACCAAGAAAGGAAAGAAAACCCTAAGTTTAGGGGTCGACTCGGCGAGTCTAAGGAGCGACTCGGCGAGTCCGAGCGGGATCCGGGTCGGGGAGTAAGTGACCGACTCGGCGAGTCGACCAGGGTGACTCGACGAGTCTGGTCTGTGCATGGAAAACCCTAAATTTGGGACTTGGGGCCTATATAAATGTCTTAATCTTCTTCCCAGGTTTTCTTACTGCCTCTTTAGCCCTGGATATCAAACCCTAGCCATCATATCTCCTAGTTGAGCCTTGGAAGGTGCTTTAAAGCTTGGAAAAGGAAGAAGGAACTTGGAGGAGCAAGAAGGAGCTATAGATCTGGGATTGTGAGTTCATTTTGAGCACTTGGAGGTAATAAACTAGTTCCTGGTCCCTTTTTGCACCTAGATCTATGTGTGGTTGTTGGGGCTCTTTTGCCATAATGTTATTATTTTGGGTTAGAAGCCGGATCTGGAGTTGCTACTTCAGATTCAAGTGTTTTAGGGCCTGGAGAAGCATAAAGTATCAGTCATTGTGTTGATTTTGAAGTCCCTTGGCCTTACACCCTAGTTAATGGCGTATCTTGCCTAGATCTCCTTCTCTACACGTAAAGTTTGCAACTTTACGTAAGGAATAGACCTTAAAAGAGTGGATCTACAGTTTGGAGTCCATGCATGACTCAAAGATCCTCTGCATGTATGTAGAACCGAATGGACTCGGCGAGTCCTTCGAGTGGACTCGGCGAGTAGCTTGAAGATGAGGAGGAACTCGACGAGTAGGATGAACAACTCGTCGAGTCGGATGAAGTTAGGCATGGACTCGGCAAGTTGGATGAGCAACTCGGCGAGTCGGTTGAAGATTTTCTAGGACTCGGTGAGTCTGTTCTTGGACTCGGCGAGTCAGATCGCGAAAACCCTGAACCCTTCGGGTCGAGACCCGAATCAGTGAGTCGAGTGGTGACTTAGCGAGTTGGACAGGACAGGACTTGGAACTGGTTGGACTCGGCGAGTCATGGAATGACTCGGCGAGTCGGGTCGCGAATAAGAAAGACCCTGAGTTTATGAACTCGGCGAGTCCTTAGGAAGACTCGGCGAGTAGGGTTGACCTGGAAGGTTGACTTTAACCAGAGTTGACTTAGTTGACTGTCAGACTAAGTGTCATATGTATATTGATAGCTCGGAGAGCTGGAGGAGCAGCGGATCAGGGGATTGTCGAGTAGCAGCCAGAGATTTACCAGTAGGGTTCAGCAGTCACAGGTGAGTTTCCTTCCAGTAGGGACGGGTCTAAGGCCACAATGCCGGCCCGTCCAGTTAGCAGTAGTTTCCGATGCAGTAGTTAGTATGTTTGATGCCTTCGTGGCTCAGACAGGATTTATGTGCTATGTTTTATGTGTTATGTGTTATGTGTTCCGGGCTACGGCCCGATGTAGTATGCAGTATATGTGTTCATGCTAGTTGATATGTTATGCTATGCTATGTTCAGCCAGTTAGCCCGGACCTCGGTCCGATGCAGGGGACAAGGTCCCAGTCAGTCTTCGGACTTCGGTCCGATGCAGGGGGCAAGGCCCCAGTTAGTCCGGACTTCGGTCCGATGCAGGGGACAAGGTCCCAGTCAGTCTCCGGACTTCGGTCCGATGCAGGGGGCAAGGCCCCAGTTAGTCCGGACTTCGGTCCGATGCAGGGGACAAGGTCCCAGTCAGTTTTCGGACTTCGGTCCGATGTAGGGGGCAACGCCCCAGTTAGTCCGGACATTGGTTCGACGCAGTGGGCAAGGCCCAATATGTGCTTTATATGTTTTTGTATGGTATGTGTTAGATTGGGGGAGCTCACTAAGCTTCGTGCTTACGGTTTTCAGTTTTGGTTTCAGGTACCCAGTTTTCAAAAGAGGAGCTCGGGGAGATTGCAGTGCACACACCGTAGTCAGTTAGCCTGGGAATGTTCGACTCTGATAATGATATTATGTTTGAATTAATACTCGAGAATGACTTATGATACAGTTTTTATAAATATGATTCTAGTAATGCTTTTAAAGAAATTTTTGGTCGTGATTTTTGGGTTGTTATAGATACACATTTATATCTCATTAGGACTTAGATTGATTGTTGGATAGGGACAATTGTTTCTAGTCGCGAAAACACTCCGATACAAGTGTTTGGAGGGACCCGGGTGGTGTTTAAGGACGGGAATTGAAGCGAGGGACTTGGGACTTGAGTTTACTCCCCATGAATAAACTTATACAAGAGTTTTTGGTCCAACACACCCATTCCCCATGAGTTTATGGCCGTAAACTCATGGTGGGGTGGTTTATGGTGCAAATTTGGGTCATAAATGGATATGGACACTTGGAAATGCTTGGAATAATTTTACTAAAGGCTTGGATTGAATTAAAAACACCATTTGCAACACATAAGGGAGTTTACAGCCTAGGCATGGGATCTTTGGCCGTAAACTCTCATATCTCCTTGATTTAGTGTTTTTAAGGTGTTAAAATTAATCACATGTGATTCTAAAAATTCCCACAAGCCTAGAAATGAGTTTAGGGCACCATTTGACACCCTTTTATGAGTTTACGGCCATGAGACATGTTCTATGGCTGTAAACTCTCAAATGTGGGGTTTTGATGTTTATAAAGCCCTAAAACTATTTTTGGTTGGTCCTTTGATTTATTCCAAGGCTTTTGTTGGTGTTGGATGGCTTTCTAACACCTTAGAATTGAATTTATACCCATTTATAAGGAGTTTACAGCCCAAGCATATGCCTTGGCCGTAAACTCACACAAATCCCCCCAAAAATTGTGTTTAAGGTGACCAAACCATTTTTAGATGATTCTAGAGTTTACCACAAGGTCATTGGTTGAGTTTCAGGGCATTTGGACATGTTTTAGGGCACTTAATCCCCCTTTTAGAGGAGTTTACGGCCCAAGCACATGTCTTAGCCATAAACTCTTGTTTGTCCCCCAAAAATGATGTTTCATGTGTCCAAATGCTAATATCTATGTTCTATAATTCATATCTAAGCCATATAAGTGATTTGGAGGGGTTTAAGGGCATGAAAATCCCATATATATGAGTTTACGGCCCAAGAATGACCCTTGGCCGTAAACTCCTTTAAATGTCTCAAAACTCATGCTTTAAATGTTATATGTCCATTCCATTAAGCCATTAAGCCATATTTAAAGTCCAATAGTGCTTAGGAGGGGTTTTAGGGCTCAAAAACCCACTTATTGTGAGTTTACGGCCCATGAATGATCCATGGCCGTAAACTCATGAATGTGGTCACAAATCATGTTTTGAACTCGAATTTGAAGGCTAAGAAGGTTACAATACAAGCTAAGGAATGTACCTTAGAGATTTGAGGCCTTAAATTTGAGTTTTGGACCCTTAAACTTGGATTTAGGAGAGAGGTTAGAGAGAGAGTAGAGAGAGAGGGAAAAAGCTTCAAATGGATGCTAAAACACGTTTATATAGGTCTTAAAACTTGTACGCGGTGGAATTCTACCCGATACCGACGTTAAACGCGGCTTTTGGTCGCACCCGATTAAGTTACCGTCACTCGGCGGGGATGTTTCTAAAACTTATGAAATAAATGTTTTGGGTTAATAACATGAGTTCCTGAGTGATTTAGACACTCATTAAATTATAATAAACATATAAGTTTAAATAATTTGACCCACAGTGTAAACGGAACGAATTTGATAACGGTGACTTTTCGGGAAGAACGGGTTTTGGCGACAAACAATTCCGGGTTGTTACAGTATTCGTATTCGTTATTGTATTCATTTTCCCTATTCCTACTCCTATTACTATTTGTATTCGTATTCGTATTCACAGTCGTATTCGTTTCCCTATTCCTACTCCTATTACTATTCGCAGTCGTATTCGTATTCGCAGTCGTATTCGTATTCGCAGTCGTATTTGTATTCGTTTTGTTCCTAATTATATTTTCTTTATCCATTCTGTTCCTAGTTATAGATGTGTTATTTGTTCTATTTCTAATTGAATTTTTGTTATTCGTTCTGTTCCTAATTATAGTTTCGTATTCGTTCTATTCCTAGTTATAACTTCGTATTCGTTTTCGTATTCGTAATTAGTTATAATTGGAAATTAGTAGAAGTTATTCGTAGATTATGAAACATAGTTTAGATTAGAACATTTTATCGAGAAATCTATGATTAGTTTGAAAGCTAAATTCGTAATTCGAACTATTTGATAAACGCAGTTATTGATATTAGAACATACAGAATGAAAACGATTAAACTGAAAACAATAAGTTTGAGTACAAGATTTCCTTGTACTTTTGCTTGTATTCCCCCCTAAAAATAGTGAAAACAGTTGAAAAAGGGTAGGGGTATGAACTCACCGGACGAGAAATGTGGCGAATTCGGATGCTAAGTGTTGGTCTGGGGCTTGTAAACACACAAGGTTCCTAAGTATAATGTAAAGATACACATTTGTATCTAATTAGGAGCTAGATTTATTATTTGGTAGGGACAATTGTTTCTAGTCGCGAAAACACTCTGATACAAGTGTTTGGAGGGACCCGGGTGGCGTTTAGGGACACATATAGTTAGGATAATGAGTTGGCACATCAAAGGAACACTCCTTAAGGATTTTACGGCCACAAGACCCTCTACCCATGAGTTTACGGCCGTAAACTCATGGTGGGGTGAGTTACGGGCAAAAATAACTTCAAATCACTTAAGGGAATTTTCTAGTTTCGGATTTAAAGGCTTGGAATGGATTTAAATCATCAAAATGATTAATTTATGGGAGTTTACGGCCTAGCATAGGCTCCTGGCCGTAAACTCCTTAATTCTCATGAAAATGTTGTTTAATGATGCTAAAACAAATCACATGTGATTGGTAAAATTGTTCCAAGGCCTTAGATGCATTTGTTTGAAGATTTGAAAGGGTTTTTGGAGTTTGCGGCCATGGAGTATGTTCTATGGCCGTAAACTCTCATATATGGGATTTTGTTATGTTTAAAGCCCTAAAACTATTTTTGGTTGGTCCTTTGATTTATTCCAAGTCTTTTGGTGGTGTTGGATGGCTTTCTAACACCTTAGAAGTGAGTTTACACCCAAGTTTAAGGAGTTTACGGCCGAAGCACATGCCTTGGCCGTAAACTCACACAAACCCTTCAAAAATGATGTTTCAAGTGTCCAAATTTAATAGCAATATTCTATAATTCATATCTAAGCCTTGTTTGTGATTTGGAAGGGTTTAAGGTCAAGAAAACCCTATTTATATGAGTTTACAGCCCAAGCACATGCCTTGGACGTAAAATCCTTCAAACCTCTCAAAATCCATGTTTTAAATGTTTTAAGTTCATATCTTGAAGTCATTTAGCCATAACTAGGTCCCAAAATTGTCAAGGAGGGGTTTAAGGGCTCAAAACCCTTCAAACTCTGTGTTTATGGCCTAGGCAGCCTCCTGGGCCGTAAACTCATATATTGTGTCCCATTTCATGTTTAAATATCGAATTTGGAAGCCAAAAATGCTTTAGATTAAGGTTAGGAAAGTGCCTTAAGGATTTGAGGCCTTAAAATTGAGTTTTGGACCCTTAAACTTGAATTTTAGGAGAGAGGTTAGAGAGAGAGTAGAGAGAGAAGGAAAAAGCTTCAAATGAGAGGTTTAGCACGTTTATATAGTTCCCAAAACTTGGACACGGTGGAATTCTACCTGATACCGGCATTAAACGGGGCTTTTAGTCGCACCCGATTAAGTTACCATCACCCGGCGGGAATGTTTCAAACTTTTTGAAATGAATACTTTTGGGTTAATTTTATGAGTTCCAAGGGGTTTGGACACTCATTCAATTATAATAAACATATAAATTTAATTAGTTTAACCCAAAGCGAGAATGAAGCAAATCGACTAACGGCGAAATCTCACGGGTAGAACAAGTTTTCGATGATGGAAAACTTCGGGTTGTTACATTATCCCCCCGTTAGAGGGAATTTCATCCTGAAATTCAAAGATTCGAACTCAATTTGCAAGATGAAAAGAGAAACGAGGATGAGTCTACTACTTCGGGTTTTTACGCTTCCAAGTGGAATCGGGTCTCCGCTTGACGTTCCAGCGAACCCTCACTTTCAGGACGTGTCTTGGTTTCGTTGAGTAGATATTTCTAAAAGACCGAGACGTGAAGTACCATAGGAATGTTTCTAAGTTTCGAGGTTAATCGAAGTTGGTAGGCTACGGGATCAATCCTAATGAGGATTTCGAGAAGTTCTACGTTTATGGAGAGATTCGAATGAATAGATAACAGTTTATCTTTCTAGATTAGAGTTGAAAAAGAACTGCAAGTAAAATGGTTGTCGAAAAGGAATATACCTGGGGCAACTGTGGGATCGGTGGCCATCTCACCTTGTCCTATAGCTAGGACTCTTCCAGAGTTGCCAGCTGTTGTTCCATTGGGGCAGTTTCTCTTATAATGCCCGGCCTTTCCGCAACCATAATAGACCTGACTGATGCCCGCTCCGGGAGCTTGATTTGTTGGTGTTCTACAATTCCGCGCAAGGTGACCCTCTTGGCCACAATTTTTGCAAAGTTTTATATGATAGGGACCGGGGATATAGTCGTGCTAACTGCACTGGTTACACCACGGTAGAACACCGGCATATCCGGTAATAGGTGCTTGAGCTGAGGAACCGATGACGGGTACAACATCAGGGGTAGTGGCAGTGTGGACTGTCACCATTTGTTGTCTCATCGAGAACTCCTAGGAAGGCTGATATTTATCCCCCGCCTCCCAGTACTTCCTTTTCTCACCACTTCTTTCCATTGGCTCAGGAGTAGTGGCTGCTTCCTCTACGTCCTCACTATGGTCAATCAAGATTTGCGCTAGGCATTTGGCGCTATCTTATGTATCCGGCCTCGCAGCTAAGACGTTCCCTTTGGTTGGCTGGGTTAATCCCCAGATAAACCTCTCAATCTTCTTACTTTCAGGGGTAACCATCCCTTGACAAAGAAGCGCTAGGTCGTCAAACCTAGATGTGTAGGTGGGGATATCGGAACCTTTCATCTTCAGATTCCAAAGTTCATGCTCCAACTTCTGTATTTCACCCCGAGGGCAATACTCTGCGTGTAGAAGTTCCTTCATAACTTCCCAACCCATAGCATTGGCTACAGGTAGAGTTAGAGATTTGACTCGGTTGTTCCACCAAGTCAAGGCTTTGTTGGTGAGAGTGCAAGCGGCAAACTTCACTTTGTCGGATTCTGAACAAGCACAAATCTCGAAGATAGATTCGATCCTTTCTAACCATCGAGTTAGAGCAATGACACCTCCTGTGCCATCGAAGAATGTAGGTTTCGCATGCATAAAGTCTTTATAGGAACACTCCTTTCGGTGTCCCTGGCTATTTTCCTGGTTTTGAGGTTGGGGACCACTTCCCGAACTACCAGGGTTCGTTTGCGACATGGCTGCTGAAAATGCTGCAGTTAAAACTGACTGAAGGGTTGCCAGGTTGATTTGAAGAGAAGGTGGTGTTTGAGGAGGGTTGTTGTTGTTCTGCGATCTGGGTCTCTTTCTTGGAGGCATCTTGATCTAATAAGATCAGGAAGAGAGGGTGATAAGCCCTCTAAATTGAATCAAGAGATATGATACAAAGGATATCTCTTTATGGCATACATAGAATTCTATTAAGTGATAAAGCAGGAAGGAGTTATCAAACAGATAAATTATCGCTAAAGGAATTATTAAGGAGCAACGCTGGGATGAAAAATTTTATAACGGATTTGGCTCGAGAAATACTCCCATAGTATTTCATGATTCGCTGCAGCCACGATTCATTGTTTGGGATATTAGGTAAGTTTTAGGCATGCTGCGTACCACAGTCACTCCCAAGCACTTGTTGGCCGTGTCTCGAATGAATATAGTTGGCCAGGCTATATTGATACCAGACACGACTACATAACTGCCCAGGTTTAACCGCAGTGTACAACACCCATTTACTTATGTTTTGTTCTACTTGTAGTTACGGATTTTCGACTGTCGGGTATACTTGTATACTTTTGAAAATACTTATATTTGAGGTATACTTTTAGTTCAGAGCAGTTAGGCCCTTTAGTGTTTATAGTTTTATACCATGTAAGGTTTGGTATACTCCATTAACTATAAACAAGGGCTCTGATACGAATCTGTCACACCCCGAAAACCAAAGGCGGAAACGTTCCCGGGGTTGACTCCAAGTTGAGTATCAAATCCAATGTACATAGTAAGCAAAGTAAACAACCATTACATTACATATCAAAGTTTACATTTGTTCAAAAGTAAAGTTGTACATTCGTAATACATAGTATATATGATCAAAAGTAGAGACGAGTCTTCTGTACGCTCCGTCTTCTCCAAAAGATTCGCTAGGCACCTGTCTATTGTTGACCTGAGAATACAAGCAGTTTGAAAATCAGCATAAAGCTGGTGAGTTCATAAGATGTTTGCTTTGTGAAAATGTACGAGTTTCCTTTAGTTTACCGAAAAGTTGTTATCCAAGAAAATCCCATATTTTCTTAAAAGAGAAGGTTGATTGATTGTTAGGTTATACGGTTCTGATTGTTTAACTATGATCCCAGGAAAGTCCCATACTTTCCTAATTGTATATTACCAATTGTAAAAGATGTAATGTTATTCAGTTTGTTACTCTTTCTAGTTATATAAGTGTTACCCAGGAAAGCCCCATGCTTTCCTGCATGTTGGTTTCTAATGTGAACGATGTTAAAGATGTAAAAGATGTAAACGTGATTAGGTAATGTTTTGTTTTCCCCAGGAAAGTCCCGTAGTTTCCTAAAAGAAATTTTTAGTTATTGAACTTCGATATACTAATTTATTTCCTTTGGTACCTATTGTATTAACTAGGTATTCTGATAATCTAATGGTATTATCTCAGAATATACTTAGATATATATATCTTCATATTCGTGTTCTTATTCTTAAACATATTCTTGTACTTATTCGTGTACGTGTTCGTATTCGTTATTGTATTCGTTTTCCCTATTCCTACTCCTATTACTATTTATATTCGTATTCGTATTCGCAGTCGTATTCGTTTCCCTATTCCTACTCCTATTACTATTCGCAGTCGTATTCGACATCGTATTGGTATTCGCAGTCGTATTCATACTCGTAGTCGTATTCGTATTCGTTTTGTTCCTAATTATATTTTCGTTATCCATTATGTTCCTAGTTATAGATGTGTTATTTGTTCTATTTCTAATTGTAGTTTTGTTATTCGTTCTGTTCCTAATTATAGTTTCGTATTCGTTCTATTCGTAGTTATAGCTTCGTATTCCTTTTCTTATTCGTAATTAGTTATAATTGGAAATTAGTAGAAGTTATTCGTAGATTATGAAACATAGTTTAGATTAGAACATTTTATCGAGAAATCTATGATTAGTTTGAAAGCTAAATTCGTAATTCGAACTATTTTATAAACATAGTTATTGATATTAGAACATACAGAATGAACACGATTAAACTGAAAACAATAAGTTTGAGTACAAGATTTCCTTGTACTTTTGCTTGTATCCCCCCCTGAAAACAGTGAAAACAGTTAAAAAATGGTAGGGGTATGAACTCACCGGACGAGAAATGTGGCGAATTCGGATGCTAAGTGTTGGTCCGGGGCTTGGAAACACACGAGGTTCCTAATTATAATGTAATGATACACATTTGTATCTAATTAGGACCTAGATTTATTATTTGGTAGGGACAATTGCTTCTAGTCGCGAAAACACTCCGATACAAGTGTTTGGAGGGACCCGGGTGGCGTTTAGGGACACATATAGTTAGGATAATGAGTTGGGACATCAAAGGAACACTCCTTAAGGAGTTTACGGCCACAAGACCCTCTATCCATGAGTTTACGGTCGTAAACTCATGGTGTGGTGAGTTCAGGGCAAAAATGGCTTCAAATCACTTAAGGGAATTTTATAGTTTTGGATTTAAAGGCTTGGAATGGATTTAAATCATCAAAATGATTAATTTATGTGAGTTTACGGCCTAGCATAGACTCCTGGCCATAAACTCCTTAATTCTCATGAAAATGTTGTTTAATGATGCTAAAACAAATCACATGTGATTGGTAAAATTGTTCCAAGGCCTTAGATGCATTTGTTTGAAGATTTGAAAGGGTTTTTGGAGTTTACGGCCATGGAGTATGTTCTATGGCCGTAAACTCTCATATATGGGATTTTGTTATGTTTAAAGCCCTAAAACTATTTTTGGTTGGTCCTTTGATTTATTCCAAGTCTTTTCGTGGTGTTGGATGGCTTTCTAACACCTTAGAAGTGAGTTTACACCCAAGTTTAAGGAGTTTACGGCCCAAGCACATGCCTTGGCCGTAAACTCACACAAACCCTTCAAAAATGATGTTTCAAGTGTCCAAATGTTAATACCAATATTCTATAATTCATATCTAAGCCTTGTTTGTGATTTGGAAGGTTTTAAGGTCAAGAATGTTGGATTAATGTCTAAGTCCATAACTATAATTGGTAAGACTTGACCCGACCCGGCATGGTCCATTTGGGTTGCATACCATCATGCACTTGGATAGACTATAATGAGAGAAATAAGACACTTATGGTTATTAATATATTATATGTTCTAGTATCTTAATAATAAGAATAATAAGATTATTTAATTAGTATTGATCAAGAATTAATCTAGGATTAATTAAGTGATCAAAAGAAGACTAATTAAATATATGGGTTGATTGTGTAAATCATCCATATTTATATAGTGGGCTAATGCTCCATGGATAATCAAGTTGGGCTAAAACCCATAGGATGGTCCATGGATGCTCCATGGTGTATTTGAACCCATGGATCCAAGGAAATGGAAAGCCATGACAATTAAGGATTTACCCTAATTGTAACACTATATAAAGATCTTATTCTTGACAAAATTGGCCACTAGAATCATATTAGCAAGTGAAGAAGAGGCTAGCCGATTTCATGAAGTGTAGAACTCTCTCAAGTTATTCTAAGTGTTTTTGATGATTGTGATTCCATTTGAGGCTTCCACACTATTGGGGCTAGGCACTCAAGCTTCATGAAGACTTTCTACATCAAAGAGGTATGTATTCTATCTTGTTACACTCATTGTTTTGTATGCTAGATTAGGATAATACCTTGGATGTTCTTATTTGCATGTATAATAGAGAAAACATAGATCCAAGGTATTTAGGGTTGCATGTACACTTAGGAGTGTTAGAATGCTCAAAACCCAACAGTGGTATCAGAGCCTAGGCTTGTTTTCTTGTTATACTTGCAATAGAAGCTGAAAAAACAAATTTGTTGCTGTTTGATCATCAGACTCGGCGAGTCCATCAAGGGACTCGGCGAGTCCATGCCTAAAAAATGATCAAAACGATCCAACTCGTCGAATCGGTTCATGCACTCGACGAGTTGGAATCCCAGACAGCATATTTTCGAGGTTTTTGGCTAGAAATGGATTAGGAACGTTACTCTAAGTTGTTTTTGAACTTAAACTTGTTTTTAATGTGGTAATGTTCATGCTAATCCATTTTCAAAGATAATTGTCAATAGATTCATGTTTTGTATTAGTTTAAGGTTTAGACTAATTACATGAAAAAGTTTGATTTGAATTATCTTGTTATTATGAGTTGCTTAGATTAATAGAAAAGTTAATTAAAATAGTTGCTTTCAATCCATTTTAATCTAAGAGTTGAGTATAAAATGTGTTTGTGTAACTTGTCCTCAAGTTACATGAAGAGTCACATTAAAGACTCATAAAACTCATAAAAGTTGGTAATGGTTACAAAATGAAGAGTCTTGTGTCATTGAATTTTTTTTTTTTATGACTCCATAACTTGTCCTCAAGTTATGGAAGTTCAAGAGTCACTTCATAAATAAATAAATAAATAAAGTGTAACCTTAATTAATTCCATAAGTTATAAAAATAAAGAAAAGTTAATTCTCTTATTAGTTTAAAGTCTTCCATAAGTTATGGAACTTGAAGAGTTTTTTGGATTAAAACTACTTTAAACACATAAGTTATGGAATTAATTAGTTTTGAATAGTTTCAAAACTTGCCCTCAAGTTTTGGAATTTGAAAAGTTTTCTCTTATGAATACTTTAATTCCAAGTTAGCCCTTAGAATTTTTAAAAGTTAAAATTCAACACTTATACTATTTATAACATTAATGGTTAATTATATATATATATATATATATATATATATATATATATATATATGTATAAGAACAAGTCGTTTTACCGTTAGTAGGCCTCATTCACGAAGGCGGTCTATAAGGTGGGTATAAGGTTGTTGCCTATAATATGGCGACTTAATGGGTGTATAATCTCACCCACCGCTTGCTTGATCGGTGGAGGGTCGTTAGCCGAACGGGTAGGACAATGACTTTAAATTCTCCCTTCATTAAAAGTATTAATGATAAATACTAAGTAACTAAAATCTTAATAATTCCCAATCTTAGTTACTTTAGGAAAAATGTGAATTTGGTGCTAGCCCATGGAATTCACACTTTGTACCTTACCAAGTCGTTGGTGGAGCGTGTGTGGTTAACCGGCACACTAACTTGGACTAGTAAGGACCACGAAGGGTGACTTAATGTTTGTCATAGATCAATGGAGCGTGTGTGGTTAACCGACACATTGATTAGGTGATAATATTAAGGGTATCAAGTGAATTGGTATGGTTATTCACACCTTTTTTGTGATCCTCGGCATCCCAGTCACAAAATTTGAGAGGGCACACTCGAGATTGAAACATGCCATTGAAAAGTTCAACGAATCTCAAAAGATCTAGGAATTTCAAATCCAATTAAAACCTAATAAATTATTTCGTTTTTCATGGTGGAAATTAGTGAATCGTCATTCGCCTACCTTCAAATATTTTATAGCTTGGATTACGGCATCCCTCTTCCAAATTATAAAATATTGTGTTGGGTCCTAGCCTTAATATTTCATATTGGGTGTCATATTAAGGACTTTAAATCAACTATCTTGAATATCTCCTAAAATATGTCTGGTTTAGACATTTATGATCTTCCCAAATCTCTTGAAACTAGCTTTCCTAAATGAAGATGATGTTCCAATGGAAATCATACTTCTTTCACCTCCTCCAATTATTCTCCCTACCCCACAAATTCTTGAAAAGTTTAAAGTCACTCGAGCCCTATTGGCAAGTAAAGGTGTTGGTGTGGTCACATCTTGGAGATGTAGTCACATATTGACAAGCCGGGAGAGTTGGGTGTCAAAGTCTCGTGAAAGTTGGATGTTCAATCACTTTCTAAGTCACATAGTGAGTTCTTTTGGAACACCTATGAAAAAGACTATGACAAGACCCTTAATGATTTTATCTATTTGGTAAGATCAACTTCCTCAAAACTTGATGGACATTGACAATAGTGACACAGGAAATCCAGAAAAGCATTCTCTTCCCAATGGAAAGGGACCGGCCATAGTCAACTCGGTTGACCAAATGGTAAAGAGAAAAACTAAGTCTGTGATAGTCCCGTGTACCATTATCAGAGGGTCCATATGTTTATATTGCCAAAGAAAGGGGTATTGGTTGCAAAGCTGCCATAATTTACCTAAGGATGTTAAAGTCGATAAGTTTGACTCTACTTCAGGTAAAGTCCACTATCTAACTCTGCTAAGTTTCTATTCCGAGATTCTTGATACATGATGTGACTGGGTCACATGGTGATGTTTTAAGAATCAAAGACAAGGTAAAGAAACTTAAAGAAAGAATATGCTGAATCTGATCACGTAGATGGATTTCTATCGCGTAGTTTGAAGATTGGATTCTTGAGCAACTTCTTAAGAGTTATAATATATTGCTTGTGAATAGATAACAACAAGGTTTTCATGTGGATTGTGTCACACCCCCAAACCAAGGATGGCGGAAACGTCTGGGGGTGGAGGACTTCATATACAGTATCACAACAACGTGTATAATAGTGCTCAAAGTAAAAACAACCACCATAAATATAATTGCAAAAGTTACACCAAAGTATATGTTTACATGATTCAAAAGCAATTACATTATGATGACAAAATAAATTGTTGACGGTTTAGCGTCCCATCCTCAAAGCGATGAAGTTTTCCTGTTTCACTGATTTCCTGAGAATACAAGTAGTTTTAAAGAGTGTCAACACAAAGGTTGGTGAGTTCATAAGAGTTTTGTTTGAAGTAGAAACCGTTTTTCCTTGTAAAATCGATTTAGTTTGATTTCCAGAAAATCCAATATTTTCTTAGTTAAGTATGAATAGAAATAATCCTACAT
The DNA here is from genome assembly GCF_052625555.1 of Lactuca saligna. Lineage (NCBI taxonomy): Eukaryota > Viridiplantae > Streptophyta > Magnoliopsida > Asterales > Asteraceae > Lactuca > Lactuca saligna. Next base: position 98,764,458 of record NC_136421.1, read on the forward strand.
GATGCTGTAATGAACCCTAGAGTAATCCGTAGAGTTCCTCTATAATCGTCCAACATATAAAGTTATATAAGGCTTAACTTAGATAAAACGTTGAATATAGTGGGTCTACCCTAGGTCCACAACCCAACGAGGAACAGGAGATGAGGCGGGCACCACCAATTCTAGGCCAATCAAGACTAAATTCTTATATGACTCAACATATACGCTCAGCGACTATAGTTGAAGTCTAACAATTTTAGAGGATGTGTAGTTTTAATATCATAATAGCTTTGTATAGAGACCCGGCACTTTGTATTTGTACCCCTTTTTGTATAGAGACCCGGTACTTTGTATTTGTACCCCTTTTTGTATAGAGACCCGGTACTTTGTATTTGTACCCCTTTTGTATAGAGACCCGGTACTTTGTATTTGTACCCCTTTTTGTATAGAGACCCGGTACTTTGTATTTGTACCCCTTTTGTATAGAGACCCGGTACTTTGTATTTGTACCCCTTTTTGTATAGAGACCCGGTACTTTGTATTTGTACCCCTTTTTGTATAGAGACCCGGTACTTTGTATTTGTACCCATAGAGATAAAAGGTGATTTTAAATCGACATAAAACTCATTTAGGTTTTAAAAATAAAATCCCGTAAACTTATGGATTGTTCCCTATGTGAGCCGTTATAATCATACTATGACTATGTGAACCTGCCACGACGTTCTCAGTGTCGCGAAAAATGAAATGACATTTGTCACCCGTAGACCTGCAGGTCCAACTGTAGCTAGCAGCAAGGTGTGGGGTGTCAATCCCAATATAGATCTATATACAAGTATCACGTTCTCCCTCAAGGAGATTCTGATTATAACTACCAGGAATTATATCCCGCACTCGGACGTACGGGGAGAGAGAGAGAGAGAGAGAGAGAGAGAGAGAGAGAGAGAGAAATAGAGAAACTCACAATATAGGATAACAAGTTTACGTTAAATGTGTGTGAATATAAATATTTCTTGTATGAATGTACCCTTCTTGTACGAGTGCGCAGAGTGATGTATCATAAACTATACCTATTATAGTTTATCTAAAATGTATGTAATATGTATGAATCCTTTTATGGAAATGTATTAGTGTTGTGAATTTATCAAACCATAGATTAACTTACGTGAAATGTGTGCGAATAGAAATCTTTCTTATATGAATGTACACTTCTGGTACGAGTGCGTAGCGTGATGTATCATAAACTATACCTATTATAGTTTATCTAAAATGTGTATAATATGTATGAACCCTTTTATGGAAATGTATTAGTGTTATAAATATATTCAAATTATACTTTTTATAGTTAAATAATACGTGTTCCAAAATGAATGGATAATATTTAATATGAATGTCTTAGTTTCAGTTCATAATGATAAACTAACTAGGAAACACATTCAAACATTAAAACTTATGATTATACACTTTGCTCAACATAATACAAAGTGTTATGATATTTACATGTTGTTGGTAAAATTTAGCAATTCTGCCCTGTTTTGGAAAAATCATAGAAAAATCATACGAAGTCGAAAACTAGATCCGTAAATTCTGAGAGTTCACAAAATGTGTCTAGTTTGCTCATAATTTTTATCACAATTTATAATGACCTCTAACTTGGGTGAAAAAGTCCATAATCACAGACTGGTCCGGATTGTTGTTTGAAGTGATAGGCAGTTTTGTAAAAATCGCTATAAATTGTAGAAAAATCGTATGGAGATGTGCAAGTAGCCATTTTAAAGCTAAAAACTTGAACTATTTGCACCTTGTACAGTTTTGAAAACAAAAATATTTAAGATGCCCAAAACAGTCCGTGAATGGAGTTGAACTTTTCTGATGAAGGCTGTTAGAAAAATCTAGTTATGTTCTTAGTGTTTTAACTTGTATTCCCCCCCTGAAAACTTGAGAAAACATGAAAATGTAGGGGTATGAACTCACCTTGAGTTATTTCAGTAGATGATTGTTGAAGAATGGGAGTGTTTAATTCAAGAACACTTGGAGATGCCTTGAAGGTTTTCGAGAATCTAACATCATAGTTAGGGAGTTTGTGTAAGCAACCAAAGATTTGAGTAGGATGAAGTGAAATAATAATAGGGATGATGAATTTTTACTTACTAAGTGTGGAAGAACACTTGAATCCAGCCTTGGATCTCGAAAATTTGTGTAGAAGAGTTTGAGAGAAAAAATGATGTTTGTTACTTAGTGGAATGAGAGAAATGAGAGAAAATGAGGAGTGTGGTTGATTGTTCCAGCTCAAAAACGTGGGAGTGAGTGAAATTTGAGTGTAAAGGAACATTGAAGTGACATAGGTAAGGTGGGGAGGTATGGCTGGTCATAGAGTGGGTGTGGGGTGGTTGCTTGTGACTTTGATTTTTCTTTTTTTTTTTTTAACTTGCAAGGCACAATGGAATATATTACTTCTATAAAGGAAATTGACTCAATCAAGGACGATTTCACAATTAAAGTTCGGATCATACGTCTTTGGACTCAAAAGTCAAGAACAATGTCTTATAATAGTCTATATCCCATTTTTAGTTTAATTTTCTAAATATATATGTGGTTGTCTATGTGTGTGTATCTCTTTAAAAATTCTGCAATTTCATCATTTTATGACCCCCATTTGCGAAGTTGAGTATTTATTTCCAAAAATGCGAAACTCCAGGGACAATATTTGAAATCTTCTGTTTTCTTCCCCAATTCGCATTCTACTATGAAATACTTCGCATCTTCATTCTTACACCCTTCGCATCCCTTCGCATTGAATTCTGCAATTTCATCATTTTATGACCCCCATTTGCGAAGTTGAGTATTTATTTCCAAAAATGCGAAACTCCAGGGACAATATTTGAAATCTTCTGTTTTCTTCCCCAATTCGCATTCTACTGTGAAATACTTCGCATCTTCATTCTTACACCCTTCGCATCCCTTCGCATTAAATTCTGCAATTTCATCATTTTATGACCCCCATTTGCGAAGTTGAGTATTTATTTCCAAAAATGCGAAACTCCAGGGAAAATATTTGAAATCTTCTGTTTTCTTCCCCAATTCGCATTCTACTGTGAAATACTTCGCATCTTCATTCTTACACCCTTCGCATCCCTTCGCATTAATCACCTTCGCATTTTCATTCTTACACCCTTCGCATCCCTTCGCATTAATCACCTTCGCATTTTCATTCTTACACCCTTCGCATCCCTTCGCATTAATCACCTTCGCATTTTCATTCTTACACCCTTCGCATCCCTTCGCATTAATCACCTTCGCATTTTCATTCCAGATGCGAACACAGTTTAGTTCTTGAACTCTAAACTTGCGAAATCAAAATTTTCATATGTTGAACCCATATACGAATATTAACCCAATTGACTTCAAATTGATTCATAGATGCGAACACTCGATTGTTTTACTTTCGCAAAATGAGCATCAACAACTCCACAATCGAGTTTTTAAATTCTTGCAACCAACAATTTCATAGTCCTTGACTTCGCGTTTTTCTTCATGAATCATCCCTCAATCATCAATCCAATTGCGAATCAAAAACTCATATGTTCTTGCTTTATCGATTCATCGACCTAATACACAAGGTTTAATAGAGTTGACCGGCTTGACTTGATGACTTGACTTGACTCAAGATTGACGATTGTCACAAATTGACCCGAATATGACGGTTGTCACATCATCCCCCCGTTAAAGGGAATTTCGTCCCGAAATTTGCACTTCGAATGGGGATCCAGGAATTTAGAGGAAAGATGGGGATGACTTTTCGTAGTACCAGAATTTGATTATGGCGAGGAATAACTCGCCCGATGTCACATGATTGCTACTATTCATGCTTTAATCGATGCTAGATTTATCATATAAAGAAATTCGGGATTTAAATGTCGATGTTAGAAACACGTACTGATATTTGCGGGCAGTTCCGGAGTGGTTTCTCCCTCGGTGATTTCAAACACCCTCCCACCACCACCAGCATCTCTTGTCCTTGGGCATTCCCTTTTAAAGTGTCCTGTTTCTCCACACTCGTAACAGGTTGGGCTTACTCTAGAGCCGGGTACCTGGTTGATAGGTCGTGCTGGTGCCTTACAGAAATGAGCAGTGTGCCCCTCTCTGTCGCAGTTTTTGCAATGCATCTTTCGGCAAGCCCCAGTGTGATGGAAGTTACACTTGTTGCATTTTGGAAGTGTTCCAGCGTATGGTTTCATGGGAGTTGGTGTGGTGAGGGTTGTGGCAGCATGAACAGCAAGGATCTGTTGCTTCCTAGCGAGGCCTTGGGTTGATTGGTCCTTCTTGTTGTCCCAAAACTTTCTTTCGTTGTTCCCTCCTCTTGCTTGGGTAAGGGTGGTTGTCATAGTGTCATGGTGGGCATGATGGTCAATGAGTTTGCAAAAAGGAAAACTGATCAGATGGTAAGTTCCTACTAGTAAAGACAAGTCAGTTGTTATAGAATTTGATTTTTCCTGCGTTATTCTTCGATTTAAGAATTCCTTATATATAGTTCATAAAGGAAGTCCATATGAATGAGCTTCACGAGTTAGTGGGTTTTGTGGTCTCTCTTAGATTTTTCACGAGTGTGCTCAAGGCGATTGGTGCGGATCGTATGTATTCTCGTTATTTGCATAAACCTCTGCGATACTATGGAGAGTTGTTCTACCCTGAATCTCGTTTCGGGCAACTCTATAGACTAGGATTGGAAAAATTTTATCTGCTGAGTTTCCTTCGTTTATGTTGTAGAAGCTTCGTTCTCTATTAAACGACATATGTTGGTCTTGTTCTTTGCTCCAGGCTTCCAAGCACTCTACCCAAGGAGGCATCGGGCCTTGAAAGCCGGTCAAGGGTTGGGATTCGGAACAAGAGTCATCGGGGTTAAGTTCTCCACTTCAGGGTCGGAGTCAGAACCATCAGCATAGCCTTCAGCTTGGTGACCATCTACAGGGGTTGGGTAATCATTCTCTGGCTCCTCTCCGAGCCATTTGGTATTGTAGTGGTTAGGGTAGTACGGGTCGTAGTGTGGGTGGAATCCAGCCATGATATCTTCGCGAGAAATGGGGATATAAGAAATAATTAAGCAAAAGTACTAATTGGCTAATTATACGATGATCTTTATCAGGTACTTCAACAAATTGTTTAGTGCATACTAATTATATGTATTCGGGATAGGATAGACCTTCGAATAAGCGACCCTAACTCTAAATCCCCAATCCAACGAGAACAGGAAGTAGAGCAAGGATCCACAGATTCTAAGTCTATGACGTCCTGGATACATAAAATTTTAATGTATCCACTAAGCAACTATTGACCTATTGATAAAGATCTATTTAGTTCTCGCAGATGTAATTTTAATAATGCCAAAATACCCCTATGGTATTCCATTGTGGTAGTGTTGGTAAGTTTTTAGACTTGTTGCCACATCACAACCATTCTTGGGCATATGCTAATCACTCCTCGGACCAGCATAGTTGATCAGGCTATGCTATTGCCAAGACTGATCATACATCCCCAGGCTTAACTGTGATATCCAACAATCATTACTTTTGTTTTGTCCTAAAATGATGCTGACCTTAGTATGTATGCATGCATGTATACTTTTAACAAGAGTTATTTATTCTTAAAGGTATAGTGGTTTTGAAATCTTAAAATCAGAGACCTTAGTCCCAATGCATTTATAGTTTGTATATCTTATGTGGTTCGATATACTTAGTTCACTATAAACAATGCTCTGATACCAATCTGTCACACCCCCAAACCAAGGATGGCGGAAACGTCTGGGGGTGGAGGACTTCATGTACAGTATCACAACAACGTGTATAATAGTGCTCAAAGTAAAAACAACCACCATAAATATAATTGCAAAAGTTACACCAAAGTATATGTTTACATGATTCAAAAGCAATTACATTATGATGACAAAATAAATTGTTGACGGTTTAGCGTCCCATCCTCAAAGCGATGAAGTTTTCCTGTTTCACTGATTTCCTGAGAATACAAGTAGTTTTAAAGAGTGTCAACACAAAGGTTGGTGAGTTCATAAGAGTTTTGTTTGAAGTAGAAACCGTTTTTCCTTGTAAAATCGATTTAGTTTGATTTCCAGAAAATCCAATATTTTCTTAGTTAAGTATGAATAGAAATAATCCTACATGATGCTGTAATGAACCCTAGAGTAATCCGTAGAGTTCCTCTATAATCGTCCAACATATAAAGTTATATAAGGCTTAACTTAGATAAAACGTTGAATATAGTGGGTCTGCCCTAGGTCCACAACCCAACGAGGAACAGGAGATGAGGCGGGCACCACCAATTCTAGGCCAATCAAGACTAAATTCTTATATGACTCAACATATACGCTCAGCGACTATAGTTGAAGTCTAACAATTTTAGAGGATGTGTAGTTTTAATATCATAATAGCTTTGTATAGAGACCCGGCACTTTGTATTTGTACCCCTTTTTGTATAGAGACCCGGTACTTTGTATTTGTACCCCTTTTTGTATAGAGACCCGGTACTTTGTATTTGTACCCCTTTTGTATAGAGACCCGGTACTTTGTATTTGTACCCCTTTTTGTATAGAGACCCGGTACTTTGTATTTGTACCCCTTTTGTATAGAGACCCGGTACTTTGTATTTGTACCCCTTTTTGTATAGAGACCCGGTACTTTGTATTTGTACCCCTTTTTGTATAGAGACCCGGTACTTTGTATTTGTACCCATAGAGATAAAAGGTGATTTTAAATCGACATAAAACTCATTTAGGTTTTAAAAATAAAATCCCGTAAACTTATGGATTGTTCCCTATGTGAGCCGTTATAATCATACTATGACTATGTGAACCTGCCACGACGTTCTCAATGTCGCGAAAAATGAAATGACATTTGTCACCCGTAGACCTGCAGGTCCAACTGTAGCTAGCAGCAAGGTGTGGGGTGTCAATCCCAATATAGATCTATATACAAGTATCACGTTCTCCCTTAAGGAGATTCTGATTATAACTACCAGGAATTATATCCCGCACTCGGACGTACGGGGAGAGAGAGAGAGAGAGAGAGAGAGAGAGAGAGAGAGAGAGAGAGAGAGAGAAATAGAGAAACTCACAATATAGGATAACAAGTTTACGTTAAATGTGTGTGAATATAAATATTTCTTGTATGAATGTACCCTTCTTGTACGAGTGCGCAGAGTGATGTATCATAAACTATACCTATTATAGTTTATCTAAAATGTATGTAATATGTATGAATCCTTTTATGGAAATGTATTAGTGTTGTGAATTTATCAAACCATAGATTAACTTACGTGAAATGTGTGCGAATAGAAATCTTTCTTATATGAATGTACACTTCTGGTACGAGTGCGTAGCGTGATGTATCATAAACTATACCTATTATAGTTTATCTAAAATGTGTATAATATGTATGAACCCTTTTATGGAAATGTATTAGTGTTATAAATATATTCAAACTATACTTTTTATAGTTAAATAATACGTGTTCCAAAATGAATGGATAATATTTAATATGAATGTCTTAGTTTCAGTTCATAATGATAAACTAACTAGGAAACACATTCAAACATTAAAACTTATGATTATACACTTTGCTCAACATAATACAAAGTGTTATGATATTTACATGTTGTTGGTAAAATTTAGCAATTCTGCCCTGTTTTGGAAAAATCATAGAAAAATCATACGAAGTCGAAAACTAGATCCGTAAATTCTGAGAGTTCACAAAATGTGTCTAGTTTGCTCATAATTTTTATCACAATTTATAATGACCACTAACTTGGGTGAAAAAGTCCATAATCACAGACTGGTCCGGATTGTTGTTTGAAGTGATAGGCAGTTTTGTAAAAATCGCTATAAATTGTAGAAAAATCGTATGGAGATGTGCAAGTAGCCATTTTAAAGCTAAAAACTTGAACTATTTGCACCTTGTACAGTTTTGAAAACAAAAATATTTAAGATGCCCAAAACAGTCCGTGAATGGAGTTGAACTTTTCTGATGAAGGCTGTTAGAAAAATCTAGTTATGTTCTTAGTGTTTTAACTTGTATTCCCCCCCTGAAAACTTGAGAAAACATGAAAATGTAGGGGTATGAACTCACCTTGAGTGATTTCAGTAGATGATTGTTGAAGAATGGGAGTGTTTAATTCAAGAACACTTGGAGATGCCTTGAAGGTTTTCGAGAATCTAACATCATAGTTAGGGAGTTTGTGTAAGCAACCAAAGATTTGAGTAGGATGAAGTGAAATAATAATAGGGATGATGAATTTTTACTTACTAAGTGTGGAAGAACACTTGAATCCAGCCTTGGATCTCGAAAATTTGTGTAGAAGAGTTTGAGAGAAAAAATGATGTTTGTTACTTAGTGGAATGAGAGAAATGAGAGAAAATGAGGAGTGTGGTTGATTGTTCCAGCTCAAAAACGTGGGAGTGAGTGAAATTTGAGTGTAAAGGAACATTGAAGTGACATAGGTAAGGTGGGGAGGTATGGCTGGTCATAGAGTGGGTGTGGGGTGGTTGCTTGTGACTTTGATTTTTTTTTTTTTTTTTTTTTTTAACTTGCAAGGCACAATGGAATATATTACTCCTATAAAGGAAATTGACTCAATCAAGGACGATTTCACAATTAAAGTTCGGATCATACGTCTTTGGACTCAAAAGTCAAGAACAATGTCTTATAATAGTCTATATCCCATTTTTAGTTTAATTTTCTAAATATATATGTGGTTGTCTATGTGTGTGTATCTCTTTAAAAATTCTGCAATTTCATCATTTTATGACCCCCATTTGCGAAGTTGAGTATTTATTTCCAAAAATGCGAAACTCCAGGGACAATATTTGAAATCTTCTGTTTTCTTCCCCAATTCGCATTCTACTATGAAATACTTCGCATCTTCATTCTTACACCCTTCGCATCCCTTCGCATTGAATTCTGCAATTTCATCATTTTATGACCCCCATTTGCGAAGTTGAGTATTTATTTCCAAAAATGCGAAACTCCAGGGACAATATTTGAAATCTTCTGTTTTCTTCCCCAATTCGCATTCTACTGTGAAATACTTCGCATCTTCATTCTTACACCCTTCGCATCCCTTCGCATTAAATTCTGCAATTTCATCATTTTATGACCCCCATTTGCGAAGTTGAGTATTTATTTCCAAAAATGCGAAACTCCAGGGACAATATTTGAAATCTTCTGTTTTCTTCCCCAATTCGCATTCTACTGTGAAATACTTCGCATCTTCATTCTTACACCCTTCGCATCCCTTCGCATTAATCACCTTCGCATTTTCATTCTTACACCCTTCGCATCCCTTCGCATTAATCACCTTCGCATTTTCATTCTTACACCCTTCGCATCCCTTCGCATTTTCATTCTTACACCCTTCGCATCCCTTCGCATTAATCACCTTTGCATTTTCATTCCAGATGCGAACACAGTTTAGTTCTTGAACTCTAAACTTGCGAAATCAAAATTTTCATATGTTGAACCCATATGCGAATATTAACCCAATTGACTTCAAATTGATTCATAGATGCGAACACTCGATTGTTTTACTTTCGCAAAATGAGCATCAACAACTCCACAATCGAGTTTTTAAATTCTTGCAACCAACAATTTCATAGTCCTTGACTTCGCGTTTTTCTTCATGAATCATCCCTCAATCATCAATCCAATTGAGAATCAAAAACTCATATGTTCTTGCTTTATCGATTCATCGACCTAATACACAAGGTTTAATAGAGTTGACCGGCTTGACTTGATGACTTGACTTGACTCAAGATTGACGATTGTCACAAATTGACCCGAATATGACGGTTGTCACAGATTGTAAGGATAAGTTTTTCCGCAAAGTTTTAAAATAAAAGAAAAAAAGGGTTTTAATTTTATTTATTTTAAGAATATCCTTACAATGGCATCTATGGAAAATTGTTGATTATATGTTTCTAGTAATAGCAATATTGGAAAGTGGATTTGATTCTTTTATTTGTGGTAGTGTCTGAATTTACCAAATGAAGAAACTTTTTCATCACCTAAGTTTCAATTGGACAGAAACTTGGAATCATACAAGTTGTATTGTATGATGAATGAGAATTTTTATCTTTGAAAATTAAGACTAATTCTTTGATCACATGTATATGTGAGTCAATTGAAGGACTAAGGAATTAGGTACACTGGGTGTGCGCTGGTCAAGGTCCACCACAAAGATTGATTTTTCATGATTTACTAAAGATTAGTAAATATGATTATACTTATAAGGTTAAGTATAATTTTGTAACATTGGAAAGGTTCCAATGTATGGCAGAGCGAATAAGAAGAATCAAATTAGGCAGAAGGATAAAAGTTTCTCAAATCTGAAAATATGGGAGAGTACTTTAGTATCAGTTTTATGATCATCTTAATGATTTAGAAACCATATCACAAATTCATACTCTTAGGACGTCTTAGTGCATTGTTATGGCTAAGAAGAGAGGTCATGAATTGTTGGATTGGTTAAGATCAAAGAGATGAGTCATACTTTGTTCCAAAACAATTCTTAGAGTCATACTCCAAGATTGTAACATTGAGTGACATAAAGTAAGGTTTAAAACACTTATCAAATGTAGTGTGAAATGTTTCTACTCTTGTACATTTGAGATTGGTAAGTTGTGATGTCTTGGATGAGACAAAGACCAACTAAGACCAATTTTGTGAAGTGTTAGTCTTGATAAGAATCCGCACTATCCCTTGAATATTTTTTTGTCAAGGAATGGTTCTTGACTGGGGAAACTTATATGTCCAGAGGATAGTGGGAGCCTTAAAGATCCTGAAAGAGTTTCAAGATTTAATCAAGAGTAAAACCTGTAATTTATCACTGGCACACGACTTAAGGTTTGCAACCTATCGTGTTGACATAATTCTTATTTCTGTACCTACTTCAAATAAGTTGAATTTGCATGTGAGTTATCAGAGTTCAACTTGGAAGCATTGGTCAGCCTTGTGCTACCAAGGAGACAAGAAACTAAGATTGAACAAGTCTAATCCATGTAAGGCTGAATTTGTCAATAACCTTATCTTGTGATTATGGTTTTAACAAATTCACATGGATAGGAACTCATACATTTTAAAATCTAAGTGTCATAAGGTTTCTCTCCGATTCATGAAAATGATGGTGAGGAAACGCTTTCACTAAGAAGATATTACGTAGATAGCAATTGTGTTATTTGCATTTTTCAAAAGTCGTTAGTGGAGCGCGTGTGGTTAACCGGCACACTAACATGGACTTGTGAGAAATGGAAAATGCCTAAGCAATTGAGACTGTGATTACGGCATCCCTTTTCATAGTTCTGAAATCTGTTTAGACACACATGTGAGCTATATAAGAAAGGATGTATGAATCTAAATTTCAGAAGTCCAGCAGATTTCTGAAAATATGTCAGAGCTAGTGGGAGCATAAGTGTTATGCTGATAATCATCATGTTAGTGGGAGCATGATTATTATGATTAGTATTGCAAGCTAGCAATGTTAATTATAGAAACCAAAGTTTCAATTCGTGAAGTTGCAGGGGTTGAAAAGTTGTTTTGCTATAATTAAGGGAGAGAAAATTATACTTCATTTCAATTCTAGAAGCTTGGATTGAGATTTTAATCATCTTTAGTCAAGAATATATATATTAATTTTATGTTGGAATGGTTCAACTTGAAGAAATTCTATATATATATATTGTGTTTTTAAAATTCGATTATGATTACGACATCCCTCTTCATAGTTAAATTTTGAAAACATGGCAAATAAAAAATATTGTAGCAAAAGACTGGTCTAGTATCATGTCTTTATGTCAAACATTATGAATCGTGTCCCATATGCTTCGGATATAGGATCGATTCATGTGCTATAATATTCATCCTTTCTAAATTTTCCAAATGCTTAGGGCATTTAGAAGGAAAAAGTCTAGAACTGGATATGACTAAAAGTGATTAAGCAATTGTCGAGGACAATCTGAGGTTTGCCAAATATTGGTTTCTCAAGGACAATTGGAAGTATAGTGATAATTCTTGAAGGACCATATTGACATAATCTGTAAGGAGGCAACTCTTGTTCAGAAGTGATAGTCAAAATGGGATCTGGAAATGTTTCAAAGTTAGAAATTATTCAATCTATGTAAGATTAGGAAACTTAATGCAAGAAGGATGTTCCCAAGGAGCTGATCTCCTTTGGAATGCTCTGTAATGGTTGTTGTCAAGTCTTTCTGACTTCGTGCATAATCATTACAAGAGGATCAATGCATATAAGTTTATAATCTAACAGATTTCAGTAAATGACATGAATTTGGAATTCTTGCATTTACAATAAGGATTTGGGATTGTGAAATGAGTATCATTGGAATCATGTTGAATTGATCTACATCACAATGTAAGGATCATTGACAAACATAGTGTGCATACTTGGGGTATGGCATAACTATTGTTTAGAAAAACAAAATGTACATGCTAGGAGCATGGGACGACTGTTGTTTTTATTCAAGTCTTAAGTTGATTATTTGAAACATTGAATAATGTGTAATCAATATGGTGATAAATAAAAGGTGGTTTTATTTATATTCAAAAGGTTTCTGAGACCATATTAGATTCGATTATTATTGTGTTTCACTTTGCATGTTTTGACTTCCAAAATAGCTGGGTTATTCTTTCTGAATGACTAAGTTATTTAAACACTCCACAGTCGTTCATATGTTGGAAGTAGGTATGAATCAAGACTGTCATGAATCGGGTTTGTAGATGGCTAAATGGGTTTAGTCATGGCAATGGTTGCTACAACATTCATGAATGCTCATAAGTTATGAGTATTGGAATAAACCCACGCTCACTTGTATCATTTCATGGAATTTATCTCGAGTGATCGGGAGACGGTAATATCATATAAATCTTCAAACCTAGAGATATGAGTTGTTACCTATGAGTTGGTTGTGCATTGATTGCACGTAAACGCATCAATAACTTGATGTTATAAAACGTGCCTTTGTGTACAATTCAACAAGTAGTAGAACAAGCATATGAGTCGAAGTTTATCTGTTCCTTCTAGAAATAGTGGATTAATGTCTAAGTCCATAACTATAATTGGTAAGACTTGACCCGAACCGGCATGGTCCATTTAGGTTGCATACCATCATGCACTTGGATAGACTATAATGAGAGAAATAAGACACTTATGGTTATTAATATATTATAAGTTCTAGTATATTAATAATAAGAATAATAAGATTATTTAATTAGTATTGATCAAGAATTAATCTAGGATTAATTAAGTGATCAAAAGATGACTAATTAAATATATGGGTTGATTGTGTAAATCATCCATACTTATATAGTGGGCTAATGCTCCATGGATAATCAAGTTGGGCTAAAACCCATAGGATGGTCCATGGATGCTCCATGGTGTATTTGAACCCATGGATCCAAGGAAATGGAAAGCCATGACAATTAAGGATTTACCCTAATTGTAACACTATATAAAGATCTTATTCTTGACAAAATTGGCCACTAGAATCATATTAGAAAGTGAAGAAGAGGGCTAGCCGATTTCATGAAGTGTAGAACTCTCTCAAGTTATTCTAAGTGTTTTTGATGATTGTGATTCCATTTGAGGCTTCCACACTATTGGGGCTAGGCACTCAAGCTTCATGAAGACTTTCTACATCAAAGAGGTATGTATTCTATCTTGTTACACTCATTGTTTTGTATGCTAGATTAGGATAACACCTTGGATGTTCTTATTTGCATGTATAATAGAGAAAACATAGATCCAAGGTATTTAGGGTTGCATGTACACTTAGGAGTGTTAGAATGCTCAAAACCCAACAAAGAAAACCCTATTTATATGATTTTACAGCCCAAGCACATGCCTTGGCCATAAACTCCTTCAAACCTCTCAAAATCCATGTTTTAAATTTTTTAAGTTCATATCTTGAAGTCATTTAGCCATAACTAGGTCCCAAAATTGTCAAGGAGGGGTTTAAGGGCTCAAAACCCTTCAAACTTGGTGTTTACGGCCTAGGCAGCCTCCTGGGCCGTAAACTCATATATTGTGTCCCATTTCATGTTTAAATCTCGAATTTTTAAGCCAAAAATGCTTTAGATTAAGGTTAGGAAAGTACCTTAAGGATTTGAGGCCTTAAAATTGAGTTTTGGACCCTTAAACTTGAATTTTAGGAGAGAGGTTAGAGAGAGAGAGTAGAGAGAGAAGGAAAAAGCTTCAAATGAGAGGTTTAGCATGTTTATATAGTTCCCAAAACTTGGACACGGTGGAATTCTACCCGATACCGGCATTAAACGGGGCTTTTAGTCGCACCCGATTAAGTTACCGTCACCCGGCGAGAATGTTTCTAACTTTTTGAAATGAATACTTTTGGGTTAATTTTATGAGTTCCAAGGGATTTGGACACTCATTCAATTATAATAAATATATAAATTTAATTAGTTTAACCCAAAGCGAGAACGAAACGAATCGACTAACGGCGAAATCTCACGGGTAGAACAAGTTTTCGACGATGGAAAACTTCAGGTTGTTACAAGTTACACCTACACTATTTTTAATATAGCTTTTATTAAAATATGTTATTGTTATTAGGACCTTATAGTAATTATTTCGGCTATTATTATGAGTTATATAAGTGTCGTTATAATATCTTTTTAACCACTCGCGCTACGAGGAATCTGGTTTAAAGGGCCGCATAGGGTTGTTGTATTTTAGAAGTTCTATATGCCAAAATGGTCCTGCCCTCCGGTGTTTTATGTTTGGCCCCTATCTATAGATAGTGGTTGGAAAATATTATTTAAACACTTATAATACTAATTATAATAATAATAATAATAATAATAATAATAATAATAATAATAATGATAATGATAATGATAATTAGTCACGGTAAATATTAGACTAAAAATCTAGTGATAATAATACTACGTTTCGTCGAAGGAAATTATATTGTTAAGAAGTGAAGCGCTGTCCGAGTTTGGAATCATCACTATAATAAGTGAGTGCATAGTTACTTTCATCTTACACATAGATATGAAGTATTTTATATAAATTACATGCCATGTGTGCATATTATCTGGATACTTGCTGTCTATGCTGGATGAATGATTTTATACATATTGTAAATGATTTAAAGTATATATTTATTTTATATCTACGGATATGTTGGGATAAAACAAGGGTTGATGAAACAGTTGATGTGTGATGAAATAAAATGATGAGAGATAGATGATGATAATTAGGTGAGGATTGATAGGTGATGTAGGATGAAAGATACTATAACCGTGTCCGATAATTTGGAGATGTAGTCATCTACCAAAGTATAGATGGCGACCACGAACTATTATAGACAACCCTGTGGAAACACCAGCAGACTCATAACCTGTAGGTGATGAATTCCGAGCTCAGACGATGTTGTAACTACATATTCATGCGATGATACTCTGACCCCTTATTATGAATTACGAGTTCAGGTGATGTTGTAACTACGTATTCATGCGATGATACCATAGCCCTTGTTGGGCACGTATTGCAGGAGTAATCCTTGAATCAATACTATCTATGCGATGATCCTTATGGAGAGTCCTTAGGAACACACATATAAGGAAATGCGATGTAAGGAGATGAGAGGTAAATATGATGTAGGAGACGACCCTTAGGATAAATCCTTAGGGAATGTACTTAGGAATAAAGAAGATAATGGGGATGGGTAATTGGGTTAATTGTTTGATGACTAAACATAATATTTATATTATTGTGGGTTGAAAAGCCTATGTACTCACCAGGTTTCCCAACCTGACCCACTCAGTTTACTTGTATCACAGGTGATGATGTGAAGTTACATTACACTGAGAGATTAAGGAGATATAAATCACTAGTGTAAATGAATGTAAGTTCTGTTTATGCTTATGTTTTTGTATTGACGATGAAATCCCAGATGTTTTAAAAGGAATAAAAATACATTTCTTTGGAAATGCTCTGATAATGAAATTATCATGTTTTTCGGGGAACAAATTCCACAATGTTTTTATTGAAAGAGATACTCTGATTTTTATAAAGCATAAACAAAATCGGTCTTTTCTGTCCTTGAAAATGGGGATGTCACATTATAGGTAGCACAGAGGTGGTACTCCAGACTATTGAGTTGATCCAACAGGTACGCGAGAGATTGAAGATCGCATAGGGCCATTAGAAGAGTTACATGGATAAACGTCGGTAAGATTTGGAATTTTAGGTTGGGGATATGCTTCTCCTGAAGGTGTCACCTTAGAAAGGTGTCATCTGGTTTAGGAAGCGGGGCAAGTTGGGCCCTAAATATATCGGTTCTTTCAAGGTTGTATCCCTAGTGGAAATGGTTGCTTATCGTTTGGAGCTACCCAAGGAGCTCAGTCAGTTTCACATCACTTTTCACATCTCTTAGCTAAGGAAGTATTTGGTTATTGATTATGTAGGGTTCCATTGGAGGGTATTGAGTAGATGAGCATCTGAATTACATAGAGAGATCGATTATGTTCCTAGATAAGAAGACCAAGACTTTGCGAAACAAGGTTCTAGGTCTAATGAATGTGCAGTGGTAGCACTACAAGGGTTCATAATGGAAACGGGAGCTTGAGGAGGAGGAGATGAGAGAGCACTACACAAGTTTGTTTACGGAGACAGACTTCGAGAATGAAGTCTGATTTAAGTGGGGGAGAATTGTAACACCTTATTTTTTTTGTAAATCTCTAAAATTCTAAACTGTTAGTTTATCTTCCATGTTGTTCTATTACGTTGGGCATAACCATGGTATGTTGGGCATACCTTGGTGAAAGTTGGACATGAGTTTTTCCGCTTAGTACGTTGGGCGTACTCAAGCCAGAGGCAAACCCTAAATTTTAGGATTTGGACCCTATTTAATCACGTTATAATCCCAATTCCTCTTCTATGATCAACCTCCGCCTTCTTCTTCCCAAAACATCTTCTAAGAAACCATAATCCCTTTTTAGGGAATATTGAGCCATGTATGTGTTTCGGTGAGTGTTTGGTGCTCCTTGAAGAAAAAGAAGAACCCTTGGAGAAGCTTTTTTTCATTTGAAGCTTGTGGATCCAACATATATTCACCTTCATCATCTTCTAGAAGGTATAAAGTCTCAACATTGGTGATTCTTTGTTTAGATCTAAGCTAGTTAGGGTTTTTGGTATATTTTGGTCCTTTAAGTTGGTTCATGTGAGTATAAGTTATGCCATAAGTTTATAATACTAGACCTTAATGTTTTTGAGGTCCCTTGTTCATAAAACTAACATCATGATGGATTTATCTCAACCATGCAAAAATTGATGGTCAAAATATGAAGTTAGCCTGTTGGAAATGGGTTTTACGCGTTATTGAGCCATGAAAAGGCATCATTGAAGATGTTTTCCTAAGAAAAATTTGTGATTTGGATATTTGGACTTAAGTTATTAAGTGCTTAAAATGAGATTTGGTCATCAAGGGAGTTCGTTGGGCATACGTATGCATACACTCAACGTATCCATTTATCCCTTGTATTGTCGATATCAAGCGTTGTACTCCGGGTATACTTGTATTACGTAGGGCGTACTCACCAGAAGCCTTTTTGGGTCATTTCTTTGGACTTAGGTCTTTTGGGCTAGGGCCATGGCTTATTAGGATTAGGGTAGGAAGGTTAAAAGGGTCTTTTACCATTGTGTGAGGGTTTGTGATTGGACATATAGTTGTTTTCATTACCATGATTATTTATTAGATTTAGTTTGGATGTGTTCAGTTGAGGAGCCATCATAGCAGTAGCTTGTATGCGTGATTGTTCATCAATTAATTGTGGCGAGTCTCCTCACAGTGTTTTGACAGGTCAAAGGAACCAATGTCGACCCATTGATTATTGTTATTAGAATGATAGTTGTTTGTGTGAATCTTGCATGTATTGTATATGTTTTCATGTATACTCGGTGGGGCTCGATGCCAAGCGGGGCAGATGAGTGTCATGGGTGGGGCCTATCACATGTAACTGACAGATTTGTACTAGGCAGTGGCCAATGTTGGGTGAGGCCCACTGTATGTATCGTATGTGGTATTTTAGACAGAACTCACTAAGATTTGTGCTTACGGTTTATGTTTTTTTTTTCAGGGACTTCTGGTTCGAAGGGCTAGGGCCCGACTTGATCGAAGCGCATCCACCCATGTTTCTACACTTTTATGATTTTGGGATTATACTCTGTTTACTATTTTACTTTGACATACTTATGGATGGCTTGATATGAATATTTTATGGTTTTTAGTTTAATTAAAAATGAAACTAATATATACAACATTTTAGATGTTACATCCGATTTGATTAGCCTCAAAAACCGCCTGTTTTGGAAACTAGTAAAAACCGATGGTTTAGTCAAAACCGTAGTAGTTAAACCAGTCAAAACCCGATTTTAAAATATTAAAATACTAAAAAGCATGGGTGCTCACAATTACAAACGCCCAGTTAAGTCAATGTCGGCCACTTTGTTTCTGCAATGAGCCTATTCTATAACAAATGGTAGGAGTCGTCTAAATAATAAAGGTGCACACCCATACTTCCTACACTTTTGGTCGATGTGGGAATAGAAAGCTTTCCATTCTCCTTTCCATCTTATTACTTATACATCTTTTCTTGTTTTTTATTTACTTGTGTCAATCATTATGTGAAGAAAATTAAACATGTTATATTTTCTTTTAAGTTGAACTCTCAAGACATTTTTTGTTATTTTCATGTGGGCAAAATCTGACATGATTGAATCATTATATATATATATATATGTGTGTGTGTGTGTGTCTATGTATATATATAGATATAGATACACACTTAGTTTTTCTGGTTTTTAAGACTGGTCCATTACTCAAAAAAACAATAAATAATAATGTATAGGTTAAAGCTTAGGTCTTTAATTTAATAGCTATATGCCTATATTTTTCTTTCAAGTTCAAACCATTATGAAGTAGTTACAAAAAGACAAATAGAGAAGAAGAAATAAACAAGAACCTTACAGATCCGACGAATATGAGAGGTTGGAGAATTGCGTCAGCAAAGTTGTTGGTCTGAAGTGCTTTCTACAGACAACAAATTGAAAATAATGGATGTCTCTCCTTCGTTGTTCGAAAACTCATAAGTTAGCTAGGATTTCTAATGTGAAGTCCAGTAGAGGTGAGCACTTTGATGCTGTCTATGTTTCCGATTAGCAATTTTTTTTATAGCTAGAGACGATAGTGATGTAAATTGATGTTTTTATAATCGTGTTTCTATATTTTTTTCCACGGGTGGAGATAATAATTTGCAAATTAGTTCCTTGGGTTTATTTTTATAGACTTTGAATTGTTATTGATTTTTCAGTAAATTTCAAGTTTCTATTAAATAGTGATTTACTTGACAAGTTTATCGATCTTCTAATGAAATAATCCATTAAATAGAATTTATTTTCTTATTATTAAGTGTTAAATTAATATCGTTTCAATTACATATAGAAATTGTTATATAATAACCATGGGGGCCAAGATCAGTAGTAAAGAGTTAAATCTATTTATATGTGATATCGTTGTCCATAATAGATCAGTTGGGCACTTAAAGGGATCAAAAGTAAAGTTTTGGAAGAACCTTGTACCACGATGTGGGAAATTGAGTGATGTGTTGTGGCATACTTATTTCAAGAACGCGCATCTAGATGGCCACCATGACTTGGCAAGAAGAAGGTCACAGCATGGCAGCTGATGCAGTATAAGCCTATAATTTTAGGGTTTTCTCCATATTTATGCCCCTACACTCATGGTTTCGGGCATCCTCTTCAGCCTCCAACCCTTCCATATGTTACCCTAGCCTCTATTCATGATTGAAGGCTTGATTTCTTGATTTAGAGCTTAATCTTTGGATTTTGGTGAAGCTTGAGGAAAAGAGAGGTTCATATTGGTGCAAAGGAATGAGGAATAAGCTTGGATCCAACATTCCTTTCAGATTTTGAGTTATTGGATGTAAAAAGTATGTACCTTGGCACTCCTTCTTATAGATTCAAGTTTGAGGTCATGTTTGGGTGGTTTTGGTCCCTTCCATGGTTGGTCCTAGATTTTGAGGAACTCTAAGGCTAGGTAGCGATCCTTTATGATAAATATGTTCTATAAAATATGAAACAACAACCATGTTGGAGTCACCTTGTGTCCATGCACAAGTTTTGGCCCCATTAAGGACTTAATGGACTTAGAATTGTAGATCTTTCATTGTCGTGGAGTCATAATGGATAAAGTTGGAAACTTTATCCATTGAGTCATTAAAATAGACTAGAATTGAAGTTATGGGTTTAGATATGTAAGGATAAAGAACTTAATGAAGAATGTGGCAATCTTCTAGTTCCCACGATGTGGCAATGGGCTTCCCATGACATGGTGGTTCTCTACTTCGCAACTATGTTGTCATTGTATTCCCACGACGTGACCAAGAGGTCTCCATATCGTTGTGAGTGTTGACTTGGTTTACCATTGACTGGTTTGAATTTGGGTCAAACTTGAAGGACTTGGGTTATTGATTAAGAATTTATATGCGTTTGGTTTTAGTCGGTTCGCGAGAGTGATCGTTGTAAGGAGTAAGGGTGTTGATGTATTTCCTTGGGTCTTTGATTCTTGTGAGTTTCCTCACTGTACTATATATTACAATATATATCCTTGTATGTTAGGATATATGAAAAGTGGTATGTTGAGTACTAGGGGATGATGATCGTCTAGTTGAGTGCCCTAGGGGTTGTATGTGGTCATGTAAGATAGTTTAAGATATCTTGAACTAGGTTTTCTTGCATGTTCAATAATATAATATTGTGTAGTAGGTTGAGGCGGACCTATTTTGTGCGGTAGGACAAGGTACCTAGGCGGGCCAATGGTGTGATGTAAGCCAGATGTTGTTCGTGATGGGTTTTGAGCATTCTAACATGTGACAACCCGATATTTTGAGACAATAAAATGTAACGCCAGTCAAATTTAAGCCAAAATTTAACTTTCCTAAAATCATATTTGGGGTAAATAAAGTGGTAGGACTCGTATCAAGGTTTTCGTACATATAAAGAACACAAAAATCTGAGTTATAACGAAGAAGTTATGACCAATCTAAATTCACGGCGAAAGCCGGCAACGCTGATAGACGTAAAACGCAAAGTTTCGATACAATAATTTTTAGCCTTAGGTATCTAAACAAAAATCGTAGATTACGTTAAACCGTTATCATGCATAAAAAGAACGCCCAAATCTGACTTCGTATGAGGAAGTTATGATTTTCCGAAGTTTCTAACCTAGCAGTAGACAGCTAAAAACTCGAAACAGAGATCGAGCGATCTTTAGCCGACACAACCTAAATGAAAGTTGGAGAGCCCGACAATAGGAGTATAACCATAAAAAGTCTGATGAAAATGGACTCCGGATAAAGAAGTTACGGATTTTTAACGAAGTTATCGTGTCCCGACCCATTATTTAAAATATAATTAAAAATAAATTCAAAATTAGCCGACGGAGTCTAAATGAAAGTTGTGGAGTATTTTCTCACCTTCGCGTGGATATAAATAACGTCAAAAACGGAGCTCGTACGCGGAAGTTACGGAATTTAGAAGAGGACAGGCCGGATTACGCCCCGCGTTCTCTGGGAGTACGCCCCGCGTACTAGACCCAGAGTCGAGTCCCATCGGCCCGCCCACTCTACGCTTAGATAGCCAGGAGTCGTAAGCCATGACGCATTCTTACGCCCAACGTAACGAGGTACGCGCTGCGTAAGTGAGTACGCCCCGCGTACTCTAAAATTACGCCCCGCGTACTCACGCCCCCAGCACTATAAATAGATGGCATAAGCTTCGAGTTTTAGACACACTTTCTCAAATCTCCAATTACTCTCACACACTTCCAAGCACTAGAAGCTGTCCCGAAGACCTCGATTTCCGCACTCGAGCCCCGAAGAAAGTCCGAAGCCCCGAGATTCCCGAGAATCTCGTCACTCTCTGGTCGAGGTACCGCCCGGGAAAATGTCGTTTTCTTCAAATCACGCACTTTCTTCGGTGAGTTCATACCCCTATAATCTACATTTTTAAATGTGTTATCAATATTGTTTTAATATACACTTTTAAGGGGGGGAATACAAGTAAACACATGATTATTATCGTGTGTAACTCAAAGATTCACTAAATACTCATTTTTATCAAGTAAAACATATGTATGAAATCCTTCGTACGGAAAACATAACACGATATCATATTATCCGTTGAAATTAAATAGGTGGTTATACGTATACGAATCAAACGGTTTATTTGTACCTTGAGTACATATGTTCATTTATGTCATCACAAAAAGTTACACATTACAATACAAGTGAGCATGACACTAAGGTTTACTATACAAATGAAACGAACTTTTGGAAAAACTATAATAGTTTACGACAAACATTTTTACATGTTAAAAACTCTTTATCAAACTATCTTACATACTTTCTATTTCCTTTCAAAAACCATTAGAATCGTATTTCAAACAAACGTCTTCTTATACTTAAAATTATTCTTGTCAAACAAACTACTTTCAAACCATTTTATAAACTGACATCAAGTCACCACTTCTTATTATTTATTAAACTTCTCAAAAGTTATACAAAACTTCTTTTATATTTTATTTGTCAAATGCACACCTAAACACGCATGGTTATATATGTATATATATATATATATATATATATATATATATATATATATATATATATATATATATATATATCTCATGTATACAGATTTAGATATAAAAGTTTTCTATTCAGTTGGTTGAGTACCTTTGGGTAACAAAGGCATATTTCGATGATACACACACACTACTAGTAACTATAATAGGTATAGTTAAGATATACTATTTACCATTCCAAGTACCAGGATTCATACAAGATTCAATCTATTCATGAGTCTATACAAATACATTACATACTATGCGAAGAGATACAATCATATACAATTAAAAGACATACAATCTTAAGACATACAATTACAAAAGCATACAACTTCGAGACATACCATTTCAAGGAATACAATTTCATGAGATAGTATACTAGATATTCGTAACATTTTATATACTACAAGTGCCATATCAAGAAGGTATTTTCATATAAAAACAAATGGACATTTTCATACGTAAATCTGTTTTATACTAAGTTGTGAGATATTCAAACTTCAACGTACATTTATGTATGCATTTTAAGTCCTGTATTATATACCATAATCCCTTGGAGGGGGAGCGTGATACTTGTGTATAGATCTATACGGGATTGACAATCCCGCACCTAAACTGTTAGCTACAGTTAGACTAGCAGGTCTGGGGTGACAAATGTCATAACATTCCAACGCCTGAAGAACGTTGTTACAGGCCATCAGTGTCAATAGTATGGTTATAAAACTCACATGGAGTATTAAAAACACGTTGATTTACGGAGTTTTCATATATCTTAGCGATTATAATTGTACACAAATCTACTATTTTATGACATGAAAAACATCATGGTAGTTCATTTTGGGACTTTTAAATTACCACTCACTTACAAACAAATATTGGATTTCTGAAGCAAACATTCAAAACAGTCGGGTCTTGGTAGAAGGCTACATTTTACACTAGTAGAAAATATGGGATTTTCTAGAGTTTTTCAAACGTTTACAGATATTTACAAACATGTTCATTGGTACAAACTTTCCTTCGAAAACATTTACAGGTCTTTCAATTACAGCTTTACAAATCAAAGTCACATAAATACTTATGAATTCACCAGCATTATTGCTGATACTCGCTTTCAAAATAACTTGTATTCCCAGGATACGGATAGACAGGTATGACTACCAGGTTCTGTGAAGATGGAGCAATCAAGACTCGTCTTTTATTTTTGAATATTCATTTTGTAGAATTATACTATGAAAGAGCTCAAATGTAATTAAAATTATACAATTAAAGCAATGGATGATGTTGTTGCTTGTTTACTACTTTGCATTGTTGTGATACATTACATGATGTCCTCCGCCCCAGAATGTTTCCGCCGTTCTCGGTTTTGGGGTGTGACAGATTGGTATCAGAGCATTGTTTATAGTGAATTTAGTAATTCAACCCATAAAAGGTATACAAACTATAAATACAATAGGGATTAAAATACTCTAATAAAAAGTCTATACTTTTAAATAATAAAATACTTAAGAAAGTATACATGCCTGTATTCACAGTAAAATCAGTGTCGCTAAGACAGAACAAAAGTATTACAATTGTTGGGCAGCACAAGTAGACTTAGAGACATATGGTCAAAACTGGGATGATATAGCCTGATCAACTATATTATCCAAGGGTTGACTAGCATGTGCCTAAGTATGGTTGTGAGTTGCATCAAATCTAAAAACTTACCCATAACACCACAATGGGAACAATAGAATGTAAACCTAAAATACTATTGGAGTATTTTGTGTATTCTATAAACTACTTATGTGTTAGATTCGTATACCCCAAATTACCGTATACATAACATAGCTGGACCCCATCCCCACGACAACTCGTACTTCCCGAACAAAGGCAACGTTGGATGGTTCAGAGAAGAACCCGAGAATGATCATCCAATCCCTTTTGAATGATCACCATACTGAAGATCTTTCGGACGATGATAACTCTGAACTCGAGAAGGAGAACTTACCCTCGGTAACTTCCAATTCAAACCCTAACCCTCGTCTAGCTCTTCATGGCCCGACACTTCCTTGGGTAGTATGCCTAGAAACATGGAGCGCAGAGCAAGATCAACCTATATCGTCAAAAGGAGACCGAAGTTACTACCACTTAAGCGAAGGGAGCTCAGCAGACAAAGTTCTAACAATACTGATCCGCAGAGTTGGTCAAAACGAAATTGAAGGCAGGACGACGCTCCATTATATCAAAGAAGTTAAATACCAACGCAAGAATGCACACCATCTACACCAATCATCTTGAAAACACTCGTGAGAGAACTAAGAGAGACCATGAGACCCTGCTGCAAGCATTAGCTGAAACGCAAGCCGAAGTCATAAGAACTCCAACGGGTGTACGAAGGACACCTTCTTAATAATAATGGAACACTAATTGGCTAACTGAGAGTTCACCAGAAGGATGACCTCCGCCAGAAAGAAAGGCCTTGTTTCCCTACCTTGTTTAAATGGACTATTTTTCTGTCTATGCCCGATGCAGCATTTTCTATGAAACTATCTTGTACTATAAGTACTTTTAGTTGGGCCTTTATACTGCTAAAACCTTCCTACTCTAGATATGATGTAAGACCTTCTTCAAACTCAAATTTTTCCTAAGCTTATTACATCGTAAAGCATCGATGATATTGACAGCCGGCTAACTCCCGTGTCACCTTTGGTTCAAAAACCCTCATCATACCTTCGTTAATATGTTTTAGTCAAGTCATTGGATTATAGTAATTTAACTTCGGAGGCATTTCCATGTCTCTTCTAGCGGTTGGATCATGTTATCCACCAACCAGCTATACCTCAGCTGGAACGAAAAACGTCTTGAAAGACCATTTTACAAACATACTTCTACTCTATACTATGATTGCATCATAGGGATGTAGATCAAACCGTCATGAACATACTTCTAATCCGTACTAGCACTGCATCATAGGGATGTAGGTCAAACTTTCGAGAACATACTTATACTCTTTACTTAAAGCAATCGAAGTACATCTAAAGTCAACCAGAATCGCTCACAAAAATCTTTATCTTTTGTATTATAAAAATCATGTCATCATCCGGAAACGATCCGCCGAGCAACGAAAACCCTATCCTCCATATCGACGCCGCTTCATTTCAAGCTGTAGTAGCAGCTGTGGTGACAACTTTCCTTACACACATCAACTCAGGCAACATAAGCAAGACCGACAAAAAAGTCGAGAGTAATGATGGTAATACCGAAACGGGAAAACAACAAATGGCAACAGTCATAGACTCGCAAAGCCGTAAGACCGAGAGGAAGAAGCGATATCGTCAAAGCCCTAAAGGAGCGCAAGAGATCCCAATGACTTGCCATGCCGCAACAACAAATGGCAACTCATGCAGAACGCTTTAGGAAGCAGTTTCCAAGGTGGTGTAATGAGGAAGGCACTCGTGTCCACATAACTCTGGCTAAACACCTCACTCTCGCCACCAAGGCTAAGGACTAGCCAGTCATGACACCAATACGGGGAGATAGGACATCTCAAGAAGGATTGTCCTAAAACAAAGAACTCTGGCGCAGAAGGTAGGATTCTCAGGGTCACATCTGCAGGAGAACCTACTACGAACCCACGTTAATGTAATTTAGGCATTTCATTATAACAGGCTTATAAACCATCCAAAACAAGCACAAATCATAGTCTTATCCTTTACGGGATCCCGTCGGTATAGGGATGCTCGTACTGTGTATACTTGCTATTTATAGTATACCTTATTCACAACAATA
The DNA here is from genome assembly GCF_052625555.1 of Lactuca saligna. Lineage (NCBI taxonomy): Eukaryota > Viridiplantae > Streptophyta > Magnoliopsida > Asterales > Asteraceae > Lactuca > Lactuca saligna. The sequence continues at coordinate 98,790,943 of NC_136421.1, forward strand.
GACTTGTAGTAGTCTAAAGTACTGTGACTCTGTTGATGGTTGCACGATTGTGTTTTGTCTGTAAACGTTTCATATTCAAATCAAATGTCTTTAAGTTTCCTTATGACTCCAACATTATCTTACGACTTGATTCAATTTGATCCTCACAAAAACAGCTTCATACGTACATCTCCTTCTCCGAAAACGTCTTTCTAGCGAAACCATCATCCCGAAACAACAAAGTACCCATGTATAGAATACCTCACAGTTCTTTTCTTTTCCAAAGGAATCTCCGAATTACCACTTGTACAGTACGCCAAGTTCAAATCTAAAGAGTCCATACGGTTGAACTTCGCTGATGAACGTAGACATAGGGGTGATATATAATCAAGGTTCTACAAATTTGGAATTGACAATTCCGCTTTAACTTCTTTTTTCCTCGATGGGATGAGGGCTTAAAGAAGAATCATTTATTCGACTACCTTTTCAATCTTAATTATAAACGACTCGTATACCCGAGACTGTGATGGATGAACCAGGTATGAGTTCTACTATGAACTTCAGAACGGAGACTGCCCAAGACTGCAAGTGATCGTGCATCCGTAAGAATAAACTTAGAAATACCTACCCTTTTCCCCTAATTCATGAGTAGTCATACTTCTTTTTCACGACAACTAATCCACCCCCAAATTTTGACATCATAATCAGTAGTAATTGATTCAGTCTACATCAAGCCAACATCAGGTGCTTTGATAAAGCAGTTCATCCCAACCTCCCCAAAACAACGAAGCCCTAGTTATTTACAGCCACGAACCCAGTACAAACCCTCTCATATTTTTGTGTATGCATACTCAGAAATGCTTACAAAAGGAATATCATGTATTCCTTGCACACATCACCAAGACATGCCAAGAAATGAAGGACATTCAGAACATCCAAGAAGTACGCGGCTTTCCCCGACACCTTTCCGGGAGGACAACCGAGACTACCAACACGGCGTCAAGTCAAACTCAGAATCAACTTAGTTCCAGTAGCCAAATCACCTTATTATCTAGCTCCAACCGAGGTGCAAGCACTTCCTATGAGCTTAACAAACTCCTCAGAAGGGGATTCTTTAGGACAAGTTTCTCACTTAGAAGAGCACCGGATTCGTCTGTAAACAAGAAAGAGAATTCCAAACGCTAAAGTAAGTCTGATGCATCGCACCAATATTATCCCTCCCAAAAAGGGGATAGAATATTGCATGGTGTAATGCGATACATCTAACCAAGGACTTGGTTGTGTTATTATGCAAGGGGAAAGATCACTACCTATACCTCAAGACAGTTTAAGACCCAAGAATTTGATTGTTCAACACATGACCTTGATTCAGGAGCAGCGTTGATTACTCTGAACATATGGAGAAACTACTTGTAGGGTACAAGGTGTAATACCTTCACCGAACACGGAAACACACAACACAACTTCGACAGGGAAAGGATATCATACTAGTGAAGTCAAACGAAAGAAGCAAAGTCGTATCCCATTAGTGAAAGATTAACTGGAATGCCAGACGAAGATGAATGTTTGCTAAGAACACGAGTATCAAATAGAACTCCTATCGGTAGCATGATTGTTAATACTACTTAAAACTCGAATTTCGGGACGAAATTCCCTTTAACAGGGGGATGATGTGACAACCCGATATTTTGAGACAATAAAATGTAACGCCAGTCAAATTTAAGCCAAAATTTAACTTTCCTAAAATCATATTTGGGGTAAATAAAGTGGTAGGACTCGTATCAAGGTTTTCGTACATATAAAGAACACAAAAATCTGAGTTATAACGGAGAAGTTATGATCAATCTAAAATTCACGGCGAAAGCCGGCAACGCTGATAGACGTAAAACGCAAAGTTTCGATACAATAATTTTTAGCTTTAGGTATCTAAACAAAAATCGTAGATTACGTTAAACCGTTATCATGCATAAAAAGAACGCCCAAATCTGACTTCGTATGAGGAAGTTATGATTTTCCGAAGTTTCTAACCTAGCAGTAGACAGCTAAAAACTTGAAACAGAGATCGAGCGATCTTTAGCCGACACAACCTAAATGAAAGTTGGAGACCCCGACAATAGGAGTATAACCATAAAAATTCTGATGAAAATGGACTCCGGATAAAGAAGTTACGGATTTTTAATGAAGTTATCGTGTCCCGACCCATTATTTAAAATATAATTAAAAATAAATTAAAAATTAGCCGACGGAGTCTAAATGAAAGTTGTGGAGTATTTTCTCACCTTCGCGTGAATATAAAGAACGTCAAAAACGGAGCTCGTACGCGAAAGTTACGGAATTTAGAAGAGGACAGGCCGGATTACGCCCCGCATTCTCTGGGAGTACGCCCCGCGTACTAGACCCAGAGTCGAGTCCCATCGGCCCGCCCACTCTACGCTTAGCTAGCAAGGAGTCGTAAGCCATGACGCATTCTTACGCCCAGCGTAACGAGGTACGCGCTGCGTAAGTGAGTACGCCCCGCGTACTCACGCCCCCAGCACTATAAATAGATGGCATAAGCTTCGAGTTTTAGACACACTTTCTCAAATCTCCAATTACTCTGACACACTTCCAAGCACTAGAAGCTGTCCCGAAGACCTCGATTTCCGCACTCGAGCCCCGAAGAAAGTCCGAAGCCCCGAGATTCCCGAGAATCTCGTCACTCTCTGGTCGAGGTGCTGCCCGGGAAAATGTCGTTTTCTTCAAATCACGCACTTTCTTCGGTGAGTTCATACCCCTATAATCTACATTTTTAAATGTGTTATCAATATTGTTTTAATATACACTTTTAAGGGGGGGAATACAAGTAAACACACGATTATTATCGTGTGTAACTCAAAGATTCACTAAATACTCATTTTTATCAAGTAAAACATATGTATGAAATCCTTCGTACGGAAAACATAACACGATATCATATTATCCGTTGAAATTAAATAGGTGGTTATACGTATACGAATCAAACGGTTTATTTGTACCTTGAGTACATATGTTCATTTATGTCATCACAAAAAGTTACACATTACAATACAAGTGAGCATCACACTAAGGTTTACTATACAAATGAAACGAACTTTTGGAAAAACTATAATAGTTTACGACAAACATTTTTACATGTTAAAAACTCTTTATCAAACTATCTTACATACATTCTATTTCCTTTCAAAAACCATTAGAATCGTATTTCAAACAAAGGTCTTCTTATACTTAAAATTATTCTTGTCAAACAAACTACTTTCAAACCGTTTTATAAACTGACATCAAGTCACCACTTCTTATTATTTATTAAACTTCTCAAAAGTTATACAAAACTTCATTTATATTTTATTTGTCAAATGCACACCTAAACACGCATGGTTATATATATGTATATATATATATATATATATATATATATATATATATATATATATATCATGTATACAGATTTAGATATAAAAGTTTTCTATTCAGTTGGTTGAGTACCTTTGGGTACCAAAGGCATATTTCGATGATACACACACACTACTAGTAACTATAATAGGTATAGTTAAGATATACTATTTACCATTCCAAGTACCAGGATTCATACAAGATTCAATCTATTCATGAGTCTATACAAATACATTACATACTATGCGAAGAGATACAATCATATACAATTAAAAGACATACAATCTTAAGACATACAATTACAAAAGCATACAACTTCGAGACATACCATTTCAAGGAATACAATTTCATGAGATAGTATACTAGATATTCGTAACATTTTATATACTACAAGTGCCATATCAAGAAGGTATTTTCATATAAAAACAAATGGACATTTTCATACGTAAATCTGTTTTATACTAAGTTGTGAGATATTCAAACTTCAACGTACATTTATGTATGCATTTTAAGTCCTGTATTATATACCATAATCCCTTGGAGGGGGAGCGTGATACTTGTGTATAGATCTATACGGGATTGACAATCCCGCACCTAAACTGTTAGCTACAGTTAGACCAGCAGGTCTGGGGTGACAAATGTCATAACATTCCAACGCCTGAAGAACGTTGTTACAGGCCATCAGTGTCAATAGTATGGTTATAAAACTCACATGGAGTATTAAAAACACGTTGATTTACGGAGTTTTCATATATCTTAGCGATTATAATTGTACACAAATCTACTATTTTATGACATGAAAAACATCATGGTAGTTCATTTTGGGACTTTTAAATTACCACTCACTTACAAACAAATATTGGATTTCTGAAGCAAACATTCAAAACAGTCAGGTCTTGGTAGAAGGCTACATTTTACACTAGTAGACAATATGGGATTTTCTAGAGTTTTTCAAACGTTTACAGATATTTACAAACATGTTCATTGGTACAAACTTTCCTTCGAAAACATTTACAGGTCTTTCAATTACAGCTTTACAAATCAAAGTCACATAAATACTTATGAATTCACCAGCATTATTGCTGATACTCGCTTTCAAAATAACTTGTATTCCCAGGATACGGATAGACAGGTATGACTACCAGGTTCTGTGAAGACGGAGCAATCAAGACTCGTCTTTTATTTTTGAATATTCATTTTGTAGAATTATACTATGAAAGAGCTCAAATGTAATTAAAATTATACAATTAAAGCAATGGATGATGTTGTTGCTTGTTTACTACTTTGCATTGTTGTGATACATTACATGACGTCCTCCGCCCCAGAACGTTTCCGCCGTTCTCGGTTTTGGGGTGTGACATAACACTTCCTAAGTGTACATGCAACCCTAATAAAACTTGGATCTATGTTTGTCTAAGATACAAGCAAATAATTATTTTTCCAAGGTTCATATCCTAACTAGCATGGTATGGGGAACATGAATCAAATAAAGCTAGTGGAAATACTTACCTTGTAGTAGTAGTTGATTGCTTGGAGTTTTAGAGCCTAGCACCAATAGTGTGAATGCCTCAAATGGAAATCATAAATCACCACAAACTTGGAACTTTGAGAGAATAGTCACTACTATCTTGAAATCGGCCCTCTTGCTTTACTCACCTCAACAAGTGTCAACTAGTGTGATTTCAAGAACCAAATCCTCCTTTATATAGTGTGGTGGATTAGGGTTACATCCATGTAAACCCTAATACCCATGTCTCTTCATTTCCAGGAGATCCATGGGTTAAAGCTCCATGGAGTATCCATGGACTTTTCCATGCAAGCCTAGCCCATTCCAAATAAGCATTAGCCCACACTATATAAATATAGAAGCTCATATTTAATTAGTAATATCTTTGATCTCTAAATTAATCCTAGATTAATTATAGACCAATACTAATTAAATAATATGATCTTATATTAATATATTAGAACTTATAATATATTAATAAATCATAACTTGTACTATTCTCAAAATATTATCCATAAATTGTTTGGGTGAAGTGCAACCCAAATGGACCATGCCGGGTCGGGTAAAGTACATACCAAATATAGTTATGGACTTAGACACTATATCCAACAGTCTCCCACTTGGATAAGTCTAATAACTATAGTTGCAAGTATGACTTCAGGAACCGATAATCAATCCTAGCTCTTTAAACTCTGTTGAACTAGAACGCGCCATTTTAGATAAGTGATCATATAATCCTATGTTCTAGATATCAGCCGGACAAATACATGGAACATGGTCTTACTTATTGTCCAACATTTGTTTCTCGATTTCCGATTTGTTTGGCATAGAACTTAACTGAACACATCAATTTAGTTCTGACCGGGCCCGGTACATAGGTCAGAACACAATCATCGAGGGGCCCAGATATCAGCTTCTAAGCCTAGAAGGAACATATAAACTTTGACTCATATGTTTGTTCTACCACTCATTAAATTATACACAAAGACACGTTTGATAACATCGAGTTACCAATGCGTTTTCGTACAATCAATGCATAATCAACTCGTAAGTAACAAATGAAGTAACAAATTAAGGATGTTATATGATACAATGATATTTTTATAATATTTATGAATGAAAGTATGCTTTGGAAAATGTAAAAATTGTTTTGAAAAATTTGGGTGTTACAAAGATTACATTAGTTAGTTGTTTAACCTTCAAACCTAAAAAGAAGGTTAGTTCACCCATCATGCTCATTTCAAATTTCTTGGTCATAACCTCAGTAAACTCATAACTCTGTTTCTCATCAGTGGATCCAAAAATGATAACAATCAACATACCTAGATCAAGGATGATGTAAGATCTTGAATTCTTGATCAACAAGGTGTTTCCACTTTTTCCTCATTTGTGTCCACTCTCCAGAAGATAACTAGCCAATGTTTCATACCATGCCATGGGTGCCTACTTCAAACCATAGACAACTTTATCAAGATGATATACATGATTGGGAAATTATTCACTTTCAAACACTAGAGGTTGTTTAGAAACACTTCTTCTTGAAGATCCCCATGTAAGAAGGCATTCTTTATGTCCATTTGATATACTTTGAAGTTCTTGAACGAAGCAAAGCAAGGAACAAAAATAGATTGCTTCAAGTCTAGCAACAGGGGCGAAGGTTCCGTCAAAGTCAAAACCTTTCGGTTGACTAAATCCTTGAGCCACAAGTCTTTCCTTGTTTCTAATAACAATTCCATCATTATCCATCTTGTGCCTAAACACCCAATGAGTACTAATAATGGTTTTTTCCTTGAGGCCAAGGAACTAGAGTCCACACACGATGACCTTCAAACTCATTAAGCTTGTCTTACACATCCTAGATCTAATCGGCTTCCTTGAATGCATCAACAACATTATTTAGTTCAATCATCGAGAAAAAAATTCACAAACATGATGAAGTTGTTGCTGACTTTGCTACGAGTGACTATCCTAGAATTGACATCTCCAATGATTTAATATCCAGGATAATCTCAAAGAATTCTAAGACCAAAACTTTCATTTAAATTATTCGGGACTGATGTGACAACCCGGAATTTCCATTGTCAACAAACCATATCAAGCCAATACAAGTTAGAACAGTTACAGTGAAATTCCAGACTTTGGGTATAAGTTTGAGTATTTCAGGTTTAGCACTTAAGGAGATATCATAAGAGTGGATGCACTAGGGTTTTGTGCAACACGGTTCTTCCAATACTCTATGACATTAGAGTTCATTCCGGAAATAAAATATTTTCTGCCAAAAATCTCAGGACTATATATATAAATCTGAACCATATTCATTCATTAGTTGCATTTCCAACTAGAGAAAAGCTGAATTCTCTCTCATGGATCCTCGGGTTTTTATCCCAAATCGTGAGTACCTTTCTCTAGTTGTATTATATGGCTTATAATGTGCTTAATAACATCAATTTCATAACAAAACAACTAGACTCGGGAGTTTACCAGCTAAGAACACCTTGGGGAGTAAACTCCTAAAAAGATGCCTAGTCCTTCCCCCGTGATTTGTAACTACCTTAGGCTTGTATACTAGTGTGTATATGACTAGAAAACATCAAAATCGGATCAAGACCCCAATATTTGGGAGTTTACTGCCCAAGAACACTCGGAGAGTAAACTCCATTTTAAGAGCCAAAAGTATCCCAATGTCCCTTAAAGCCTTGGAACCCAAACTAGAAGCCACCATTGCATGTTTAGGACACCAAAATCAATTAGAAACAAGGATGAAAGTGAGTCCACGGCCAAGGAAGTTCTTGGGCCGTGAAATCCATGTTTAAGTGACAAAATGCCCTAAAAATCCTCCTTAAGCCAAGAAACTAATTTGGGCATGTACCTAAATGATTTTAGGACTAGCTAACACACTTAGAACACCAAGAGTAAGGTGTTCATGACCCAAAAGGTTCTAGGGTCGTGAACTCCATAAAATGGTGCCAAATGGTGCCATAAACTCTTCTAAAGCCAAGTACAAAAGCCTACTTTTATTCCTAGTGAAATTAAGGACTGAAACACCATAAACATCCTCCCAAGGGAGATTACGGTCTTAATCTCCAAGGGATATGGTCCCAGGGCCGTAAACTCCACAATGGAGTTAAAAGGAAGCCCAAACACTTGTTTAAGCCTCAAAGCAATTCACCACTTGAGTTGTAATAAAGTTAACCCTCATTTAGTGACCCAAGATAGAGTTTACGACCAGGAGTTTACTCTCTAGCGCCGTGAACTCCAAAACATGTGGTCATTTGACCATAAACTCCCATTAGAGGTCTTGCACTCCTTTGTTGCAACCCATTAGCCTCCTATCACTTGACCAAAGTCTTTACCTCACATTAGAATGTTTATACATGTTTAATTTGTGTTTTAATCACTAATTGTTTATATACATATGTCCTCATATGTAATTAGGATCATTGTGTGTGTCCAAAGTCTTCACTTGACACCAAGCACTTGTCCGATCCTTCCTTACGATATGGTTCGTTCAATTCTAATCACTTACTACAGGTGAGTTCATACCCCTTAATCAATGTTTTAACAATTTTTAAATGTTTTAGGGGGGGGGGGATACAAGTAGAATTATTCTAATTATTATATCAATCGCATGTGATTAATAAGTAGCATTCAAATGATTGGCATTCATTAGCCGTTTTACTAAATAGTTTCCTTCAAATGATTTTCTTAAACATTTTATATGTTTAAAACTCCTTATTACACTGTACATTTTACTCTGCATGTTTATTTCAAACTTATTTACAATTGTGTTTCAAACAAATGTTTATTTATACTAACTATTTTATCAAACCCATGCTTTCAAACCATTTAATAGATTGACATCAAGTAGATATTTTCTTAGATAATAATTATGTTGAATGGTTTTACAAAACATATTTTATGCTTTTATATTATAAATTGCATGCCTCTATATGTATAGTTATATAAGTTTATGCTTTTATATTATAAATTGCATGCCTCTATATGTATAGTTATATAAGTAATGTTTAAAAGACTTAGGAAGGCTATCCACCTTGTTTCCTTTTCCTCGATTTGGATTTGGTCTGATAGGATATTGGGTACCTGTCCGAAGGTCGTTCAAATATTAGTTATATATCATGTGTACATATATAGTCATAAAGGTTCTTCTAGCTCATTCAATACCCTTGGGTAGCAAGGGTATACGCCCATGTTCATACGTACCAGTTATATTACTAGTAAACTACCATAGGGGTAGTTTAGGAAGATACTAGAACTATTATTAGAACACGATATCATACAATGAGTCAGTTCGTTCATGAGTCTATACATCCTAGATAGAGAGAGAACACACGTTACAGCTAGTAGATGCAGAACATTTCAATACATTACTATACTATTATATAGATATGTTTTACATGATTACGCTTACATGAGTACGTTTACATATATTCGTTTACATGAGTGCGATTACATATACTTTGATAGGACAAACATCATTAGGTGTTATAGCATAGAACAAGTTCAGGATCTAACTATACCGATGAATCGCAATGCATAGTGATAGTTATATGGGGTATATATGATCATAGTAATGTGGATGTTCACGGCATGCATACATGCATGGTCGTGTATAGGTCTCAAAATGCCTTTGACAGGGGAGCATTTAGCCTAGGATCTAGCCATCACATTAGGTCTTATGCCTCAAATAAGGCAATAGGAGTACAGAGGTAGTCACTTATTACAAATACTGCAGCACTTACGAGATTACCCTAGACATAAGGTAATTAGTACGGTTGTAGTTCGACACTACACCATAGTACCATTTTATTCACTTAGTGAACATTCACACGATGCACGGTAATGTAGAAACTATATTTTTGGTTAATGATAGCCAGGTTTGGGAAAATACACACTCTTACAAGAGACACACACGCAGACACTAGATGCCTTGGTAGAAGGATACGATTAGTAGGAAACATATAGGATGATTCAAAACATTTTTATACTTACATTTCATATACAAAGAATTTCTTACATATAAATTAAGAGACTAAAATACATATGATCTCATCAGCTTCAAAGCTGATACTCGCTTTCAAAATTACTCGTATCCTCAGGTCAACCATAGACAGGTACCGATGCAAGGTTTAGAGAAGATGGTGCTCGTTCAACACTCATCTTTCATTTTGATTTATACTATAGTGTCTATTATAATTTGACAGAACACACTTGTATTAAAATTATATTATTAATGCAATGGATGATGTTGCTTGTTTACTACTTTTCATTGTTGTGATACTGTACATGACGTCCTCCGCCCCAGAACGTTTCCGCCGTTCAATGGTTTTGGGGTGTGACAGATTGGTATGAGAGCATTGTTTATAGTGAATTAAGTATATCAACCCATAAAAGATATACTAACTATAAATACAATGGGATTAAAAATACTCTGACCAAGAGTTTAGACTTTAAATAATAAAATATTTCATTAAGTATACGTGCCTGCATTCATACTAAAATCAGTGTCACTAGGAAAGTACAAAAGAATTACGATTGTTGGGCAACCTACGTGGGCTTAGAGACATATGGTCAAAACTGGGAAGATATAGCCTGATCACCTATATTATCCGAGGGTTGACTAGCATGTGCCTAAGTGTAGTTGTGTGGTTGCAACAAGTCTAAAATCTTACCAACCCTACCACAATGAAAACAATAGAAAAGAACATTAAACTTAAAATACTATAGGAGTATTTGGTGTTACTATACGTACTTAATACTTGAGAATTAAAACGGGATCTTCATTACTAAGTTGATAGTTGCTAAGTGGATACAATAAGGCTATATATAATTAGGATGTTATAGACTTAGAATCTTTGAAAATTTTACTTTACCCCTATTCCGTGTGAGTTTGGAGTTAATATCACTTATTCGAAGGTCTGTCCTGTTTCGACTATATATAACTGGTATGCACTTCACAACTACCGATGTAACTAATGCAAATTTTCTAAATAATTATCTAGATAGTTTCGTCTAATAATTATTTTCTTACCCCAATTCTCGCGTAGATAACATGGCTGGACTCCATCGCCACAGCAACCAGTACCTTGCGAACGAAGTCTTTGCTGGATGGTTTGGAGAAGAACCAGAGAATGATAATCTTATTCCTTTGAATGATCACCATGATGAAGACCTTTCGGATGGTGCTAACTCCAAACCCGAGGTTGAGAACCTACCCCAGGCAGCTCCAGTTCCAATTCCTAACCCTCGTCTGACTTTTCATGGCCCAACGCCTCCATGGGTTGAATGTTTGGAAGCATGGAGCGAAGATCAAGACCAACCTATGCCGTTTAATGGAGACCGAAGCTTCTACAACATAAATGAAGGGAGCACAACAGATAGAGTTCTACCAATCCTGATCCGTAGAATTTCCCGAAATGAAATTCAGGGCAGGACAACTCTACATCGGATCGCGGAAGTTGACACCAATGGATGGATGCATATCCTTCGCACCAACAGCCTTGAACATGCTCACGAGAGATCAGAGAGAAACCATGAAACCTTGCTTCAAGCACTGGCTGAATCACGAGCCGAAGTCATAGAGCTCTGAGTACGCCAGAGGGTGTACGAAAGACATATACTTGACATGGAACGTCAACTGGCTGAACTGAGAGTTCACCAGAGGGATGACCGTCGCTAGTAGTAGATGTTTTACTTTATTGTCCTTGTTAGAAGGAATCGTTTTTCTGTCTTTGCCTGATGTGGCATTTTCTATGAAATTATCTTGTACAGTAAGTACTTTTGGTTAGGTCTTTATACTGTCAAGAAAGGTCTTCTCTGGATATGATGTAAGACCTTTACAAGGTCATTTTCCCGAACTTTACGTTGTGAATATCAAAGATATTGAGAGCTGGCTAACTTCTGTGTCATTCTTTATTCAAGTACCCTTATCATACTTTCATTGGAGTCTATCTGAAGCCTACTTTAGTCAAGTCATTGGACTATAGTAATTTAGCTCCGGAGACATTCCAAGTCTCTTTCAGTGGTTGGATCTTGTTATTCACCAACCCACGATACCTCAGCTTGAACGACAAACATCTTGAGACCATTCTACGAACTTACTTCCACCCGTCACTCAGACTGCATCATAGGGATGTAGGTGAACCATTCATAAACACACCTCCACTCAGTACTAGGACTGCATCATAGAGATGTAGGTCAAACCTTCGTGAGCATACTTCCATTCCGTGCTAGGACTGCATCATAGGGATGTAGGTCAAACATTCAAGAACATACTCTTACCCTTTTCTTGAGTAATCGCAGTACACCTAGGGTCAACCAGAATCGCTCACAAATTTATTTTCTTTCCGTGAAACAAAATCATGTCGTCATCCAGAAACAATCAACCGAGCACTGAAACCCCTATCCTCCATATCAACACCGCTACATTACAAGCTGCAGTAGCAGCTGCTGTGACAACTTTCCTTACACACATCAACTCAGGCACAGACAAGACTGAAAAAGGAGTCGAGAGTTCCGATGGTAGTACCAAACCAGGAAACCAATAAATGGCAACAGTCATGGACTTACGAAGCCTAAAAACTGAAAGGAAGAGACGATATCGTAAAGCCCTAAAGGAGCGCAAGGGAGACCAAAGACTTGCCATGCCACAGCCACCAGTGGCAACTCCGGCAGAATGCTTTAGGAAGCAGTTTCCAAGGTGGAGTAATGAGGAAGGCACTCGTGTCCACATAATACTAGCTAAACACCTCACTCCCACCAACCATGCTAGTACTAGCCAGTCATGCCACCAATGGGGTGAGATAGGGCACTTCCAGAAGGATTGCCCTATAACAAAGAACTCTGGTGCAAATGGGAAGATTTTCAGGATCACAGCTTCAGGAGAACCTGCTCCAGAACCCACGTTAATGTAATTTAGGCGTTTCGTTGTAACATACTTATAAACTATCCGAAACTAGTCCAACTAGAGTCTTACCTTTTGCGAGATCCTATCTGTATAGGGATGCTCGTGCTGCGTATAGTTGTCTTTTGTAGTATACCTTATTCATAGCAATAGTCTTGTAGTAAGTCTAAAGTAATGTAACTCTGTTCATGGTTGCACGGTTGTGTTTTGTCTGTAAGCGCCTTATGTTCAAATCTAATGTCTTCAAGTTTCTGTATGATTCCGACATTATCATACGACTCGATCCAATTTGATCCTCACGAAAACAGCTTCATACGTACATCTCTTTATCAGTAAATGTGGTTTTAGCAAAGTCATCATATCAGAACACCGAAGTACGCATGCATGGAGTACCTCATTGTTCTTTTCTTTTCCGAAGAAATCCCCAAAGTACCACTCGTACAATACGTCAAGTTCAATCCAAAGATCCATAGGTTTAATCTATCGCTGAAGAATGTATACATAGGTACGATATGTAATCAAGGTTCTACAGGTTTAGAATTGATGATTCCGCTTTAACTTCTTTTTCCTCGACAGGATGTGAGCTTAAAGAAGAATCAGTTACTCGACTACCTTTTCAATCTTAATTATGTACGACTCGTATACACGAGATTGTGATTGTGAAACCATGTATGAATTCCAATATGAACTTCAGGACGGAGAACTGCCCAAGCCTACGAGTAATTGCATCGTCATGTGAACAAACTTAGAACCCAGTACGAGTTCCGTAAACAGATTGCCTTACAGTCTAAACACCTACGGAGATACAAGAACAACCCGGACAACTTAGCGAACTACACATAAATAGAATTAGAAGACTAGGCTTCTCACCCTGGAGAACCCTGGTCATATTCTTCCAAAAATCGACGGATTGCATTGTATGTACCTCGGCTATCGAGGACTCCGTCAGGATTTTCCAGTAGAAATTGTTATCTCTACCTCGCATAAATGATTTGGTTGAGCAAACACAAGGAAAGAATTACTTTCAGAAATGAATTTGATATTCGAATATCACCAGTTCGAGTGTTAGGGAAGGATGTCCGGAAGACTACCTTCCGAACTCAATGCGGACACTTCGTAATACCCCTCGGATAGGACCAATACACCCATAGTATTCATAAGCTAAATGAGTAGGGTACGTATTTCTTACTTGGATCAGTTCGTCATTACTCCATATAACGACTTACTTATCTACCCTTGTAGTAAGAAGAAAACCATGGGAACATTATCTTCAGAGGTACTTTTCGCAAAGTTCCATAGGAACGAGTTTTGAAATTGAAGAGTCAAATTTCTATGACACACTGTTAGTGATGTGGGAAATTTTGAGTACTCTTACAATTTGTCAAAACCGTTGAGAATTTGTTGAAACCAGAGACGGCGACACTCATTCGCCAAATTCTAGGTCTTACCGACCTACTATATAGGCCATTCAGAACTCCTATCAAATTACAGAAACCTTTACGACCTTGACCCAGCAAGGGGTGGCCCTTGACTGGGAGGTTGAGCAAGAAAAAGAAACCCTGGAAGTCGAAGTGAGAGACCAAGTTCTTTAGAAAGTCTCACTCTGGGAACGGCTTAACACGCTTCCTAAAGCGTGGAAAGCTAAATCCAAGATAGATAGGACCCCCTAGATTCTTACCAGAATCGATCCTGTATCTCACAGACTAGACCTACTCCGCGAACTCAGTAACGTACATTCTATTCTTCGCGTCTCGATCGTGAAACCATACCTTTCCGTTAGGACTCTTGTAAGTCCACTTGTCGAGCTCCTCGCCTTCGTATTAGAACCGTAGTGACCCTCGACCGAGAGGTCAAACAGACGAAGCAAAGACCATCACCAGTTAGTGAACGTTCGTTGGGATACCAACCGAGAACCCGATTACACTTAGGAGCGCTAGAACCAATCAATTAGGAAGTTTCCTCCTCCCGAATCGATCATTCATACCTACTTCCTTATCTAAAATTTAATTTCAGGACAAAATTCCCTTTAACAGGCGATGATGTGACAACCCAAAATTTCCATTCTGAACAAACCATATCAAGCCAATAAAAGTTAGAACAATTATACTGAAATTCCAGACTTTGGGTATAAGTTTGAGTATTTCAGGTTTAACACTTAAGGAGATATCAGGAGAATGGATGCACTAGGGTTTTGTGCAACACTGTTATTCCAATACTCTATGACATTGATCATTCCGGGAATAAAATATTTTCTGCCAAAAATCTCAGGACTATGTATAGAAATCTGAACCATATTCATTCATTAGTTGCATTTCCAACTAGAGAAAAAATGAATTCTCTCTCACGGATCTTCCGGTTTTTATCCCAAATCGTAAGTACCTTTCTCTAGTTGTATTATATGGCTTATAATGTGCTTAATAACATCAATTTCATAACAAAACAACTAGATTCGGGAGTTTACCGCCCAAGAACACCTTGGGGAGTAAACTCCTAAATAGATGCCTAGTACTTCCCCCGTGATTTGTAACTACCTTAGGCTTGTATGCTAGTGTGTATATGACTAGAAAACATCAAAATCGGATCAAGACCCCAAGATTTGGGAGTTTACCGCCCAAGAACACTCGGAGAGTAAACTCTATTTTAAGGGCCAAAAGTGTCCCAATGTCCCTCAAAGCCTTGGAACTTAAACTAGAAGCCACCATTGCATGTTTAGGACACCAAAATCAATTAGAAACAAGGATGAAAGTGATTTCACGGCCAAGGAAGTTCTTGGGCCGTGAACTCCATGTTTAAGTGCCAAAATGCCCTAAAAATCCTCCTTAAGCCAAGAGGCTAATTTGGGCTTGTACCTAAATGATTTTAGGACTAGCTAACACACTTAGAACACCAAGAGTAAGGTGTTCACGGCCAAAAAGGTTGTAGGGCCATGAACTCCATAAAATGGTCCCAAATGGTGCCATAAACTCTTCTAAAGCCAAGTACAAAAGCCTAGTTTTACTTCTAGTGAAATTAAGGACTTGAAAACACTATAAACATCCTCCCAAGGGAGATTACGGCCGTAATCTCCAAGGGATATGGTCCCAGGGCCGTAAACCCCTCAAAGGAGTTGAAATGAAGCCCAAACACTTGTTTAAGCCTCGAAGCAATTCACCACTTGAGTTGTAATAAAGCTAAGCCTCATTTAGTGACCCAAGATAGAGTTTACGGCCAGGAGTTTACTCTCCAGGGCTGTGAACTCCAAAACATGTGGTCATTTGACCATAAACTCCCATTAGCGGTCTTGCACTCCTTTGTTGCAACCCATTAGCCTCCTAGCACTTGACTAAAGTGTTTACCTCACATTAGAATGTTTATACATGTTTAATTAGTGTTTTAATCACTAATTATTTATATACATATGTCTTCATATGTAATTAGGATCATTGTGTGTGTCTAAAGTCTTCACTTGACACCAAGCACTTTCCGATCCTTCCTTACGATACGGTCCATTCAATTCTAATCACTTACTACAGGTGAGTTCATACCCCTTAATCAATGTTTTAACAATTTTTAAATGTTTTATGGGGGGGGGGGGATACAAGTAGAATTATGCTAATTATTATGTCAATCACATGTGATTAATAAGTAGCATTCAAACGATTGGCTATTCATTAGCTGTTTTACTAAACAGTTTCCTTCAAATGATTTTCTTAAACATTTTATATGTTTAAAACTCCTTATTACATTGTACATTTTACTCTGTATGTTTATTTCAAACTTATTTACAATTGTGTTTTAAACAAATGTTTAATTATACTTAAACTGTTTTTATCAAACCCATGCTTTCAAACCATTTAATAGATTGACATCAAGTTGATATTTTCTTAGATAATAATTATGTTGAAAGGTTTTACAAAACTTACTTTATGCGTTTATATTATAAATTGCATGTCTCTATACGTATAGTTATATAAGTAATGTTTAAAAGACTTAGGAAGGCTATCCACCTTGTTTCCTTTTCCTCAATTTGGATGTGGTCTGATATGATATCGGGTACCCGTCCGAAGGTCATTTAAATATTAGTTATATATCATGTCTACATATATAGTCATAAAGGTTCTTCTAGTTCATTGAATACCCTTGGGTAGCAATGGTATACGCCAATGTTCATACGTACCAGTTATATTCGTAGTAAACTACCATAGGGGTAGTTTAGGAAGATACTAGAACTATTATTAGAACATGATATCATACAATGAGTCAGTTCATTGATGAGTCTATACATGCTAGACAGAGAGAGAACACACATTACAACTAGCACACGCAAAACATTACAGTACATTACTATACTATTACATAGATATGTTTTACATGATTACGCTTACATGAGTATGTTTACATATATTCGTTTACATGAGTGCGGTTACATATACTTTGATAGGACAGACATCATTAGGTGCTATAGAATATAACAAGTTCAAGATCTAACTATACCGATGAATCGCAACGCATTGTGATAGTTATATCGGGTATACATGATCATAGTAATGTGGATGTTCACGGCATGCATACATGCATGGATGTGTATAGGTCTCAAAATCCATTTGACACGGGAGCGTTTAGCCTGGGATTTAGCCATCACATTAGGCCTTATCCCCCAAATAAGGCAATAGGAGTACAGAGGCAGTCACTTATTACAAATACTACAGTACTTACGAGATTACCCTAGACTTAAGGTAATTAGTACGATTGTAGTTCAACAGTACACCATAGTACCATTTCGTTTTCCCATTTCATTCACTTCGTGAACATTCACACGATGCACGGTAATGTAGAAACTATATTTTTGGTTAATGATAGTCGGGTTTGGGAAAATACACACTCTTACAAGAGACACACACGTAGACACTAGATGCCTTGGTAGAAGGATACGATTAGTAGGAAACATAGGGTTTCCTAGGATCATTCAAAACATTTTTATACTTACATTTCATATACAAACAATTTCTTACATATAAATTAAGACACTAGAATACTTATGATTTCACCAGCTTCAAAGCTGATACTCGCTTTCAAAATTACTTGTATCCTCAGGTCAACCATAGACAGGTACCGATGCAAGGTTTAGAGAAGATGGTGCTCTTTCAAGACTCATCTTTCATTTTGATTTATACTGTAGTGTCTATTATAATTTGACAGAACAAACTTGTATTAAAATTATATTATTAATGCAATGGATGGTGTTGTTTCTTGTTTACTACTTTTCATTGTTGTGATACTGTACATGACGTCCTCCGCCCGAGAACGTTTCCGCCATTCAATGGTTTTGGGGTGTGACAACTGAATCTTCTTGATTTTAGGAGTTGGATGGCTTAGCTTCTTCAAGGAAAATAGCTTGATCTTCAGAGTCAGAATGAGAAAGGATAATTTGATTAATATTGGGAACAACAGGATTAGTAACATTTGGAAATAACTTGGAAGTAGGGTCTGATGGACTAAAGGTAAGCTCACTCAAAATGGAATAAGGTTGATCAATCCAATCATGGATGAAGGAGTCCTCATCAAACGATGGACTAAAGGTAAGCTCACTCAAAATGGAAGAAGGATGATCAATCCAATCATGGATAAAGGAGTCTTCATCAAACGTTCCTTGAGAATTTTCCTCAACAGTTTTCCTTGAAAGATTGATTACCTTAAAAGCCTTGGACATACAAGAATATCCCAAAAACACTCCTTTACTAGTGTTAGCTTCGAACTTTGAAAACTAATTGATTTGATTCAAAATGTAGCAGACACATCTAAACACATGAAAGTAAAAAATGTTAGGTTTTATCCCCTTAAGTAGCTCATAGAAAGTTTTCCCATGATGCTTTATAATGATGGAATGGTTTTGAGTGTAACAAGCTGTGTTGATAGCTTCAACACAAAAGTATAGAGGAAGACCAACTTCAACAACCAAAGTTTGCCCAGCTTCAATGAGAGTTCGATTTTGTCTTTTAGCAATGCCGTTTAGCTGGGGGTGGTTCTAACAGAAGTGAAGTTTTGAGAGATTCTTGAACTTAAGGAATAATATTCTACGGAGGAATTTCTGAATTTGATGCCATGATCACTACGTAATTATCTGACTTTATGATTATAAAGAACTTCCCATTGCTTAATGAGTGATATGATTTCATCATCGACATGAATTTTCTTTCTAAAAAATATCACCCATGTAAATCTTGAATATTCATCTATAATTATAAGGGTGACTTCTACCTAGATCTTGAATTAATTAGGACTAGTCCATATAGAGTAGATTGAAAGGTTTGGTGATAGATGAACATGACATTGGCTTGAAGGATGACTTATTTTTTTTTCCCTTTTCACATGTTGAACATAGTTTATCTTTACCAAGCTGCATCTTAGGAATTCCTCGCACAAGCTGACTCCTCGAAATATTTCATACATTCTTGAAGTTCAGGTGAGATATTCTCTTGTGCCATAGCTAATTCAGATGAGATTGAGCATGAGAGAAGCAATACCGTCGAAGAGAGTTGTCAGCAGAAAAACATGTGAAGAACATAGATGTCATTCTGGCAGTTTGTAGTCAATATAGTGACATTATTTTGATCAACAACTTTTCCTTCCTTCTTGTTAAAATGAACTTCATAGTGAGTGCCATACAGTTGGCTAATTGAGATGAGATTGCAGTGAAGACCTTTTACGTATGAAACATTCTTGAATACAATAGAATTGCATTTGATGGTGCAATATCCCTTTGTAGCTCCAATTGTCATTATTTCCGTATGTAATAGTTGGAATATCCTTTCTTACAAATTCATCCAAAAGTGACTAAAATCCTATCATATGTCTTGAATAATCACTATCTGTGTTCCAAATATGTTCTTTACCCTAAAAAACTAAAATATACAATTAGTATACACTAACCCATCTTGCAAAGGGTCCTTTAAGAGAAAATATGATAACAAGCATCAAGGAGACAATCTAATAAGTTTCCATTTTTGATCCATTTATTATTACGAGTCATGATGTTGTAAGCACGAACAAATCTTTCTTCAATTGTACACTTATTGACTCTGTAAGAAGCATCACCACGCCAACAACAAACTTTGGTTTCAAAATTCTTTCTTTTAACATTATAACTTTGATTACTTTTAACAACAGAACCCGAGGAATCTTGATCATTAGATTTGAAAACTCTTTATTTAGTTCTGGACCAAGGAGTGTCCTCGATGGTGTGCTTAGATAATGCTTTTTCATGGGACACAGATGAGATGGAAGAATCATCTAAAATAGAGAACTTTGATTGACCTCCAAATTCCATGTTGCTAACAAAGCACTAAGGAAACATGTTGAGAATTTTTTTAATGGAATGACCTTCACCATTGGAAATGAGAAATTTTAGTAGGATCTTAGTGGATGTCAAAACATACTCATTATGAGGAGGTTGATGAGAAGGATCAAGAGCAGATAAATGAGATACACATTTGGTATGGTGATTAGACTCAGTATTATAATGTGTATTAACCAGAGTTTGATATAGGTAATAAGTACTGACAAATCTAGTTTTAATATATTTCTTGAGACTATCAACATTATAAAAGGTTTGTATAGTCTCAACCTTTTTGATTAAGGAACAATACCTTCAACATCATCACCAAGGATTTTCTGACACTGATCATGAATTTGACCATTTATAATACTTGTGACATTACACTGGAAAGAAACCCAGTGATTTAAATTAAGTTGAATGCTTCTTGCATGATCGAAAACGTTTTCCATTTTAGCGTAAAGAAAATTTTTAGTCAGTGAGATATAAGAGTTTTCGTTTTATAAGAGAGAATGGGAGTTCTTAGAAAAAGAGATTTTTTCTTTAAGAATTTTTAACTCAATTTTGAGAAAAAAATTCTTTGTTGGAGAGAGAAAGATCAAAACGTAAATAATAAAATAATTTCTTCATAGATGAGTAGTTAACGAAATTCTTTACCTGATACATTGAGGCTGAGTCCCAGTCCTGAGACTTAGAATCCGTAGCAGCTTGAGAAAGGTCAGAGTGAAAAAGTATTGATTTTTTCCCTTAGTGCATCAAAATGAGACTCGATGATTTGATCCATGACTTACTTACCTTTTGTAACTTCATTATCAGAAAGTCCTACTCTATCGAAAGCGGCTAATAAGGTTTTCATCATCTCTTGTGTAGATGATCAGTTTTGAACGAAATGATAGGCATGATATGGAAGAGAATTTCCAACAGTAATCATCTGCTTCACATCAAGATTTAGAACTCTTTTCTCTTCCTTGCTATATCTAGACACAAACTTCTTCTTTAGTCCACTACCGGATGCATTTTCATTGAAGAATCGATGTATGGAGATGATGGGACCCTTGTTAATGACGTCAAGCATGTCATAATCCATGATCTCAAGAACATTTATAGCCTTTGATTTCCATGTAGAAAAAGTTGAGATCAGCGAAAGAAGGGATCATGTGAACAATAGAGGATTTGGTATCATAGAATGTCAACATTTTAACTTGACTGTATCGTAAACCCACTCTAATACCAATTGAAGGTTTGTATCGATCGGATACACTCAAGTATGAGTAAAGAAGAACAAACAAATAGAGCAAATATAAAATAGGAAAATGGAAGAACACGTATGATCATAAAGATACTATCATAAAGAAAGAGGGTTCTCATAAATAGAAAAAGGTCACAAATATGACACCATGCTCTATTAGGGTTTCACCTTAGTAGTACGTT